>NW_028277034.1:40507500-41146666 GCF_059951505.1 Python bivittatus
TCTGTTATTGAATTTATCACATGCATTAAGTAGTTGTTTGATGGGATAGCATTTGATAATATCTAGTTATTTTGTGTAGTATCAAAGAGTATTTTAGATGCATCAAATGTGGACTATACTAACTTGAGTGTACTATAATATGTTATACAGGGATTCTATCTATCCACATTGAATTTAATGACACACAATTTTGACTGCAATTCCATTTTCCCCATTGTATAATATTGTATGTTTTTGCAATTAGTAGTAATGAATGGATGCATGGACACACACACACACACACACAAATAAATATTCAAGAATAATAATAAAATCTCACTGTGGAAAAATATTAAAGCTGATCTTTTGTCAGACCAAAGAATACAAAGCCATTTTTCCTGGGGGAAAAAGCCCTCTATATTAATAAAGCAGCATCAGTTACTTGAATTAAGTTAAACTCTTAACTTTTCCAACTCTTTCCAAACTTAAATGTAGATACTATTCTAAATTATTTAAGCCTGCTTAACAAAGTCTCCAAAAGTTTTCACTGGTTCATTCATAAATAATAACTCTTCATTTATTCTTACTGTTTCTGCTAAAAAAAATTACTGAAAGTGTATTTGTGGCATTTCTGAATAGGACCTCTCTAAAGATTTTCAAGTTCTGATCTTCTCCACTTTCATGTCCAGATATGTGTCTCTGTGTGTATATGTTTTGTACATACTTTAACTTATTTGGTAAAGTTATCATCCATATCAAGTTTCTAAAAAGCAGAAGGTAAGTGCTTCACTGCAAGAGATTAAGAGAAGTGTGTAGTTTTTTACATATAAATTTTAGAGGTATATCAAGAGTTTTGAACCGTATTTTTAAGTCTTGATCCAGGGTGGCTACAGATATATGGAATTATTTCTTACATAGATTATAATCTCATCTGATAATAATTTTTGTTTCACTTCTTCCCATCTAGGTATGTCTTGTTTTGTATAATATCACTTAATTTTTTTAAATGAAGCATTTGAAAACAGATAATGTTCTCCAGTGAATCTGGGACTTTGTTAACTATTTATATCTACAATGGTTAAGCAATTTATTACTACAATAGACATTTGTAAATCCTCTGTTTCTGTAGTTCATTGTAGCAATTTGATTTTCTCTAAGAATTTTTTAATTATTTCTAAAGGATAATATGAAGAATAGAAAATATTATATTTTAGGGATGTGCAGATCAATTAAACCCTGCCCAAATCAGCTTGAATTCAGAACCTAGTCTGTTTCATCAAATTTTCTGCACAAAATAAATAAACCCACAGTTGTTGTGGTACATAATTTCCATTGATGTATGCACTTTGCATGTTTGTAGCATCTTTCCTTAATATATGCATGTTTTACTTATCTTTCTCAAGCATATACTCACTCTCTCTTTTAATAGTACCTGCTCAAATATGTACGTTTTGTATATAATTTTTGAGCTGGGAAATATTTCAAGATGGATGTTGGTTGATTCCATGAATTACATGCATGTCCACTCCAATACTTTCCATTTTAGTGGATAACATTTTATTTGAAAATAAACTTGTGATTGATTTCTTATACATCCCTACCATCTTATCTCAATGTTCAGTATTTATTGAAAAAAAGTTACTATTCAGTATTTTAACTTGTGCAGTTGAATCACAGAATTGCTTCTTATCTAACATTCAGGCTAATATTTTATTTGGTTAGTTTCTTTTTTCAAACTGTCATTCATTTAAAAACATAAGTATTTTCTACTTGAATACAATTAATTGGATCCAACTATTTTCTCTGCAACTCTTGTGAATTTTTTTTTTGTGAATATGTCTTCTTACACTTTTGACATTGTCACAGAAATTCTTATATTCTTATAAATTTTTATATTCCATTTTACTTTAATAAAAAGCTTCATTAATGTTAATATACCTAACTGTAGCTTTAAAAACTAATCTTATCTATAAAAATGATTGTTTTGCTTTAGCCATGATTTACACAATTACCCACTCGTTTTCCATTTATAAAGTAAAATTATTGTATCTTATTTTTCTTTCCTATAAAGAGATACTTAAAAAGAGAATACCATTGCCTTATTTCATATTTCCAGGTAAAAAATCCAGTAATTCATTTTGCCTGTATAGCCTTTTCTCTATATTATTTCTTTTATCGAAAAGCAAATGAATTTTGCACAATAACTCCAGAGAGTTTCCATATAATGGGATACACTGATCTAGTTCTAAATGCAATATCATTCCCATTCTGGCTCCAGAAACTTTTTAACATCAGTCCGGGAATTCTTTTGTACCTTACTTGTCCAATTCTTCTAGTATACCTCTAGTTTTTAAATAAAATTTCCTTATCTGAGTTTAGCTCCTGATGTAGTTCGATCACTATCTTGGCAAGGATCCTTCTTGTTTTTCTTTACCTGTTTTCATTATTCATGAATTCTTTCACAGCTCACTGCTCTATTTTTAAGAACTAAATTTCTGTGTTGGGGTAGAATGGAGCCTTCCTACTTAAAGCAACCCCCCACCCCCAATTTCATCCCCTTTTTTTATGACCCCCATTTTTCATGACACACACAAAAAATAATGATGTAATAATATCCAAATAAGCATAATTGCCTAAACACCCAGGATCCCATTTGATTGCCTAACTAAATTAGGAAATAGCATGATTTGAGCCCTGTTCCAGAGGTACTTGTTGTGGCATCTGCAGGCTCTGACTGCTTTCAGGTACGAGTACAACACTGTAATGAGGTAGAAAAGTGGCAGCTTCTGTTGTGATGTTGCGGTGCCACTTACCTATGATCCCCACTGCCATAATTGCCACTGGTTACTTGACATAACTGCAGAGTATGCCACAAATCAGATATTTTTAATCACCTGTCCATTCTTGTGTTGTTTCTGTTACCCTGTTACTTGAATAAATGTATGTCAGGCAAAAAAAAAAAATACTCTCTATATTTTATATTTTTTAAAGCACTAATTTGCCTTTAGAATTTAGTGAAATCTGTATTTTCTAATATAGGGAGAAAAGCAGTAAGCCTGTACTTTAATATTTGCAAAGGTCATTAAAGATGTTTTATATTCCAAAGTAGCAAAATCCCATCAACCCAAACCATCTTCTTCTCCTGAGATGAAAGTAAATACTTGCAATGTGAAATTCCTTTTGTTTTCTGCTTCTTGGTTTTTCTAAAAATTCCTTTTTTAAAAAAAATATTTAGATATGTTTCAAACATTTATTTTAAAGATTGTAGACTATTTTATGATACACAGATTTTTTTTTCATCTCTCACTATGCCATAAGAGTGCAAAATGCAATCTTTGAAATTAATCAGACACAGGTAGCCTGGTGGTTAGACATAATAGAAAACTTTATTAATGTAGTCTCTCATCTTTCACATGGAGCATTTGCTATAAAGTTGGCCAATTCAGAAGTCAAACTTTTTGATTTTTTCTTTCAGTCATTAAAACCTGATCTTGTATATATTTCAGGTGACTAAGAATTATGTTCAAATGTTGATGGACAGAAGTTGGAGATAGATTAGTTTTCATGCATGGGCCAAGATACATGACAAAAAGAAACATTATTTTGCTGAGCATTTTTGATAAATTTTCAGGGAGGACAGAATCATTTGATCAAGAACATTACATTATCTTAGCTTTGTTTCCAATGTTAATTCTTTGGCTACCATGTGTAAGGTAGCTAGTCCTATGGTTCTTCCAAATCAGATGTAGGGTTTTCATGCAATATGTTCCTTAAAGTATTTATAGTTGATATGCAACTATATTCTGCATTCCATGAGATTAGTAAATCCATCTGACAAAATACTTTAGAAATAGGTATAAAGAGGTGTCATTCAGAAGCAATAGGCCTTATTAAAATAATTTGTAGGTCTCCAGTATTTTTCTTCTATTAAAATTAACTCTTAATTTCACTTCCCCAAATACATACACACAAACATAGACATTTGCAGCATAAATTGTGATTATAATTCCGTCTCAATGGAAGTTCAGTATACATTTTTATTCTAATATAGTCTGATAAAGGAAAGGTTAAATATTTCAAAAAGCAGGGAAAAACATTTTAAGAACCAGTGGAATTATACATGTTAAATAATCAGTTAATATATAATTTAACTGCATATAACCCAAGTAAAAAGATAATAACTCTATTCTAAAATGTTCTAACTGAATTGTATAATTTTAAATTAAAATTTAAAGATGACAGTTGATTTCATAGAACCAATGCAGTCAAATAGATTATGTCTTTTAAAAGAATAAAAATAATTCAAAGCCTAAATCCAGGTTGTATTAAACAGAAAAAGCATATATCTGCATGTAATTTATGTACACATGAACTATATTAAAAATGAAATGCATTGATAGGATGATGGGCAAAGACTTGTGGAAGATGAAATGTATCTATTCTAGGTCCTTTAATAGGTTCAGATGTTACTCTCAGCTATTAAAATTTTTAAATTATTTTTTTGTTTCTTTCTTTTTTCCTCCTTATAGGAGCCACAGCTGCAGCTCGAAAAGAAGTTATACGGAACAAGATCCGGGCAATAGGCAAAATGGCTCGAGTGTTCTCTGTACTGAGGTATGGCTCCTCTATACTTTAGAACTGCAGAAATTATTCTTCATTCCTTCAGAGAAATGTACTTCAGCAGAACAGGCAAAGGCATTTTTCCTGCCTTCCCCCGGGGTTTCACCAAATCAACTTCAGAAAAAGAAGGAATTGCCCTCTCTCAGTTACGCTTTCCTTCACAGTACAGATAGATCAGAAAATCTCTAAATAATCATAGTTTGCCATCTCAGAACTTCTATATATTGCAAGCTCAGAACAATCCACATGATTAAAGTACAGATTGAGTTTGAATCTAGATGTTAGTCAAAGACATTTTGCTACCTGAAGCTGAAAGGAAAAGCAAAGATTCACCCACACGTGCATGCGCACTCCTTTTCATTTCGAGGCCATTTGGTTTGTTTTCTGATGCAGATCACTTCCTATTGGGACATGACAGGCCAAAAGCTGTACTGCAGGATTAAGTAGAGTTTTGTTGAAATATTGCCAATGTTGTAGTGAATCGAGCAGAGTGCACATCCACCCAGTGTATGTGAGGATTAATCTGCAACTCTGTAGCTGTGTATGGCCTTGCTCTCATTTCCTACAGCCTTTGCCTTAATTGGAAGAGCTCTGTGCAGTGCAGTACAGCTACTAGATAGCTGGTAGGCATCAACTATCCTTTTCCTAGAACCTACTTTGAGGAGAGAAGAGAGAGTTTGAGGAACAAGAAAAGAGGCTGGTTCCCCCCTTCCTCCTTTTGGCTCTGGCACTATCTTTGGCTTGCTTGAACAGTCTTCAGCATGTTGACCCCAAAATCCTGAGGCCTTCAGCAGAAAAAATTATGACATATCATTGATATATGAACATTAACCAATATAGTGATGCGTTAATAACCATGTCTCTCCCACCTTTTGTCATTTTAAAAGTGTTTTTACTATCTAAACTCCCATCATTTCTAGATGAAATCTTCTATCAGTCAAAGTGGACTTGAGATTTGTAACTATTTAGACTAGTGTTTCTCAACCTTGGCAACTTCAAGTTGTGTGGACTTCAACTCCCAGAATTCCGCAGCCAGCATTCTGGCTGAGGAATTCTGGGAGTTGAAGTCCATACATCTTGAAGTTGCCAAGGTTAAGAAACAATGACTTATACAGTACAGGAATACATGTCTTAACTCCTGGACCAGTGTTGGTGGGGATTTTGTTCTGCTTACTATATGTGTGTCCTGCTTTTTACTCAAAGACTGGCATCCAAAACAGCTTGCCACAATAAAAAAGGTGTAAAAAAGAGAAGCGTTCTTCAACTGAAACTGGATCCAGAAGTGTTAGAAGGCTGCCCAGCTTTAGACCCTGTTTCCTCTCATTGTATCTGTTGCTAGCTGCAGTTGACACAGTCTCATTCTGTTCCTGTCAGGGAAGAGAGTGAGAGTGTGCTGACGCTGAAAGGGTTGACCCCGACAGGAATGCTGCCCAGCGGGGTGCTCTCTGGAGGAAAACAAACTCTACAAAGTGGTAAGTGCTTTCGCACATGTATACTGTGATGGACATAAATTTTTCATCCTCTTTCCATTATAACAATGCAGTCTTTTCAAGAAAAAAAGAGAGGGAAAGACCACAGAGTGACTGGAAAGTAGTTCACAATATTGGGTTAGAGAGAGAGAGAGAGCAAATCAAATGTTCAAACCATATTTATCCCAGCTGATATTATTTAGAAGAAAAATAGATTGTTTCTTAATTTCAGGGAAGGGCTTTCTTGGGAAAGCAGCAGAACAATCTTGGGGAAAAAAATGTCTAAGTTATATCTGTGCTAGCTCCCTAAAATTCTGTTGCCTTAGTATAGCTAAATGCTTGGGGATCAAACATAAAGATAAAATGTTCAAATTAAACTAAGCTCTTTCCCTATTCTACTCAGTATTGGTTTGAGGAGCAGGAATGTAGCCAAGGCCTGTGCCAACTTAAGAAGTCACAAGGAAAACAGGCAGGGTACAAAATGTGTTTCTGGGTGCCCAATTTATAAAGGCAGAGACATTCCCTTTTTACATGAATGCATCTGTGCAATATTTTTAATAACTTGCATAATTCTCAAAACTTCCTGTAAGCAATAGCAAGACAAGCACACACTGGAGTCACAGCCATAGCTGATACCTGGCGGGAAGCTGACAGGACCTTCTGACCCTGTTGCTGTCTGGCCAGCCTAGCTATCATGTTAACTTGCCAGCAGGCAGCACTTGCAGGGCATATGTGATGAGCACTGCATTGTGGGAGAGTTAAAATGGACAAGGCCAACCATGGAGCACCGGTATTCCACTTAGCCTTGTGATGTGCTGCTGTTGCCCTGTTACCTTCCTGCAGCAATGCCGAGTCTTTATGACTGGTGTAATGAGCACAGCATCTGTTTTCATTTAGTTGCAGCCCAATAGGGTGGTGCTCCTTTTAGCACTGTGCGTAGTATGGTGGCTGAACCCATTGTGATTTCATAAGCACAAGGAACAGATGGGGGAACACAATTTCAGTGATACTAATATGTTTTGGAAGAATAGCTACACACCTAACTTGTGATCTGAGTATTTTTCAGGAATGTGTGATCCCCTTTTGTCCCTCTCTAGCAAAATCCATCAGCCACATCTGGTAATTTAGTAGACTAGTTCTAATGTGGGTGGGAATCCTTCTTTTAAGATTCCATCTTTCGAAACATAGCACATACAAAGTGCTTTTCACAATTTGGCAATATATCTAGAAATGACCTCCCTCTCTGTATGTACAATGGAGAGGACGCTCTTAATGGAGAGAGAGCTGCCTACCCGCTCCCCCGCCCTCAAAAAAGCATGCCAGAAATCTGTCTTTATTTTTCTTTTTGTTAAGGAAATCTGCAAATTTGGAATTAGAATTCAGGTTTCTGGGTGCAATTCTAGTGGCAAATCTAGTGATTAGTAACTCACTGATTCATACATGGGGAAGTCATAAATGAACCTGAAGAAAGTATTCATTAATTGTGATTTTGATCTAAATGCAGCAGAAAGGCATTTTTACCCAGTGACTATATCAAAACACATTTTGTATAAATTACGTTGTAGAGTATAGCTAGTAGGATAGACTTCTTGAAGTAGAGAGCCACAATCAAATACAGTAATGTATATAACTGTTATTATGTTATTTGTGTTTACTACTGCGTAACATATATTTCATGCACCCATGAGTGTCCTACTGTAATTATGATGCAACTTTTAGTAACCATGAGACATGGACATTCACCCTTCCAATAACTCAGTCTCAGCCTCTAACTTTCCCATTTCTTCTTGGAGTTTCTTCCCTGTACTTTTCCCTTTTTTTTTGTCTCTTTTTCTCTTATCTAGAAGATTCAGGTATTCTGTGGTAAACTCTCTTTTTGGTGGCTTGTGTGTTACACATATTGTAATGTTCTGCTTTGTAAATGCTGCAGTATGACAGAGTATTTTTGATACACTGATAAAGTTTGTGTGCCTAAAGGATGTTTGACTTTCAGATAATTTGATCCAACAAAATGCTGCAGACCTGGTTAAACAAGTAAAATTTCATAAAAACATCATTCAAAAATCTCATTAAACTATGTACTGGCAAATACTGCAGTATTAAATCTAGTAAAACATTACTATACCCACCCATTAGTTAATACTTTGCACCATTCACCAAATATACTGAAATCCACATAGTTTCTGTTAAGAGCAATTAACAGAAAATATGGGCAATATATTCTGTGAAATGTGTACATTTTTAATAGTCATTATTTTCAACATTTCCATGCAATTTGGATCTTGTTGCTGATCTCTGTTCTTGATTTTCTCTCTTTCATGTTGATTATGCATATTTATTTTTATTAGTTAGTTGTCTTTTTTGCCACACCAAAGGGCTGTAGATTCCATGGGGGAGCATACCCTTGATGCAAGATGGCATTTAATGAGATATCACAGATGTCCATATTAAATATTTCATTTGCAAAAGTACAGTATTCTAATTTGGTCAGACCCAGGCTGATAGTAAGCTAGACCCATCTGGCTGCCCAAGAAAATTCATGCTAACAAACAGTACTTTTTATTTCTGCTTGTAAATTCTTAAGCCCAGTTTTAAAAGGCAAATTTGAAATCTGTGTTACATTACCAGCAACAGTGAAACGGTCTGTTGTTTTCCAGTATTTTACTTCCATTCAACAATTAACACATAGATACATACCATTTCAGTTAGAATTTCAGCCATTTAAGGGATTGTTTCAAAATATTATCAGTGCATTCAAAAAATAACAAGAAAGGCATAAACAAAATGTTGGACACTGGTTTTAAATATATATAGGATGAACAGAAAATGTGGGGAAAGGTGCCTACCAAAGTCCTCAATAGCATTTTCCTTGAAGAATTGCTATTAAGACTAACCTTCCACAACCTTATGTCCTTTGTATGTGTTGGAATTCAACTCCAATTCCCCAGTTTCCCTGAGAATTATGAGAGATGAAGTCCAAGACATCTTCAAGGTACAAGGTGGTGGAATTGAGAGGAACTGCTGTTTCAGCAATGGTGGTGATTTCTTCTGCCTGCTTAAAGTTATGTTTTCTCTATATGGCTCTCCTCTGTCTAACTTGCCCCATTAAATATGGCACTCATTCTTGTCCTAAATGACTTATCATTGAAACTGACAATTCATATTCTACTTAACCATTGTGGCCATTTTCAAATATAAGATCACATGCTTCTTCACCCCCTGCAAAATAAACAAGAAATCTATTGCCTGCAAGTTACAGTACCTGTGTTTGTTTTTGTATGTGACATTTTGTGTTGTCTTTTGTGTCAAATTCCAGCACTTACAGTAACCTTTAAGTGTACTAGCTCCTTTGCTATTCACTGACTTGTTCTTAGAGTTAAATCCTCTGCTCATTTTTCTCATTCATTTTGCTACCCCTTTCTTCTCTTCAGCTACTGTTGAGGCTATTGAGGCTGATGAAGGTAAATTGGCCAGATCCCTTTCTGTTGTGGTTACAACAGATAAGGGCTCTGCTGGGTGTATTCATTTTTGCTGTAGCTTGTATAGAGTGTGTGGGTGTTGAGCTAACAATTGTGGCTCAGTATTAACCTAAGTTTACTTGCTTTAAAGGGGAAAGTGTTTCTTTTGTTGTTGGTGTTGTTTCTTAAAGTTGCAAAAACGTTCTGATATGTGTCCATGAAGCTTCAAATGCTGAATCAATGTCACACAAGGATAAGAAAGCTTGCAATCCAATTAAAGCTATTTGGCAAACAAACAGTTTCTTTGAGGGGACCAATCTGTTCCTCATGTTCTCTTTAGCTATCTCTGAAAACGGAGAGAGTACAACACTCTAAAGTTGGACGGAATTTCCCCTGTATTGAAGTCCATAGCAAAGTTAATGGGTCTTCTCTGTAATTCAACACATTTTAAAATATCCTTTGGGGGAAGAAAAAAAATCATTAAAACAATGAGAGGATGGTAAGACAGTATGTTTTTCATCAAGCCTTGGAAACTTCCTGTAATGCCGCCCTTAACGTCAGCATTATTTTACAGGATTTCTGGCACAAATAAATTACTGTCAAAGCAGTTTGAATGTGAAACGTCAAGCTGTGTCTCTTAAGCATACCTTTCATTTCAACTCCTAAGAAATTTTGTTAGTTGTACAGTCAAGAGCTCTCCAACCATCATGATGAAATATTTTTCTACGCAATGATACCATTAGTAATTCAAATTGTTTTGCAAGATGAGAAGACTCTCTAAAATTCCCCTTTAAAACAAAACAAAACAAAAATATTCAGTTGTATTTTGTTCTTGCCCACATAAAAATGTGAGTTTTTCTTTTAAAAAAAAAAGCCATTAGTTTTCTGGCAAGAAGTAATAGTGCCATTTTGGCTTCTCCTATTTATTTTTGCTTTTAAAAATGTTTTTGTTACAGAGGTGGAAAAAGAATCTTAGAAATAAGTAAGAGAAAATACAACTGCTTTCTAAATAGCAGTGAATAAGCTGCTATTTACATTGGAATTCTCTATTCCTGTTGGCAAATTCTACTCTGCAGTGTGCATTCTTGTTGACAGTTTGGCTGTTTTTTTTTTTTCCTGTGATTTCTGTGACTGTGTTGTGTTTTTAGCATTACTCTCAATGTAAACTGCTAATAATCATTGTCTGATCAGCAATTGCAGCAGAACACATTCTTCAACACTATGATGTATAAATATGTCTGCTTGACACAAAGATTAATTTGCAGTATGCTTCCTATTCTGGAAATATATCTTGTTCAGGTTAAATTTCTATTTATTATTACCTTGTACTGTAATGGAAGTTTTACTTCATCATTATTTTGTAATGGTTTTCTCCTTTGGGAAATCTAAGAGAGAGTATTATAAGTATAGCTTCACCAGTGGCCTCTCCAGGCCGCAGGAGACCTCCAATAGCAGCACAGCCTCCACAGAAGCAGACCACAGGACACATCATGTTGCTATTCATCATGCACCTGTTTCAATGAACGGGGTCATAACTGGCAGCAATGTGGTGAAATTTTAAAGGGAATGTTGTTTTTTTAAGAGTACTCTTCAGCCTTCCCTTAGCTCCAAAGCATCTCTGAAATTTGGTGGGGAATGGATGGGATTTTAAACTTATGTGATATGCAGGAAAAGGGAATTCCAGAAAACAAAGGGTATTTTTAGCCCTGTGGCAGTTTCCACAACAGACTACGTTGTCTGAAAGAAGTCAATGTGCAACAAATGTATTGGATTGATATCCAGTGCTATATTGAAGTAATATTCCATATGTGAAAAATATCTTCCAGTTTATACTTCATAGTCAAGTGTTCCCTGAGAAACATAGGCTCACATGCAGTTATATTTTTTGCTTGCATATTCTTGTTCAAGTGAAAGTATAACAACCTATTTATTAAAGCCCCCTTGGACAAGATTCTGTAGAAGTAAACTATTAATAACTTTCTTTCCATTCTTGGTTCTTAGTTCCAATCCACCAGCAAATTGTTGGGATTTTCACAAACTGAATGCCACGTTTCCCCATTTCAGATGGCGTAGTATGCAGTGGTTTCCATCTGGCATTGAATAAAAAATAATCACCACACAATTGGGGGTGGGGGATGGGAAACAATCTTCCAAAACTTTCTGCAGTTCTCATTTCCATGGCTGTGGTGGGCAAAATGTCAGCATGAGAGGAGTTCTACAAAATTCTACACAAGTTTAATAATATCAGGGACAGCAAAATTGAAAATCAAATCAAAATTCAGAAAAGAATATGCTTTCCCTCTAATGGAAAATAGATTTGATGAGATTTGTCAACAAACAAACAAAAATTGAATCTCTTAACACCTTTCCTTCTGTCCACATCCATCCAGTAATTTTCCTCTGTGTTGATGGGACTAGCTGGACTATCTTGACTATCTCTGCATGTTAAACAACTGAAGCATAACCAAACATTTTTGAAATCTAATACAAAGCATTTGATTTGAATTTTATTGAAATAAAAAGCATCATGGAGAATAGTAACAGTTGAAAACCCAAGCATTATTAATAGATTGTTGCCCAAAGTTCTTCCCCCTTTCATTTTAAAAATACTTTCTCAGGAAAAAAGTGGTTTGCGTGGAGCCCTTGAAAGAAAAGAATGTGTGCAGTACCTTGTGAGATCAATGTGGAATTCACAATGCCAGCAATGAAGGGAAAGTTCATTGATTTTTAAATTCAGTTACCTTCTCCCATGTTCTTACACTTTCAAAGCTAAGAAGGAGAAATATGGTAGAAAAAGTATATTCAGAGTGCACGGCGCACTGAATAACCGCAGTTGAGTTTATTTTGTAATTGTCTGGGATTGACAGAAGTTTATTGTTCCTAAATAGCACATGAGCAGTTCTTCTATGCTGAAGACCCTGAGAGTCTTCTGTACAAAACGGTAAAAAGTTTTCCTTCGATGATGAATCTTAAGGATAGCCAACGTAGGTGCCTTAATAATGGGAGCAATTTACCACAATAAAGAAACTCAGCTGTTACACAGCATGCCACCAACTCACCAACCCCTTTTTTTCTTTTCCTTTTTTTATGAATTTTCTGTTTTAACAATAGTTAAATGTTGCTTCAGTAATAATATTGATGGGGATAAAAGACCTTCTTCTAGATTAACCAAGTTCTTTAGTTATTTAATAAACCTGATTATAAAAAGCCTTAAATGTCTTTAATATTGGCTCTAATATAGCAGTCAGTAGGTGTGAATAATTCTTACCATAAGAGCAGAAAATGGATGCTATTTGTGGTTTAGACCCTTTATCTTAATAGTGGTTGAGAATGCTAGTTATTATATTTTCCCTCTGTGGATTTTCCACAGGGAACAGCACAGCAAGCTTGACTCATCTAGGAGTATGACTATAAAAAGAGTACAAGAGTCCCTGGATAAGCTATACTTTTGAAACCCTAATTTTTGTTTTGGAGCCCTTGAAAGTTGCTATGAATTGCTAAATTGCTAAATTTCATTCTACATGGCCTATTTCAAAGAAATAAAAATATTTTATAAAATCAACATAAATTCCCTCGCAAGTGAAACTGCAAGGTCTTTCTAAGGGCAATCCACACTTTTTTAAAAAACTGCTATTAAATCATTGCAAAATATTCTTAAACTCCTAGTTTCAAATTAGTGCCTCCATTCACATTCACAGTTTATTGTTAGTATTTGACAGCATTAATTGCCTCATTGTGAGGACCAAACAGACTTCTTGCTATAATTCCAGCTACCATTATGGAAGCAGAATAAACTCTCTACAACTCCCCCCCCCCACCCAAAAAAACCCTCAATATGAATTGGCTTCCAGATTTAAAGAAAATCCATTTTAGTTGCCTTTTTTCTCTCTCTCTGAACTCTACTTGTCCTGAAAGTTGTTCATTTAGCCTAAACTGCAGAACAAAATGCCAGAACTGGATTTTGTTAGGAGCATATTAATCATTCAAGAGACATTGGCTGTTTACTTTTTAGCTGTTTCCAATTACATCCAGAAGCTTTAATTGCATTGTCATTTTTTTTTCTTCACTTTGAAGGAATTTCTCACTCATTGTGCAGTCAGTTGATCAAATGCCAACCCTTTGTCTCGGCTGACTTCCTTTCTCGTTTTGTTTTGTTGTTGTTTTCTTCCCCCTCCCCCATTTTCTCTTCAGCGATCAAAGGGTTCTCACCGCAGCATAAAATCACAAGCTTCGAAGAAGCCAAAGGCTTGGACCGGATCAACGAGAGGATGCCCCCGCGCAGGGATGCCATGCCTTCTGATGCCAACCTGAATTCCATCAACAAGGGAATCTCTTCAGAGACGAACGGCACCGACAGCAATGGCAGTAACAGCAGCAATATTCAGTGACCCTTCTGACTTACAGGGATTTTTTTGTTTTTGAGCAGGGCGCCGTGGGACTGCTGCTCAACGGCAGTTGGATTTTCTTGCCTCTGACAGTAGCTTACCTGCTCTGGGGCCAGATGTTGGATTCAGTTTACAATATCATCTAAGAAGAGATAGTAAACTTTATTTTGGTGGGGTGGGGGTGGAGGTGGAACACCTCCTTGGACATGCCTTTAAAATGCTTGTAGAGAAATAAACGAAAGCTAATGCTGGTCTATATTGCAAAGTTAGGGGAATGAACATGTTTTCCTATTGCATTGGAAACCTCTAGATATGTTAACTGAAAGGCCTTTTATTATTATGTTACTGGACATGACAACTTTGTCTGATTTCTTACTAACTATTGTACGTTTACAGTTGCAGCACTATACATGGACAACATCCAAACCATTTTTAACAGAGTGATGTACAAACTAAATAAGGAGACTATTTATTGATAATGTTTTGCTACTCTTGTCAGACGATGGCTATCTAAAACAAAAAATTAGGCAATCTTTAAAAAATATATATAGAAGAAAAAAAGAATGTTGCAAATTTGTTAAAAATGCCAAAAAAGACAATTTAATTTTGTACACATTATGCTTACCTCAGGTTTCTTTAGTGTGCTTGAAAACCCTTCTTTAATTATAACATTTACCTTAATTAATTTGGCAGTGAGAAATCATTTTCATTTATGTTTTTAAGGAAAAAAAACTGGAATAATGATACCCTTTTTTTCTTTTACTTGTTTCAGTTTATATTTAGGATTTTTTTCTTTTTTCTTTTTCTTTTCTTTTCTTTTCTTTTTTTTTGGTAAATCAAGTCTTGGTTGTGGCTTGCTGAATTTAAATATTTATGAGTGGTGCATTTTTAAGTATAGTGAACAAGACACCATATTAAGTGCAGTGAAAGCATCTATATTCTGTAAAAAATCTGCCTATGCATGTTTTTTAAGAAAAAAAAATTGGCTGTATAGGCCTGTATGGGACTGTAATGCGCTTAGTGGTCTGACTTATACTGGAAATGTATGTATACTGGCGTACTTTATATTCTCTAAAAAGAAAATGCTAATGCCTTTGAAATTTTGTAATCAAAAAAAGCTTTGAAAAAATCTAAGGGGGAGAGTATTCTTAAAAGTTTTTAATATAAGCTTGTCAGTGCACATATAGATGGTTAGCATGTTTAGCAAACCTTGTGAAATTTAAACTAAGTTTGTAGTTACATGTGAAACTAAATGCATGAGAACTGTTAACGTCATGATGAGTTAGTCATTTTGTTACGTTCTGTCATGTGCCACAAAATGTGTGATTTTTTTCACTTTTTTTCCCTTTATATATCAGTTACGGGTTACAACTGGTTCAGTCTTAAAGGAGGAGGAAAAACCAACAAAACAGTCCACTGATATTTTTTATCAATTGTATAAGTGCCCAAGTAATTCACTACAGCCTACAGCCTTGCCTTTGTAATTTGACTTATGAAATGTTGGCAATCAAAGCATGCACTTGTAACAATGAAAAAAAAAAAGCATTTTATATTACTACTCAATAAAAATGTGCATGAACCTAGAAGTTCTCTTGTTAAATCTCCAGTCTGTGATAGTACATATTTAATACTCACTTGGGTTTCTTTGTGGGGGGAGAAAACCTCTTTATTACTTGGGTTGTGTGTTACCTCTCCTAGTCCACAAGCCCTTTGACTTGCCCAAAAAAGTGCCTTTGTTGTCCTATCTGCTGACTGACAAGTCTGCGAATAGGAGATCCAACACACCAAGAGTGAACTGGTTGAAGAAGGCTAGTCTATTGGCAACAGGGAATTGCCTGTTTAGTCTCAGAGAGACACCTTTTAAAATCCCAGGGAACTGAATGGGGAACCTTCTACTTTCCACATTTGCTGGGTTTTTTTATTGAATTTATAATCTGCCCAATAATCCATATTCCTCAATTGAGACTGAGAGCGCTGTTTAATGTTTCTAAATAAATCAATATCATTATATATTATGATTATATAATTATTATATTGCTATTATATATTATTATATTGCTATTATTAGTAATATAACAAGTAATAAATAGCACAGGAAATCTATAATATCCACTATATCCATGAAGAGCAGACATTTAAAATAAAATTGATTTCAGAATTATCAGTATGCCTTTTATTGAGATGCATATTTGTAACAGGAAAAACACAGCTTTTAGTCTGGAATCGCATGCCAGAGGTTCCCTCACTCCTTCCTAGAACAGAATGGCCTTTCCAAGTTCTAATGGCAGGCAGTGAAATATCTTGCCCATCTTAAGAAGGTTCATTCCAAACATTTGGGTTCTATAACGCATGGAAACCAGGAGATCTAATCCCACCTAGGCACAAAGTCAGCTGCATGACCTTGGGCCAGTCACCTTCTCTCAGCCCTAGGAAGGAGGCAACGGCAAACCACTTCTGAAAAACCTTGCCAAGAAAACTGCAGGGATTTGTCCACACAGTCTCTGAAAATCAATTGAACAGATTTTTTTAAAAATGCATATATACTGATATTTCCATACAACCCATCATCATTTTCCTCCTCCTCATCACATTCTTGACACATCCTATTTTATTGTATTTGTGACAGGCATCTTCTTTTCCTCCAGAAGCTTAGTGTGGCTTACATGGGAGGTCAGCTGGGCTGAAAGAGTGTGATTGGGCCAGAGTTACTCACTGAATTTCCAAGATTTAGGGCAGACTTGAACCAAGGTCTCCCAGTCCTGTCCAGTACCGTAACCTAATGCTACACTGGCAACCAATTACACAATGGATGTGGATAATAAGTGCCTGGGTCTCCTTTGCTTGATTGCCATGCTAGATTAATTTGATATACTTTGCATACATATATTGTTATATTAGCTGATATAACAATATTATATATATAATTTTTCTTACATTTTAGACAATTAGAATGTAAAATCTTCCTTTGTTTTCTATTTAAATGGAACTGGAGACTCACAGCATACAGATACTATGTATATACAGTGGTACCTCTAGTTACGAACTTAATCCGTTCCGTGACTCTGGTTGCAACTCGAGTTGGTCGCAACTCGAGTTAAATTTTCCCATAAGGTTCAATGTAAATACGGTTAATCTGTTCTGCCCTCCGAATTTGGTCGCACCACAAGGCAAATTTCCCCATAAGGTTCAATGTAAATACGGCTAGTCCGCCCTCTGAATTTGGTCGCACCACGAGGCAAATTTCCCCCATAAGGTTCATTGTAAATACATACGGTTAAACAGTTCTGAAACATATGCATTTTATTTTTAAACCACAAAAACATGAAAATAGTCGAGATGGTCGACTTTGCCATCTTGTACTCCAAGGCCAGATCAGTCACACGAATACCACGATCGTGCTTTTCTATAATGTCCTTCTTAAATTCGATCGTCACTTTTTTCTTCAAAGCCTTATTCTTGCCAAGCCTGCTCTCCATTTTCTTTGGAGCCATGCTGACAAGCACACCAAAAACCTTCCAAACCCCACAAAACACACCACAAGCCTCACCGAACGTCTCCTTGCTACCGCGATCTCGTCCACAGGAAGCCGCGACCGCATGGCAGCAGGGCAAATGGCCGCGGATCCGGTTCATAGCTTGAGGCGGAGTTCGCATGTCGAGGTAAATTTGTGGGGCCGGAGCTGGTCGTATCTCAAAAAATTCGTAAGGGAGGGCGCTCGTAACTCGAGGTGCCACTGTAAATGTTTTCATGCACCAAGGTTCCAGCTTCGGTCTTGGCATACCTACATACAACTTCGTATCAGAGGCCATCTGCAACCAGTAATTTCATCCTTTTCATGGCTACTGGGTGGAAGTAGACAAAGGATAATCCTTTTGCCTTTGTAATTTTTTTACTTCTAGCATTGTCTCCCCCTAAAACTGGTATGAGGCCTGCAGTTCGTGAAAGGAATGAAGCCTATGACAATTTCATAAAACAGGTTGAGCAATCTCCGTCCAATCATGATTTTAATATACACAAATATTATGAGATATGTACTCCTAGAGCTGTTGTTCAATAAGCCACAATTGTCTACATTCACACATTATACACAATACCCTATGTTGAAATCACCAAATCATATTACAGTTAAAAACAGTTTGTGAGAACTGAATTTTAATCTCATCAAACCTCTCAAATTTAGGATAAACTAATCAAATTCATTCCTCAGTTCCTGTTGTGAACAGGAAGTGAGTGGATACATGTTTCAGTCTGTCTAGGACAAGTCTATGCAGTTTTCTTGGCAGCATTTGCAGAAATGGTTTGCCTTTTCCTAATGCTGAGAACATGACAGGCCAAGGTCAGCCAGCTGACTTTGTGCCTACAGCAGGACTAGAGGTTACAGTCTCCTGGTTTGTAGCCTGGTAACTTTATCAATAAACCAAATTGGCTCTCTACTTCCTTTCAGGTGAGTCTATTCCAAGCCTGCAAACCACTCAAGTGGAGGCTTGGGTTCATATATTCCTGGATATGAAGAATTTTATTTCAGCAGTCAACAAGGTCTTATAGAACAATAGACTTGGAAGGGGAACCCTGTGCATCCTCTAATCCCAGACAAATGGCTATCTAATCTTTGCTTGAAAACCTTCAGTGATGGAGCTCCCATGATTCCAGAATGCAGGCTAAATAACTCTCACAGCTATTAGCTTAATTGCTTAATAGTTCTCATTGTCAGGAAGTTCCTCCTTATCTGAGTTTATGGATCTCTCTCTGTAAAGCTTTCACACATTGATTCTTATCCTACCCTCAGATGTTATAGAGAACAACCCACTTGCCTATGACAGCCCTTCAGGCATTGAAAAATTAATACCATATCCCCATTTAGCCTTTTCTTCTTTAGGCTAAGCATACCCAGTTCTTTTAATTGTTCTATATAGGATTTAGCTTCCGAGCCCATTACAATCTTTGTTGTTCTTCTGTGTACTTTTTCCAGTTCTTCAGCCTCTTTTTTGTATTGTGACCAAAACTGGACACAGTATTCCAGGTGTGGTCTGACTAATGCAGAATAGAGCAGAACAATCACTTCCCATGATCTTGACACTATATGTCTGTTATTGAAGCCCAAGACTTGGCAGCTGCAACACACTTGGCTCATGCTTAATTTGTACTCTACCAGGATGCAGAGATTCTTCTCACATGTAGTACTCCTAAGCCAGGTATTGCCTATCTTGTATCTCTGGATCTAGTTTTTCCAACTTTACATTTCTTGCCATTGAAGTGCAAATTGTTGAATACGGGCTAATTTTCAAATCTATCAAGATCCTTTTGTACCTTGAGTCTGTCTTCTGAGATGTTAGCAATTTTCTCCCTTGGTAAGATGGAGCAAATGCTACTCACAAAGTCCCATTTCTGTTTTGTTTTCTCCAGTTATCAGTAATGAACTATCACAGAAAAAATCATGACTGAATGTGAGATGCTATGCTAATGTCACACATGATACAGTCACTCTGTCCCAAACATGCCACACTTCCTCCTCCTGTATTTTTGGAATAATGAAATTATACAGACAGATTATTGCACAGGAGCATCTGTCACCATAAGGTACTGAGTGTGCCACTGCTTGATATTTCACACTTTGAATCCTGCATAAGAGGCACCACAGAGATCTGAAGCATATGGAAAGAGAACAATGGTAGGCACCCTTCCCTGATCACAGAAGACCACAATCTGCAAACAGTTTGGGAAAATTCAGGACACAGCATCTTCAATGCACTATACCATACACTCGGCTATTTTAATTTTCATTTTTCTTTCAGTGTCTCAATGCAGTTTTTATAAGACTTCAAGATTTTATAATATTTCAAGATTCCACACAATTGTTCTGCATCTATTAGTGGCAAGCATGAGCATTTTAAAGAATCTGGCAGAGCTAAAAGATAGTTTTGTTACTCATATACTAGATTTGCACAACATTCTTGGTTAAAATTAGCTAGTTTGTGGGTCTGACTATTGTATAAGCCCAGCCACTGCAGTTAATTCATGCTTTGATACATTGAGCAAACCCAGTAAATTTCAATTTAACTAACTATGGACTAGCATGATGTGTGAAAACAGCCAAATGGCCTTCCAGGTCAATTTATGAGGTTTATATTTTGCTCTTGCTCAAATGAATTCATGTCTCCTCCCCCTACCCCCCAACATTTTATCCTCTAAAACTAGCATGATACTTGAGGCTGAAAGTATCCAAGTATCTGAATACCCAATCACCTAGTTCACACATCCCATTAAGCCAGAACTATTTTCCCATTATAATCTAAGGGCCTGTGAAAAGCATTGAAAGTGATGCTTTGCAAAACACCTTAAGACAAAGGAATCACCTCTCTTCAAAACATTACAGCAGCACATTTTCTGCAAGACTTTCACTGCTTCCTCAAAGGCTCTTCCCCCAACCAGGTTGCTTTGCTGGCTGTTGTAATAGATGTGCCATCTGCACACAAAGGCATGTGCAGACCACCAGGGACAGCCCTCACAGTAGTGATACCAGTCTTGTAGAGGAGATGTTGAAGAAAAGTGCTTTCTTCATGTTGACATACTTTAAAGAACACTCATTTGAATTCTTTGGCCGGCCCTAAAGATAGTGCATTACATGTCAACCAGGCCACTATTTATTTAGATTTATATGATGTTCATGCCCTTAATGGATCTCAGCAGTTCACCAAAGTACAGTAAAAACATCTGTAAAAGCAACACTGGAAGTGTTGCCTATGAAAAACCAATGAAACTAGAACAGTAGAATTTAAAGGTCTGAGTTAATAAGGATATTGTGAAACAAGGATTTACTTCATATTCATTGGGTGTTCGTTCCATAATACGGGCCTCACAATGGAAAAAGCAGATCTGGTTGTTGATGTCAAACATACCTATGGTGGGACCCAGAAGAAGTATACTGATAAATTGATCCCAGCACATGTATGGGATTATTATGGGGCCTTGGCTGAAGTGTGATGCTTTTTAAAAAAATTTAGGGGGGTGGGCGGGTTGGGTCTTTATTTTTTCATATATTCATTGTGACTTGATGGTTGTCAGTTACCCAGGGTTATATTGTATAAGATGGGCAGCAATATACTTAAATCTTATAAATAAATAAATAAATAAATAAATAACTAACTAACTAACTAACTAACTAACCTGAGTGAGTGGGGTGGCTTGTATGGGAGCATATGAGCTTGGAACTAAATTACACAATAAATTGTGGCTCAGATGATATGTTACATGTGAACGCAAACTGAGTGTTCTTTAAAATATGTCAACATGAAGAAAGCACTTTTCTTCAACATCTCCTCTGCAAGACTGGTGTCACTACTGTGAGAATATATGTAGCTCAGGGTTGAACATTTGCAAGAAAACAACCAAGCTCAGAGAACCCCAAGGACTCCACAAACTGAGATTGATTGATTTTATTACATTTGTTATGGTCCCCCAGTCCAGTAGACCTATTGTCTGGTATATACCTCATGCTAAGCTGCTTTGACTTTATGGAAGCAGGAGCCTGGTTCATACCTCCTACTAAGCCAAAGCCAGCTAAAGCACACTGGGCATTAATGCACTGCATGAACCCACCCATTGCATTTTATGGTTGAATCCAATTTGAACCTGTGTCTCCCAAACCCTAGCCTGACAACAAACTGCATTAGTGGCTTGGAGGTGCTTCCTTTAAAAAGTTCACATATGGGGGAACATTATTTGCTACTGCATTTATATTTATAGTACTGCAACCTGTAAATAATGCTACCATATTGAATTGGGGGAAGGATCTAGATGTTTGTTAAAAGGGTAAAATAATTATCATGACTGATTTTGGTTGATCTGAAAGGATTCTAATTTGTTTATCAGCCACTCATACAGGAGGTCTGCCTAGTTCTGGAACCTGGCTTACTTAGCCACCAAATGTTGGTGATGTCACTAAAGATATATCAAGCTTTGGACTGTCCTTACTGAAGCCAAACTTGGAGGGTGTCATGGACACTTCTTGGATCAAAGTTCAAGATGACTGCATTCCCATGACACATTGAGTTAAAAGCTCAGTTAATGAGAGTCTGATTCTGTTGCACATTGTTCTTCAACCACTTAATAAATGATGGCCCTTCTGGGTTGAGTAAACCTTAAACCTTAGGTAAAGTACATACAAAATAGGGGTAAGATGACAGCAAACACACTCATCAGTGAAGCTTTTGGGCTTAGCATATTGTGTAAAGGCTGCCCTCTTCTCCTCCCCCATCTCTCATTTTGATGGAACTATTAGCAGAATAGTGAAGTGTATTGGGGTCATTGTCACAGAGGGGTATTTTGTACAGAGAGCTGATTTGTTTGAAAAAGCAGAGCCAGACCAACTGCACAAATATCTCAAGCTGTTATTCCTGGTTTTAAATATATAATCACAACAAAGTAAACATTTGCTCTAGCTTCAAATTCAGCAGTGCAAATATACACTATTTTTAAAATGATATTATCTCCATCAGAGGTGGGGGCTACAAGCTTATCTGAAACGGTTCAGAGAATCTCCTAGTTTTGAGGGAATTGGGAAAAAAACATTTTAATTTAAGTTTGATTTCTCACCCCTCACCCCAAATCTTCCAATTTTCCATAATGAAATACTTAAAATATGGATAATTTGAAAGAAATCAGATGGAAAAGAAGTTTAATAAAATTGTTAGATATTGTCAGATAAACATGTAATTTATTTCTTGTGCTATAGATCCAGAATGGTGAAAAAGGCACTCTGAGAAAGGTACAAATAAAATTAGAATTTGCCTGTGTGGCTCTATTTTATGCTGCCCAAGGTCTCTCAGGTTAGCATACATATTTTAACTTTTCAGAAACAGGAGAAGAACCAGCCTGAAGATGTTTGTGAAAAGAAAACAAACTTTTTTTTTATAAGTGCTTACATTCTTCATGAATTTAATGAGTGCTCTTAATTTTGCCTGAGATGTGCTGATTCCGCCTACATAAAAGTAAACACTTTTATGGGCAATCTTGAGCTGGGGCAAATTCAGAATTCTGTTCTGCCTGGAGAATAGATGTCCTAATTCACAAATTACCTACTATCATTTTAAGGGTTGGAAGGAAGTAGAAATGTAACAAGTTAACCAGCAGAAAATGCATAAAATAACAGCCTAAAACTGGAACAAGCAACACTCCAGACCAATTTCTGCATCTCCGGCAAGTCACCCAAATTATACCATTGAAATTTGCACACAAAAGCATTGATTTTTAGTGGTGCAATCTCCCACTTTTTATTTTACAAACTAAGTGGGAAAATGCATGTGTGAAACTATCTTAAAGCATCAATTTTTCTCTTTGCCCAAACTTCCAAAATACCTTGAAAACTAAAAAGAATAAAAATTAAGTCTGTTCCTGACAGCAAAACAAAAAAAAAGTTAAAATGACAATTAATTTAAGGCTTTTTAGAAACTTGTTCTGTCATAACCAGGCCACAGATATGTTTCTTTTTTTTTCAACATTCCTTATAGACTGTATTTTAGTTTTAACGGATTAAAGAAAAAATGTCAGGTTCACAGAGCAAAATATCTTTATGGGGCAACCATGAGAAATGGCTTGATAGCTTGATACATACACAGATATCAAAGTTCAATGATCTGTGAATAGCAATGGTACCTCAGGTTTTTATTTTCTTCATTTAATTGAGACTATGCTTCCCATTCACAGTTATGTTTAAGCAAAGTCAGTTGCCATAGTGACACCAGAGCTTTCTAAAAGTGTCAGTTCCTGTCCAAAACTGCATTTTCAAATTAACTGTTTAGCTGAACCATAAAGAGATGTGAACTTTTAGGTATTGAACTGTCCTCACCGCAAATGTTAAGAAGGTCATAATAATACTTACCATTTACCTAGTGCTTTAGCACTTGATCTTCACACATTTTTCCAACCTTTGATGCAAATTCTGGAAGACAATGCATTTCTCCTTTTTTTTTAATTTCAAATGCATTTTATCATCTGTATTCATGCCAAAATCAGTTCCCAGGAAAGGGCACAGAAATCATGTACCCTAACTGAAATTTGGCAGACATGTTTTCTATCAAAGGGCTATTGTCACATTCATTTCTAAAACAATAGATTTTCAATGAGCATAGTGGTGTTGGGGGGGGGGGGAGACACCACTAATACTGCATAGTTTCTATGAAATTTACCATGCTTTAGTTCCTCATAGCATTTCTGAAATTTAATTCCATTTGTTTGTTAAAAAACAACAAGCATGGATCCCACAGGGGCAAGAGACCTCAACTTTTCCAAATCACACCCCACATATGAACATCACACCGATAGATATGGGAAGTGGTATGAAAACTGATTAAATAAATAAGAAAATGGAAAATGAGGTGTTAGCTCCCATTGACTCCATTGAAAACTTTAGTCCATTATAAATGTTAAATCTTGGTTCAGTTTGAGATCATGATGGGGGCAAAAAACAATTTCTCCATAGAATCACTATGGAGAACTTCAATAATCCTCATAGAGATTGGATACATTTGCGCTCTTTTCCTTTCCTTTTTTCCCTTCCTTTTCTCCCTGTTTGTTCTGTATGAATGAATGAATGAATGAATGAATGAATGAATGAATGAATGAATGAATGAATGAATGAATGAAGTCAAGCAAGCACGCAAGCTCAGGCCATGAAAAAGAAGCCAGATATCTAGATGCCCTAAAGGATTGCACCTTAGAACAGTTGGCCTTGGAAGCAACCAGAGGAAGGCAACCCTAGACTTAATCATAAGCAGTATTCAGTGTGAGATGTAGCTGTTGTAGAGCAATGGGAAACAATAATGCTATTATTAGACCATAATGCTATTACATGTAGCATGCATGCAAATTAGGAACTACTAGCAGGGTCAAAAGGGCCAACTCTGTTTTGTGTGTGTCCATGCATGCATGCTTTTGATCCAGTTTTGACTCCTAAAAACTGTATGGACAACTCCATAAAGTTTTCTTGGCAGCATTTTTAGATGTGGCTTGCGACTGCCTTTTCATAGGGCTGAGAGAGAGTCACTGGCCCAGCTGGCTTCCATGTCTAAGGCAGGATTAAAGCTCGAGTTTTCCTACTCTTACTTCAGTGCCTTAACCACTAGACCATATGGCTCTCCACATTGCTTCAAAGGGGCACAGTAATTGAGGCTCAACTATAATGTGTTCCACAATGTGAGAACAGGCCAGCTAAATCCAGGAATGGGCCAGTGTGGCTTTCTAGTAGAGTCCAGGAAGCTGTAAAAGATAAGGTTTCCTTTAAGAAATGAAAACATTCATTCATTCATTCATTTTGTGATGGCCCTTTTAACCCTGCTAGCAGTTTCTAATGTGCAACTCTGGACTATAAACAGCTATAACAAAAACACAGCAATAACACATTCAACAAACGAGAAAAACCCAGAGCCCAATCCAATAACATCCACCCAACGCTGCAGACCCCCGGGCTCAAAACCTGCTATCCCAGTTCCTGCGGGGAAGGCCAGCTCTTAACACCTTTCTGGAAAGCTAAGAGGATGGGGCCCTGCCAGATCACAAGGGGAAGGGAGATCCACAGGGCAGGGGCCTCTTCAGAAAATGTGTCCTAATGAGGAGAATAAAAAGAATCACAAAACGTTGCCCCCCCCCCACACACACACACACACAAAAGTGTGAGGTTAAAATAAGCACAAAAAAATAAAAAAAAAAAACTTGAAAGCATATGACTTGCCCTGTTATGGATTTCTAATTGGTTAAAAACAGTCCATCTCCTCAGATGAAGGAAGTTAGAAGTGAAGTCTCTCGAGGATGCATGGTGGCGATGCTGCTTTCTAATTTGTTCATAAATGATCTTGACTTGTGGGTAAGTAGTGAGTTGGCCTAATTTGTAGATGCATTAAGCCATACAAACTCAAAGTGACTGTGAAGACTTCCAGGATTTCTTTAAGCTGGGTGAATGGCCAACCAAAATGGGGAATGCAATTCAAGTAAGTGTAACATGAGGCACATGTGGGGGGAGGTAGACCCTAACTTCACATACATATTGAAGGGGTCTGAACTGTCTGTAATTAACAAACAGATATTTGAATAACAGCAAACAGATATTTGAATAACAGTAGATGTCCCAATGAAGATGTAGAACAGCTGTGAAAAAGGTAAATTCCAGGTGTAGAATCATTAGGAAAGAGTCTAAAAATAAAAATGACAGCAATATAACGTCTCTAAAGGAAAGTATGGTACATCCACATGTGGAGTTCTATCTAAACTTCTGGTCATCACACTTGGAAGGGGATATAAGAGAGCTGGGATAAATGCAGAAGATGGCAACCAAAACGAACAAGAGGATTCACCCCCTTCCCTAAGAAAAGGCTAGAATTTTGAGAAGCCTAGTATGGAAAGAAGAAAAACAAGGAGGGGCACGATGGGGGTGCAGAAAATGATGGGTGGCATAGAGAAACTTAAAAGGGAGAAGGTTTTTTTCCCCCCTCCCTCAAAATACTAGGACCACAGGCCATTCAGTAAGTGGAATGGAAGGAGACTTAAAACTGACTGAACAAAACACTTATTTCCATATTACTACATGACATGTTGATGAGTATTAACTTGGATGGCTTTAAAAAGGAGTAAATAAATTCACAGAACACAGGTCTACCCAGAATCTATTGATCTTGAAGATTCAATGTTACCTCTGAGCTGGGGGCAGCATGATTCCAAATATCATGTGCAGGGGAAGAACGGTGAGAGAGGGGTATGTCTCCATCTCCTGTCTGTGTGCACTTCAGAGGCAGCTAGTTGGCCACTATGAGAAATAAATTGCTGGACTACGGCAGGTCTTGGGTTCATCAAGCAGATCTGTTCTTCCATGTTTATGTTCAATCACTTCCTATAATCTCTTGAACACAAATACTCTCACCAGGATTAACTGTATGACAAGTTATTAAAGCCTACATTGCAGATCTTCCCTGCTTTTTCCCTGATGACCATTTCCTTCCTGGGAACTATATGGCTCAGTAATTAGATCACTGAAAGTTGTTGTTGTTGTTGTTGTTGTTATTATTATTATTATCCTTTAAAGATGGGGGGAGGGAAACTGTTGATAAGAGAGGGATGCTATGGACAATGGTTTATCTCTTTCTATTTGCACAATTCACTATTTTATAGTATGTGGTTCTCTTCCAGAGTTGCTTAGTCTTTGTCAGGAATATAGATAAAGATGCTTGTTCTGGAGTTTAATTAAATACAATGAAAAGTAAACTAGCAGCTACACAACAGCCAGACTCATTAGAACCAGTATCTAGGTCCTGGGCATATGCAGTAACTAAGACGAGATTGTTTTGGAATCCATGTGCATTAATTTCTATACCACCGGAATATTACAGCTACTTTAACCCCAATTTGGGATCAGGGAGTATTTCCAGGTAGGAGGCACAATGTGAGGCAAACCACACATTACATAATGTAGGTGTGTTTCTTCGCAATCCTTTTTATGGAACAGATAAGGATTGGGATAAAAAATGTTGTTTTTAACATGGGATTGCAGTTACAGAGATTTTATGAAGAAAAGTGACCTTCTGATAGTAGAATATAGACCAACAATGGAAGCGCCATGCTCTTTTCATGAGGTAGAAGCCAACTCACTCTGAGTCAGAAGCTCAAGGTTTTCTGAAGACTTGTGTGTACTCACGCCAATGCCTTGTGATGGAGCAATGATATCTGAAAAGAAAGAGCAGAAAAACTGGGTGTGTTGTGCTACTCCATAAACCATTCATAACCTTTTATATTTCATAAATCCTAGCATAAAAAGGAAGGCAACAGAGAAGCAAAGATGCCTTGAGGATGTAGTAGCAGCGTTTAGAAGTGCTGCCAAATAACTTCAAGGAAGAGAAAGAAAAGGGACAGTGTAAGAAATGCAGGTGTAAAAATGAGATCAGGTCATCAATAAACATTTCTGACTAGGTTTGTGGCAAGAATCTCTGTATAATATGCCAAAATCAACACTGGATTTGTTGTCAAAACATCAGCACCATATTTGAGGGAAGAGCAGCTGACTGCAGAGCATCAGGCTAGACTGGCCAAGTGTTAAAAAGGCATTAATGACACAGGACAGAAGAAATGGTAAGGTTTAAAACACAGATGTCTTCCATATTTCTATATTTACTGAGTGGAAATAGAAATGGAAAAAAAAATTAATAGAGCATGTAGACCAGGAGAGAGACCTTCTTGATGGTGCCCTCAACACTTTGGAACAGCTCAGCCCATGAGGTTCAATCAGCTCCCACTTTATTGGTCTTGGAAAAATGAGTCTTTTTAAATGGATATTTGAATGCTAACAGTGACATAAGCTACTGTTGGGGTGAGAGGCTGGCTTTTGGTCTTTGATGAAATTATGGATTTTTTAATGTGGATTATATTCTACACCAACCCATAGTTGTTTTTGTTTTTGTTTTATTTGTTTTTGCTGAAAAAGCAATGAGATTATCTGCTTTTACTATTTTTGTATACTGCCTTAAGTTTTATGATTGGCTTAGGGTTAGGTTTTGTATAAATGTTAGGAAGGACAAAACAGAAAAAATGTTTTCTTAGCAATTAGCATTCTATCTTATTGCTTATAGCCACTGGTGTAGCATATTTGCTGATACCTGGGTGAAGTTATATAATCTCAACATTAGGTTAGGGCTATATAATCTAAAACAATGAATTTACATTGGACACTACCTCAAGACAGGATATGCATGGGATTTATTGGAATCTGAATAACGCTTATACCTGTGCTGGCTTAGTAATGATCAATAAGTATTAACATGGTTCTGTGAATAACAAAAGGGGAGGTCAAGGCCAGTTACACATTTAGATTGCCGCATACATGGACTAAAGGATGGAAGGGAAGAAGTTTTCTAAGTGTTGGGTTGACAAATTTCTTTCTTGTGAGGAATTCCGCATTCCAGACACTGTGATCTCTGTCCTGGAGAGGTTAAAAATTAGGCTCTTTCCCTTCTAAGCTTCTTTCTTGTACCATCCCTCCAGTCAAATGCACAGGATCTTGACTATCACACCATTTGATATTTTTCTTTCATATTGAAAAAGCTGGTAGAAGATATAGTTTCCATCACTTTTCATATTATGAAAATGTGGCTATGAACAATGAATGAATGTGCTGGGTTAAACTGATCAACAAAGAGTCCATGAAGCTACTAGTGATCATACCCCTAAGATATGTCTCACATAGCTCATTATCGAGGTCTTTGGTCATTTCTATAGGGATTTACAACTGATGAGAAGCAGCTTGTCTAAAAAAGGAGAAGCCAGGACACCCAAAAATAATGCAGGCGTTGCTTCAGGCATGAATAAAATATTCAGGTACCAATACTTCTAACAGAGCTGGGAATTTGGAACCATTTCAGTGAGCAATTCCTAATTCTGAAGAACTAGCTAGGATTGCTTCAGTTTTCAATATTTTTGCATCAGTTGCAGAAAAATACAAACAAACAGTGGTGTGGATGACATAAGTGCTCTTAGCAGCATATGTACTGTACCACCACTTCTTTGTGATGGAGGCACTGAAGGTTTTTGGACAGTGAGCATTGATTTGTTTGGTTTCTAATCTTATGCAAGCATACAATTTTTGGTGGTATACAGGAATAATTTTCAAACATGATAATAAATTATCCCATGATTAACAATACAAAGTAAGAAATTAATAACAGCAACAACAGCAAGTTAGCTGAAACAATATAAACATTC
This sequence comes from Python bivittatus, assembly GCF_059951505.1. NCBI lineage: Eukaryota > Metazoa > Chordata > Lepidosauria > Squamata > Pythonidae > Python > Python bivittatus. The sequence continues at coordinate 40,537,147 of NW_028277034.1, forward strand.
ATACGGCATTCCCTCAACTAATTAAAAAGGCCATTCAGAAGAGCTCTGCTTTAACTTGTTTCCAGAAGCCAATAAAATTGGGGCTAATCTGTTTACTTTATTCTATGTGTAAATAATTTGAAAAAAAATGAATTCAATATTGTGATGCATTATACTATCCAAACATGCAATTTACAACAGTTTTGTTGATTTCAAATCATAATTAGTGACTTTTTTTTCTACTACCTATATTGCCATTACAGTCTGATGTGTTTATGTTACTGGGTCAGGAGGTCATAATTAGCACAAACATATAATTCAACAATGAAATAGATAATCCATATTCATATGGATTAACTGTGGGGAATGCTAAAAACTGAGATAAAAATTGATTTGGTGCATCCTTTGCATTTCTAAAACATCAAAAGTATGCCGTCTACAGAAGGCCGAAGCAATTGGATGTTCACATTGAAGCAACATTTTTATTACCATATTGCCGCCTGAGATATTTTTAATTCTCAGTATTTTTGGAGCTATTTTGTTTTACACATAATGTAATGTTCTGTTGGTAATTTTTTTTAAAAAATCTACATCCTGCTTTTATGAGCAGGTGAATAAGGATAGTAAACAGGAGTTTGGAAAGGCTAGCAGGAAAGGGGGGGGGCACTTTCCCCTATTTCTTTTCCTTTTTTTCCCCATCTATTTTATTTGATTCAGGCTAGTCCTTATCCCAAATAACAGCTTCTGGCAGCTCACAGCTAGAATAAGCAAACAAAAATGACTTGTACTGAAGTTTGACTAGGAGAGTTAGTAGGGAATGGCCCAAGAAAGAAAAGTGTTATTGTGACTTGCAAGGACTGTGCAACACTCATCTTCCTATCTAAAGATGACCCAAGCTACATCAGCTCCAAATGCAAACTTATTTCTTCATTGGAGGAGAAAATAAACAAGACTTGAGAAAAAAGTTGCTACACTGAAATGCATCAGAGAAGACAGGAAATGCCTGGATGGGAAAGCTGAAACTCCCCAGGAGGGTACAGAAGTGAAGAGAATACACAGAAGAATGTGATCCAGAGAAAAAAGATCAGGAATCAATTAATGCCAGTGGAACTCAGGAACTTAAACAAGCCACACCGCAGAAAATTGTAGAAGACACATGGCACCTGTGGGCCAAAGAATACAAAAGTATATACCGGAGACCAGGATGAGGATTTAGAGTTTTGCAAGACCTTATAACAAAGACACCAGTAGTAATACTTAAAACCTCAGATGTCACCACACCATTGCATAGAGTATGGGAGATAGTGATCCTATTTCATAGATAGTGATCCTACTTCAGGAAGAAAAATATGGTGTGATCGGCATCACTGAGAGTAGGTGGAAAGATATTCATGATTAGCACACAGCATTCTACAGTTTATTCAAAAGGAACAGATCCAAGAAAAAGGCTGGGTGTGTTACACTGTACTGTACACAAAGAAAAAAAAAACTTGGACAAAAATTCAGGAATCAGAGCATGGAAATCCTGCTGAAAGCAGTTGGGTAAGAATAAAAAGCGAGAGAAACAAAAGGAATACCACTGTGGAAGTTTCTTCCAGATCACTTAGCAAGGCAGAAGATACAGATGAAGTCTTTCAGGGTCAGATGACCAGCTTTTTCAAAGAAGCATGCACTAGTGATAATTGGGGTTTTCAGTTATCCTGACATTTGTTGGGGACCTAACATTCTAACAAATGTATAGGAAATGGAAGGAGGAGAAGATAAGTAACAAATACTACAATGTAATTTCCAGAAATTATAAGAACTCCATCAGAAAAATTAAAGAGGTTGCAAAAGATACCAAAGCTATTTTTTAAATGTGTTTTGAGTATTTTCAAAATAAAAGGAAAGCCAAAGAAATGGAAGATCTATTGGAAAGAGAAAATGTGTATAATGTATATAAGGCTATACTAACCTTATTTCCATCTTTGCGAGTTACTACCTTAGTAGTAGAATGTCATAGACACAATGAACCTGGATCTCAGCAAAGCTTTCAGCTGAGTGTCCCATGATATTCTCCTTCACAAAATGGTAAAATATGGGCTAAATGATGCTCTTGTTAGATGAGATCACAGTTGGCTGAATGGCTGTACCCAAAGAGTGTTATTAATGGTTCCACTTCAGCTTAGAGGGAAGTATCAAGAGAAGTGCCACAGTGGAGAGGGCATTTGGAGATGGCACAAAGCTGTAATGGGTGGCTAATACTTTAGCTGAAAGAGAAAAAATTCAAAAGACAGGCTTAAGCAGTGGGCTGAAATGAATAGGGTAGAATTTAAATTTCTCTATCAGGGAAGGAAACATAAGGCACAAATATAGGATGCAAGGACTCCTGGCTTGCCTGTAGTACATGGGAAAGAGATCTGGGTGACCTTGTCAACCACAAGTTAAACAGCAGTGTGATGTAGTTGCTAAAAAGGCAAATGTTATCTTGGGGTGCATTAACAGGAGTATAGTGTCCAGAGCACAGGAAGTAATTCTTCCACTCTACTCTTCCCTGGTCAGACATCTTTTGGAATACTGTGTCCAGTTCTGGGCACTATAATTCAAAAAGGACAGTAAAGCAAGTTTGGAAGAGGACTACCAAGATGGTGAATGATCTGGAAACCAAGCTCCATGAAGAATGATTAAAGAATCTCTGTAACTTTAACCTATAGAAAAGATGACTGAAGGGGGATATGATAGCAGTCTTGAAATATCTGAAGGGCTATCGCACAGAACAGGAAGTAGACTTATTGTCTGTTGCAGCAGAGAGCAGGAACTAATAGATTAAAACTATAAGGAAGGAGATTCGGGCTAAACATCAGGAAGAACTTTCGTAATGTACAAGCTGTCAGCCAATGGAACAGGCTACCACATGAAGTGGTGAATTCTCCTTTGCTAGACAACTTCAAAAAGGTAATGGCAAACCACTTCCGAAAACTTGCTGACAAAACTGCAACACTGATTCCAAGGCAAAAATATATATATCTTCAAACAGAGGCTGGATGGTTACCTGGCAGAGATGTTCTAATGGATCCTACACTGAGAAGGATGATTCTATAATTATGATTGGTTTATGAAGTTGTTAAAAGATTTGTTGTTTAGCTGTCTGGAATACCATATGCATATTTTGAATTAGGGAATGGTATAAAAAGATGTTGTGAATACCTAGTCCAAGATGGCTAGGGTTTGCATTAAATGGTAATTTAATTTGGTAGTTCCGTGTCATATCGACATGTAGTCTAGGCCAGGATTATAATTTTTTCCCCCACTGGGATTTTGGAGCAGTATATGGCGGTGAAAGAATCTTTGTATTTTAAATTATATTCCTATTTCTAATACTGTAATTATATGTTTCCAACTTGAAAATACATGGGAAAATGTTATAATGACTTTTGGCCATTGGGTTGGAGGGGTCTTCAGTGACCATAAAAAAGATTCAAGTTCTCCACTCCCAATCTAGTCCAACAGTGTTTCTAACCAGATGTCTATCCACCAACATAGCATAGGTACAATAGGGTTCTCCTGTTCATGTTCCCAAGAAACTGGTACTCAGAGAAATATGGGCTGCCATACTGCAGATTATACATAATCATCATCATTAATAATGTTATTCTCCGTGAATTTGTCAAATTTATCTTCTGAAGTGCTCACTGCATCTCTTAGTAGCAAATTTCATAGTCTGTCATGCACTGAATGCAATAGTTATTTTTATCTACTTTAATTGCTATACTTTGGATACCATTATTGTTACCAGGCATAAACATGAAGAAAAATAATAAAAGTGGGGAACAGTGCATGATGGAAGATCCAGGAGTGGAAGAGATCTCAGTGTATTTTGTGAGATGGGAACTGAACTGCTAAGTATATACAGAGGATCTTTGGGGCGGGGGGCAGGGAGTTGCTGTAAGATTCTAAAGGTACTGAGAGAACACATTTGGTGAAATATGTATTTTTTAATTTTCTGTTCCACTGATTCACTGGTGGTTTCCAAGTAGCATTTAAGCACATTTCTGCAGTAAACAGACCAAAATAAATATAAAGAATCATATATTCTACATATACCAAGCACTGTAATTGATTCAAAGTGCTTTTCATATACCTCCTTGCACGTTTGGCATTAGGATAAGCTTTCACAAGCATTTGTTGAGTTGGGTGAACGTAAATGTTTTGCTTGCAAACATAGTGTGAGCTAGGCCAAGTACTTCCGCTGTCTTTTGAATAAACCAATCAATATTGGAGATCAGAGAAAGCCTTCCTCTTTGAAATGCATCCATACCAGCTCAAAAACTGCAAGTTCAATAGTTGCCCCTGCATCTATTTATCAGAATGATAAAAACGGCATCACACAGTTCCACTGCAAAGTCTGCCCATTTCGTATGTGTGCAACATCACAATGTATATAGAAAAGGAGCAGAGTTGCATCATGACATCATAGTGGTGCTTTTGTCACCTGACCCCCTGTCCACCCTGTCAATGGAGGTTTCTGCCAACCAACTTCTGTGTAAATCTCACAAGATTGCACAGTCACCAACACAACAAAAAAGTGGCCTTCTGTGCTTCTATAAATCTGTTTTAGAAGTCACCAACGTTAGAAGAAGAAAATGAAGTTTGATAAAATGATGTGATAATGATAAAGAGCCATCACTGCATCCTTAGACCTCAAGATATGCCATGGCATCATTAGCACAGACCACTTTCACAGCTATCCCCAGCCACCTTCAGTTGACCAACCATGTGGAAGCATTAGTTGTTCAAGGTTTATATTTTTGGACATCCAATAAACCTCAGGAGAATAAAACTTCTAGATGTTCTGCAATACTGCTCCACCACCTCCTGTGATCTCTGGACTATCACAGTATGTCTGTCTCCACATAAGAAAAGAGCAGCCTACCAAAGGGCCAATTTAGCACAGTTTCACATCTTCAGGTGGGTGAATCTGACAAACTTTTACTTTATAGTATTCTCCAGAGTATGTCTGCTTCAAGGGCAAAAAAAGAAGAAGAAGAAAAACTGGAATGTTATTTGCAAAAGAAAAAATAGCCAGTCTGATCATCCACTAAGGTTGTCTATTCCATTTTTTTTCCAGACACACAGATATCATTCTCATTATTTTGCTTCTCAGGGCAACCTGGAGTACTTAAAGTATGTGTTATTAAATTGCCCAGATGGAAGCAGCCAATCTGAACTGTTGCAAAGTATTTCAAAAAGGTTTGTCAGATGATTAGAAGTGACAAAATGACCCTGCCAAGCCTACCATTAGGCAGTGAGCAACTGTCTCAACAAGCTGATTGTGAATGTCAAGAAAAACTGTAACAAGTTAGTTGCATGATGAAGGCAGAGCTGATTAACTGGTATTCACATCTATGGTTAAACTTTGGGGATTAGCTTGAGTTAAGGAGGGTGAGAGGTTGGGCCAATAGTTCACAGATACTGTTAAGCTGCAACTCTAAATATATATCATAGCCTACATGACTAGGAGTAATGGAAATTGTACTCCAACAAAAATTAGAGAGCTGGAGTCAGAAACAACTTTGTTCAGCCAAAGGCAGAGTCATTAAAGGAATTTATTTTTCCCAAGTTTATTCATATTTGTCGGTGATGGTTAGTAAGTTTTTGTTCTGCGGTTATGTTTGAGTTATCCCAGATACTATCCTGCTAGTATAAATCGGCCTTAATTTTCTTCTCTGGCCTCAAGCTCTCAGCATTCCTGGTGGAGGATTCAGTAGTAGCTGATAGAAAGTTGGCTACTTCTCCTTGTCCAGAATCAGCAACTTTAACCAACTGCCACTCAGCGCTCCTTCCTTGAAATGTCCAGCTTGCCTTCATTAGTTCTCAGCCTGCAAACAGAACTTATTTCTGACCTTGACTTTGAGAATTACCTGTCTGCCTGTCCTCTGCCTGCTTTCTCCAGGGCCTTAAAACTTCATTTTACAAATAACTTTGGTCATTTCCTTGTTAAATGCTGTCCCTGCATTCCTGACCACCCAACTACACTTAACAATGAAAATTATAGATGTTCCTTGTCTCCTATTAAAGTTTTAGATTATTCTTCTGATTTTAAAATAGTAAAATGTACAGCAACAATTCTTCTTCAAAATATCTTTTCTTATGAAGTGGCTTTAAACTGTGGACTTAATTTAATAGCTTGTATGAAAGTATGTTATTTCTCTCCTTTGCCCTTTGAAACCATGTAGTAGTAGTGATGGAAACTTTCATTACTGTGACATCTGTTGAAGGCCAAGTCTGCAAAGCATTGTCCTTCTGGGAAATTCTTGACCTGTGTTCCTCCTCTCTCCTTTATAGATAGAGAGAAGATAAGGGAATTTGGAGAAGATTTGATAATGTGGTGCTGGAATTGTTAATATTAAATGAAACAGAAACTAAGTACAATTGTAAAAGAAAATACAAATTAAACTCAGAAAAAGAAAAAAATAGAAAGAATAAAAAGTGCAAAGAAAACAAATAGGAAAGAAATAGAATAAAGGAAAAGAAAAAAATATTCAAGGAAGTGACTTCCACTTTTCATCACAAGTAAAAACAAATTTGATAACTCATCACCCCCATATAAAGTTACAAACAAATATCTCTTCTTCCCATAATCCATCCCTTCTATCTGCAAAACCATAAATCATCAACTTTTCAGTCCTGGTGACAGAAAAAAGTCCATAAATGGTTACCAGAGCTTTATAAAAACATGTCTTATTTTAACCTTGATCAAACAAGCCAACTTTATATTCCTTTCTTATACTTCTAACAGTATTGATCTTTGGTTCATTTGGATGTTGTCTTTCTTTTTCCTATTGCAGAGGCTTCTTCAAGGCTTTAGCAGATCTCTTTTATAAATCCAGTGGAAAGTCATTTTCAAAGCCTTCATCAGCTTCTTTTGTGTAGCCAGTAAAAAGTTCTTATCAGGGTTGTTCTCTTGGCTTTTCTCTATATTGTAATCCACAATTTTTCCTGTCATTTGTATTTGCAGTTTGAAAGCCTTGTCTGTTTTTTAATTCACACTTTTTTTTATCCAGTATTTCTGATTCCACTATTTTTGCATCAAGCAAAATTTGTTTCACATTTGTCATTCCTTCATTTTAAACATGGTCTCTTTATAGAAGCAGACATCATTACTGATATTGTTGATATTGTGGCTAATTTCTGGCCCCATTCATCAAAGATCTCCTTTAATATTTCAAATGTTGTAGTATTTTGTGTCATTTTGTAGATCCCAATCCAGAAGGCAAGGTTTTTTTCTGTTTTGCCTGGACTTTAGTCCCCTATAATATTTAAGGGGGACACGGTGGCGCAGCAGCTTAATGACGCTGAAAGTTGCCGGCCAGAAATGGTCGATGCTTCAGCGGTTCGAGCCCAGCCTTCACGTTAAACAGGGTGAGCTCCTGTTTCCTCCCCAGTTCCTGTCAACCCAACAGGTCAAAAACTCACGTGAGTAGATAAATGGGTACTCTCACTCCGGTGGGAGGAAAAATGCTGGCGGCGCCTTGCAAAAAGGAGTTGGGAGCAGTTGCCGGTAAGCGCAAAAAACCGTGCGCACCCAAAAAGGGCACGAAGCAACGGAAGCCCCGCCTCCTGCACTTGTCAGCTGGGCTCTGCTCTAGGAAGGAGGCTCTGGCAAACCACTTCCGAAACACCTTGCCTTGAAAACTGCAAGGACTCATCCAAGCAGTCACTGCAGAGTCGGTAATGACTGAGCGCAGACAAAAAAAAAAAAAGTTCAATTTAAATCATAAGGTCTCTTATCTCTGTTATGAGTTGTGGTAGCCAAAACAATTTCAGTTTTCACAAAAAAACTGTTTATTTAATATAGTTAATTCCAAAATCTTATAGTAGTAGTTTCAATATTCCAAATTTGTCTGGACCCTTAATTTGCCTTTCCAATCTATTTTTCAAAACAATGCAGTTTCCTGCTTTTTAGAAGAACAAAGCAAAGCTGTCAAGTTGTTTCACTTCACATCATTTCCAAGTTCCTTCCTGGCTACAGGAAGTGTCAAGAGGTACCAGTAGTAAGATGGGCTACTTACAGGATACACTGCTTCATTGCTATATTTCAATGAGGCAAATAGTGTCATATTTGAGATACAAAAACTTCTCATGGAAACAAAGCAACTTCACACAAACCCAGTCAAATGTATGTCTTGGACTTCAAGAGAGCAGATTTTAATAAAACTCAGAGCAAAAAGTATAATTCCATGGCAGGAAACGTCAGTAGAAAAAGAGCCCAATATGTACAGGGGTTCCTACTAGAAGAGATAGTGCAAACATAAATGCACACAATTCAATGATGGAAAAAAGGAAGATAGAAGAAAAAGCCAGAGGATTAATAAAAAAAAGTTTGGTAAAAACCAGACATTCCAAAAGTGCACGTATTGGAATAGGAAAAGGAACAACACATTACGGGTACATACATATAGTCTGGATGGTGTCAGGAAAGCTAAAGCTCAGATTGGATTTAGTGAAAGATGTGCAACCCAGATACTTACAATAGAGTAATTAATAAGTTTGGTGCAGACTGGTAGGAGTTTGCAAGGACTAAGCAGTAAAGTTAAAATCTGACTGCAAGGATCTATAACTAAAGGCTGTCAAGAATCAGGAGAAAAATAAGCTGCAGAAATAGTAAAGCTCGAAGGAGAAGATAAGCTGCTGATGCTGCTTTCAAAATGCATAAACAGAGTGGATTCAGTGAGGAAATAAGGCTACGCACCTCCAAAATTGGAGGGTTCTTTTCCTAAGGAGTAAAGAGGCAGAAACAAAATAGAATTAGGAGGCTTTAAAAGAGAGTGAGCTCTTGGTACAAAAGAGAGACGCAAAGGTGTAAGGGCAGCAGAGAAGTGTGAAGTGGCTAGAGAAGAGGTATCAGAGCAAGGAAAAAGAAGGTAAATGAAGAAAGATTGCCTAAAGGAGGTTGCAGAAAGAGATAAGAAACAAACTTTTCCTATCTGAAAAAGAAGGGAAGGAAAAATGGCTTGCAAGAAAGCAAAGGATAAAAGGAAGAAAGCTCTTTACTAGCAAGGGTTCCCCTCACTGTGGCCAACAGGGAGCAGAAGGGTACCCTGGGCTTGCAAGGAATCAAGGAGCCCAAGTTATCAATGTTTCCCCAGATACTTTCCCCATGACCTACTGCCAAGCTAGATCTCCTCCATCCTGTACTTGTGGCTTTCCTTTCTTTCTCCCCAGATGCCAGGCTCCTTGTTACAATTCACCCTTTTTTATTGTTTTGGCTCACTGCTCAAACTTGTCTAGCTTCTTTTGAATCTTCTCTTTCTCTTCTAAAGGTTTAGCCATCCCTCCTAATTATGTATCATCTGCAAATTTGATAATCATCCCCTGGAACCACTTCATTCAGACTACGAATAAAAATGGTGACCATGCATAGGGCCCAGGACAGAGTCCTTTGGCACCCATTTGAGCTTCTTATTTTATTAGATTTCTCAGGAGGGGAAGGAAAATTGATTCATTGGTGCCGACTGGCTGGAGATTCAGTGGTGGGGTTTCTTTTAAAATGAACTGCTAGGAAGCTGGGGGAGATCGCTTACAAATCTCAGAGTGAATCCAGCTTCTCGGACCCAGGACAGATTTTGCCTTAATACAATGGCCACAGATGCTAAGAATAATGCATGGGACTTATTATTATGTGTTATTATATTACTAATTAATTACTAATTATATTATAAAAAGAAGACAAAAGAAGACAAAATAAAGAGTTACCAGCTGCTCGATGATTATAAAAAAGGGTAACAGATAATAAAGAAAAAGCAGAATTATTCTACTCTGGTTTGGGCTTGGTGTTCTCTGAAGATAAGCACTCCACTTGACAGCTGTGAAGAACTGGTTGAAGGAGCAGGATAACAACTCAATCTTGATAAAAATATAGAGAATTTTTATTGATCTTCAATGAGTTCAGATCTCCACAGATCTGGTACTTGCTATTTCCCAGATCTCTGTGGAATGGGTAATGTACCAGATGACTGGAGAAAGGCTAATGCCATGCCCTTCCAAAGAAGAAAAAGAAGGACCCAGGGAATTATAGAACAGTCAGTCTGATATCAATACCTGGCAAGATTTTAGAGCAGATCATAAAGCCTTTGAAAACAATGCAGTGATTACTAGAAGTCAGCATGGATTCATCAAGAACAAGTCTTGCCAGGCCCTCTTATTTCAATTTTTGAATGGATAATCTCCTAAAGTAGATTTTAGGAATACTGTGGGCATAATGTTTCTTGTCTTCTGTGGGGCATTAGTGAATTAATTATGGCCACAAACTTGGCTGGCTTTGAGGTGGGTTATGAGAAGCCAGCAGTCATCCATGTTCTGGTGCTGGCTAGTCACACTTCCCTATAGTCGTGTGAACTCTGGAGTGGATATTGGGAGCAAGAAGAGTTATTGAAACAAGCTCTCTTCTTTTTTGCTTTCCATTTTTCCTTTGCTTCGCTTTGCTTTGCTGATAAGGAATTGGGAATGGAAGGTGATTTGGCTTCTTTGGGCATTGTGCTCACAGGGAAAGAAGGAACAGCTATGGAGCTGGCATTATGGAAGGAAGTCTTAAAGCTTCCAGGAGGACACATAAAGATCAGAGAGAATTCTGGGGAGGACAAGCTGAGTAATGGAGAAGCTCACTGGCATCTAGCTATGCTATCATGACTACAATGCACTAGACAATTATAGTAGCTGTTGAAGATGGACTAACTTCTGTTGGTTTCTATCCAGAGTAAGGTAAAGTAAAAGGCATTTGATGGTGCAGCTTTCTTTCGAATCTTGCAAAATCTTAAATCTTACTCTTTTTTTCTTTTTTTTTGTTACTTACTCTTACACTGTTGATTGTTCTTTGCCAATTCCTCACGGTTTTTCTGAGAGGAATAGCTATTACTTTAGAAGCCAGGAACAACACTTTAATAAATCTTGCTGGGTTAGAGAAGTGGTTTAAAAATAACAGAATAAATTTAACAGAAACAAATGCAAGAGTCTTCACCTTGGAAATAAAAATCAAATGCAGAGGTATAGAATGGAGAGTAGCTGGCTTAGTAAAAATATGTGTGGAAAAGATCTTGGAGGAATAGTTAATTACCAAACAATATAGTCAGCAGTATAACGTTGCCAGATAGGAAATGCAGTTTGAAGCTGTATCAACAGAAGTATCATAGGAAGTATTTCCATTATGTTCTGCATTGGTCAGACTTCATCCAAAGTATTGTGTCCAGTCCTAGCAGCCACATTTCAAGAAAAATTCAGGAAACTGGAACAGGTGCAGAGAAGGGCAATGAGAATTAGTTGCTTTTCTCCCTGGGCTGGGAACTTTATTAAAGGAAATAGATGAGATAGGCCTGGGAATGCAAAGTCTGTGTTCTACAAGGATGATATCCCTTTTATCTTTTGCCTTTCAAATAGCTTGAGACAACAAAACAAGTAATTTCAGCCTGGGCATTTAAAATCCCAAATGTGAAAGACAACAGTTATATAGCTTTACATAGCTAAAGATATGTAATAGGTCAGCAAAGGATTCTCTGCTAGGAAACTATGGCCATGTTTTCTTGATGTATGAATCTATCCATCCCCTTCTTTTAAATGTCAAATTTCAGTAGCCACAGAAGCCCGTGTTTGTTTGTTTTTTAATAACACTCCAACTCTCCAAAATACCCCTAATTATATTGTATCCAATTAGTGATACAGGTTGGTAAATTTCCTGATACTTTTCTCAAAGTGTCTGTGGGATACTTCCATCTACAAAACTGAGTTCATTTTTTCTGTGCAAGACTCAGAAGCAAAGAAAGACAGAGATAAGGCAAAAGTTATGCAATTATTATTCTATGCTAGCAGGATAACAGAATGTGTTGCTTTTAATACTAACACATGTGTCGTTTGAAGCTGGGGGAAAGGGAAAGAAAGCCCTCCATTACATATTCCTGCAAGCAGTTCCTGAAATCTAGCAGCCAAGCCGGTCATGTTGCTGTGTGTTTGTACCTAGGAAATACTGCTGGGTATTTGAAAAAGCAGCAGTTTGAAGGAGGTGGGTAATCTGTGGGTGTAATAGATAGGACTCCATGCTAAGTCTTTCAAAGCTAAACTGTTTTTTTTTTCAAGGCTGTTGCTTAAATTCTGCATTGCCATATTAATGGATTTTGCAGTCCTAGTTTCCATGGAAGTACAAGTCAAGTCCTTCTGAAAAACACTGGGATCTATAATCTAAAGCTTGTCTTTTAGTTTAATTCCAGTTTAGAATCTGAAAAATAATAAATACCATAAATTTAAGCCAAAAAAAAAAAACCATGAGTGGAAAAGCACATGTAGACTTGTGACAGGATCCTTCCTTCCTTCCTTCCTTCCTTCCTTCCTTCCTTCCTTCCTTCCTTCCTTCCTTCCTTCCTTCCTTCCTTCCTTCCTTCCTTCTTTTTGAGGAGGGGGGCGAGAGAGAGATTACTTACTGTTTTTGAAGAACACTAACTCTAACCCTAAATTATATCCTGATGTTGTACAGGATGATATTTATACCTAATGTCTTTTTTAAATAGTCTTTCTCAAGCCAAGCCTGATCTTTCATGAACATATCCATGTACTTTTCTTGGCATTTGCATGCTTCTGCTTTCTTTTTATCTCTATCTTTATCACTATCTCACTTTCCAGTATAGCAACAGTCTAGTATTAGCTAGTATTTCTTGGTGTCCTATCTGCTAACCAGGTCTGACCTTGCTTAGCTTTTCGGAATCAGCCAAAGTTATCTAAATTCTACCACCTTATGTAAATCTCTTTTATACAAGGTAGTATTAAAGCACTGTTTTAAACATAGGTGTAATAGCTTCCAATATCCTCTGGCAGAGACACTACAATATCATAGAAACCATAGATGAATGGGAAAATTTGGCCATAGAATATTGTCCATATCACTGATGGCAAGGTGAGACCATTGGGTTATTTTTGTAGGAGCTAATCTCATATAATGCCAAAGAACAGACTATGCATCATGATGTTTCTTTCTACAGATTTGTCAGCTGAACTGTTACCAATTATCCAGTTGTCACTGCTTGTATTTAAAAGAATCAGGAAAATATCCAAAGGAAAAAGAATGAGAGATAGCAAGGTCAGAGGGCTGACAAGGTAGGGCTTGAAGATTGTGTTCATAACAACCTATGACAAACAGAAGTCTTTAGACCTCCAATGGTCATCAGGCCAAGTTATGGACAAGCAAGATTTAATGCTATAAAGTAGCAAGACCAACCATGAGCACCAAAGTAAGTATGGTTCAATAATCAGGAGAAGATATCCAGTGGAATCTTTATTTTTACAGTGGTTGAAACAAAACTGAAACCTTCAAATATAAAACTCAAGCAATGCCACCTTAAGTCTGCTCTTTGTGAGAGCTACTCCTAAAAGGCTGATGCAGCAAACCAAATATTTCAGTAACTCATTTCAGTCTGAATATTATAGTGCCAGAAAAATACCCACAATACCTTGTCATTGCCCATGCTGGTTAAAAATCATGAAAATGGCTGTCCATGACATAAGGTTCCTATTATTGATCTTCTGGTGGTTATGATGCAAAAGTAGCTCTAGGTGTGGATTTAGGCAATTGAGTAGAAAGCAGAATTGGTTTTTTGGATTCTAAGGCTTTCTAATATTCTGAAGCAACCTCTTCCAATCCAGTGTCCTTCAGATATATCAGATTGAAACTCCCACGATCCCCAGCTGCTGGTAGGGGATTTTGGGAATTGAAATCTAACAAATATGAAAAATACCAATTTGAACAAATTTGTTCTGGAATATATATATATTTTTTAAATCTGCGCTCAGTCATTATCGACTCTGCAATGACTGCTTGGACGAGTCCTTGCAGTTTTCAAGGCATTATAGGAAGGGCAAAATTGTATGCTCAGGTAAGAATAATTAAATGAATATTTCTACCCATAAATGAACTCATAGGAAAATTTCAAGATGCCTAAGTCATCTTTAGGAGCATGTGTCATTAAAAGTCAATAGAATGTTAAAGCCTCAAGTCTTTAAAAGCTCCCTCTTGAATAATAGACAACTTGGAAAAGCAAGAACCCATTTATTTTTTCACTAGGGAATACATTCTTGGCTGTTCTCTAAAACTGCTACAGAACTGTTTTGCTGGATCCTGGTAGCTAAACATAATATCAATGTTTAAAAGAAAAAGAAAAACATCTGGAACTACAATATTTTCACACACACTTCTCTGTCCACAAATAACACCACGAGACTTCATTCCTATTAATGTATAGAACACTGAATCTTTGTGACACATTTTTATATAGAAATACACTAGAAGGCTATACGGGAAGTAAATACATTCAATAATGTCTGCAGGGAGAGTCAAAATAGGCAAGATTGTGAACCCAATATTGCAAAGCAGGTCCCACTCCTTTTATACATGTGTCAGTGTTGCACCCAAATGTAAAAAAAAGAGAAAAAAGGCAGTGCTTACATCATGATGCTGTCCACTGTCTTGTCTGTTTTGAGCCTTTCCATCCCACAGATGCCACTGAATAGGTTTCAGTAGCATGTACGTTTGTCTTCTTAATACTGAACATTAATCCAGATTTTCACCTTCATTTTTCTTCAGTAATAGGCTCTTCTGAATTTTCCTTGTTATCAGCCACCAGAGTTATGTTGTTTGCATATCTCAGCTGGTTAGTGTTTGACCTCCACTTTTGATTCCAGCTGCCATCACTTTCAATAATACTACTTTTATAATGCATTCATTCTTATAAGTTAAACAAAGATGGGACATATTTTATAATTGTATTAGTTTATTGGATTTAGATTCCACTTTTGTTCAGAAACTCAAGGCAATATACATAGCTCTCCCTCCTCCTGTTTTTCCCCACAACTACCCCTGTGATGTAGGTTGGGCTGAAAGAGAATGACTGGGTCAGGGACCTTCTGTGATGGAGGGTGACCCAGAACTTTGATCTGCCCACATTTTGTCCAGCACCTTAACTACAACATCACCCTGTTTCTCTTATGCAACCTTGTCTTACTCTCTTCTGAACCTTCTGTTTTTCCAAATCCAGTTTTTACAGTAGCATTTATTCATTATAAAATATTACAGCATGCTGTAATAAAATGATTCAGGAGAGGTTTGGACTAATTCATTGAAGCATGTACCTTAAGGCAGCCACATCCAGGGATGTCTGCAGGATCCAAAGCTTTCATCAAAATGTTGCTGCAGTGCAAGCTTTGCCACTTTTGTATGTGCATGCAACATCCTGGCATGTGCTCAAAGAAGTGGCAATTGTACTGTAACAGCACAACATAACAGCCCTCATCTGGCCTCCCTGAACCCTCCTACAGAAGTTTCAGGACACTTCGGACATCAGTAACTGTCTGTTTCTGCAAATTCAGTTTTTACAGTAGCATTTGTTCATTATAAATGTTAATGTCGCAGCACATTGTAATAAAACGATTCAGAAGAACTTTGGACCAATACAGTGAAGCTTATGTGTGTCCCACATGATTGAATTATACCTCTCCAGCCTCTGTTTCCTATTATGCAGCCTATTTGATGCTGGCATTGTCCGTTTCATCATGTCTACATGTAGAATTTGCTTTTATGCTGCTAGAACAATTAATTTTCTTCATAAAACTCTATTAATTTATCTCTTACATTATTGTGTTTACATGTTTCAAATATTGTAATCCCACATTTATCTGTTTCTCCAACTTTTGCATTCCACTCATCCATTAGTAGCTCTAGGTCATTTCTACATAATGTCTTTAGTGTCTCTTGCAATTTATCATAGAATTTTGTAAAGTTTTCCAGAATTAGTTCTCTTGTATAATATTGATGTTCACTAGATAGCCACTAATTCTAATTGATATGATCCTGTCATTTGGGTGGTTATAGCTAAGCACGTAGTTAACTTTCTCTGCCTCTCTCATATCATTAACACTCCATTCCTTCATATGGACACATATTCTAAATAGGGTATCATGTAATCATCTGAGTGAATGTGCCCACTGCCCTACTTCCATTTATTTCTAAAACATCCAATTTGATATATTACATTTCTGCGGTAACAATTTCAAATTATCCTTGGTTCATGGTGATTTTTTTTTTTAATATTCCAGTTGTGTGCATCCTTGTAAAATGAAGAACTCTTCTTGCAGTACAGTGACCAGATGCCCTCATACATTTGTCCCAGCTTTCCATGAGCTCCAGATTTACTTGTGAAAACTCTACACTTTTATCCAGTAATTCAGAGACTATCCTTCCTTGGGGTCTCCTGATGTGCCACCCAAACCTGTCTATAGGTTACAGCCATGTCTGTACAACCTTCCTCACAACAAATAGAAGTGATCTGTCATTACCTTCTTACAGTTTTGATTTTGGAGTTCCTTCTCCTAGTTGAGTTGACTTTCCTCCCACAGTCCTATTGTGAATTATTTTTTGGTTGTTGCACCCTACCCCCTTTTGATCTTACTGGCAAGGATTGTCCTACCGGGAGCTCCTCATTCTACTTTCATTAGCCTCAGAGTCACTGGAGCTACTGAGCATTTGAATTAAGATTAAATTAAATTTTATTTAATTTGGTACTTTTCCTCGTCCTGGCCTCTCACACTTTTTGAAGTATAGCCTTAGGTAATATGGTTCATAGTAATTCATGAGCCAATGTAATGTAATGAAATAAAATGCAATGTAGCGGGAACTGATCCTGTGTGAGTCAGCCATGCTTCATTCTATTGAGGTGCAGCTATGGTGCAGCTATGATGCAATTCAGCTCACTTTGCATAACATCTGGGACCCCCTCTGGCACACCCAGTAACCAGAGCAGCTTCCACTGTCCTGGAAATCCCAGAAGAGGCCCCGGGGGCAACACAAAGCAAAGTAAGATGGCAACTTTGACTGGCTCTTTAGAAGTGAGGTGCCTCGTTGCTTTGAAAAGCAACTTCAAAGAGATGTTATATTTCAAGACTGTTGAAACAAAATCCTACTTCAAAGCTTTTCATTGCTCTGTCAGAAATATAGAATTTGTGTGGTGGGAGGTGAGAAGCACTGGCCATTGAAGACATGTTCTTTTCTTTGTTCCCTTCCAACATTGCAATTTTGTCCATACCTCTTGGTCCAAGTAACCCAGCCATTTATTCTGTGCCTTCCAAAACTGCTACCAATTTTTGGAAAATGTTATTGAGAGAGTAGTGGGCTCCCAGATGTGGAGGGCTCTGGATAAAGCAGATTATCCAGACTTTTTAAGTCAGGATTTAGGCCAGGTTATAGTACTGACACAGCATTGGTTACACTTGTGGATGACCTCTGGAGAGCTTGAGATGGGGGTGGTATGTCCCTCCTGGCCTCCTGGATTTCTCAGCAATCATGGTATCCTGCTGGACCAGCTCCAGGGGTTGGGAGTGGAGAGCACTGTTTTACAGTGTACTTCTCCTTTCTCCATGGCTGGTACCAGTCAGTACTGGTAGGGGAGGAGATGTCCCGCCCTAGGCTCCTGTTATGTGGGGTGCCTTGGGGGTGACGTCATTCAGCAACATGAGGTTCAGTATCAGCAATATGCAATTATACATCTCTATCCCATACCAGGTAAGTGAAGCTGTTCAGGCTCAGTGCTGGAGGCTGTAAGGATCTAGATGGAAAGAAACTGGCTGTGACTCAACCCTAGCAATGCAGAGTGATTGTCGGTCTTTGGCACTGCGGGGCCAGGAGCGTTGACTCTTCTGACTCTGGAGGAGGTAAGACTCCCCCAGAAAGAAATGGTGTGCAATTTGGGGGTCTTACTGGACTCATAATTCCTGCTGGAAGAGAAGACCCATTCCTGCACCAGAATGACGTGCTCACAGTCATTCACGCTTTAGTCACCTCCAGATTGAATTACTGTAATGCACTTTACATAAGGCTACCCTTGAAGACCATATCGAAGCTACAAATGGTCCAGAATGTAGTGGTACATGAAGTTCTGGGTGCCCTGGGGTTTGCCTGAGTTACACCACTGTTGCATGAACTGTACTGGTGCGCAGGTGCAATTCAAAGTGCTTGTTATCACCTTTAAAGCCCTACATGGCACATGGCCAGATAATTTGCAGGATTGCCTCTCCCCAGTGTTATCTATCTGTCCCATGAGGTACCTTCCCTTACTGTGAATGCTGTCATCTGATGGGACTTCAGAGGCGCACCTTTTTTACAGTTGCCCCAGCCCTTTGGAATAGCGTCCCACCTGAGATTTGAGGGCCTCTTTTTAACGTTCCAGAAGGCTATGAGGACCTGGGCCTTCCTCCAAATATTGGGCTTGGACGGTGGTTGAGCCAGGCGGCTAATAGTTTGGTTGGTCTGGTGCCTGGTGGAAAGGGTTGTTTTGCTTTATTCCTGTTTTTATTGGTTATTGTGAGCCACCTAGGATCACTATATAAGATAGGCAGCCATATCAGTTGTTTAAATAAATAAATAGTTGTAGTTTTGATATTCTAGCCATTCCTTCATAAACTATTCATTTTCATTCTTTCACAATGTGGCAAATACGATTCTAGATGGGCAATAGTGGTAGAGGGAGCTGAAGATGAAATATGTGAAAAGATCAAAGAAATTTCAGCTGCTTCATCAATAGTTTCAGAGGTGACAAAGAGGCTGTCCAGGACCATGTACATAATTAGAGAGGGGCATTATTTGAATCTTACTCATATCTACTTTCTTCTTCAGGAGTTGGCATGTCTCATAATGCCTTGTTCTTCTCTGGGATTTTCCTTCTCTCCCTCCCACCTTCCATCTGTGTATAACTTTTTAAGAAAAAAGAGACTTAATAATAGTTAAAACTGAAATGAATTGTGGATAGGTTTAACCCCCCCTCCCACAAAGCCTGCTGCCAAAAAAGCTTCCTTTTACTCTTAAAATGCTACAATTTAGGAAATTGGAAAAGCTTGCCACGCTCAATGTTCTGCTGGCCATGCTTTTCATGACCCAACAGTTCTGCTGGAAAAAAGAAGAAAATTGGCAACCCTCATCCAGCAAATACGCACTTATATCACAATGGAGGTTATAAAGAGGGTATTTATGAGACCAGCAGTGCTTCTTCTTGTTCAGTCTCAGACATGCAGAAGCAAATGCAGCTTTACAAGTGTTGTTTACTCCCTGAACTGAAAACTCCACTTACTAATACATTCACACATCCATGCGTATCTTCACAACTCATAATCGAGCTGGTAGGCTAGGTTTGAGTTCCAGAAGAACCAAGGTAGGGCATCTTTTGTACACAGTACTTTGTTCTATGTAGTGATTCCAAAGAACTACAATTCTCATACACTTTCATAATTTCCAACAAGGTTTGACAATTTTATCAAAGCTTGACCCTGGTACTTTTCTCCTACCTCCTGTACCTTCCCACTGGAATGCAAGTGCCTTATTTTATTTTGTTTTGAGTGTTTTTTGTCCTCACAACAAGCCATCATTTTTCCTTATATGATCATATTTTCATATTTTCTTATATGTTATATAAGCTGAAACCTGCATGAATGAACATTTCTGCCCTTTTGGCCTGCTTTGAACAGGTCTCCAAAAAAAAAAACCACACACACACACAATTTTCCATTCATGTTCATTTAGATAAATATATGGAACAAAGCTCTATGTCACTTGGCACATAAAATATAAGGTACCAATATATCTTTACCTGTTCATTGGTTATACATGGTTATATAGTATGTTAATAACTCAGGCATCTAACCTACAGATATTCAGATTATGTAGTTTAGTTATGGGCCTGTATTAGTATCTTACAAGTATTGCAACTGATACATTTACATCTAAGTTCAGTTTTGTTCAGTCTCTGATTAAACCATAGAAACATTTTACTTATTTTTTTTAACGATCATTTGTGATTTTGTTTTTTTTTTTCCCAGATGGTTTCTAAATGTGATAAGTATGTATCACAGAGATCTCTGGCACTTGTCAACATTTTCTAAAAAGTAATTATTTTCAGCTTCTTCTTAGACAGAATGCTTTAGCTACCTTGTCAGACTTTGGAGTGACTATGTTAGGATTATCAAAACTATTTTATTCATTTCTCAGCAGCCCCTCCTGCCATACCTAAGAATGGCCATTTTCTCACTAAAAAGTAAAGTAAAAATGCTGGGTTGGAAGCCTCAAGTACATGTTTGCTCATAAGTAACTCCCACTGAATTCAGTAGCAGTATTACTACAGAGGTTATAATTCTTCCTCTGCAGAGGATAGTCCTTTGTTTTAGCTGTTCTCAATCTTTTTCTTTATGTGGGCCACTACATCATCACTGGAAGATTTCAATGGAAGGCGAATGTCACCAGTAATCAGCCTCAAGCACTATGATATATGTGAAGCTCTTCCCAACTTAGCTAGCATATGCAGGACCCCAAATACACTAAAAAATAATTTAAAGAATTTGAATGGCCCAAATCCTGAAAGATGTCAACAATCTTGCCATAAACACTGGGATTTTGCCCATTTTTAAAAATATATTTCTGTGCCTATATGACAGACTAAGTGCGGTATCACAGATTGGAAACTGCTACTCTATTTGAAAAGCAGGCATAAGATCATTTACTGTTTTAAGGTATTTGCTCTTTCTTTATTACATCCATGTTCTGCATTCCTGCTAGAGGAAAAAGTGACGTGATGGGGTGGAGTGGGGGCAATGCCTTTCCACATTTTATCCTAAAACCAACAACCAGCTCAATGTAGATTGGACTGCAAGACAATAACTGCCTCAAAGTTACCCCTTGGGCTCCATAGTTAGATCTGAAGCTGAATTTAGGTCTCTCCAGGCCCCACACTAATTACTATACCTTTTATTTAAAGGGTTTTGCAGTTCAATTCTGGTTTGAACATCTGTGACAGTAAGGGCCCTGAAATTGCCCACCAAATAAATTGAACTTGTATGTAGGTCACCTGATCACAGTCATTTCTGTTGTGGTGAAAAGTTCTTATACTCTGGTATACATTAAAGCCACCATTTCTTAAACTGTGCAGTGCATCTAGTTATGCAATTTTTAGCACATACACTGTATATGTGAATCCATGCACTCTTTAAATTCCTTGTCCTTGTTCCTTCTCCTCTTAATTTCTTAGAGGAAAACTTAGATTAATTTCTAAGAGAAAGACGTTATGATGGTATCAATCTTTTTCCTAAATTTGCTAGACATTTGACCAGAGACCAAAGCTCTGCTGTTATTTACCTGCTTAAAAGCACAATCATGTGCATTGTTTTATAAGTAACTCCCATAGAATTCAACACTGGGAGCAGAAGCCAAATCACAGCCACTTATGACCTACACTATCTACTGCCTAAGACAGTTGCCTTGCTCCGTCTTATGCTAGGAGTGACTCTGTCACTAAGAATCTGTGAGCTGCTGTACTTTATGTCCATTCATCGGCCTCTTTGTTCATATGCTTTATGCAACTTGTTTTCTAAGTTGCGGAAGTACTATATTGCTCTAGCATGGCTATTGCAAATAAAGAAGCCGATGAAGAATTTGCCAATGGCTGCAAATACATTCATTACAGTGGAACATACTTTCTGATAAATTTCTGAGCAACAGGAATTCCTCCTGTCCTGTCCAATAGCCATATTGTTGGCTCTTTCTACGTGCTAGTGCTGCAGACTAGGGGAGGGAGGGAGGAATGGCAGGGGGAGAAGAAAAGACAGTATAGAGTGGTGGTTAAGATTTTGGATTTGGAGTTGGGAAGACCCATGTTCTAATCCTCTGTTAGGCATGGAAGCCAGCTGATGAGTTTGGACCAGTCATTCTTATCCTTTGACTGGGAAGTTGAAAAACATCTATCTGTCAACCTGCAATGGACCATAATGGTGGAATATGGCACATAACCTTCAGTGAAGAGGATTTTGTCTTGCAATAGATTAAGTCCGGCTGATATACACACAAATATATACACATGATGGCACACATACTATATGTCCCATCAAGTTAGTGTTGATTCTTAGTAGTCACGTAGATAGACCTTTTCGAGGATGATCTGTCCCCAGCCTGCTCCTTCAGTCTCCCAGTGGTGCATCCATATCTGCTGTAATCAAGTCCATCCAACTTGCTGCTGGTTATCCTCTTCTCTTTACATCCACCATTCCTGCATTATGAACTTCTCAAGAGAAGTCCTCAACCTTTGCCTATTGTGTCCAAAATATGATAGTTTGAGCCTTAAGTAAGAACTCTGGATGGATTTGTTCTATGATACCCATTTGTTTGGCTTCTTAGATATCCATGCAATTCTCAGCACTCTTCTCCAACATCAAAGTTTAAAAGTATCAATACATTTTCTGTCCTGTTTAATATTCCAACTTTTGATACCGTAGAGTGTCACAAGGAAAACGTGCCTGCACAGTCTTGAACTTTGTAAGTATAGACATGTCATGATATCTGAATATCTTTTCCAAGGTTCTTCATTGCTTCCCTACAAAGTGCTAGTCTGCAATTTATTTCTTGACTGTTGGTTCCTTTACTGTTGATAGTTGACTCTAAAAACCAAAAGCTATCCACCACTTCAATATCTTCATTGTTCATTGTTAATTCTAAAGGTGGCTGCTGTACCTGTTGTCATTACTTTGGTCTTTGTTTTACTTAATCTTAGTCCCATTTTTTCACTGTGCATTTTGACTTCATAACTAAAGCTTGCAGATCATTTGCATTCTCAACTATCAGAGTAGTGTCATCAGCATAGCACAGGTTATTAATGTTTGTTCCTGTAATTTTAGAACCACACTCATCTTCCAACTCAGGCTTCCTTATATAGGTTGAATAAATAAAAAGAGAGTATACTGCGTTGTCTCACTCCTTTGTTGACCTGGAACCAGTCTGTTTCACTGTGCTACGTCTGGACTGTGGCTTCCTGTGCTGTGTATAAGTTTTGCATGAGTATAGTGCAATGTTCTGGGGTTCCCATTTTCTTAAGGACATGTCACAGCTTGAAACGGCCAACACAACAAAGCTCTTTCTATAGTAAATGAAACACATTTGAATTCTTTTTGGTATTCTTTGCTTTCAAGTGTATATCAGCAATAATGTCTCTTGTTCCAACATATTGGACATTCTCCAGATTTGCTGGCATAGTTTGTTTAGGACCTTTATTAATTCTTCTTCTGTTGCTTATCATATTTCTGTAGACATTCCATTAATTCCTCAGCTTTCTGACTTGATAATGACTAGAGTACTTATCTAGCTTGATCTTCTAGTACTAGAGGTTCTTGTAAATAGGAATATTTTCTAAGGTATCCTCAATCTTGATTTCAATATACTACTTTCCTCTATGTTTGACCTTGTTTGAATCAGTTACTAGTGTCCTTTAGCATACCATGTCAAGATTGGAACCTCCTTCTGAGTTCTGAGAATTTTGTGAAAATTTCCTTGTTTTTTCTGTACTTGTGTCTGTGTTCAACGACTTTACAGATGTCATTGTGATACTGTTCTCAGTTCTTGTTTCTTCTAACAGCTCTCTGAAATTCTTTAAGTACCTTCCTGAAATCTTCATCTTTCTTGGCTTTGGTGTCTCTTTTTTTCTTGGCAATTTTCACCTCCTGTTCTGACATCCTATTTGGTTTTTTCTATTTCTTGAGTATGGTGGGTACATGCATAGACAGTTCCTGGCCATATCTTTGCTGTTATAACGGAGCTTTTCTGCCTCCTTGTACCAATAATATAGTTAATTTGATTTCTGTGTGATGCTGTGTGGTGCATTGTTTTGGTTGTTTGAAGAGTATCTTTAAAATGAAGAAATCACTGGATTGTCAGAAACTAATAAATTGCTTTATATTCTTTCCTCAAATTGGAGACTATTTAAGGAGCAGTGATTCCATTTTTCTGGTTTTTCTGTCTATCTATTGTAGCTAAATATTATGGAACAAAATAGATCCAAGTAATGCCATTTAATTATTTCCTCAGAAAATGTGATTTTCCTCCACAAACTGTTATTCTGGTAATTCCTCTTCTGACTCCCTGGCCTAGAAATAAAATAACTGCAACTAATGTACTGCCTAATGCTTGATTAATTCTGAGTAGGCAAGGGAAAATGGTGAGAAGAGAGAGAGAGAATCTCTAGAACTGTGAGAGTTTTAAACAGCCCTGTCCTCCATTCATCAAGTAATCTCTCATTTAATGCTAATAAATTTGGTAAGCTATACTAATCTTGAACAAACTGCATGAAAACTACTTAATAAAACAAAACATGATGCTCCAGGATTTCTAGTAGCTGGGCGGTTGAACCCACACTCCTTCATTACTGTTATTTTTAAATGTAACAATGTTTTAAATGATATAACTAAAGAAGAGGAGGTCATGGAAGATGTGTGATTTTTGTCTCTTTCTTTTCAGATATATCTCTTCTAATCTGAGAAAAGGGAAAATCTTTCCCATTACATGTTTTATACTAAGTCTTCGTTTTAAAGTTCTGTTAAATGCTACCTGATGGTCCTTGCTAATGTTCTCATTATTTAGCAGTGACAAGGAGAAAATATATTATGTTTCCAGGATAGTAAAAGGTCTTAATTTTCTTTACATGTTTATCTCACTTGGGAGCTATTCTCAGTGCAGGGCTATTAAAACAGCATACATTTAGAGCTACTGCTGAAAGCTGTAGGCTTAAAGATTTGCCTGCATTTGTTTGCTTTATGGATGTGGGTGTTCTAATGATAATTAGCAAATCATGATATAAACATATTAGCCTCAGGCATAGATGATAACTGTCCTCTGCTGGGCAAAAATGGAACTCCTACCTCTGTTTTATTTATTTATTTATTTATTTATTTATTTATTTATTTATTTGACTTGTCCCCGCCCATCTCCCCACAACGGGGGACTCTGGGCGGCCTACAACAAACTAAAATCGGAAATACATAATTAAAAGTTGTAAAAACCAGAGTTACAAAGATAAAGATAAAAAGACTAAAAAATCCAAGAGGCCAATAGAGGCCACACCAGGCCACTAAGGGGCCAGCCAACCCCATTTCTGATATCCGCCCCAGGCCAGATGGCAGAGCCAGGTCTTCAAATCCTTCCGAAAGGCCTGGAGTGAGGGGGCCTGTCTCACCTCCGGGGGCAAGATGTTCCAAAGGGTGGGGGCTACAGCAGAGAAGACCCGCCTTCTGGACCCCGCTAATTGAAATTCTTTTACTGAGGGGATCCGGAGCATGCCCTCTCTGTGAGATCGGGTGGGATGGGTTGACATCGTGGGGGCGAGGCGGTCCTTCAGGTAACCTGGCCCCATGCCATGTAGGGCTTTAAAGGTGATAACCAACACTTTGAATTGGACCCAGAAGCAAACTGGCACCCAGTGCAGCTCATGGAGCAAAGGTGTTATATGGGACCTTCTTCGGGCCCCAAAAATTGCTCGCGCAGCCACGTTCTGGACCACCTGAAGCTTCCGGATACTCTTCAAGGGTAGCCCCATGTAGAGCGCATTGCAGTAGTCTATAGTACTGACATGCCTGCCCATTTTTCCAGTTTGGCCAGGGACTCCCAGTTTTGGTGGGTCATCCCACTGAAAAACCCACCATAAGAAACTCATGCAGGAACAGGAAAATCATGCAACCAAAATCAAGTAGACCCAGCTGTTTCCCCCTACACCATGAGTTCCATGGAAATTATCCTAAAGTGAAGTCATCTACCTGGAGGATCCCAATTTTTTTACATTGTTTATGAAGGACCTCACTTGCCCTAACACTGCCTGATCTACCTCATGCATCATGGGATGGAATCATCAGGAGAGAGCAGGTGGGAGTGGCCAGTACATCGCCTAGTGCATTCTTGGAGCTGCTTGAAGTTAAAGCTTCTTTTATCTAGCATAGGAACATGAGATTCAGCGTACATGAAAATAGTGGGAGGATATCAACTAGCAAGGATTACAGCACCATATCCAAAACTGCCATCGTTCAATGGTGAGACAAGAGCAGGGAATAACCATAAATGTAACATGAGATATCTAAGAGGGGATCAAATAACCTCAAATTCAGGACAGAGAGATCCTGAGCACCAAGCAACTATCAGAGTTCATGCAACCAGCAGCAGTCGTGGCTTCGGCAGTTGGTTCTACTTCCTAGAGGGCAGAAGTTGAAAGAGATGGATATTTGGGACAAGTTCCTAAATCCTAAATCTCCAAGTCAATAGATGGAAGCAACTGTAGCATATCAAGCAGTACTGTTACACAAGAGTAGAAGCTAAACATGTGAGAACTGGACACTGAGTTCAAGTCCCTGTTCATTACCCAGAACCAAGATTGTTTAAATTTTTTAAGATTATTGTTATATTGAATTTTAATGATTCCCATAAACTCTTAAAGTAAAATAATACAATGTAAAACTTTTGAAAGTGGGGTTTTATAATAAAAGGATGGAGGGAGACTACAGCATTTCTGTTCTGTTAAAGGTAATGCCCAATGTAAACTGGTGATGTTTAAAAGGTGGGACAGAACACTGTATGGGTGGCTTGCTTGACTCTGCTATGTTCTTTTACTTTTGCAGGCTGTCCTACTAAGAATAAAAAAAGTTTCTTGATACATACCTGTCTGACATCTCCGTAGAAGGAGAAACACTACAGGACTTCATTGTCAAAACTTGATTAAATTTCCAGCCAAATGATATTTTTATCCTAGACAGTATTTTATTTTCAAAAACCACTTCAATGTTCCTGTAAAAGGCTCTTTTTATCTAAGATATTTTTTCTAATTTTCAGAAACTTCTCCTGAGCTGAATATAAGATATTTTCTTATCCAAGATGTATCTTATTTTCAAAATGTTATTGTTACATTATGTTCAAATAGAAACCGAAACAAAATCACAGTGGTACTGTATCACATTCAATTCCTCATTGTGCAGAGAGAAGGGGATTTATATAGACATCTGGGAAAGGAAAAACATATGCCTTTTGGGAAACATGTGCTTGTGACTTCTCAGTACAGTGGTACCTCTAGTTACGAACTTAATCCGTTCCGTGACTCTGGTCGCAACTCGAGTTGGTTGCAACTCGAGGTAAATTTTCCCATAAGGTTCAATGTAAATACGGCTAATCCGCCCTCCGAATTTGGTCGCACCACGAGGCAAATTTCCCCCATAAGGTTCAATGTAAATACATACGATTAAACAGTTCTGAAACATATGCACCTCTTCCAGCACTTGTGTCCTCTTCCTCGTTAAGATCATTACTCCTTTTGCCACATCAGCTCCTCTGATGGCATCTTTATTCTTCAAAATAGTCGAGATGGTCAACTTCGCCATCTTGTACTCCAAGGCCAGATCAGTCACACGAATACCACGATCGTGCTTTTCTATAATGTCCTTCTTCAGTTCGATCGTCACTTTTTTCTTCAAAGCCTTATTCTTGCCAAGCCTGCCCTGCATTTTCTTTGGAGCCATGATGACAAGCACACCAAAAACCTTCCAAACGCCACAAAACACACCACAAGCCTCACCGAACGTCTCCTTGCTACCGCGATCTCGCCCACAGGAAGCCGCGACCACGTGGCAGCAGGGCAAATGGCCGCGGATCTGGTTCATAGCTCGAGGCGGAGTTCGCATGTTGAGGTAAATTTTTGGGGCCGGAGCTGGTCGTATCTCGAAAAATTCGTAAGGAGGGGCGTTCGTAACTCGAGGTACCACTGTATCTCATAATTGGATTTATAGTGCAAAGGGATATGCCATGCCCACTTTCTTTTTCATTGTTTAATTTAAAAAATCTTTAAAGTTAGATGGGGCAGAGAACCTGGTGAATGCCTAGAGAGGTGTGTTTTATCAGCAGACGGGTACAGTATCTACCATTTCATCTAGTCCTGTACTAAGATTTTAAAATCCACCAACCAAAACAAGTATGAAATGTATACAATCCATTCAAGAGCAGGATGCCTCTGAGCACATTATGAACTTTAAGAATATATATCTAACACCAAATGGAATATTTTGCTCATATAAAAATCCACCCATGGTTATCCCAACTTTTTCATTTCAGCTACCCATTTTAGGTGAAAAAAGTCATACTGGTGTTCCATTTGGGAATCATTTTTTTTTTTTTGATGATCTACTGCAAACCACTCAGAGATTTATGAGTAGATCATAATTTATGTTCTGCCCCCATCTGCCTTAGTCCAACTGGGATGCCATGCAAATGTCAGTGAAATATCAGACATATGAATCACATAGCCACTTGGCCTGAATCAGCATTCTCAGCCTGTGAGGATGAAATCTGTGAAAACAACCATACAAAATCTTCTCCCTTGAACTGAGAAGGCTGTATGGACCAAACCTAAGGAGCAATTGAGATATGATGTTAAATGCAACTTTAGAGGGTTTTTTCCCCCCAAAAAGAGAAAAAGAAGCAGCGAGAGAAGGGATCTTCAAGAAGACTACAGTTCAAGACATCCAGCATAGCACGATCAAATCATTAAAGTGTTGCTTGGATGAAGAACAGTCAGGTTCAGATCTCCACTCTATTCAACCACAGATCTAGCTAGATGACTCTAGCTCTGTCAACCCAATCTGCCTTGTGGAGGTATTGTAGAAATAAAGTTATGGAGACATCCATATATTGCTATCTTGAGCTGTCAGGAAAAATATAGGATATAACTGCAGTAAGTAAATATATAGTAACAAAAAATAACTCTTTTCTTCCCACAAAAAAGTTGTATACTTTCCATTTAAATCTATTGAATTTTCTCTAAAAGGTTCTAATTTTTTCCAACATCAGGAGGAATCTGGTAATACCCTTTCAGTTTATTAATAAGAGGCATGTGCTTTTGTGAAATACAGTTTCTTTCATCAGATGCATGAAGTGGCTAAAACTGTACTTCATGAAAGTTTATGCCTTTTAACACAAATTATTATCCTGAAAAGACTCTTTCTGATTTTTATTCTAGGAAAAAGACAATGTCAAACTGCTTCTGAAAATGTTGTGTAGAGAAATGCATGGACTAGTCCATACAGTCTCTAGGAATCAAGTCTGCCTGGAAGGAAACTAATCTAGAGAGATGGAGACAGAGATTCCACTTACGGGAATCAGTTACTATGATAAGGATTTGCTGTTGTGTTCTTCTCCTTGTTTCTTCTCTCTCTCTCCCTCTCTGCCTACTCACTAGCCAATGATTTATCCATAATGATGTATCCATGGAACTAGCTG
This sequence comes from Python bivittatus, assembly GCF_059951505.1. Lineage (NCBI taxonomy): Eukaryota > Metazoa > Chordata > Lepidosauria > Squamata > Pythonidae > Python > Python bivittatus. The sequence goes on from NW_028277034.1 coordinate 40,566,242, forward strand.
TCAGGGAAAAAACCACGTTAAACACGAGAGGCAGACACATCATAAAACAAGTTACTTCAAAGTTCTAAAAGCTTTATTAAATGTTAGTTCAATAAGCAAGTAAAGTTCAACCAATAGCATACATGGTACTCACTTAGATCCACACCTCAATGCGGACCACCCACTTAGATTCACATTGCAATGCCCACCATCATGAGCAAGCGGTCAGGTAAGACAGCTTAGCCGTGTGGCACCGACCCCCTCAGATGCAATCCCTTTTATCCTCAAAAACCACAAACCACAGACATGACTCCTAGGTTTAGCAACTGATTCGTAACGTCCTTGGTGCTAATTTTACCATACTTTCCTGTTCTATTCGTCCCTGTCATGTCTTTTCCCATCAGTAAGTTGCTTAGTCTTGCATTTGACTTTTCCTGTCATTGCCCTACAGGTCACAAGAAGCTAACTTGGCTTTATTACATGCAATCAAAACTAACATTAAAACATATAGAAGGCTACTAAAATTTTCCTCTCACATAGCTGACTAGCCCAGGAATTCTAGCAGTCTTCTGGCATCAGGAAAGGCCAATGAAAGGGTCTGAAAGAAGAGGAAGAGGCAACAGCTGTGAAAGACTTAGGAGAGAGACTGTGAGTGGTGGTGTCCTTTGATAACAGCTTTCATTTTGGGATCTGTGACCCAGTCAGGGAAAAAAGACCTATTAGGGAGATATTTGATACTTCAGAAGGACAGGCACACACACATCCATACACCCAGACATGGTATTCAGAGCTATATGCTTAGTTTTTGCCATTGCCATTTCCAGTTTTTAGACTAATAGGAAATTGCAAAAAGAAAAAAAAAAGTGTGAGGCTGCTATTTCCCATGTATAATTAAAAAGCTTTGTAGCACTGATTTCTCCAAATCTGTAGTGAAAACATTTTCTCAGCATATTTTGACACTACATATGGAATCAGTTTTGTTTCAGACTTTTGTTTTTGTTGTTATTGTTGCAGATTCCAATATTTGGGTAAGTCCAAGTATGTCTTTATCTTCTCCCAGGAGAAAGTGGTTGTGTAATTTTTCTACCAAGCCAACCGCTCCACCATTTTCCAACTCTCCGTGGAAAGGCTTTACTCTAAATAAAATAAAAATAAAAAGGTTGGCACCTTGTGTTTTTTTCCCCCCGAAAACAGATGCCATATGCATTTGAGCCCTCTTGCTTCTGCCTTTGTTGCTTGAAACTGTGAACCTGAGCACTCAGAATGCCTATTGCAAGCTGTTAAGGCTTTCAGAGATTACACCTTTGCAAATAAATTGAGGTTAAAAAAAAACAACGCTAGCCATCATTTCCTTTTGAAGTGGTAGTGGTGACTTCAGGGCAAGATCGGAAAACACAGGGCAAAGAGTGTTATTAGCACAGAGTTATTTTGGGGATACATGATAAGAAGTAAACTAAGCTTGCAAGTGTACCCTTTATATTAATGAAGCTGGATATAATCTGTTGTGGAGACAAAAAGCAAATCTGTCTCCAGCTTCAGATTGTATGATTTTCTTCTAATTGTGTCGCATCCCCTTTTCCTCAAGGATCCTCTTGATTAAGAGGTAATCCTGTCAGTTGCATTTAATGGAATGAGACCACATTTGTTTGTTTGGAGCTTTGTCCTAGCTCCACTGTTTTGTTTAAGTATAGCCCCAGACATGCCACACAAGGGCCACACGTGACCTTCAGTCAAGAAGTTGCACAGTTCCCATTTATTGCTAAATGCCCAGTTCTACATTTATTACTATAAAACAGTGAGAGAAATAAAAGTCCTGGCACTCACCTTTGGCACAAATTAAGGCCCACCTGCCATTGTATGTTAGCAGGGTGAGGGGGAGAATGAGAAAGGATTAAAAATAAAAAATTATATGGGAAAATTGGATGCAATTTAAGGATAAGGTATTCAAAGCATTCATTACTTCTGTCGTGTTTGAAAAACACCTCTCTAGGAACCCATGGAGAAATGTTGTTTCACCACCACCACTCTCTCTCTCTCTCTCTCTTTGGGTGGGGGCAATTAGCTATGCTGGGCATAAGATACAGTAGAAATAAGAAATTCTGAAAGAGCATTAATGCTGTGAAATGGCAATATTTTTAATGGAATGAGTTATATTTAATCAACAAGTTTGATCCATTATTTTTCTTCAAAGTCTCCTCCATTTTATAGATCTTATTTTCTTCTTTTACTTGCAAAAAAAAGTCTTTCATTTCAAAGAGTACTAGGTAACCTCATGGTTTTTGGTTGGGCTATCTCTCTGGAGAGGCTGCTTGAGCTGAACCTTGGTTAAAACAGCAAACACTAGTGCAGAAAAAATGTGGCACTGGTTACTGAAGTTCCAAGCTTTATTCCCAGGATTTTCATCCAAAATTATTTCAGGGAATAAAGCTAAGAAAGAACCAAACCTGCTTCTCAGAAGAAAACTTTTGTCCTATCTCATGCAGTGGGACTGAAGCTACATCAGGCTTTTGTGAATTTGTGGCCTTGCAAGATGGCCATTTGTAGTTGGGTGCAAATTAGATTGAGTTGAATCTCCTGCAGATCATGACTACAATAAATCTTTGATTATTCTGGATCCAGATATGTTTTTCAGTGTCCCAGAAACTACTTTCAAAATGGCAGTGTATCACTGAGATGGTTGAAGAGGTAATTGGAGGAGATGTTGAGTTTGCCTCAGCTCTTAGCTCCTGGAATTATGAGGTCAAAGGATATTTTGATTGGGAAAAAGGTCCCAAAACCAATATAGTCATCATAGTAGTATCTTTGAAAGACAAAGCTGGCCATGATGAATAGAGAAATGCCAGTGGTGAATCTCTTTTGTGCCAAAGAGGTAAAGTAATTTGTGTTTTTCGGCAAAACTGAAGAGGTTGGATGAAACATTTGTTACAGGTCAGCTAATGAGAATGGATTGGATTATAATTTTATGTGCTTAGATACTAGCCAAGAAGGACAAATGGTAATTGGTTATCAGTTCTCTGTGAGTGCTATAGTCTGGAAGACATGCCTGTTTCTGTATTGTATTTGTAGGCCGATAGATGTTGAAATCTTCTCAATTCCTGATGTATTTTAGCTGGATTATCAAAAGATTGGGGCAATGTAAAATGTGGTTATCTAGAAGTGCCCTGTGTAAAGACTAGAACTGGATATGAATGGCATTTTGGAATAATCCAATAAATTTGTGGGAAAAGGAACTCAGTGGACTATTTCTTCCATTTTTTTTCTAGGGAAGAGAAAAAATATCTCACAATTTCTCAAGGGCAGGACTTAGTTGCACTGCTACTGAGAGGAATGGGAGGAAATCCTCTATAATTTCCTGTCTTTTCTTGGGATTTGATGAAAGTGTGGGAAAGCCAGGGAGACAGCTCACTACTGGAGTGATGAGAGATGGTCACTTTTTAATTGAGAAAGTGCAAAATTATCTGAACCCAATTTATTTAAACCCATTTATTTAAAAAAAAAAAAAACCTTTTCTGTTTTGGTAAAAATTCTAAAGCAAATTCCTTCTTCAAACTGAATGACATTTGTTAGGAAAACAAGACAGATTCCACCTCCCACCGCTCCAGCATTACTTACAACTACATTCCCAGAAAAACTAGCTAGAAAAACAAATTCAGAGAAATCTGGGGGAGATACGGAAGGTTTAGGGAACATATCAATTAAAAAAATTAGAAAAGCACTTTTAATTCACCTAGATGCAGCAAGATTTAATATCACCTACTACTCGTCTGCACATCAACACTGACATGCAGTGCAGAAACCACCCCAAAATATGCTGGCTCAAAAAAGTGTAAATGATAGGTAGGGTCACAAAACTGGAATCAAAGGAGTCATTCTTCAACACTTCTCTCCTTTTCTCCCACTGCTTTTTTCTGTCATTTCTGGCAAGGGAAGTGAGGCGAGAGAACTACTTGCGCATTCTATTCTCTTGCCCCACCCCCCACCCCCCAACTCTCCTCCCATAGGAAAAGAAGGCAGGAGAGTGGACTTCTCAGCCTTGCCAGCAAGAGTTCAGGCTTCAGAACTGCTTCACCCAGCTGGGGAAGGGAAGCCTGGGGAAGAAGCTCGGTAGCTTGCACCCTTATGCAGATACAGGCTGCACCCAAGCATGGGGCAAGGCCTGCCCAAACCCTTGCATGTTTGGCACACCCTTGCTGAAGTCACAGGGGGCATTCTTGTCATGTGCCACCTGACGGGTTGCAGCACTGAAGCTGTGGAGAGGGCAGCAGGCAGCTGTACTGTGGGGGAAGTGTCCTTGCATGTAGCATAACTAACTAAAGGAAAACTTAGTGTGTGTGTGCTGGGGGGGCCAAAGTAGGCCTTTTGGGTGCTAGAAGTATTGGCCCCCCAAATATTCACTTCCCCTCCTTCTCTCTTTGCTTTGCTTGATACCCAAGGATTGACAAGAGAAATGCAGAGCAATAGAGTTTTGACAAAGTGGGAGAGACTTGATGCTCTACTGCCAAAAGGGAAATGACCCTGAAAATGTCAGGGACCAAGCAGGCATGCCCACAGTAGCCTCAGACGAGCGATCTTTAAACGTATCTCTGAACAATTCCCTTGGCATAGTTTGTGCCAGCTGAAGTTTTAAAAAAAATCACTTTGGATATGGAGAAGATAGGCAGAGGCCACCTTCACAGTGGGCTGAGGAGGAGAGAAATACAACATTGCGTACTCAGGCACTCAGTAAATAGTTAATGGGGCACCTTCACATCGGAGCAAGCAGGGTGTGCAATCCCTCATTACATTACTATTTGATGATGCTATAAACACATGGAAATATTTGCAGGTTATCATTCCCTTATAACTCACATTTGGACATGTAACATTTTGAATTTTCAACTGTTTCCAAGAGTCTGAGAAGTTTTCTAATAGAATATCCAGCTGAGGACTCTTTCATTCTCTCTGCATTTTATATCAATGTAATTATTTTCTCTATAAGTTTTCTCCATTGAGGTCAATAGCCTGATAAATTGGAGTCTGTGGGGGAATTATGTGAGGATTATATTTTAACTTACTAGTTTTACTGCCTAGTGTGGAAGGGTGTTTTTTTTTTTTTTTTTTAGTCTCTTAATTTTTCTTATTGTTCCAACCAGTTCACATTAAGTTAGTAATAGATAGACCTATGTTTTCTTCCAATCATGTTAGTCTCAAGCCACAGAGTTGACAGTTTTATTTTAGAAATGAGAAGGCTTTCTGATGCCTGGTGCAGTAGTTTAACATAACTTACAGCCAGCTTTGAACCTGGAATTCTGCTGATGTGTTAGAACAACTGCCAGTATTCCAGGCAGTGTGGTAACTTTAGGACAGCATCCTCTTTGACAAGAGGGAATAGAGAAGGTGTCACCATTATGGTTCAGTGATCAGTTACATGCTTAGCATGCAGAACCTTCTCTAAAATCTGGGACAGGAGCTGTTTGTAATTGTGGATGATACAAGTTGAGATGAACTGATGGCTCTCATGTTTCTGTCCTGGGAGAAAACAAAACAGATGAAATAAAGCAGTGTGGTATTGTGGTTAAGATGTTGAATAGGGAATTGGGAGAGTGAAGTTCAAGTCCACCCTCAGCCATAGAAATTCATGGGGTGATTTTGGATCAGTTCTTCTCCCTCACAGGTCATCTGACTTCATAGGAGTGCTGTCACAGCCATAAAATGAGGGGCCTGTGTAAGTCACTTTTTGCTCCTGGAGTAAAATGGGATATAAAACTATCAAATAAATAAGCAAATATTTAGGATAAATATGGACTTATTTTAAAGCACTTAAATGCTAATTGCAGATTTATTAAGATTTACACCTATCATAGGTTTCAGATATATGGTCTGTCTGTATTTATTTACTTTTACTTACTTACTAGGCCTATACACAGCTCTAGTGATCAGCATATGAGTTGAATTTTGTTTTATAATGATGCCAGATACATTACTGCAGTATAAATGTTAAGCTTAGAATTCTTTAGTAATGTCAATTTACAAGGCCCATTTTCAAGTCTTGGACTGTATCTTCAGGGCAAGGCAGAGATTTTATCACACTGACCAAATGCATGTTGTGAGATATTATGGTGTACTTTTCATCATGTTGGCATCATCATGATTAAGAATGGACACCTATCCCTGTGGATGGCCATGTTTATCTCCCATTACTACTGACACAGCTTCCCTAGCCAGAGATGTAGAACAGCTCCTGCCTGTCTTCCCGCAATGGCCTTCTATTTATCTCACCTGAAAAATATCTTTATATTTAGTTGAGTGTATTGATCCATTCAACTCCGCTTGGAGGCCACACTTTCCTTGTTTCACTTTTACTTCTGTGTTTTAAGCCAAAAATTGTACTGCCAAACTTAAGCAGTACAAATTACAAAAGGCAGATCACTCACTCCCAAAAGAATGAAATCCCAAACTCACAAATTAGTTTTCTTTTCCGTGACAGTAGAAAGCAACTGATTCTAATTTACACGTGCTGTCCATCTCCTGTAATTCCCCAGATGGGTTATAGATCTGTGGAAATGCTTATGCTTTCCATGCAGAACAATTCTCTCATTTCTTCTAGTTTTGTTTTTTTTTCAAGTAAAACAAGGCATATTGTGATAAATGGCCTCTTAAGAGTTGACCTCATTCTCAGGGGGACAGTTCCAATGTAGAAGGGAAAAGGAGAGAGGGGCTGGGAGAATTCTAGTCTAGGGAGAGAATTAACCACCAACCTCTGGTAGCACGCATAAATGAATAAAATTAAAGCATGAATCTAGTATCTAGTTTGGGGTAACTATTATAACTTCTGGTGGTATTTATTTTCCATTTGCTGACTGAGTTGCTCATTGAGGTCTACTCCTTTCAGCATTGTGGCAGTAGCTAAACCCTTTTCTTAAGGTTTCCAACATACTCACAAAACTGAACATAAGAAGGGAAGAGGGATTTCCTGCCTAGGAAACAACTAAAATGGGTGCTGGCAGATGACTCACAAGGGGAAATGCCGTAATAGAAAAGTGCCTCTGGATACTCTTGATTGGACCTGGCTAGAAAAATGGCCTAGGGTTGGAAGAGAGCCAAGAGAGGGTGGGGTGTGAGCTGCAGAGGGAAGTATTGTTATGCTTCACGGTGGTATGCCAACACAAAAGTTTTTGCCATGCATCCAGGCATGCAGTTTAAGACTTGCAGACCTAACCGTGTATATTTAAAGAGGCAAACTGGATATTTTGAGATGCTACTATTTGTTTTTAGCTTATTGGGATTTGTGAAGCAGGCAGCTGTGGCTTGTTCAACAACAATTAATTAAAGCAAACCATTATTATGCTTGAATTCATTGAATGCTGAATTAACTGGATCACTAAGACCATTACCCATGACAAGGTGGTTTTCATGGACTTACTGTTAATTAGTTATCATAAAGTTCACATGTATACTCTGCACATGGAAGCTGCAATATTATTCCTGTTTACTTCTGAGTAGGCACCTAGTGATTCTTCCATAAAAATGCTCTATTAATGTTAGCGTAAGATCTCCTTTGTTCACTGCTGGGACACTCTATTCCAAGACTGATGAACTATATGAAAAGAGGAACAGCAGTTTGCCTTTGACAGAAAATGCTAGCTCACACGTTGCGTGTTGCACATCTTTGATCCTATGGGGATAAGACAGTAAGTGACCAATAGCAGGTGTTATTCTCAATTAAAGGTGTGGGAGAGACTCACTGGGAACTAATCACATGTTTATCGCTCTTATTAGGCTAGTACACAAACACACTCATACACAAACATCTCACTGGGAGATTGGCCAGATTGGCAGTGAAAACTAGGACTGGTTGCTGTTACCAGAAAGGAAGCTCATTTTCAGAAGTTAGCATTGCCCAGAGCTGGTGTTTAATAAGAGCTGTAGGAAAGCCTGGGTGATAATGAACCTAGTTGTGCAAATCTCTCTAGAAATATTAAGCTCCCTAAGAGATTTTCTTATTACTGGTTTTGGATTGAAAAAGCACCCATGTATTTGTTTGCTAATTAATTTTGATGTCCTTATATATAACCAGTGGCTACATCTCTAGTGATAGAGAAGATTAGACACATCATGCTGTTAACAATTTAGAGTCACTTGGATTGAGATGGGCAGCTATAGAAATTGCATAAATAAATAAACAAGTAAGTAAGTAAGTCAAGTTGTATTCAGGGATTATAGCCACGCTGATGGGAGACATCCACATTAACTGTCAAAAAAAAGGAGCTTTTTTTTTTTCTTGGTAGCTTCATCCTGATTTTTTAAAATTAATATAGAGCATTGGAGGAATAAGACCCAAGGATTTTGATCAGAAGTCTTAGCTTTGCAAACAGCAGTTGCAAATATCTCATCTAAATATGACTATTGAAATAATCAGTAAACCTGATCTTGAAGGGTGGCACTCTGGATCTGTAAAAATCTGCAGTAGATTTTAAGTACATCTGAAATCTCCATGATGGCATAGGACATTTAGTTCAGTGTTGGCTGGTTCCATTTATGATACCTGTGTTTCAGGTTCACACAATATTATATTGGTATGTGAGAAGACATCACCACCCTTTTTGACAGTTAATGACAATGTCTTGTATATTCAGAACAATAGGATGAAGAACAGGACTAGACAATATCATGTTATTAGCAATTTAGTTTTCAAGTTCCAATGTATTCTGAGGTCATCCTGCTGGGAACAAAGTCTTATGTCAATATTCAGTAGTAAGACCAGATGATCATGTGGCAATACAAGCCAGTTACTCAGACAGCAAGTACTAGGAAGAGGTTTTGAGAAGTTTCTTGGATAAGGGAAACTGTTTGCAATTTGGTTTGCCTTGTGTACTCCAATATAGCCTCTGCTCTCAGGTGCTATGCAAGATGCTTTTCCACCGTCAATGCAAAGAAAGACTCAGCTGTCACTTCGTAATCTTTTATACTTAGGGGAATAAGCATAAACTGTTCATCTCCAACTGTTTCTTAATCCAACTTCAGAAATTCCAGCCTGGAGCATGCTTTGCCCAACCTGGGCAGAAACCAAAGGGGGCCTGCTAGGAGATATAAGTGCTGAATGAAACATGAGCTTTCAGGCCTGAGGGTAGTTCACTGACTTAGTGGGCCATTGTTAGATGAACTGCAAGATTGTCCTTTAAAAAAACAACAACTACCAGACAGCAGAGAATAGAACAGCTCTGCAGTCAAGGATGAAATGGCTGCCAAAGGTAGTGACCAGCTGCTAGAGGAGAGGGTGTGCCAGACCTTGCAGCCAGTCAGAGCTGGGGCTGCTACTAGACTGAAGCACTGGAGACTATCTGCCCTGAGGCTTAAGACAGCTCAGGATAAAAAAAAAAAAAAGAATTACTATTTTGAATCAAAGCTTGGAAACATGGCTGTGGGGTGCATTTTCAATGGACTAGAGTAGGAGGAGGACAACATGATCTGTTCCTGCATTCATGAAGTAGTGAGTGGCACCAAGTGAGGACCTGCCTTTAGAACAAGGATGATAAATTTATAACTAAGGTCTGCTAATTGGACTGACACTTGAGAGACCAAAGAACTGTTTACCCCTCCAGTATATGAAGAACCACATATATTACACTGTGTACAGGCCTCTGTGTTCAGCATGGAGTTTGAATGGGAGAAGAAGGAACAGTTGCCCAGACATTAGAATCCTATTCTGATTACGTTTCTTTGCCACAGAGTCAGGCCTTCTGTTTGTCAGGGGAAAAAATCCAGCAAGTGAAGCTCTTTCTAGCAAGGGAATAAAATGGTGCAAAAACCTCACTCCTAACCCTACCACTGAAAACTCAAAAGCGTGTTAGTACAACTGCTGGCAATAATGTAGTCCCATCACATTTGGCCTTTCTCAGGTTGAGGAACACGGGTAGAGAGAAAATTAATAAATTTAGCTGTGAATTATCTATAAGTTATGGTGTGGAGTATCATACAAAAGTAAGGTGTTATTATTGTTGCATATAAAGGTTATGTCCAGTTCTGCACGGCCTGTTGTTTCCTTCTGACCATTATATTCAATTCCAGCAGCAAATGGTGGGAATAACTCAGCACATATTTTCCATCAGAATGTTTATTCACCACATGGGATTTGCTGCTTCCTGATGCTTCAGCCCCAGAGGCAATCCAACCTGAAACAAAAGCCAGTTATCCAGACAATACACAAATCAATACATCTAATTTTCCTTTACTGGTTCTTAATGGGAAAGAGTGGGAAAAAGGGGAATTGGATGCCAACACTTCCTGTCGCAGCTCAGCATTAAACCAACTCCCTTGCTCTTCTCCATTAGACAGCAAAATTTACTTTACCTACTTTCTTTTTGATTTGTTTTAGTGCTGATCAGCTTCATATCCACAGTGATTTTTTTTTAAGCTGCATCATTAGAAGAGTTGATGGGTTTACAGTGACATGTGTATTCATTTACATTTTATTGCAGGGAGAGGCAATTTGTCAGCCATATGTCTCCTCTGGCCTCTTTCTTTGCTGCTCCCAGATTTCAGTGATATTGTCATCATAACCCACATTAACCTGTGAAGCATGTTTTTTTTTTCTTTTTAAATGCAGCCTTGGAGACAAAAAATATTTTTTGTGGTTGATTATTGCTTCAACACCCAATACTTGATGATTTACAAATGAATGTCTGGACTGATGACAATTAAAATTGATTGCTATTCCATTTGCTACAGATGTCTTCCCTTGAAAGATCTAGAAACCTCAAGAATGCTGACAAGTTCTAGTAGGAATCTTTGGTTAAAGAATATAACTTAAATCTTATTTTATGTTCTTGGGGTTTTGATTGATTGATTATGTGCCATCAAGTCAGTGTCAGCTCTTAGTGACTGCATAGATAGATTTTCTCCATGACAACCTAGCCCTAACCTGGTCCTTCAGAACTTCCAATGGCACACCCATTGCCACTACAGTTGAATCCATCCACCTAGCTGCTGGTCATCCTTCTCTTTTCTTCCACCTTTCCAGCAATAGATCCTTCTCCAAATCTTTGCATAATGTGTCTGAAGCTTGATAATTTGAGCTTCAATATTTGTGTCTCAAGTGAGAACTCTGAGTTGATTTGTTCTATGATCCATTTGTTTTCTTGGCTGTCCATGGTATTATCAGGAACCTTCTAGAACACCAAAGTTCAAAAGCATCAATATTCTTTCTGTCCTCCTTCATCAAAGTCCAACATTCAATTCCATAGAGTGTCACAAGGAATAACCATTGCTTGCATGATTCTGATCTTTGTAGGTATAGACATATCCTGACCTCTGAATATCTTTTCCAAGGCTTTCATTGCTGTTCTACCAAGTGCTGGTCTGCACTGCTTGTTCCTTTACTGTTGATGGTTTATCCTTAAAGGCAGAAGCTATCCACCATTTTGAAATCTTCATTGTCAGTTCTAAGACTGGTTGCTATACCTGTCATCATTAGTTTGATCTTCTTTATATTTAATTTTAGTCACATTTTTCACTATGCTCCTTGACTTTTATTACTAGAGCTCGCAGATCCTTTGCAAGTTCAGCTATCAAAGTAGTATCATCAGCATAGCACAAGTTATTGATGTTTCTTTGTCAAACTTTAAAACCATGCTCATCTTCTTCCAATCCAGCTTCCCTTCAGCATATAGATTGAATAAATAAGGGGAAAGTATACAGCCTTGTCTTACTCCTTTGCCAACCTGGAGCCAATCTATGTTCTCTCTATACTGTAGCTTCCTGACCTGTGTATAAGTTTTGCATGAGGACAATGAGATGTTCTGGGATTCCTATTTTTCTAAGCATGTTCCACAGCTTGACATGATCAACACAATCAAAGGCCTTTCTACCATGAATGAAGTAGATACTGATGCCTTTTTGGTATTTTTTGGCTTTCTCAATTATCCAATTTGCATCAGCAATAATGTCTTGTGTTCCTTGGCCTTTTCGAAAGCCAGCTTGAACATCTGGCATTTCTTTTTCTATGGAGGCTTCTGTTGTTGTGAGCTGCCCAGAGTTGTGCTCTAAAGTGGGTGGCCATACAAACCTTTTAAATAAATAAATATAGTCTATTTGATTTCTGTGCATTCCTTCTGGTGATGTCTATATATACAGGTGCTGTTTTGATTGTTTGAAGACAATGTTAGCTATGAAGAAATTCTGAATATTTCCAACTTTACCTTCTAGTCTCCAATCACAAGCAGCACATCTTTCTTGCATGTTCTGTCAATTTCAAATTGAACTTGATCAGAAATCTCATCTTTCTTACTGATTCAGAAAATGCACATTTTCAGGCTGAATTCAAGGTACTACATTTTCTCAAAAGACATTCTTAAAATCTTAGAAGACTTCAGGTCTGGATTTTATGAAACTCTGTTTTAATTGCCTGTTTTTAATTGATATATTTTTAATTGGCTACTGATGTGTTGTTTCAGTTTTCTGCAGAGGTTGTGTAATCTCTCTGACTCCTGATATGGAAATATTCCTTTCTCCAACAATTCTTACGCCATCTCCTTATAGTAGAGAAATATATTATCCATAGGCATTTTAACTAGTTTCTTTTCCATCATTACACACTCACAAATGCCCCAGAATTATCCTCACTTTGAGTAGAGATTGGCAAACTTTTAAGTGCACATAAGCAGATGGTAGAGCCCATACTGCAGAGGTGGGAACTAGATATAAAAGTGGCCAGGATTTTACACAGTATATAAATCTCTTTCTTTTTGTCTATCTGTCTCTCTCTCTCTCTCTTCTTGTTCCTTTCTTTATGGTTGGGCTATTAAATATGTTACAGTAAAATAAAATGAAATGGAAAAAACCCACAAAACCAGACCAAATCAATAAATAAATGGGCAAGGCCAGGAAAAATCAAGTAAAAATAAATGTTGTTGAAAAGGAATTAATTTAAAACAAATAGTAACATTTACTAATGTTTCCCTTCTAATGATTATGAACTGATATTTGATGGCAAATCACACTTCTCAGAGTCAGCATTAAGCTGTACCACTAAAAGTCAACAGAGTGTGCAATGAGCTCTGAGGGCCAGAAGACAGAACTGCAGCTGCACCCCTCCAGTCTGGGGCAGTGCAAACCATGAAGCACGGTATAGAAATTGCCAATCCATTTGCTGTTGCTGAGGTAAATCAACAAGCATAAAACCAAACCTTAGGAATAGCAGTAAGCATCATGTTGCTTATAGTCAAGTCTCCCTTCAGGAACCTCTTGTAGAATATTTTCTTTAAAAAGTGTCCTAAATGACACTGTATGATAACAGGGTGAAAAACTGGGAGAAGGATATAAAGACAAACAAATTTTAATCAACATATTTCCCCCCTTCCCTCTAAAAGCATGAGTGTCTCAATAACATTTGGCGTTTTTCTGAATATAGATAGAATTGAAGCTGGGAGAAACCATTGATTATAGGGTATATTAGTGTAATACTACAGTTTATGCCTGCTGGATTCTTGGAGCACTGAACACCCTCAGCTTTGCTTTCAGCTATTAATTACCCAACCAGTCATTAACTGCTGCTAACAATTGATTTACAGCGAATTATTGCTTAAATAGCGGGAGGTATTTAAGAACAAAATAAATTAAAACAAAGAGCCTCTAGATCCAAGGCATGGAAAGGAGACTGTTTGTAACAAAGAGCAGTTGCTAGTTGCATTGCAATTACCCACTGATAAACAATCATTGGGAAGTGAAATTCTTTTCAACACCAATGACATTATGTATCATGGGCCCGGTGTCTGTGCTAATTAAATGATTGGAAAAGAATTATTGTTCTGTTATCAGAAACCTAATTGAAGCTGCTCATTTTGTTCTGACAGACTTATCAAAAATGTTTAATTGCAAGCTGTGTCTTAAGATGGTTCACAAGCATCAAACCAGTTCTGGAAGAGTAGCCTGTGGTAATTCTTCACTGTTAGATTCCTAGTGTTACTTCTACTTTCTGTCCTACAGAACAAATGAAACATCTTCATTTCCCCAGAAAGCAACATACAGTTGCTTAGTAATAGCTTTCTTTTCTTTTGCTTCAGTCATTTGGCCAGGTCTAGCTGTGAAGGCATTTAAAGAGAATGAATATCTTTAGCCCTGGAACGTATCAAGATCAAATGCAGAGTGAAGTCCCCTTATCTTCTGGGGACAATAGCAGCTCAGAAATCTCTATATATACTGGTAATTATTGCTTGCTTCCCAGTGACCTCATTTTGGGCTAAATATGGCCAGTGATTAATGATGAGAGTTGTAAATGAGTTGTAGTGCAAAACATCTGAAAGTACCATGTTGCTAATTTCTCAACTATTATTTCATTCAGTCAGTCAGTCATTCAGTCAGTCATTCAGCTTGTATGGCTGTCCAACTCACAGAGACTTTGGACATCATACAAACAAATGAAAAAAAAAAAGAAAATAACAGTCCTTATCAATACTGGTAAACTGGCAACTGAAGGTGCTAACCAATACACTACTATGCTTCCTAGAGATGGGCTCACTCAACACTCTGGCCCAATGTCCAAAGGAAACCGCCAGGTCTTAAGAACCTTAGAAAGGCCAGTTGAGATAGGGCGATCCAAATCTTAGGGGGCAAACTTCCACAGGACAGGTCTCCAATCTTGAAACCTATCTTTAAACTTAAGTGTCTTTCCATGAAATACAGTAACATAGAAAGTGTATCAGTATGGAGATGTGCACAGATCATGAGGATCCAGAACATCCTGAGAGACCAGAATGAAATGTTGCCATTCCCAAGCTATTCCAAAATGTATACTGCACTGTAAATTTCAGTAAGACTGAGGGGAAAATTCAATACTTCCAAAGGGAATGGTCATATTAACTAAATTAATGTAATTTAAGTCATTTTAAATTAAATTTCAATTTAGTTTTTGCCCCGGTCATAGCTACTTCTTGAAGTATGGCCCCTAGAATACTACTGAAAACCAGAATGTTATGCATTTGTGATAGAGTGGACCAGTTTCTGTGTAATAGAATACCAGTTGCATACTAGAATAGAGTACTAGTGATGCATGTAAAAAAGGAGCAGAGCTTTGGATCACATGCTGCCATCTTGACTTTTTGGGTACCCCCCCTCCAAAAAAATGTCAGTGGCACCAAACAATGATTGGAAAACTCTAGCCTTGCTCAAGATATTTTTCTGCCTTTACAGCAAATGGTCCAGCCCTCCCTGCCTATTAAGATGCTTAAAATCCAAGGCTCAGTTAAATTATTCTGGCATAATTTAAGGCAGTAAATCCTACACACATCTCTCCCCTCTGTTTGTTAGTCAAAAAAGGCTCACAGAACAACTTGGAGATACAGTACCTATAATATGATAGCTCTGAGATTTATGCTCAAGTCTGTCACACATACAGTCTCTCCAGTTGACTTTTTTTTATTATTATTTTGTTTTGTAGCAGTACTGTGGTCACAGTGATGGAAGCGCCTTGTCCTTGAGAAATTATGGGAGAATGTCTTCCTCCCCAGGAAACATTTGGAGAAATCATCCACCCAATATCTCTGCCCACAAAGTTGCTGGACAATTTAGAAAGGCCATTTTTGCCAAACTCTCTTGGATACAATCAAGAATTTTCTCCAAATGTTGCTGCCCTCAGAAGGACTGCAGAAGAGTTTTAGGTAAAAACTGTTTAAAAGGGTGAAAGAGGACAGACAGAAGTGAAGTAGTAGGTGGGGCCTTTTATCTGTAAAAACCAAGCTATCTTGAACGTCAAATAAGGGCAAGAGCTGAAGCAAGGGAACGAATATAATTATAGTGAGATCTACTTATTAGCGTTCATAAATTTGGTGGGGGAGGGAAACATGAGAAAGAAACCTTAAGTAAACAGCACTAATTACATGCCTGCAGAGTATTCTGTTATCCACTGGTCACACAGTTGTGTCCAAATAATATCTTGTTTAGAGAGTTTAAGATAAGAAAAGTACAGATTAGAAATAAGGGGGGGTATCACCCAAATTAAATATCATGTTAATTTTTATTGACATTTTTTGCTTTTCAAATAGCAAATACCCAGAGGATGCCTTTGCTTAATACATTCACTGAGTTTAGGGAGGAATAGATGTTTTCTAGAGGCAAATCCTGTGTTTTCCAGGGGGGTGGTGAGGGATTCAATGTAGCATGAGGATGGGAAGTTAAAAGAGGCTATTGGGAGGTGGGGAGCACCCCCGCCTGCTTTCTTTTCTTCAGCCTCCTCTACATTTGCTAGCATGTTTCTCAAAACTGTGCAGTCATTGTCCTCAAAAAAAAAAAAAAAGAGGGGGGGAATCACAAAAATCTACAGCTATTTCTATTACCATGGCAACAGTTGCAAGGAAAGCTTGTGGTACAATGAAATAAAGGCCTAGCCTGCCTGCCTGCCTGCCTGCCTTCCCTCCCTCCCTCCCTCCCTCCTTCCTTCCTTCCTTGGATTTGCAGTCAGCTCCCAATTTGGATCCTCTAATGTAGAGGTTGCCAACTTTTCATCTCACTAGTGTACTATACTGTATATTCTAAGGGATATATGTTTGGGAACCTCATTATTTTCTGCACATCATAATCCTATAAAAGGCAAAAAACAAAAAACGAAACAGAGCAGGAACATTTATGGCCATGGGCCCATCTTAATGAGGTATAGGGGCTTTGTTATTATTTGTTATTATATACAAGAGCCAGTTTAGTGTAGTGATTAAGGTGCTGGCCTAGAAACCAGGAGACTGTGAGTTCTAGTCTTCCTTTAGGCATGAAAGCCAGCTGGGTGACTTTGGACCAGTCAATTCTCTCTCAGCCTAACCCCCCTCACAGGGTTATTGAGGGAAAAATAGAAGGTGGGAGCATTAGGTATGTAAACTACCTCAACAAAAACTAAAGGCAGGATAACAATCACATACATACATACATAAATACATATTACAGCGTACCCAGGAACTGCACTTAATATCTTCAGTGTATTGTCTCCTGTTCCTCTCAAGCTACTCTCTTAGAGGTGCCTCACTTCCCTTTTCTGCAAGCAAGAAGGTCCCCACCAGTACCTTGACCAGGCTGTTCTTCTGTGAGTTTGCTCTCTTCCTTGTCCTGGGCTTTGATAGACCAACCTAATTACTTGTGGCCTCCAAACAGTGAGAGAAATGTTTTACAGAACATACTTTAGAAAGTATCCCTTTCCAACATTCACCCTCTGTCAAGCACAGGTGCTACATATTGGGACAAAGAACTTGGTGCCCATTTTATTTGTACAACACATTTCTATTCTATGCATTTTATTTATTGCAATATTTTATATTGCCAACTCTACATGTATTCACAAAGAATAGAAACTATAGAGTCTTCATTCAAATAGTCCATGAAACCCTAACTAAATAATACATCCCTTTGGAATCCACATTCAGCAACTTTAAAAAAAATCAGATGCTCTTTAAAATGGTTCTGTTTTAATTGCCTTTCTCATAGCCATCAGCAAGGGCATCATCAAATTTTATGGAGTAGGCTATTGTTTAGGAAGGACACATACTGAAAAATAATGCTTTTTAGCTTTACCATGAATGCATATCTCCAAAAATACAGAATCCCCACTTATCACTATCTCAGTTTTGGTTACACATGCTTCGTCCCCCCACCTCCAGCACTGAATGAATTTTTTAAAAAAGGGTCTTGTATTCTGATCCTAATTCTAACTTTCAATTTATGAAGTGACTAAAATATATATAGGATGAATCTCTTAACCCTTCTGTAATCAGATGACAAGGTTGAATTGACTTTGATGACTGTCGGTCTAAAAATGTCCTCACATAAATCTATGGTGCAGATAGTGGCAACACCATAGATTTATATGAGGACATCAGGTAACCTTACTTCTAAGAAGGACATTGTAGAGCTGGAAAAGATGCAGCTAGAGTAATTCCTCTATGTGAAAAGACTTCCGCAGGGCTTCTTAAACATTGTGATACTGCAGACTGTTAAAATTAATTAGTATGGCCATCCAGGAATAAAACAAATGCTTTCATGGAGATTAAGACCGGGCAAGAAAAAAATTATACCATTTATTTTTAATAATGAAATTCTAATCTATATGTCACAGGGGTCCTCAGATGAGGAAAAAGTCCTGGGCCAAGTTTTGATAGCAAACCCTATGAAAGGCTGCTTGGGTTTTAAAAACTTACAAGCCCCATTTAAGTTTGGAATTTTTTTTCTTTCCAACCCAACAGAACATTGGAAAGAGATTATATGAAGGGGCTTGGGACTCAATCTGTCTGTTTGTCTTTCTGTCTATCCATAAGCAGGATGCTGCTATGCAATTTGCTGTGCCCATGGTCAATCCCCAGGCTGCCTCTATTGCCTCTGTCCCGAGTCATTGACTTTCCTTCTAGGTACTTGGTGATGAACCCTTACATATTTTCCATACCTTGAGGCAGTCCTTGAATGATATCTAAATAAGTGGGAAAATATTACTCTCATACCACTGTAGCTAGAGACAATTTAAGAATATTTTACTACTGGACTGGGGATGAGTTCAAGGCAGTGTTGTAGAACCAAGAGGGAAATTGCTGGTGTCAAGGAGTAACTGTGTTCTGGTTGGATGCAAGTGGGAATATAAGCTATATGAACAAACATTGTTATAGGCATAGAATTCACATAATTTTCCCTACCATGTTAAATTCATTCCACGGGATTCAACACAGAATCACACAAATAGAGATGGACATGGGGCTGCTTGAAGAAATGTGGGATAGAAAGTTATGGGAACCAACCCATCAGCACAGATGGTTTCTGCTTCCAACTTCCAATATTCTATAAGTGTATTTTTTGGTAATATTGTTAATTTGACAAAGATAATGAGATCACTGGGTAATTGTATTAGCAGTTTTAATCAGAAGTGAACATATTGGAGTCCTTTGGGAAAAGGATTTTTCCTAGCTTCCTTTCATCCCGCAGTGAAGGAATTCATTTAATAAACCATAAATTACCATTAAGAGAGCAATAATTCCTTACAATCAAGTAGGTTTTAAAATACATTTGTAAAGCCCTTTCTCATGAGATTGTTCTCAGTATTTCGTCATTAAAGTTACAGTTCATATATCATATTATGTCCCCTCCATTCACAGGGCTTTCAGAATGAAAGATAGTAGTTATTTATATAAGGCTTACATTCTACTCCCAGGGCAATTTACAAGCACACATAAAACAATTCAATTTTTTTTTTTTTTAAGGATAAAAACCTATTTTGAAAAGCAGCATCAAAGAGTAGGCAAGATTAAGCAAAGTGGATGCAAGGTGGCTGGGAGACCATACAGCAGCCAGGGTGGTCCAGAAGAAACTGTTTATGGGAACATTTATCTGATATCATACTCATTGTTTAAAATATAGTTATTAGGGCTGTGCGGCATTTCAGATTCAATCTCCAAATGGTGCTTTGGAGGATGTCAGAAATCAAATATAGCAACTGCATGCGACTTCTTAAAGGAGCCATGTGAATTCGGGGGGTCCGGAATGCTGTGCAGCCATGGAATTTATGTACATCTTGCTCATGACACTATACTGTCTAGGGTGGATCAGCAAATGATGTTCCCTCCCTCTGCAAAATCATGGGTTCATTGTATCTAAAGTGAGCCAAGGTATTTTGACACTGGAGACAAAAGATCCCTAGCAGTAAAATATACAAGCCTTATTTTAACAAAATTTAAATAAACATTGTCCTTTCATGGCAACCAGAATTACCCCCTTCTGATAAATGGTGGGGACAGTCTTGAGATACGTTTAGTTTACCCAGTCTAATGCAAAGATATAGGCAAGAATATACAAATATACATATATTCAATTGGGCATGATGTTAACATCTACAGCTCTGGTTTCAGCAAGTTATGCATCTGAAGACTTTGTATATACCAGTTATAGAACAAACTAGGATGTGCTATGATAGCCTCACATGAGAAACTTCTGTTGCAGGCATCTAGGTAAGTGCAATCTAAGATATGAGGTGGATCTGTAGCTAAGAGTCAGCCTCTACATTTTATCAGTACCTCTAAATGTTAAAGTGCCCTGTTACTAACAAACAGTTGTTCAGGGTTGCTTATAGCAATCATGTGATTGTCTTCTTAAGACAGCTACACTAAGCATAAAGTGTTAATATGTTCTGAAAACTCTAACATGCTTTAGGACCAATTAAAAAAAAATGTTGCATTCTCTGACCATTTTTAAGATCTACAGGGTAAGTCTTTCCCAGTCTTCCTATCATCAATGACATGTTTGGTGAATCCTAAGCTGTTTCCAAACTGTGTTTTTATATATGTATATATATATGTGTGTGTATATATATATGTGTGTGTGTGTGTGTGTGTGTGTGTGTATATATAATTTAAAACAAGAAGATAAAAACTAACACAAAATAAGATAAAGTAAGGAAGAAAAAAGAAAAGGAAAGAAATAAAAAAAGGCAAAAAGTGCAAGAAAAGAAAAAAAGTTGAAGAATAGAAAAGAAAAAGATATAAAGAACGGGCTTCTGATACTCTTCACAGCAGTTATTAAGTACAAATATATTTTAACCTCTTTCTCTAATGTTACATCATATTACTCTTCTTTTTATAATCTATCCTGTCTAATCATCAAAACCATAAATCACAAGTTCATTTTTTTCATTTTTATGCAAAAAATCCGTAAGAGACTTCCAGTCACCAATAAATGTAGATAGTGTATTTTCTCTAATGAAAGAAGTCAATTTATCCATTTCAGCAAAGTCTGTCAACTTCACCGACCATTTCTCCATAGCTGTTCCCAAACTTTGAAGCTTTCTGCAAAGGAAATCTTGGTTAGCTGCTCTCCTCCTGTCACTAGTCATGTCCATCACTTTTTGGCAGCCATTTTTGGCATCCAAGGTTTCTACAATATGCCCACCAACCCAGAAAGTTAGCTGAAACCTTTCCTAAAAGAACTGCAACAGTTTTTTTTTTTAACCCGACTTTATTATTTTTGTAAATAACTCAAGGCAGCAGATACTGTACACCTAATACTCCTTCCTCCTCCCATTTTCCCCACAACAACCCTATGAGGTGAGCTGGGCTGAGAGAGAGTGACAGGCCCAAAGTCACCCAGCCGGCTTTCATGCCTAAGGCGGGACTAGAACTTAACCACTAGACCAAACTGTCTCCCCAAATCAGGTAGCCTGATAGCTTTGGTTTCTCAAGTCTAAATTCTACCAGGCCCCATAAGATATCAAAACTTTTTAAAACAAATCCTGAATTTGCCAGTTATCGTTCCCATGCAAGAATAATTAAGTATTCCTAATTCAACTTGGAGCAAAGGGCTGAAGAGAGCAATTCAATTTGTCAAGGAGCCAGTTTTGCCCAAAACTATAATCTCAATTCCTTTTACCAGCAGACTACTTAATGAGCAACTGGTTATGAATTCATGATGCAGTATCAGATAAGTTGCTGGATTTGGGGGTTTACAGAAGTTATTTTATTAAATAGCAGATGGTATAGAAATTGCTTTCGGGAACAGAGCTGAAGATGTAGGCTTCTAATAATGCAAAGAAAACCCACTATCCCTTTTCCAATAATAATGTCCAAGTGTATGTCTATATATTTCTGTAGAATATGTACTGCTGGCAAATTTGAACAGTCTCAATAAACCGTGCTCATCCTCTTCTTATCAGAAACCCAAAGATAAGCATATATGCCAACAAGCTCCTTTTGATTCATATGTGTAAATTATCCAAAAGAAAATTTAGGCAGTCACATTGAACAACTTATAATGCTTTCCGATCATGATATTGGGTCCCTTGGTTTGGCCACTTTCTGTAGTTTAAGATGGAACGTGAGTTTTGTAGATCGCTCATCTTATGAACCCAATGACCTGAAACATGGAGGGAATTCCTGCTGAAAAAGAGAGAAGGAGTGCAAAGAAATTGCAAAGAAATCTCTGCATAAATTTTCTTTCCATGAATTATTATTAATATTACATTAATCCAAAAGTTTCAAAAAGGGAGTCCTTCAAGTTATGTGACTTCTGGCAATTACATGGGCACATCCAAGTAGTTTTCTTTGCAACAATGTCAAAATAATTTTTTCATCTTCCTGCTGCTGCTCCTCCTCTTCATTCTCAGTCCATCCTACAGCCCTGAGATGTTCTCATGGTCTCCCATCCAAGTACTAATGAGCTCCAGTCCTGTCTACCTGTTTTTCGTTTAGCCAAGATCAGCTATGTGCTTAGAAGGCTTAATTTTCCATACTGACTACATGCTTCCAAATGCTCCACTTTTTATGCCACTTGCAGCCCAATCCTGGACATGTTTACTTGAAAATGACTGCAGTTGTGCTTATTAGGCTTGCTCAAGAGTTAACATACATCAGACTACAGTGATAGATGAGCCTTTTTAATGTTTTTGGGAAAAAACAGATAAATGGGATATATGGAGGAGCATGGATCCATTCCCCCAGTTGATGAATGTAACACTTCATATTTTACCTATATTATATGTGTAATTTATTTATTTGTTTAAATATCTATTCTATCTTCCTGTCTATACAACTTTCAGGGCAGTTTATAGCAAAATACATACTGTAAAACCTAAGAATAAAACTAATAGAATTAAAGCTAAGGGAAAATTAAGCTCAGTATCAATAAAATAATAAAATAAAATAAAAAGGCACAGCTCAACCAACAGTTAAAAACTTGATGAAAGAGATGAGTTTTTGCTGGTCTACGTAACTGTAAGGTTTATAGCAAGACTACTATGGGGAAGCACTGAGGTAGCCGAGAGGAAGGACAGCTTCAATTTCTCCAGTTGGAAAAAATTAGCTACCAGAAAATCATAGATTCATAAATTTGTGAGGAGCTGTTTAGGCCATCACTTCCAATTGTCTGCTCAGTGCAGGATTCAAAACTAAAGCATTCCAGGCAGATGATTGTCTAGCTTCCACTTAAACAGTTCTATTAAAGGAGCGTCCACTTTTCTGGGTAATTGGTTTCTCTGCCAAGCTGCTCTTAGTATTAAGAAGGGTGGGGTTTTCCCTCCCCCCTCACTAACACTTAATTGGAATCTGCCTTTCTGTAGCTTAAATCCACTATTCTCTTTTCTGCACTCTGGAATAATAGGACGTGAGGTTCTTCTGTACGACATCTTCTTCAACCTCTCTTCAGAGGACTTATTTTCTAGCTCCCTAATTATTCATTTTGCTCTTCTCAGAACCTATTCCAGTTGATCTAATTCCATGTTAAAGTGGGGTGCTCAGAACTCAGCACAATAATACAGAGACACAGAGTTAAGTGAGGTGGTAGAAGCCACCTTGCACAAATAACTTGTATTTTTTTAAAACATGTAATGTGTTTTATAAAACTCCCACCTGATTCTTAAATGATCGTAAACACTGGGTCAAAATCTGTTCTTCTCCACTCCATTTGAACTACAGTTTCCAATTACATGAAGAGTTTTAGCACATAATTA
Organism: Python bivittatus; assembly: GCF_059951505.1. Taxonomy (NCBI): domain Eukaryota; kingdom Metazoa; phylum Chordata; class Lepidosauria; order Squamata; family Pythonidae; genus Python; species Python bivittatus. Next base: position 40,589,649 of record NW_028277034.1, read on the forward strand.
AGGGCTATTTGGAGGCCTTCCTAATTTAATTTGCCTGCTTCTCACTACAACACATGGTCAGTTGATTTCTACAGAGACTAATTTTTAAAGGGCCACTTATAACATGCAAATAAGCTTTTAAAATGCTCCAAAGGATCTACTGTCAATGGGGAAGGGATTCAGATTTGGAATTACTGCCAGTTTGTTTTCTACAGAAAGTACTGGTTTAGGGAGGTTTTTTTTTTTTTAAAGTCTTAGAAGGTACAGAATGATTGCTGACATTAAAAAATGACATCTCTCTGGGGGTTACAATTATACTGGATATCAGTGGGATATCTATGGCAAAAGGCATACTTTTACAGAATGTCTGGATGTTCCTCCAGCAGCTTAATCTATAGAAGAAGTACATTGTTTATATACAGTATTTGTTTCTAGCACACACTGTGTCGAGCTGTAAAGTGATAGATCCAACAGAATAAAACATTAGAACTCCAGAAGCAGGAAGAGTACCTTGGTTGTCTGCTCATCTTTTTTTTTTTTTTATTTTGTTTTCTCTGAACTTTTCCTAAAGCAGTCCCCACAGAGTTGGATGGTGGGTAGACAGGTTTAAATGTCCTTTAAGCTGACCCTTGGCGGGGGGGGGGGAGTACTAACTCTTCTCTGGGGCTCCTGAAACTCAGAGAACCTTGCTCCTGATTCTTGACCTGTCACTACCTTATTCTCCCTAAAATTATGGAGGTAAAGAGTGGGAAATGAAATGAAAGGCATGAGTTTGCCTCTGGTGGTGCCCTTGCATGCTGCCTGTCATCTGCTTTGCTAAGAGGCAAATTCAGTAAAATAATGTATGACGAACATTTGTCCTCAATGGATCAGAAATGGTCAGAACCATTGGTCATGTGCTTTGCCAGAGATCTCCATGTGGACTTATTTCACCTCTTCTATTACACTTTCCAGTGCTCAGAACCTTGTAATGTTTCGTCACTTTTAGTGGTCAAGAAGCTTTATATCACCTGCAAAGCAGCTAACTGTTATGTGCAGGTTTATAGAATCCATTAGGATATTTTAAAGGAAGTTCTTCCTTTGTTAAAAATGGGATATTATAGTTTGTTTACATTTTAACTATGTTGCATTTGTGTAAATATCCTTGAAGTCTGATTTTGGACCATAACAGAGAGTTCAATCAAATTTATTGTCAAGTCAATGTGCTGACAAATTTGTTAATTTATTTGGAAAAACAAAACTGGCAAAAAAGAACATTTTCTCTCAAATCGCTAAGTCAGTTTCATGATTTTGAGGAAGATGGAGATTGATTTCTTAAAAGTCGTGATTTAGAGACAGCCAACTGTGCAAGAAAAAGAATATATACTCAAGCTATTGACTGCCTCTGTTGAAATAAATGAGGAAACTTGTCTGAGTAGAGAGATCTCATGTAAGCAAAGAGGCACTGTGGCCTGAGGTAAAATTAAGAGACCAGTCCCAGAAAACATTTTGAAAGGCTAGAAGGGGGATAAGGGTTTTCTTCACCCTTCATGATAGTGATAAATAACATATTTAAAATAACTACAAAACACTAGTCCTCCAAAGTCTTGGATGTGGCCTGTGCGACCTCCAAGTGTTTTATCAAATAGTAATTTTTAAAATGATTCAAGAAAAAACTACAGTCAGGTCCAGAAATATTGGGACATTGACACAATTCTAACATCTTTGGCTCTATACACCACCACAATGGATTTGGAATGAAACAAACACAATGTGCGTTAACTGCAGACTGTCAGCTTTAATTTGAGGGTATGTACATCCAACTCAGGTGAACGGTGTAGGAATTACAACAGTTTGCATATGTGCCTCCCACTTGTTAAGGGACCAAAAGTAATGGGACAATTGGCTTCTCAGCTGTTCCATGGCCAGGTGTGTGATATTCCCTCAGTACCCCAATTACAATGTGCAGATAAAAGGCCCAGAGTTCATTTCAAGTGTGCTATTTGCATTTGGAATCTGTTGCTGTCAACTCTCAAGATGAGATCCAAAGAGCTGTCACTATCAGTGAAGCAAGCCATCATTAGGCTGAAGAAACAAAACAAACCCATCAGAGAGATAGCAAGAACAATAGGCATGGCCAAAACAACTGTTTGGAACATTCTCAAAAAGAAGGAACACACTGGTGAGCTCAGCAACACCAAAAGATGCAGGAGACAACGGAAAACAACTGTGGTGGATGACCGAAGAATCCTTTCCCTGGTGAAGAAAACACCCTTCACAATAGTTGGCCAGATCAAGAACACTCTCCAGGAGGTAGGTGTATGTATGTCAAAGTCAACAATCAAAAGAAGACTTCACCAGAGTGAATACAGAGAGTTCACCACAAGATGTAAACCATTGGTGAGCCTCAAAAACTGGAAGGCCAGATTAGAGTTTGCCAAACGACATCTAAAAAAGCCTTCACAGTTCTGGAACAACATCCTATGGACAGATGAGGCCAAGATCAACTTGTACCAGAGTGATGGGAAGAGAAGAGTATGGAGAAGGAAAGGAACTGCTCATGATCCTAAGCATACCACCTCATCAGTGAAGCATGGTGGTGGTAGTGTCATGGCGTGGGCATGTATGGCTGCCAATGGAACTGGTTCTCTTGTATTTATTGATGATGTGACTGCTGACCAAAGCAGCAGGATGAATTCTGCAGTGTTTCGGGCAATATTATCTGCTCACATTCAGCCAAATGCTGCAGAACTCATTGGACGGCGCTTCACAGTACAGATGGACAATGACCCAAAGCATACTGCAAAAGCAACCAAAGAGTTTTTGAAGGGACAGAAGTGGAATGTTATGCAATGGCCAAGTCAATCACCTGACCTGAATCCCATTGAGCATGCATTTCACTTGCTGAAGACAAAACTGAAGGGAAAATGCCCCAAGAACAAGCAGGAACTGAAGACAGTTGCAGTAGAGGCCTGGCAGAGCATCACCAGGGATGAAACCCAGCGTCTGGTGATGTCTATGCGTTCCAGGCTTCAGGCTGTGATTGACTGCAATGGATTTGCAACCAAGTATTAAAAAGGGAAAGTTTGATGTATGATTATTATTCTGTCCCATTACTTTTGGTCCCTTAACAAGTGGGAGGCACATATGCAAACTGTTGTAATTCCTACACCGTTCACCTGAGTTGGGTGTACATACCCTCAAATTAAAGCTGACAGTCTGCAGTTACAGCACATTGTGTTTGTTTCATTCCAAATCCATTGTGGTGGTGTATAGAGCCAAAGATGTTAGAATTGTGTCGATGTCCCAATATTTCTGGGCCTGACTGTATATTTATATTTAAATTTAACTAAAATAGCCAGTTTTGTAATGCTTATGGCATCAGGATAGAAACTGGATCACCATGAGTTCTAGTCCCACCCTAGGCATGAAGCCATCTGGGTGGCCTTGGGCTAGTCACTCTCTCTCAGCCTTAGGAAGGAGGCAAGGGCAAACCCCTTCTGAAATCTTGCTAAGAAAACTGCAAGGATTGGTCCAGGCAGTAACCAGGAGCCACAATGACTTGAAGTCACAAAAAAAAAAAAACCAACCCAAAAACCTATGTATAAATGTAATTTAAATTTAATTTTTGTCCCCTATATTTTACAGCATAGCCCCTGATATGTCACAGAAAACTGAAGCACTGCCTTGCCCCCCCCCTCCCCGCATTGCACATTCCTAGGTTTTGTACGCTTTTGCATAGGAGCAAATTTCAGTCTTGTATAAAATAGCTCAGCAGCATTAATAATTAGCTAAGTATCTCTCTCTTTTTATTTCACTATTATTTTATATTTAAAACCATAGAGCTTTTGACAAAGTACGACATTAAACAAAGATACAGGCTAATCAAGGTTTCTGAAGTTAATCCTAGTAATTTATTTAATATATTTTCCTGATATGAGTAAATAGATTTTTCTATTCCTCTCTCTCTTTACAGTGGAAGCTAATGACTGATGATAGTTGCATATTGCCATAGAAACTAGGAAGAGCTCATCCATAAATGAAAGGTGATAAAGTGAATACATTCAAAATATGTCATTTGGTATCAAAGTCATCTCAAACTGATTCCTTTGCAAAATGTCCCACATCTGCCCCCTCCCCCCTCTGCAAAAAGAATTTTTCATTGTATGTGAATTGAAGGGGAATTTATCTGCAAAGTGTTCTACAAGACAACAGACTAGATTAAGTGTTTTTGTAGTTGTGTTTGCAAAATGCCAATGTGAATGACAGCCCAGGCTCTCTGTGGGATGGAAAGCAGAGCACCAATGAGTCATTGTGTAGGATACTGTTTCACACCACAGTTGTTTGCTATACATACTGAGTAGGTGTGTAAATCAATACAAGAAGCACAGGAAAGGTGTGTGAAGGTTGTCCAGTGTGTATGACACCCAGGTTCATGAGATCTCAGTATTTTTATAATTCTTTATGGTTGTACTCACAATTTGACAGGATTAAAGTATTCCTGAGAGCTGGACAGCAAGGGTATGAGCGGGTGTGGAAAGCAATGGATTATTTCCCAGTTTTCTTCTTTTTCTCTCACAGTTAAGTCAGCCAATTTATCATATGCAAATGTTTAATCAGAGTTAGGCCAGCCAATAAATCATTTCATGCTTATTTTGAGCATGTGTGAAAGCCCATGTGGGAAGCTGCATGTTGAAAACTAACCAAAAACCATCTCTTCACTGATCAACTTCCCACCTCACAGAACGCTAACATTTTAAGAAAACAGTACTTCCGTAAGCCAAGCTTTCTCTCTAACCTGTTTTTCTATAAGTGTTCAGTCTGAGATTGTTTGTTTCTTTTAAATACATGAAGCAATCAAACAAACAGCAGCGTCTGTCAGGCTCTTAGTATCTGCATAAAAGTGGTTCTTTACTCAGCATAATTCTCACAAGGTCTCTTTAGCAAGATTTATTGAGAAGAAAGAGATGGGGTCACAAAAATTCCAGCAACTGAACTGTTTCCCATCTAAAACCAGTATGTTCTCAAAGGACATGAGGGACCTCTTTCTCTTTTTTATTGTGTTAGGTGTGTTTTTAAAATGTAGTCACCCTTTATTATGAGTTGGCTATTCTTATAAATTTGAGTATCATTAAATGCATGTTTGCTGGTGGCTGTTTACCTAACCGTATCCTGAATCTTTATTAGTCAGAGAACTGACCATTGCAACCTCTTTCTGAAATATGAAATTCTTCCATCAGTTACTCCCTTTTAAATAATCTTTCTGTGTGCAAACAGAGAGAGGCTGGGTAGAAATGAATGGCATAAAAATAAAATAAATTAAAGAAAAAAACAAATAAACAAGCTCCTTATATGCTCAGTAAGCCACAGTAGACTTGAAATTGTTAGGCTACCTTTCACTCCCAGAATCCAACCAAAGAATATTCTATTTACTGAGAGCAGTATAGGGTCTATTTTTATTTTATTGTTATTTTCTTCCAGGAGCAAAAAGTGACTTGCACAGGGTCTCTCCTTATTTTATCTGAGACAGACTGAACTGAGAGATAATAAAACCAAATCACCCAGAAGCTCCATGGTCCACACAATTGGAGACTTGATCCTTATCTCACTACTCCTAGCCTGACACCTGAACATATGTAACGGATCAGTTTCAGTAATGAGGAAAATCTATGGCATAATGATATATTTGCTGTGTAATGTCAGATTAGGAATTGGGACATCCAGACCCTACAACCTACTTGACCACGAAGCTCATCTTGAGCCAGTCACCAACTCTCACCTAACCCAACAGAGTTGTAAGAATAAAAGGCAAATAGAGAGAATATACCATCTTATGTTCCTGAAAAGAATGTTATAAAATAAAGTGAATAAGTGATGAAAAGTATTTTGCAAAACTGATCTTGCTAATACAAAGAGCTGGTATATATTATGGCTGGTAAATCTATGGCCCTCCAGATAGTCAGATGTTAAAAAAACTACATCTCCCAGCAGATTCTGTTAGGAGAGCTAATGGTGAGGGAAACTGGGAGCTTATTTTTCAGAAAAATTGTATGGTCCAGCTTCCTTATCCTTATGGTATACAGTTCCTGGAAGAAGTTGGTGATGGCAATAATTTACTTGTTGGAGAAGTGCATGTGCAAAATCTAGACAGACATGACAGACAATGTAATCAAGTTGAGGCAACATATTCAAATAATATAGGGCAAATGTATTTCACTCTGACCTTACTGGAATCCAAAATGTATGTACTACCACTGTAGATGTCTTAGACCAGTGGTAGCTTTGTCCTAAATCAGTCTCCTTTACTAAAGTTCCTGTCCTTTGGTTGTTTGTCCCCTTTTTCCCATCTTCTATTCAAGATGAGTCACCTGGATTCTGCATTCCCACCAAGAAAACCTGAATGCTGTGATTTAAATGTTATGCAAATAGATAATAAATGTAACAATGTGCATTTTTAACACTGTTCTGCATTATTTATGCTGGTCTTGCTATTCAGAGAAATGGATACGATCTCTGCAGGGCATTGAAGGCTGTACTTTATCATGAAACTTTTTAATTCTTCTGGCTGTGGTTTCAATAAGGACTTCTTGCTCCTCATACTTTAAACATATTTTGGCAACCATGTTGGACAAGCAATTTAAATTTTTTAACCCCTGTCCTCACTCCCCCCCCCCCCACCCCATCACATTCTGCACTTTTTTCCCTGTATTCCTGCTAAATTCCAACTGCATCCAGATAAGCTGACTGGTTGGTTGCCAAAACCATTCCCATTAGTGCATGTTTGTTGGTTAATTTTATTCTGATATGTTTTCAGGTGTTGATCATGGTTTTTTTTCACTTTTTGTTTGTAACTTAGAGCACCCTAAGTGATGGGAAAATGAGATATACATTTGAAACTATATACTGTATATAACCTATTTTCCTATAATAACTAAAAAGAAATATCTTTCGTCAGAAGGGGTAAGCATATACAGTAATCAGATGATCCATTGGCTTGGTCATTCTGTTTTCTGCAAGCTAACTTTGATAGGCAACGTTACACCCATCCGTCCCCTTTTTACTAGTTCTTTATCTATACACTGGATTTGGGCTGTATTTCCTTTCATATAGTTTCTCATAGCAAGACTGGGTGCTCACACACTCTTGTGCTTCTGACAAATCCTTTAACTCTACCCAGGTTCTATACTGGATATGCTGGTACTGGTTTGTTTTTTGTTTTTTTGTTTAGATTCTTCGAACGCTAAAATTGAATTAAAATGATCATGTGATACAGCAGAGCATCAGCCTCAATATAAGCTTTATTGGCAAGAAAGGTTCCCTGCTCTGCCTATTCCCTGGCAGAAAACAAAAATGGGAGGGAGTTGTAGCCATTTTAAGCATGCTCATAGCAGCTTCTCAAAATGCCAGATCTGCCCACCACCCCAAGAAAGTTGAGGATCTCTAATACAAAGGGTACTTTTAAAAGGAGGACCATCCTATGGCAGCTCTTGAAATAGAAAACAGTAGTCTGTAGCTTAGGCTGTCAGCCCCCATAACTTGCAGCCCCCATAATTTGTAGGCAGTAGCATCACTTATTTTCTTCAGTGGAAAACAAGCATGCTCAAGATATCCATCCCATTTTATAACTTCAACTCAAATCTCTGATGGATTTCCCTAGGCTGTTGCTAGGAAACAAAGAAGCTATCTAACAAGAGCTGTATTGATGGCAAGTTATTATTATTCCTTTTCCCTCCCCTCCCCCACCAAAGCCTGTTTCGTTATGGTAACATACTTTCACTTAAGTGGATGTTGAGGGATTTATGAAGAGATAAGTGGCAGTGGCAAAACTAAACATATTTATTTTGTTTAAAGGAAAAGCTACTCTCCCAAGACGTAATCCTGCTTAATAAAGGATGCTTCCACATGGAGCAGTTTTGCAAATGTCAGGGAGCTTGGATCAGTGTGCCTGACACCTTTAAGCACAGCAGGTCTGTCATGATCCCCATGTGAAATGTTCCTACTGCACGTGGATTAGGGAAATCAGCAAAGTTGTCAAGATCTAAATCCATAACTGAAGTGTTAAACCTCCACATTTCAGTTTCCTGAAATAGCTTTTCAACCTTTAACAAAGTATCTCATCAACCTTTATTAGATCAACTCTTCTTTGATGCTGGGTTTGCACTGGATGCTTCTTTCCACTGGATTTTGACCCTAGTGGTATGGGGGTTGGGCTTTCATGCTGTTAACTTCCCATTGGGCTTGAGGGGAGACTTACCTTGTTCTGCAACTGCTTCCTTCAGGGAATTTTTGCTGGGAGAGGAAGCAAGTTATATGCTTCTGGATGGAGTACTCTGGAAGAGGCAAGGTCTGGGTTTAAGGGTGAAATGATATACCAGCAAGAGGGTTGAAAAATTAAAGGACCAATTTGAGAAGGCTATAAGAATGTAACTCTCTGGGTGAGAGAGAGAGAGTGATGGTAGAGGGACTCACCTAGACTGAGAGAGGAGGTAGGAACACATTTCCAACCCTGTGGGGTCCTAGAGGAAGTAGGGCCCATAGGGAAATGGGGAATACAGGATTAAGTTCTTGGTCCTGGTATTTTTGTATGGTGGGGGTCAAGTTGGAAAATGGTGTTGAGTAGCCGGAGACATAATTGATATGATAGGTCAAATTTTATGAGTGAAGGATGAGGTTCATTGGAAGAATGTTTCAGAGTTTGGAGCATCTGTAATATTGCAGATAGCTGGAAGCAAATTAACAAAGCTGTGGATGACAGAGGTTGATATGACAGGAGATGATTGGGCTGAACATTACAAAAGAAGGGAGATCAGCAATTTAGCACTGGTCTGGTTTACAAATCTAACTGCCTCTTCCTATATTCATATTTATTTATTTGCAATGTTATATGCTACCTGATTCAACAACTGATAGTGAATGCTAGGGCTATAAAGCAATAATACTTCAATCTTATTTATGTATTTACTTATTTACTCATTTACTTATTTATTTATATCAGTTCAATTTCTAAGTCCTTGCATGCATACTCAAGACCTGGCTGAAGGTGTAGCCCTGTCTGAGCCATTCATGCTGGGATATTTCAATCTCCACTCCTTGATTATGGGATTCAAGAATTTATGGCCTCCATGACATTTGTGGGCTTGTCTGAGTTCACAGCTGATATCTAGTCCAACTCAATCAGCTGGCAAGACAATTGATCAAGCTTTCACCTCAAAGCAGATAGATCTCCAGGTGAAAGATATTGTGATCAATCCTTTGTCATGGTCAGATCATTCACTGGTCAGCTTGCAGCTTGTTGTCACCACTGACCTCTGCAAGGATGGTGGACCAATTAAGATGACCTGCCCAAAATACTTGGTGGATCTACTCAGTTTTCAGCAAGTACTTGGGGGTTTTCCCAGCGATATGTTGAGCAATTGCTTCATGAATATTTTGATGCTTTCAGTGACAGTGGAGGAAACCAAGGAGTATAACCAAACATAGGTACATACCCATGTTCAGGCCTACACTATGGCAATGAAGGCAGTGGAACATAAATACTTCTTTGCTGTTAATTGGTGAGCAGAATGTCATCCAGTGGCATTACTCAAGGTACCCATACCTTATATGGTTAACATGATTGCACGATCTACTTTCAGACTACTATGTCATGTTTGCAAGACATTTTTATGACAAATTCAGTTGTATTTCCTCTTAGATTCCATGTTAGCAAGAATAAATGGGAAAGTTGTGGCAATGTTTTGTGAGGTTATCTGTCCTACTGAGTGGCAAACAAGCAGGAGGCAATTAGCACATTTCAAAGGATTTTATTAGCTAGGTTGTAAATCTGTTAATGCAGCAGATAATGCTGGACTGAGGGGCTATAAATTAGGCAAGGAAAGATCTGCAGAGAAAAGAGTCTCTTGCCTTCTCTTATTACCAGAGTACAGCAGAGCAGCTCTGTTGCAGGCCAGTAGCCTATGGTGATGTCCACAATATCCAGTCCAAAGATCATGAGCCAAAAATCTATCTGAGCCAGATGCCAGGAAAAACAAGTAATGAGAGTCCCAAGAAATGGAGATCCAGAAATGGAGAGTGGTTTCCAACAAAGGACGAAACCTGGAGGATGCTTTTATATAACTAGAGTTCCAGGCTTTGCCTAATTAGAAGAAATAATGCCCTCTTCTCTCCAGAAGATGTGCCTATTTCCACTGGTCAGCCCTCCTTAGCTGATGGTGTGTTTTAGGGATTGGCAGTCTCCCAAGTATAAGACTGTTCCTTCCTTTTCACTTGAAATATTGTTCGCCTTGTGTCTTGGAGACTTCTGAAGCTTATACATGCTTCTAAGTAGGAGTCTGTGCATGGTTTCAAATGAATGTGTGCAGTGAGATCAGGTTGGAATCACAAGATCTGCCCAGCTGAAGGCACACTCTGAATATATGTACATTTAGCTACAAATTCAACATCGTCTGCAGGAAAGAGGTAGAGCCTCTGATAGCCCACATAACTTATTGCATGTACTGTAGGCTGTAATTAAGCCTTCCACTCAGTTAGTGGCAGTTGCAATAAGGTTGTGAGTATGAGGTATGAACAGGAGAAGAAATTTTAGCTTGGCTCTGGCTAGCAGTACCTTCCCTAGTGATGCAGCAGAGCAGAGATGGTAGCATTTTGCCAGTGATGCTATTAACCATGATGGATGATGATGTCCCTGGAGTCACATCATTTGTTAAGCTGCCTTTTCCTCAGCATCACAGTGGCATATAGGGTGCCGGGAACCATGGGAACTCAATCCCAAATTTTACTGCCCTCCCAGTCCAAATAGACAAGGCATGATCACCACAGCTCAATAATAGGGCAGATTTTTGCAGACCTTGGCTGTAGGTTCAATCCCAGATTCTCCATTTCAGAAACTTAGCAGGGCTTGGAAAACTTTTATCAGAGTGCACTATACTAGAGGGACAAATCATATGAACTGGGATAAATCAATTTCCTATGTTCCTAGACCATATGAAAAGGCATTTCTTGTATCTTCTTCCAAGAAAAAAAAAATAGATAGGGTTAAGTTGATCTATCTAGAGTACTCTGGCAGATCACATTACAGGAATTTGTTCAAATAAAAATTACTACCAATAAATGAGTAGCAGTGAGTTGAAATAAGGTAAATGAATACTAAGTCCAACCATCCACTGGGGACATAGGAAAGTGGCAGCAGTAATCAAATGGGTATTGTTATATTCTGAGTGGCTTCTTACATAATATTCCTCCTCTAACTGCTGCTAATAATATTCAATGCCCTGAATAATTCAGATTTGAGATAACATACACATGCTATTTTCTAAACTGCTATATTGTTCAGTTTAGAATGTTGTGTTAAGTTGGATAGTCATTGCTACCTGTATCTTTGCTGTGTATTTGCAGCCAAAACAATACTGGTGTTTTGTTTGTTTGGATATTTTCTTTTTTTCTTTTTCTTTTTCTTTTTCTTTTTCTTTTTCTTTCTTTCTTTCTTTTTTTGTGTGTGTGTGATTTTGGAAGTGAATAATCCTTAAGTATGACACTACAAGTTTCAATAATTGCCAGCCTTGTGTACATTAAATGTTGGTTAGCCATAAAAGCCATCCTTTCAGAGACAAATAAATCTTTGGATCTAGAAATCAGTAGTAAAGCTGGATTTTGGAGGAAAAAAGCAACTGTAAGCATGCCTGGAGATTATGCTAATCAACATGAGAAAGGCACCAGTAGGTATCAGAGTTTCCCTTTACCCACCATCAAGGCCTATATTTCCTTCATATTCTACATAGGACAAACAAGACAAACTTTGTGCAAAAAAATTGATGGACACAAGTTTGACATGAGGACTCAAAACAAGGACAAAATAACATCAGGACATTATACGAGAGATCTCAAAGAACCCATCTTAGAAAAAAGAAACTTCACCAGCACAATTGAGTGTGGTTGTTGAATTCACATACTTCAAAAGGTTTCAGGCTATCTCTGAAGGTCTCAACAAGCACAATGGATTTTTAGCACATTACAATTGTTAATTGATAGGGTACTTGTAATCTGTCTGGCAGGTAACCTGCATTAACATAACTCTTCCTTTTCTTCCCTTCCTCCTCCCTTCCCAATTAAAATCCTACATTAGTTTAGGTACTCCATTGCATTTGATGAAGTGAGCTGTATCTCATTAAAGCTTATGCCTTTAATAAAATTGCTTAGTCTGAACTCCTCCTGATTTTTGGCTACCACAGACTAACATGGCTCTCTTTCTACACACTGTACCTCATTTCTTACTCTTGCGCAGACAATGATGGATGTGGGCAGCTCACCCCTGAGATAATTCAAGCTCTTACTTCAAGGGACAAAGAAGCTGAGAATGAATCATATGCCATTAGAAAGTTTCCTTCTTGCAAATGAAGATAGGGCAACTGTTGGACTGTTTTCTTTCTTTTCTTTTTTTTCCAGAAACACAATTTCTGCCAAGACCAAAAGCTCATCAGCAGGTCACACAAAATCACCTTGGCAAGATACTGATTCTACCCACACAAAATCCAGAATGAAACAGTAGATTATTATTAATCTCTACTAAGTACTAGCACCATCTAGTGCTTTTGGGATGCAGAAGAGTCTGTACGTAAAATGGATTTATATTTATTTTAATTGCAGTTGCTCCCCAACCTCCACCTTATATTACCATATTAAATCATTACTGGAAAGCCTAACAGCAGCACAGGTCATGTGTGATTTTTCTGAATGATGTTAACCAAGCCCAGTATCAGTTGCTGTAACCCTGAGGCAGCTGATATTTACTCTGGACCCTATTTTTAATATCAGTTTTCATACAATTTCATGAGGTTGAATTTGTTTCCAGAACTTTTTCAAAAGGAAATACATTTTTTGATGAAATGTTCATTGCTGGCCAAGGAAGGTATTTGATTTTTATTGTACAGTCCAGTGATCTGCAGATTCCCTTGTTTCTCTAAATCCCAAGGAGACTCCTCATAACAGAACTCTTCCCTTTGGCCAATTCATATTGGGAAGTCTAGGTAGCTAGAGGATAACAAAAAGCAGCCATCCCACCCACCACCTTCAGTAATAAAATAAGCTCAAAACCTTACCAAGAGAAAACCTGAAAAAATATCCTCAATCACCCTGAGAATAAAGTAGAAAAAGACAGTCTTTCATGGGGGAAGAACATTTTTGAGAAACAGCAAGACAGATTTTGGAATAGCATAACTGATAGCTGCAGAAGGCTGCAATAAGTCTACTGGCTCACTTCTCCTGAAAAACAAAATGCTTCAACTGAAAACCATTGAAAAATATACATAGCCTTTCTATTCTTAATTGACAGGGTTGCTCTGTCTACAGCCTGCAAAAGGTCAACGAACTCAGCTCAACCACCAGGACTTGTGAACAGTTCACACAATGAACTTGCTAATCACCCCCAGCAGCCCCTCGTTAACAATTCAATAGAAGAAAAAAACCCTGCCTAGTCCCCGGGAAGATACACACAGATTCTGACACCAAAACAAGCAGCCACTCAGTAACCCAACCCCCCCAATCCCCCCCTTTCCCCCCCCCCAGATCTCTATAAATACCCACAAAAGGGTCACATCACCCTGGGCACAGAGAGAACTGCTCCTGTCTGTGCTCCTGCACTCTGAAGATGCTGGTCACAGGTGCTGGCGAAACATTAGGAAACAAAACTTCCAGAACACGGCCACACAGCCCGGAAGACCCACACCAGCCATCGTATGCCGGCCGTGAAAGCCTTCGACAATACAATGCATCCTAATGTTTCTTTGGCAGAAGTGTTAGGGTGGAAGTATCAAACAATTCAAGAGATCCATGCAAAAACATCTTCAGGAAAGTTGGCACACTTAAGAAGGACTACTCCTACTACATTAGATGATGCATGGTTATTCATCAAGAGCACCATTGGTCTACCCAGATGATCTCCCTCAGCTGGTGGAATATGTATGGAGTCTTTGCAAGAACAACTGTATGCACATTGATCTTTCTTCTTGTAATCTGGAGCCCTGCTTTTCTACATCTTTGATTATGGGAAGTACTAGGTACATGTAAGCTATATGCAGACATTCAAATGCATCCATGAATTTATACATTGTTGATTTGCATTTGCTCATGCAGATATTATTTGAATTAAAAATGAACTATACTGACTTTCGGGGGAGTCATGGCAAACTGAAGACATGTCCACGAAAGCAGAGCCAATGACCGTGGCAAAGACCAAAGAACTGGTGAGTAGATTGGTTCTTCAGAACCTCTCCAGATAAGGAATGAATGTGAGATTGCATACATGTGCTCCAGGCAGCTGCTCCTTGGGAGGAGACCTCAGAACAATGGTCTTCCGTGGGTTTGAGCACTGGGAGATGAAGCGGTTAGCCATCTTGCTTGCAACTGCTGTGGAGCCTTTTAAAGGACACTAAGTTTGCAATCTCACTTTCTAATCACTTTTGGAAATTGTCTATTAACCATCTTAAAGCTATTAGAGACCTTCAGAATGACAAGTTTGAAAACTCTGGGAACCAGAGTTATTTTGGCTATCTTGGTTCATAACAAGGATAAGTGACTTTATGATTTTAAAAAACTGGACTAGAGGGGACTAAAGATTCTAAGTAGAAGGGAAAAAAATACAAGCTAGTGTTTGTGTCGATTAACTGGGACTTAAAAAATGACAAAATGTCATAACAATGGAAATATTAAAGGATATTTAATATTCAAATATCTTTGAAGAATGATGCCAGAAATTAGCTACTATATCAACAGTGTCAGTAATGATGTCTGGTTCTATGGATAGACTATGTTTTGTCTGACAAGACAGAGAAAGTACCAAAAGTGGAACTACAAATGACAGGCCAAGAGAATGATTTGGAAAAGGACGCTTTACTGGATATACAAAAGAAACTGGTTGAAGTTTTAAAAATTAAAGGGGAAATACAAATGACAAACAGAGAATGACCTGGAAAATATTTTCTTGTTGGATCTACAAAAAAGGCTTGCTAAACCCTTGAAGAAGTCTGTACAATGGGATAAAGAATTGAAGACAAGTCAAATCCTATGACAATATTTGAATGAACTAAAGATTAAGACTGTTAGAAGTAAAAGAAAGGAATATAAAGCTGGTTTATTTGATCAAGGTTGAAATAAGACATTTATTTGCAAAGTTCTGGCAACCCTTTACAGACTTTTTGCTGACACCAGGATTGAAAAGTTGATGTTTTATGGATTTGCTTATAGATAAGGGATGAGGTATGGGATGAAGAGATATCTGTTTTAACTTTATAGGGGGTGAAGAGTTATTAAATTTGTTTATATTGCTGTAAGAAAGGTTGAAAGTCACTTCTTCATATACGTCTTTTCTTTTCCTTATCATATTCTTTCTTTCCTCTTTTCTCTTTTTTCTTGCACTTTTTCTTGTTTCTTACTATTCTTTGTTCTTTAATTTGTATTAGTTTTTACTATTGTAATAAAAATCCTTAATAAAAAAATGAACTACATTGATGTTTTCGAAATGTACTGTTGTTTGATTCTGAAAGCATCTTATAATAGATCTTTGAATCTTGCTGTGGTTCTTTCCTTCAGCTCTAGTTTCTGTTTTGTATAAAAGGTTATTTATTTTTATTAACTGTGTTTTATATTTTATAATCCTCTTATAAGCCTGCAGGTAAACCACTTTACTTTCATAGTAAAGCATAGTAAAAAAGTAAGAAGGTATTCCCTTTTTGCTTATTCATTTGATCAGCATCATTCTGGTGAGACATTTGCACTGGCAAGATATCAGTCAACATTGTAATTTTCAGCCATAATACCCCCTACTCTGTGATACAGATGGTGAAACAGCTCACCAGTGTTGGCCAATTTCTGTTTTCCTTGAAGTGGAAGAGGGCTTTATTCATCAAACAATAGTCCCGTGTAATTTTTTTGCTTGAAGAGAAGCACGTTAAAGAAAAGTATAACAAACTGTGTAGCAGATAACAAAAGACCAGAAGACCTTTCTAAGTTTCACTTAGTGCAATAAAAATCCAGGAAGAGACATACAGTATATCAGGGGTAGAGCAAATGCTTCATATGAAGTGGGTGTCAGGTTCAGTTCCTGACACTTCCAAGTAGAGCTGGAAAAGCTTTCTCCTGAAACCATAGAGAGCCTTGCCAGTCACCATTCACAACATTGGCAAGACTGATGGCCTGACACAACGTGTTTTCTATGTGATGAATATGACAGGAAGATCTAACTGTGAGGTTTGACTAGCTAATTATACTGTAAAAGCATCTTATTTGGATTAGACTGTGCCATGTGTGTGAAACAAGATTTGAAGTGTAGAAGAAGTTAATTAATTCACAATACAAGTAAGTTAATGGTTCTAGGGCTATGTGCAGTTTATCTCTCCCCTGATTTGAAATGCATACACTATTCTCAGCCCATTTCTGAACACAACCAAGGCCTTGAACAGCTTAGTATTCCAATTCCTAAATAGTACCTGTACCTCATCTGAATATCCCAAGACATTATTTTTATATCATCCTCAGAAAGGAAGATGAGACTTTTTCCCCATGTTTCCCTGCAGCTCAAAGTGAGAGTGGAATTGATAAGACATAGCAAATTCCCAGTTACTTCATTTTAAGCAACTGTGGTTTGGGGGTCTCTCCTTGAAAATCCAGTGGAGTAGAAAAGCAGCTTCTTCCATAACATACTTCCAGTGACATTGCTGTACATTATAGATGAGGATGGCATTGGTGTTCTTTGCCTTCTGGGAGCCATTGTGGTGTAGTGGTAAGGTATTATATGAGGAGCTGGGAGACCCAGGTTCAAATCCACTGTCACAACCATGGAGGCTCACTGGCTAACTAATCAATCGGCCTCAGTCCAACAGGGTTGTTGTGGGGAAATACAAGGGGAGGGAGGACTATGTATACCTTGAGTTGCTGAATGAAAAAAGAGACATAAATCTAACAAAGAAATAAAATGACCAACTGTGCTGGCACACGGCAGAGAGCTAGAAACTATAGCAGCCCTTTTTCCCATCCTTCTTTATCTCCTAAGTGCATCAAAGTCCTTTTCAGTGTAGTGGACCAGACAGGACTAGTTAAAAAGGTATCTCAGCTAGAACGTTTACTTTTCTTTTGATGTGGAGCTAGGCGGTGTGGTCTCTGAACGTCAGCAAGGTTCTCTAATCCATAGATTCACCTCAAGCAAACAAAATATTAGAAGCTCCCATGCTGACACACAATTGTATTTATTTTATTTTATTAAATTTATTATAGCCACCCACTCTAATAGACTGTGGGCAGCTTTCAAAATCTAATCTAATATAGTTCTTATTTAGCGACCATTCAGTTACAACAGTGATGAAAAAGTAACTTTGCAACCAGTGTCTGCATTTACGACCTTCATAGCATCTCTCTCTCAGCCATGTGTTTGCCATTACAGTCAGTTAATAGTGTTGTCCCGGGTTAAACCGTAAGCACAGTCGTGGTCACATGATATTTCACTTAGCAACCGCTTCGTTTGACAGCCGAGTTACCAGTCCCAGTTGAGGTTGCTAAACAAGAACTACCTGTACTAATTAAAGCAATTGAAAAAATAGACAAAATAAAATTCAGCAACATCCAGCCGTGCCTTTATTTATAGCAATATCTCAGGCCCCTATAATTGCTAAAATTAGGGTGGGTTTTTTGGGGGGGTTTTTTGGTTTTTTCTTTCTTTCTTTCTTTCTTTCTTTCTTTCTTTCTTTCTTTCTTTCTTTCTTTCTTTTGTAATATTTGTTTTAATATTGCTATCGAATACTTTAGTTGTACTTGATATAAGGACCATAAAAAAAATTAAACAAATCATAAACTAATATTTATTTATTTAACTGACTTATATCTCAGATATGCATATCTTCCTTTATTTTTTATTTTTATTTTTTTCTTTTATTGGTTGAATAAAAAAAGAGAGAGAAACAAATAATACATAATATTATAAAGAAATAAAAGAAAAACTAGAAGAAAACTAAAAAGAAAAAAGAAACAAAAAGATACAGGGCATATATTCAGGGACACATCTAGATAATTCAATAAATGATAGAATTTTCCTGCCTGAACAGGACAATTAAGGTTAACATCATAGTAAATGCAAAATAAGATAAAAGCAATTCACATGTTTAATAGGCATTTTTGAATTAAGGCTTGCTCTGCAGGAATTAAGGAAATGAGCAATTTGAAGAATAAATATATTATCATTTACATATGTATACAGGAATTTTATAAATTAGGTTGACAAGTTTAAAAATACAGGCCATACAATATATTTGTATTCTTTATGAATATATACACTGAATATGATGGATGCAGTTTTTCAGCCTATGCTCATCTTTAAAATAATCTTGTGTTTAAGCCACATACTTTCTGAGCTCTTTTCAAGCATCTTCAGAAATTCAACTTTTCTCTTGCACCAGTTACATAGATGGATCCAAGCTTCCATCTTCTCCACACATTTCGGAATTCTGATCACACCAACCTTGTAAGATGTGTTCTAGCTACTTTAGTTTGTGACTTTAAAGTTTAAGGCTTAAACCACGGTAGGAACATCATTTCTAAAGGTTAAAGAAGAAATGAATGGCCAGTCAACAGCCATTTCTCTGCTATATCTCAACCAGAAAACGAGTAGCATTTTCTAAATACAAGAGTAATGTAGCTTTCCTAAAGCAGTATAGGATCAGGAATTTTACTTATTACAAAGCTGAATACTAAACAGCGGAGTTGGTCAACATATAACAGTTCCAATCTAGTTGATGCCTAACTCCTGTTACTCCTAGCCAGCATGATCAGTAGTGAGGGATTATGGGAACTGCAGTCCACCAAAATTTGGATGTCTATATGATGCCTAACTCCAGTTTTTCTTCACATTTTCAGGTAACAGTCTTATTCAGAATTTGATTGACAATGCCCACATGATATACAGAATTCAATAGCAGAACTTTCTATGGGGTGCAAAATTCTTTCTTAGAAATTTTCCTACCCCTTATGCTGATTTTAGAAGCATAGAAACCATGCCAAAATGACAGTTACTAGTTCCTGTTACTGTTACACTTGACTTTCCTACTAAGACATTGCTTCTCATTCATTAATTTACTGATTCTAGGTCATAGTCCAAGTATTTCATTCTCCAGAGTGGTGAGCAATCACGAACTCAAAACACTAGATAAACATATCAATATTTTAATATTCCATTGCTATTAGAAGCATGGCTGATCTAAAAATAAATGTCCTGTCCTTAATAGTAGATGCCTATACAACCCATTTAAATGAAACTATAACTGTACAACAGCTACTGTGATTTTATTATTTAAAAAATATTCTCACTCGAGGGACCATTTTTTTTAAAGTTTGCATTTTGCTCTTTTCAGAATTTCAATTAGGAAAAAAAAAAGTGGGATTCCTGTCTATAGGAAACAAATCATCATTAAAAGCCATTCATAATCCGTCAGCTTCCTGACAAGAATTGAGGTCGAAGCTAGCACTTTTCACAAAACTTTTGAAGGGTTGATAGGTTAGTTAAATCTTAAGGAGGCTGCCAAAACTCTCCCAAGACAGACTCAGAACAAAAATTCAGAGGCCCTTAAAAGCCTGCATTCAAGAGAGTCTCATGCTGGCTGAGGAATTCTGGGAATTGAAGTCCACATATCTTAAAGTTGCTAAGGTTGAGAAACACTGGTCTAGATTCTAATAGAGCCAAACATTTTTTTCTACCAATTCTCTTATTCAAACTAATGAAAAGGTTTTTTTTTAAAAAAAAAAACTTTCAAAGAATTCAAAGGAATTCTTAGAAATACTCAGAGGCAGTGTGGTGTAAAGTGTGAAGTTCCTGACTTTTATACAATGGTCCCTCCAGCTGACTGCATTCTCCCTGGGTTCCAATATATCAATTACATCTCAAAGGAATCCCCTAAATAAAATAAATACAAATCTAGCAGGATATAAATTTCCTACTTCCATCCTCCTCCCAAATTTTAATTTTTTATTAAATTGCAGTAGCATTTGAGAAGTAGCTTGCTGTAGGTCACTGAATATGTTATGTACTATGTGCTTTGCCTTAAAACAGGAAGAAAAATAACTGTGTGATAAATGAAATAAGTCTTATTCATCTCTTTGGGGAACCAACATCCAACTTTAAGTCAACAGAAATGCTGCTGTTTATAATTGTCATTCTTTTCTCCATGTTTTTTCTTCAGGTATTTGTGCAGCCCATTATTTCCCCCTTCCTTAGTTTTATCTTAATTTTCTGACCGTCTGGTTGTTTAATCTTGTATAGTTTTCCAAGATGGACAATCCTTCTGCTTCTTCTGCTTTTTGTTATTTATCTTTTCTAAATTAAATTCTATTGTTCAATTCATTATGATTATCATAATCATAACTCAAGCTATTCAGAATTTTTTAAAACATACTTCTCTTGCTCATCTTTCATTTGATTAATTTTTCTTCTTGTTGATTATTCTCTGAGCTAAATCTTTCAGACTGGGATTCTATTTTCTCCAGATTTTTCTTCTGTTATTGAATGGTTCCTTGGGTTACCATCAGTTACTATTGTTGCTGTTTCCCCCTCCTCTCAGATTCTAGAAATCTTAATATTTTCCTTTATGTGAACTTCTCATCTACCTATGGGTACTGCGTATGCTGAAAAACTCCCTTTCAGAAAACAGAAGATGAAATGTAATTAAGAATGTTATGTATTGTTTTGGAAAAGGCAATATTTTCTAATAATCAAAGGATTCAGCAATATGTATTACTATGCCTGAGATTTGGTGATATTTTACATTTTTTTTACTGTTTATTGTTTTATATATATGTAAACTAGTGATGATTGATAAGTATAAAATATAAGCTATATATTTCTTTTCTTTTCTTTTTTTAAACCTGGTTTGCATTTTTAGTTTGTTAGTTTTTAAAATTATTTTTAAAAAAATTCTTTAAGTTTAAAGATTGTTTTGCTAATTGTGTATGTTAAGAATGTTAAATCAAAAACCAGTAAAAACAAAAGGATGTTATGTCTCTTCATATGTCTTTAGTCTAGAGTCCTCAACATGATTTCCATAGATGCCTACGTATCCTCATGATGTCTGCCAGGCTGGCTGTCCTACTCTACTTTTTAAACATTTTAAATTTTATCTTAATTTTAAACAAAATTTTAAAGGAAACTGACATGCTGCAAAGGACCAGTTTCCAGTTCCATTCTTATTTTATAAATTGTTCTTGCATTTCATGTAGGCCACACTGGATACAATACAACACAAGGTGAATGTTTGTAACCCATTGGGATTTTTTATAAGTGTTCCTATCTGACAAGAAAAAAAAAGATAAGATGAATGTTGGTAGTAGGTATTTGGGGGGATGAGTGGAAGCAACCTGACTAATTCATCTTTCCTTAAACAGTGTGTGTGATTGGTGACAGCCATCGTGTGACAGCCATTTTCTTAGAGCACCCACAATATGCTTCAGAATATCAGATGCACCCACTGGATTCCAAAAGGTTGGGGACCTTATTTTAAGGAAATGTGGGTAGCATTCAGCTTCCCCCACAAGAACAATGTGACATAAATCAAAGGAAAATATGCTGACTGTCCTGAGGTCCCACAGGAAATGCTGTGGCTGAAGGTCAAATTATATATTACATTAATCATGAAGGATGCAGCTGATTGTGTTGCTGTTCACTTTAACCTTAAACAGGACCTTATTCTTTTGTTCTGCCTTTGACCTGAAGCAATGTTATTTTCTCCTAGTTTGCAAGTTTCATTCATTGTCCAGATAGCTGTTTCATTATCTTATTGCTGTCCAGATATTTTGGCAAGAAAGTTGATTTAAAAGGTTTATACTTATTATGCAATCCTATGAAGAAGTTCAAATCATAACCTACTGGAAGAACTCTGGCTGAGCTTCCTGAAGAACTGAAGACACATAAGCAAAGTTGCGCCAGGCAAAAGGCCTGGACCAAACTCTAAAAGCTACAGAGCTCAGAAGTAAAACCATTTTTCTCACTAGTTTAGGAAATCATAACTTCCCCAAGGACAGACAAACCAGAGCATGGCACTTACTCTCTCATTAAATTAACTGTTATTATCTTCTTCCCTTACTACTTCTGCTGCAACTGTGTTTTCTAATGAGTAAGGGTAGAGCAGGAAGAAGCTGATAAAACAGGCAGCCTTCAGTTTGGACTTGAAAAAGCCAATGATTCCACCCCCATTTTTCTTTATTCCCATTTGCCCCATTACTGCTTTCATCTCCCTGCTACTCATGCATTAATTAAGGAAGGAAATCAGAACAGCTCCATGTTTTCTATTCATAGTACTGGATACCTTTTGATTTTGTGCCTTGGGGAAAAAACACAGGGCGGTTCTTACATTATCTTGGCTTTTGATAGTTTTAAATAGACTTAAGACACATATGTTTCACAGAGTTACTTGAAACAAATCTTTCAGTAAGAATTGCTTAATATCAATATACCCATGGCACTTGTCTTAATATTTAAATGTTGTGAACAGAACCAAAGCTTACAAGGTCAGGCATCCAGATACAGATACCAGAATAGGATTTTCTCTTCAAAAACAGTATTTATCAAACTCAGTACTCCCAGACCATTCTGAAGCCAGCCGAGATATTGTTTGCATTCCTGAAAGACTTTGGAATCCAGAAAAAATATGCCCATGAGCTAGTCTCTCTTGCTAACTGATAACAGAGCTCCCAAATTGTTACTTAGTTGGTACTCCTTGCCTGCAGTAGCATGGGTCCCAAAATATCAAATATCTCCTAAATTCCCTAAACTAGGAGATTCTAAAATCTTGGGAAGTTATAGAAAACTCAGTGTTTTCAAAACAGAGAGAGAGAGAGAGAGAAGAGGAAATGTCCACAATGCCTGATTGCAAGCCTCTTTAGAACACACATTAAAAATAATCCCCGTAATGCAATTTAAGTACAAATTAAAATATCATCATCACAATTTTAAAAATTGCTCAGTAGGCTAGGAGGATTCTAAATTCTCAGAACCATATGCTTCAATGGACATCCACATCTTGGTCAAGTCCTTTCAGAGGGGTTTTCTCTATATTTGACAGCAGCTACTGTACCATGTTGAGATGTTCACCAGCGACTTGGTATTAAATACCCAATTGCGTTATCAGGAAATGATCCTTCAGCTAATGGAAACATGTGTTGCCAACTATAACATTCCTAAGCAAACATGGAAACAAAAATGATTGTTTATGGTCCATCTATGCATTCATCAAAGTGAATATGCCCTACAATGTCCTAAATGTTGGGAGACTGGAGGTTGAAAGTAGCAATCTGTGGCTGTCCAGCTTATTGTTCATGATGCTTTAAGCTACAAGCTTGATGAAGTAATCAGCATTCTGGCATCCATTGTGCTGAGGCAGACAACCTTTCTTTGTGGCAGAAGTGTTGTATGTGTATATTGTAACACATTTTGAGCCTTATTCCACCCCTCATGTTGCTGTAGCATTTTTGCCACCAAATGTTAGTACAACCCTTGACCCATGTATTGCCTACTTCTGCCCTCTTCCAATCATGCCAGCACACTTGAACAGAGAAGCACATTAAGCCTTGGGGCCCCACGATTCCCCTTTAAGCAAGACTGATCAACCTGGTGCCTTCAAATTGTATCAGAATTATATTTTCAAGGATCTCTTGACAGCTGAGCCATTAACCCTGCCAGCAGGATTCAGTATGAATGAAGGCTAGATTTAAAGGACTGGTGCCATACAACTCTGCAGTTGCACTCTTTTCATTTCCTGGCAATATACATAAGTCCATGGACAGAAACTGACATAAGAAAAACAGGAAAGGAAAATATAGCCTTAGAAAACAAAGGACAGCTGTAGGCTTGGCTTGGCACTGATTGTAACTAAAGCTAATTCCATTTGCTGTGTCCTCACGCTCTCTCTTCCCCCTATATCTTTCAAAATAAGCATTTCCACATGTTAAGATACCAAAATGCTCTCTTTCCAGGAGAGGGGGGAAAAAAATCAAGGATTTTCCCCCAAATCCTGCCCTATGCAAAGAAAAGGAAAGAAAAAAAAAACAGTATACCATCTAGGACTGAATACTTGTCATCTCAAGGTTGTTATGCAGGCCAAACACACACACACACACACACACACACACACACACTTATGTGTCTGAAAGGAACAAAGAGTTCCTAGTATCTTTCAACTAAACACCCTTATTGACTGTTTCAGTTATTTCCTGAAAAGGAATTTGTAGGCTAATCTAATGTAGCACCATGGGTAAAATGTCAGCTTTCAAATAGCACAAACACTTTTTTCAGGATTTATAGACTTCACCGCCACAAGATGTGCTGGTTTATATAAGGTGGTGAGAGGCAGATGTGAGCTAGGCTCATGCAGTTTTTGTAGTTGTGGAGAAGAAAAATTCAACCAATGAACAAGACCAGTCCTGTTTCTGTATCCAACCCTCCCACTCTAAGCATACAATTTAACCATACTGAAAATATTCCTCAATGAATGGCTGGCACCATATTTGTGGCAGAGTCGGTAAATAAATTCTGCCTTGTGTACTGTCCAAAGGGTGCCCTGAGGAAAAAGAGCAGTATTCTTGCACATAATGACTGTGTAGAAGAGGAGAAGAATAGTGGGTGCCATACAAAACCACTCATCCCTGGTAAACCATGGGCCCAAGAACAGGGCTTCACTTAAGCAGCACATCACCCAAGAACCAGTCGTGGTCAGACCTGTCCCTTCGGCAGATAAGAGTGAAAGGCTTTAATGCCTCTCTCTTCCACATTCAGTGTTTTTAAGGTGAGTTCTTTCTCTAAACTTAGATAAACTTGTGGCGAGGTTATAATAACAAGAACAGTGTCTAGTTCTTTGCTCCCAACTGCAATTTCATCTTCTTCAACACAGTTATAAGTGTAGAAGTCCTGCTGTCTTTTGCAGAAGCCTTTTTCAAAAGAAGCCCCCAGCCATCCACTTTTAGCCCATGTTTTTACATTAATAAGCACAACTTCGTAAACAACCCAGTTCTCAATCTGGCCCAAGCAGGAGCCCATCAAAGAGCCTAACACACCTGATGAAGATGAAAGAAGAAGTAGAGATAGGTAAAATCTGCACATAGATGGCACCCAGCACCACACTCCCTGATGATTGCACCTATCAGATATAGCTTCATATGTAAATGATGGTGCAATACTCCATGAACTGCACTGGTTGCTAGTTTGCTTCCAGGTCCAATTCAAAATTCTGTTTTTGACCTTTAAAGCCCTTCATGGCATGGGGTTGGGTTATCTGAGGGACCACCTCTCTCCAATCACATCTGCCTGTCCCATCAGATCTGGCAGAAGAGGTATGTTGCCGGTCCCATTTGCTAAAGAGCTATATCTGGCGGGACCCTGGAGATGGGCCTTTTCTGCCATGGAGCTCATCTTGTGGAATATAATCCCCCCTCAGGTCAGGCTAACTCCATCCCTCAAGACTTTGCTATGTCATCAGGCTTGTAGGCCCCAAGGGAATAGCGAGTCGTTGAGGTGGCTCCACTGTTGTCAATATCTTTTGCTCTCTCCTTGCCTTTTTTAATTACAATATTAATTGTATATTATTAATTGTATAATTAATTTTATAATTATTTTTTTAGTTATTGATTGTTTTTTATGTTATTGGGTTTTGAAAAAAAATTTTTTTATTGCGCATTGCCCAGAGTAAGATGGGTGGCTATATAAATAAGATGAATGAATTAATGAATTAATGAATTCAAAATCATGAGGCATCCTGTGGCACATTGCAGCTCAAATGTTGCTGAGTGGAGCAGTACTCCCCCAAGATTACCTTCTGGAAACAACCCTCCAGATTTTAGCAGAACCATGACGACTATGCCCCCCACTCCCAACACCATAATCCAAAAGAACAGTATGCTAAATAGTATAAAAAGCCACCAATAAATCCAGGAGCACAAGCACAAATACACTCCCTTATTGTACACCTTCAATGGGTCATCTATCAGGGTGATCGGTGCTGTCTCCATGCCATATCCTAGACTCCATGCCAACTGAACTGAAATAGACCACAAAATCAGTTTCATCCATAAGTACCATGAGTTGCCTGGCCCCACCAACTCTATCATTTTACTTAGGAATGATCAATTGATAGAAAGGATGTATAAGGGGGGAGGAATTACTCAGAAAAACATTATGACCCTTCCAGAATCTTAAAAAAAAACAAACTATGTATGTCATAATGCACAATAATGGATGTTGGTTGCATTGACCTATCTCACATACCATTTCTATGTTGGTTTCATGTGTACAAGAAACATGGCTCTAACACATATCCATAGTTGAAGGAGGACTTTTAGATATTTGAAAACTATGGTGGTTTTTGGCTGTCCAAATACATGGAGGAACTTGAAAATGATTTAGGTTTCCAACCTGACAATTGTTCAAGGAACTAGAAATGTAGTTTCTGTACATGTAGAAATGTAGTAGGTAGGAATAAAGGAAACATGTAAATCAGAGGAGAGTCTGTGTCCTGAGCATTCCTGACTGTTTTCATAAATGTTTTATGATCTTCTCTACCTAGTAACTGATAAGCAGAATCAAAAGCTTTTAAATCTCTCATGTATATAGTGTATAATGACTGAAAACAAATGCTATATCGCCATTTTTGTATGTTTTGTAGGACATTTGACTTTGTTTAGCATTCCACCCAAATCTGGGCTTGCTATTCAAAGTCTTCTGAACATATTTATCCAATGTTCTCAGATCTTGTTTTCCTGCCCACCCCACTTGAGATATCTGAAATCACTGAGGCCTCTCATTTACAAAATGGTGGCATATGCAGACAGAGAAACACAAGTTATCACTGAAAGAAACCCAGCTTGTTTTGTCTACAAATTAGAAAAGTGTTTTTAAAATAACCTTTTAATCACTTTCCAACTCCATGTCAAACTTCCTGTTTGCTAAGAAATTGTCTCTCATCATCCAACTGAAAGCAAATGTGGGAGCAATGAGATTCTGAAGCCATTAGGAATGATGCTGGGTTTCTAGTAGAAATAGATGCATATTAGGAAGAGAAATATAGTACAGATATAGAACTAGCATGAACATCTACAAGGGTGTCAGGCCTAGCCCAAAGAACTCCTGGAGACCAAGCAGGTTCAATCAATAAGGTTTATTTGACAGCATCTGTTTACAGAAATCTTCTCAGACTGACTAGCAGTTCCCAGGCACAAGTCTCTACTATCTTCTGGAATGTTTAGGGATGCGCCAGCTTTCTCCGCTTATCTCCAGAGCGTTGCTCTGGAGACGAGAGCACCGTTTTCACCCCGTTCCCTCCATTCCAGTCCATCACAAAGGGTGATAAAAGACAACACATGTGTCATATCATCATGCAACTGACACAACTTACATACTTATCTCAGATGTCTATAGTATATAATTACATCATTTGTTTAATGAAGTCATGGTACATGAGTTGACAGTTTGACATTTTCTTGGCTTATTATGGATGCCACTGAGATCTAGTATTTATTACATTTTATTTCCTACATTTCTTCCAACTAAGCTACAGATGTGTTGGGAGCACAGATTCCAGAATTTCAAAGCAGTTTGGGAATAACTACTGCACATTATTCTCTTTCCTTCCTTTCAGCCACAGAATGTATGTTTGAAAGATAGCAGCTGAAAGATAACTAAGCTTCAGGCCTGTATGAAGATTTGATTGTAGATTTCCCAACCCTAGACCAACACTCCAAAATTTCATCACTACAAACATCTCTAGGAATAAGTCCCACTGAACCTTGTGGGACTAACTTCTGAATTGACATTCATAGGATTAAATTGTGATGCATGCTTGATATGATGGAATTTACAGCTTTTGGCAAATCTTATGTCATTGTTCTTACATGGGCATGACAGTTAAGGCCTAAAGTCCCAAGATTTTTTATTATTATTGTTAATATTTCAGGAATTGTTGGTTTTTTCTACAGATGGAAGAGATTTAAAGAAGCAGCAGCTGCACTTCCCGAAATTACCTTTCTAAAGAATATGTCACTTGTTTCTAATCTGTAAATTGTGATTCCTATTGAGAGGAAACCGCTCTACTTCTTTGTGGCAGCTCTCACTTTATGGAACTCTCTTCCCTGGAGGTATATGCACCCCCTACCTTGTTAATATTTCATAGGCAAGCCAAGCTGAATTGTTTCAGCAAGTCTTTGGCCCTTAGTGATCCAGTGTGGGGGCACTGACCTCATATATTTAATTTTTAGATTTTATTATTATGTGCTTTCGTGTCTGGTAGAATGCTGCTTACAGTCCTCTGGAACTGAGGTATATTATAAATAATATTACAAAATACACTGATGGATGGATGATTTCTGTATAGAACCTCCATATTTAGACATAGAAATCCACTGAATTCCAGTTTTGCAAGAGAGAGAAGCAGGATGTGTTTTATTTATTCCCCATTTGGAAGCTTCCTCTGACATTTGAACAGACTGTGTAAAGAACAGAATGCTTGAGAATGCAGGCTTTTGGATCTTCCATGTTATGTTCTAGTAGACCTTTTTCAGTTGTTTACTTGGGCCCAGGTCCTAACCATTTGTTCATTTGTTTTATCTATTGCCTCATCTATTAGGGAGTTTGTTTATTAAGCCTGAAGTTCTGCAGCACCACCAGACTGGATCAGTAGCACTTAAAATATATCTAATCTTGACTGGGCTGTGCATGAAATTTGCTCCTGGCTTAAAAATTGCTTGGTCTTTTTCTAGGAATGAACAATAGGGGTTTAGAAGAGACAGACTGGATTAGCAGATCATATTTTCACAGCAGCCACAAGTACTGACACTGGCCAGAGATCAAGTCAGAACACAAAGACTCATAATCACTGGGATTCCCATTCCCCCTGCTTTTAAAGGAATGTGTTATTCTTCCTGTTTTTGGTCAGGAGATGGATGGATGACTCACTGGAACACTTTCATTTCCAAGCTACATAATTCTTGGGAGAAAGAGCTTCCTTGCAAAAGGATCCACAATTCACAGAGAAATACATGAAATATTATTTAGAAAGTAGGCTATGTACAGGGTAGGGCTGTTCAAATCCTATGAGGAGAGGCATATGTGAGGTCATAGGAAGCAACCGTCTCCGAATCAGGAAAGCAGCTGCTTCGTTTTTTCAGGTTTGCACAGCTGCTCTGGAAGCTATTCATGAGTGTCTCCACATATGCTTTGAAGGAAAGTCAGTGACTGTTCATGCACACCCATGCAGATATAGCTATGAGCAGCTTACGAAGCAGCTGCGCAAACAGGGAGAAAGAGAAGGCTGCTTTACTGATTCAGAGAGAGGTGCTTTGTGTGTATTGCAAACACATCCTTCAAAGGATTTCCAATGCTCTAGTAGACAGTACTACATTCAAATAAAGTACCTTTGATTTCCTTCTAATCCATTGTATTGCATACTTTATATCTGCAGTCCCATAAAGTATTATTTGCATGCAGAGAAGATATTTAGTCCAGCAATTGCTGTTGATTCATTTTGTCAATATGTTACCTCCCTATATATAAAATATAACAATTTGATCTAGGACAAAGCCATTCTGTGAGCTACATCACAGCTCCAAATAATTTTGTTGAAAACATATAAATTCTACAATAGAACTATCAGAAGAATCTAACCATTATCCATTGTCCCAGAAACACATTAAAGTTATTCATCTATCCCAAACCTACTTTGAAATATCAGCAGTTCTATACTAGACTCAAATGCTTAAAAGTGCTCAGACTGGGACCATAGGCAGCCCTAGAATAAAAGCTAAACTTACATCCAAAAACCACAAAATCAGAAACCTGTAACAGGCACAGCTATTAGAATAGATAAGAAATTGAATGAGCTAATCACATTTAGTCTTGAGAAAAGGAAAATGAGAGAGGGGTATGATAACATTCTTCAAATACCTAAGAGGATGTAAAACAGAAAAAATCAAGACCTGTTCCCTATTGTTCCAGACTGAATTCCACAGGGGAACCAATAATTCAGAGAAGTAGTGAGGTTCCTTTCAAAGGGAGGCTGAGTGCCAAATGTTGGGATGTTTTCATTTAGACTGAGCAGTGGGGAGGAGTTAATGGTTTAAACAGCCATTTCTAGCACTCACTCTCTCTCCATATAAATACACTGCTAGTCTAATCTAAAAACTTTGATTATTCTTCTGAGTTTGGAAAAACCAGTTGCTGGTTCTTAGGAAATTTCATCACCAAGAAGTTCTTCAACACATGACCTGGTAGATCTCCCTCAAGGCAGAAACACCTTAATTTGTGTATTTGCAATTCTTGCTGTAGCAATTTCTTACTGTTGATTAGCTTAGTGCAAAAATTAACTACAAATTTGGACTCCAAAATTAACTACAATTAATGGACATCTTTTTTAAAAAAAAAATGCTAAAATTGTGTGCAGTCATCCAATTTCATGGGATTTTGGTATTCCCACTTGACATTTTGCGAGAATGCCAAAAATCCCAGTAGATTACAAGCAAGAATTTTATGATTTGAGTCACTTAAAAAAATACATATTTTTAGCTTGAAGTCCACCCCAGATATTACCTGTAGTATCCCCACTAATAGTTCCCTACACCATACATTGAGAGCCACTAATGCTGATCAGTCCATACTCAGCAACTATAGTATGCATGACTATTTATGAGAGTGCTTGGACAACAAATGGAATTTGCCCTGCAAATGACTATAGAATTGATAATGTTGCAAATAACTTCCCAAACCATATATTTTCAAATGATCGCCCCATAACAATAGTAATATGAGTGCTAAGCAGGGAGAGCAGAGACATTTCTTTGGTTCATTGAAAACTACTTCATATTTTAGAGGTTTTCATGCAGACTTTTCAAATAAAATTACAAAGTGATGAAGGAATAGGACAAATCAAACTTAAGGTTAGAAAAAGAAGAAGCTGAAGAAAGATTAGCTTTATACATCCCAGAGGAGAGCTTGCCTGGATCAACCTAAAATATAAAATTGATTTTTTTTTTAGAACTTTGAAGTCAAATGAACATTCAGGCAACAAACAACAATGATATATAACAATTCAACAAGAGCACTAACGAAATAAAGGAGCATTCTGAAAAATAATTTTTGCATATTATTAGTCTACAACTTAAAGTGAAAACTGCCCTATTGTTAAAATTTGTATTTGTTGGTTAAATAAAGTAGCTTGCTAGGATCTTTACACACTTTTTATTTTATTCCTGCCCATAATTTTTATTAGGAAAAATACCAAAGACATTTCATAATATTTAATATTTTTTCTCCCAAATAGTTACCGTACAGTAGCATTTTTTGAGTTTAGCAAATAATCTATCTATTTGGTCTGGGTATAAAACTTTACTGTGTTTGCTAGGAAATTTACAGCAATGTATCTTTTTTTTTAAATTACACTAGGCCAATGAGAAAATGAATTAATATACTGTGGCTATTATCAGATTTAATTATTTTTACTGTACTTCAGTCTCTTTCATACTGATTTATCAATAATGTGTAAGTGAGAAATTTCCTTGCCCTTTTCCCAATTCTAAGTTGTTGCTAGAATTTGTTCTGCAGTTGAAGAAACAACTACTAAATCAAATTTTGGGGAGCCAGTGAAGTTGAAGCAGCCATAAAATAGGAGATGATTTATAGACACTTTTTAATTCAAAAAATATATATGTTTGATAGTTAGTGGAGCAGTGCTGAAGAAAATATTGTTTTCCTCTTCCACTCCCACAAACCTTACCTGGTTTAAATTCCCCTCCCTAAAGCAAGTCTATTGGGATAAGTGCAAAAAAATTATTCAAGTAATATTTTTATCAACTTTGCTTGAAAGTTAATAGCATAGTGAGAGACAAGGAATTTATATTGGGGAAATGGCCCAAAGAGAAAGCAGACATGCCCCCCCCACACACACACACACACACAACCACCACCACCATACAGCAGTACAAATATTTCAATGGCAAAGTATCTGCCATTGCTGCTGTAAAATTAAAGAAGGGAACATATTATTATTATTATTATTTTGACTCCCCTTTATTTTGGTAATTTTATTTATTCTGAGTGCTCCAAGCAGTTAACATAATACAAAGGAACCCAAATGGGGCCTTTGGGTTACAAGAACCCCACTGGAATATAGTCTCCAGAGGGCTTCCTAAAGCTGCCACTAAATTGTAATGTGACAGGCAACAACCATTTTGTTATTGTTGTTTAGTCGTTAAGTCATGTGCGACTCTTCGTGACCCCATGAACCATATTGCGCCAGGCCTTCCTGTCCTAACAACCATTTTAGGTCCGTTTAAATTTTAATTCCATTTAAACTGAACTGAAATTGAAACTTTTGTTGCCCTAGCCAGCTTTAGGGAGTTCATTTTTGTCACACCAGAGATGCAGCCCTCAGCTTAGAATGGGTTGTATACTCACTCTTGCCATAGTTAAACAACAGTTCAACAAATTTAAAATCAGAAGGAAACAGACTTAAAAAAAAAAAAAGTGAAAATGTCTAGCAGGGAGACATGTGTTCCATGCATAAATTAAACAATAAACAAGTGTGATAAATAACTGAAGGAAAGCCAGCACATGTAAGAATACTTCAGTACATTCCTATAGGATTGCAGCCTAATAAATTTGTGGATATACCTGAGTTACATAGCGATGGGGATTGACCTTGCCATTAGTTCACTTCTTTTAAATACATATTGCAACAGGAAAAATAGAATAGGTTACTCAGTTAATTCATTTAACATCAAGTCACTTATTTGCCAGCTTAGCTTTTCAGCTACATTAAAACTCTCTTTGGGGCATTCATCCATCTTTTGTTAACTCATAAGCTTAACATACTCTGTAGAGGAAGCTATTATGAAAACTTCCTCAGCTCTTATAATGACACATGATAGGCCTAGGTCTATAATGTACTGTTATTAAATTCACCTGAATGGATTAAATTATCTGACTTTCAAAGCAGAAAATACCTAGAATCTAAAAATGCACTGTAAGAAAAACTGTCACATATTTCAGAGAAAAACATTGTCTCTTTGTTAAAATAATGGATGTCAAGTTCACAGCAGTTATGGCTATTGCGTGTTGATGTGATTAAAGCTTCTGAACCTCCTATTTCCCCCATCATAAACATAAGAGCTCTGCCCACCACTCATACTGATTTGCCATACATTGTGCTCTTAGAGTTGGACTACAGGCTCAAACACAGGGTCTCTTGCACAGGGAAGTGTAATGTTATGTGAAAACGACCTTGAGAAAAGGGGTGAAGAGATGCTGCCTAAGGAACAGTCAGATAAGAGTTGGCATAGCCTACGGCAGTATAATGGGTGGAGAAAGAGGCTCATAAGGGACATTCCCTAACTTCTCAGGCTTTAAAAGAGATGGCGGGAGAGTTGTATTTTCAGACTTGCAAGATTCTGTTAATGTACAATAAAGTAGAATTAACTCATCTGATCATGTTTCCTGCCTGGTTTACCTGGGAAGGCTGACAGGAAGTGGGCAAATAACCAACCATCTACCTTGGAAATGATGTGATAATCTGGTGGAGGTATTCCATTTAAAATTATTGTATTCCCTAACCTGACAAAACATAGAACCCATCGGAAACAGCAGCTGATGAGGACACTAAGTAACAGGATGGGGCCTCACTACTGATCTAGAACATTTCGAATGTAATTTTAATTGGTTACAGTCAGAGACAGCTGAAGGGAAAGAAGGCAGTGGCATCTGCAAGATGGATCAAAAAGTCAAGATGGTGGATAGGGCCGTATGATTGAAGTCTCGCCTCTTTTTAACTCCCTTGGATGTATGTGGTACTTATTAAAAAGAGGCGGGGCTTAAGTTATGTGCAAAGATTGCATCTGCTACCTTGATTTTTTTTTTTAATCACTCCTATTCCATGGCCACCATGAAAAAAGTCTTCTTAAAATAAAAATATAAACATCTTAAATACAAATAAATAATATTGTTAAATAATGCAATACAGTATAGTCTTCCCAGAAAAACTAAGAAAGCCTCAAAGCAATTAACAATATCATGAACTTACCCAAGGATCGAGCATGAGAATTAGTGTAAGCCATTAAGCAAAATGGCAAATTCACACCTGGGCTTCAAGGAAAACATATCTGAGATTCCAGACATAGTGACACATTAGAGGTGCATTAAGAGGGCCAGAACACAGTTCTTAGAAATATTGACTGGATGGCTCCATGCAGTCTGGTATCTTAATAAACAGGGGATTTTTCCACTCATCAGCCTCAAGCTCTTTGGCTTCCATGTATGAACCAGCTGGAAATTAAGCCGGTTTAACAATCCCTTCCCATATTTCAACCTCTTCCTCCACTTTGGCCACAAAGATGGGCTGTCTGAATCACATTTAGCACATCCCTAAATTGTTGATTTCCCTGGTTCCTTATCCACCCTGGACTGGGAAAGAAAGCTGAGAGGAGGGGAGGGGAGGGGAGGGGAGGAGAGGGGATATGTTCATCAATATAGGGCCAGATTGGAAAATATTATACACTTTAAAATGGTATACCAACCAGCTGCCTTAGAAAGCATATTTCCTTGCAACTATGTGCCAACACTCATAGAAAACACAACTTTCTAAGAGCACTGGCGCCCAGTGGCAGGGAGAAAGAGGGTGATGACAATGTAAAAAGAATAGGTGATTGCTGCCACCACATTTTTGTTTTAATGATGGCCAGTCTGGTTCTTCTATAAACGAAGACTCCACAGGAGACTAATCCATATCTTTCCGTTGTCTCAGTTGGCATGAGAATTAAAGTCCAACACATTTGGATGGCACCGGGGGTGGGGGAGGGGAGGCTGGACTAGGCCCATACTAATCTAAAAGATTATTTTCTAAGAACATTTTCCTTCAAATTTTTTTTTAAAAAAATGAAAAATCCAGCATTGATATAAAAATCTGCACTAATATTTTTGGAATGTAAATGATTTAATGCATACATTGGAAAAGATACCCAGGAACAGATCAATGGTTTATGTATAACCAATTCCCACTTCCAGATGAAATAATTATCTATCTTTTGTTTGGGGACCTTATATTTTACCCTATAACTCAATTTTAAAAATATTCTTCTAACCCCAGTAGTTAGAAATACTTCAAAAAGAGATGAATGCATGCTGGAACATACTGTTATGATGAAACACCCAGCACTATAATAAATTGCTCGAAATGTGCATGTATGAAAAATCATCTATACCTTCAACCTTTCCATGGGTAATTTAAAATATTGGCTTTCAGCAAGTCACTCTGAACACTTTTGATTTTCAGCTGGTTATTTTACTGCTACAATTGATAGCTTTCTGTGTGGTGGAAAGTATTTCACCCTGCTTTATATGTCTGATATAAATTGGAAAGTGGAAATTCTGGCAGGGGGCGGCTGAAATCTGGAAAGAAACAGAGACACAGTTCACCAAGTTGCCAAAGTAAGAGCTGGGGGTATATTTTTTTAACACTGAAAATATTTTAGCCCATTATTATTATATACTCAGGGTTAAACTGTGTAGCCAGTAACTTGGCGCAGGGAACTGCTGGTGAATACCAGAACCAGCTCAAATGTTAACCAGGTGTAATACATCAAAAATTCTCTCTTTCTAACTCAAGGGTGTCCATTAGATGGGGGGACAAGAAGTCAAGATAGTGGTTGTGACTATTCCTTTTCATACGCATAAAAAAAGGGTGCAGCCCAGTTGCTATCTTGATTTTTTTTAAGCCCTCCCCCGCTCCAAATTCCCCTGCTGTCTTTCCCCCAACTTTCAGCTCATTCTTAGAGATCCAGTAAAAGTCTTGGTGAGCTAGTCCATCTTATTTCTTAATGGGCTTTTTCCTGAAAAGAAGCTATGTGGAAGAAACAGTAGAAAATATAGGAGGATTAGAAATGGAAAATCATGAATGAACCCCCCTAAAATCCTATGAAAGAGGCCCCCATGTTTCCCTCTCTGTCTGATGGAGAGAGAGATTTTCAGTTCATAAGTTTCAAATACTGAAAATTTGATGCTGATGTGTCCCTGCATGTAATAAGTAGATTTTTAAAACTTGCAAATAACAGCAGCTAGAGGGGCAGCTGACAATAATCTGGCATAGAGAAAAGATTAACATTTATCATCATTACCTGAAGAAAAAGAGGTGAAGACCTGGCTCTGCCAACTCAGGTGGGGCATGAAGAGGGGTAACCAACCCTGGGGTGGCTGGCACCTTGAAGACGCTCCCGTAGGTTAACAACCATCACTTACCATCAATTACCTTGGAAGATGTTATTCATTAACTGAACATTGGTTTATTGTATTTTAATCAGTATTTTACCCAGTATTTATTTTTGTTTTTACTGTAAACCACCCAGAGTCGTCCATTGAGTCGGATGGGCAGTGACTAAATTTGAAATATAAATAAATATAAATATTTGAAATATAAATAAATATAAATAAATAACATATTCCAGGACTTCTGGGGGAGGCGTGGTGGACTGAAGACGACTCTACAAAAGTGGAGCCGACAACTGCGGCAAAGACCAAGGAACTGGTGAGTAGACCATTCCTTGGAACCTCTCTGGATAAAAAGAGGATGGGAGATTGCCCACATGTGCTCTGGACAGCTGCTCCTTGTGAACAGCCAGTGGTTTTCTGTGGGTTTGAGCACCAGGAGACAAAGGGATTAGCCATCTTGCTCGCAACCACAGCAGAGACTTTTAAAGAACACTAAGTTTGCAAACCTTACTTTTAACTACTTTCAGAAATTGCTCATTAACTACTTCAAAGCTATTAAAGACCTTTGGAAAGACAAATTTGAAAATGCTGGGTGACTCTGCCTTCAATGCTAAACAAAAGAAAATTTTAATCATAAGCTTAAGAATTTAAAGAATCTGAAATAAACAGCAAAAAGCTAAATAAGATTTTGATCTTAGAAAGTTATAAATGGACTAAAGGTCCAGATAAAATTGGAATATTGAAACTTTTACAATAAGATTTTGGACTTAATTATAAAGTACAAACAGCTTCTCGTGGGAAATAGATCCTGTCTGGGTTTTTATAAGACACAACATAGATAAGCAATTTCATCATTTCAAAACTGGACACTAGAGGGGACTAACAATTTTAGGTAGAGGAAAGATATACAAGACTGTAAAATGATGCAAAACGTTTTGACAATAAAAATACTAAAGGAAACTTTTGAAGAAAGGAATCAAACAATAGTAGCCACAATTTCAACAATGTCAGTAATGATGTCTGCTTCTGTGGATAGACTATGTCCAAAAGATGTCATTGAAGGAATGTCAGATGTAGACAAGTTTTATCTGACAAGATAGAGATGGTATTGAAAGTGGATTTACAACTGACAGGCCAAAAGAATGCCTTAGAAAAGGATGTTTCACTGGATCTACAAAAGAAAGTAGCTGAGTTTTTAAAATTTAAAAGGGAAATACAAATGACAAACCAAGAGAGTGACTTTGATCATTTTTTTCCTATTGGATTTATAAAAGAGGCTTGTTAAAGCCTTGAAGAATTCTGTACAATGGGACAAAGAAGAAATGAAGAGAAATCAAGTCCTACGACAAATTTCTGTATTTCTGATTTTAGTTTGTTGTTAGCCGCCCAGAGTCCCCCGTTGTGGGGAGATGGGCAGGGACAAGTCTATTAAATGAATGAATGAATGAATGAATGAATGAATGAATGAATGAATGAATGAATGAATGAATTTGAATGAACTAAAGATTAAGACTGTTAGAAGTAAAAGGAAGGAATATAAAACTGATTTACTTGATCAAGATTAAAACAAGATATGTTGTTACTTCTGGCAACCCTTGGTGACTGACTGCTGACATTTAGGACTGAAAAGATTATGTTTTGTGGATTTGTTTATAGATAAGAGATGGGATATGGGCTGAAGAGATAATTGTAACCTTAAAGGTAGTGAAGAGTCACTAAATTTGTTTATTCTTGTTGTGATGAACTTTGGAAGTACTTCTTTATATCTTTCTTTTCCCTTTAATTCTTACTTTTCCCTTTCTTCTCCCTTTCTTCTTTCTTTCCTTTTTTCTTTTTCCTTGCACTTTTTACTCTTTCTCTCTATTCTCCATTCTTTAGTTTGTATTATATTTTACTATTATAATCAAAATCCTTAACAAAATTATATATTTTATTAACATAAATATAGTTATAAGTGCAAGAAAAAAAAACATTCCAAATCTGGTTGGGAGAAAATTCCAGCCAGAGTGCCAATAGTTCTTCTTCAAAGGAACTGCCAAACAGCTAGAAAACAGGAACTAACTCTTCTTAGTTATTCCATGCCACCTGGTTATCTAACTGCTTCTTCTATCAGGCCAGAATAGACCTCAATGCCTCACAAACAGGTTTCCCACAGACTCTTGTGCACAAACTAGTTAAGTTCATTTTAGCTGGGACTAATGCATTGTATGAGCCCAACCATAACATATCAAGATACAAAAGATAAGAATTAGCATCATTATTATTTTCTTAGATGAAAGGTTTGGCAAGTTAAACATGGAAGTGATTTGATGATGCAAAATTACAGCTCCAGAAAGTTAATACAAATCATGAGCAACGTAAATTTGGCACGTCCATTTACAATAAAGGAAAATGTCAATTGATATGAACAATTAACAAGAGCAAATATGAGGAAGTTGTAACTTCTTTTAAGATACTGATCAGCCATTACTCTGTGACAGAAACTTGACCTAGACACTTTTGACAGACTAGCATCATTTCCTGAGAATTTCTGTTCCCTAACATGGAAGACCACAAGATCAATTAATTTAATAATTAATTTAATAAACAAGCAGGAGGAATTCTCCCTGTAACACCGAAACAACATTGTCAGAGACACTATTGAATAGTGGAATAATAAGATACCACAAAGTTAGGCAAATATCTGCAATAAATAGCAGGAGACTTTCTGGTTCAAGCAAAAAAACGCTCAACACTACTCTCAGATATTAACTCTCATAACAAAATTACTTTCAAGAAGTTTATAAAATCTCTCTTATAAATAATGTTGATTAGATTTCAACATAAGCAGAACATGTCTTTGACCAACCTTCAGATATCTGGAGAGCGCTCTCATAATATTTGTGGATCTGCAAACATTCGTTAATTTTTCTTTCACTTTTAGAAGGGTTTTTTTTTTTTTCATTTTCATTGGACTTATCATACTTCCTGGTTGACTCTTCACCAGAATGTTCCAGCAACCATTTTTGGAGGGCAGGAACAGACATCATCACTCTGTATTCACCCCTCTATCAAATATGAGTTCGAGATATATTTTTGGCTGCAGTTTTTCTTTTTCCCCTTATGTTGCTTGAGTTCTCCTGTCCATTTCGGCTTGTGCATTTTACTTTGTTACAAGCTAACTCCAACAGTTCTTTGGCTACTTCACAGAGGCAGGAATTCCTCCTCAACTGAGTCAACAGTTACCATGGTTTCTAATGACTTCTAGAGCTACCTTGGCTTGTAGATAAAAGATTGCTGTTTAAATACACAGTAGATTTTTTTAAAATGCCATTTTTCTTTCTCTGAACTAGCTACTTTCCCTGGGCTTTTTAAAAATAAGTCCAGCAGTGCACAATTTCATCATTGTTCTATGGTGATGAAGGAACATTCTATTTTCAAGGCAAGTATTAAAACCATTGTACTATTACAGCATTCCTGATAAAGTCAGTTCTGGAAGACATTAGAAACCAACAGGGCAGCATGAAAGGATTTTTTATTGTAAAGGTGTGTGTTGGACCTTAATGTATGTGCTTTGACCTTTATACATATAAATTTAGTTTAAGTGTGTGTGTCTGTGTCTGTGTGTCCTGTAAGATCCACCACAGGAATAAAAGCAATTGGTAATTGCTGTCCAGGAACAGAAAGATGGGAAGGCATAGCAGCATCAAAAGGAGCATGTAGTTACCTACTCTATAGATTGAGTACCTTGAGAACTATTGCTAAAGTCTCTTAGTCTGAACAGGATTTTCTTAGATGACTCCAGACCAGTGTTTCTCAACCTTAGCAACTTTAAGATGAGTGGGCTTCAACTCCCAGAATTGCTGCCTGGAGAATTCTGGGAGTTGAAGCCCACTCATCTTAAAGTTGCTAAGGTTGAGAAACACTGGTCTAGAGTCAAGCCAGCATAAGTACAGGACAGAAGCAACTTAAAGGTGCAGTGTCCATTGTCTCAGTATTAATATCTGCCCATAGTTTAATCTGGCTTTCCATTTCCTGCCACTCTCCAGAAGGGTTGCCCTTACAGTTTCCAGAATAAAAATAATGCAACCACTGAGTGATTGGGTAAAATCTTGTGTGTGTAATTATCAGTTGTTATCAGTTTCATCCCTTCCTTTCTACCCCAGAACCAAAAAACATCTCTCTCACCGTAGGGGTAGAAGTCAGATATCTCAAAATCTTTTGGACAACATCTCCAGTAATCTTAGTTAGCAAAGACAATAGTCAGGGTTTATGGAAATATAGTCCAAAATATCTGGAAGGCACTTGGTTGTCTATTCCTGGTCCAATGATTATATGGGTTTCTTGCTTCTTATTTAATATTTTTTTCCATCTATAAATATTCACCTTGATCCTCTCCCCTTTAATATACCCAGTGGCATTTGGCATTAGCAGTCTTTGGATATAATGCTGATAATAATTTCATTATACCTGCTTTGCCCAGAAGCTACAATACTGTTACACAAGTTATTGCGCAATTACAAGGACTGAAACATATATTTTGACAGATACTGAATTCTTACTTCTTCCTATCCAACTTCAACTTCTCTCTTCATTTCCATTGCTGATTTCACATGACATAAAATTTGGATCAAGATGTGATTAGTGCTACAAGAAGTTTAGCTTGCAGTCTTTTGGAAAATGAAACCTTAGAATATGGCTTCTATTTTGCTTCCAGTCAAAAAATATAAATCAATATTTGCATTTAAAAACAACAACAGCAACATGTTGTGGAGATTGACTCATTGTTTGCCTTTTAGTTAGGCAGGAATACAACGTGGAGCTCATTGACACATAGTGGGAGACTTTGTCTGACATACAGTAGTTATTCACAGATGCCTCAATTTCAGTGTAACCTTTCTCTAAATTTCCAGTATAGTAACATTTTCATCAATGGCTCTAATGCCATAAATGTCTATGGGCAGGTCCTATTTTTGTCAACTAGTTCAGGGTTCCTCAACCTTGGCAACTTTAAGACGGGTGGACTTCAACTCCCAGAATTCCCTAGCCAGCAGCTAGTCTTAAAGTTGCCAAGGTTGAGAAACCCTGAACTAGTGGATAGTCTACACCAGGAAATGGACACAGGAGTGGGTTCCTGTTGAGGCTTTAATACCACTTGGATCCCATAGACTAGAAGTGTGGAATTTCTGTCAGCTTGATGGTTGTACCAGACTTCATGCAACACGTTGAACTCCAAAAATGGGTAGAGCCAGCATGGGTATTTTGGATGTGTTTCAGAAGATTTTAAGGGTGAAATAAGGTATCTTAAATCACTACAAAACCAAATGCCAACTTACCCATTAAACCTCTCCAAAACTTCAAAAAAGAGATTAAACTTTTTTAATCCAGCCAGTTGGGTTTCACTACATTCCTACCATAAATTATGGTATTCTTTTTAACTTACTATCTATTGGCGGCAATATTTTAAGTGGAGCTGATACCTTTAGAGGAACCATTTGGAAGGTGATGATAGCCCATCCCCTCCCCCACCCCCACCCCCACAATACAATACTACCATATATTCATATGGAAATCCTCACTGAATTTGTGTTTAATTTAACAACTAACTGTATCTCCACTTTACATTTAAATCTGAGGAACCAATTAATGTACTAAATCAGCATCTGGTATTAATAATGGACTGGATAAAGCTTAAGCCACACCTGAAGCTTACGTTTATCAAGATGGAAGGCATCCGGCTGAAAAACAGAGCAGGATATCACAACTCAGCAAGACCAGACCAGTTTTTGTTGTCTGAGGCAAAGTACAAGAAGTCTTTTCTCTTGCACCCCCAAATATTCTAGATACAAAAGCTGACTGACATGGAAATCTAATCTTCAACATGAAAACAAGCACTCCAGAGTACTCCATTGTTAGCTTAGGAAGCAGAGGTAAGCTCCCTCTGCCTAATGGTAGAGCCAGCCCTTAGATTCAATCTTTCTTGGAATCAGGATGCCAGGTAGAGTTTAAAAGATGGTGGCAGCAATTGCACAGTCCAAGCCTTTCCCCAATTTTACATGTGTCACACACATGATGCATGGTAGGTAAACCTTTATTATGGTCTTTGACCAACATGTGTGTATGTATGTGTGTGTGTATGTATGTGTATATATATTAAAATATACATTAAAAACGTCAATTAAATCGAGATATGAGTTAAAGAGGAGGAAAGGAAGAGGAGGAGAAAGAATGATGCATGTAAAATAGGGCTTTGAAAGTGTAGTAATGGCTGTCATCTTGAGTTTTCTGACAGTCCCCACCCCACCCCAGATACTAGTTGTAACTAGACCACAGCTAATTATATAGTGCATGTGATTCTTTCATTCATTGACTACATGTCAGTTCTGTGCAAAATTCAAAATGTTGGTTCATGCAATTTTGGAAGCAGTTTGTTTGAAAAACAGCCCAGCCACCCTTTCTTTTTTACTACCTTCCAAAGAAAGAAGAGTTACCTGGAATTCCCTGCCAGTGGAGGCCAGGTTAGCTATGTCTTTTTTATTCATCCTGAACTTGGGATTTTCAGCTGGTGTTGGCTGAAATGGATTCTAACTGGTGAGGGTATATATATATATATATATATATATATATATATATATATATGCACGTTTTTAATTGATTTGTGTTTTGATTAGAATTCAAACTTTTCTGCCCAGTCCTATTATTGTTATCAGTTTTGAATGCTGCTTGTAATGATAAGGCAGAAAGTACAATTACTTATCTGCATGCATTGGGTTTGGCTTCTGACTAACTTACGTATTACCATGGCATGAATACAGCTCTTTACCCTATCCCACAATGTGTGATATCGATCAATGAATTATCTCCTTTCACAACAAATGAGTTGATGCTTACTTCGTTATTTAGTTACAGATTAAAACATGTATATTATTGCATGATTCAACTGAAAGCTATTGGACTGCTCATCAAACATTCTTTTAAAGGTTTGGAGAGAGCATTTCATATAGCAATAACAGTGTTCATCGTGCTTTAGATGGCCATTGTTAAATGTGCAGGGGTGTATCCCAAACGCCATTTAAAATGCATTTTCAACATTATCAAAGTGACCTCTTCTAGAAAGAGATCCGTTCCCTTAAGCCACCTTTCTGACCTCTGCAGCTAAAGAACAAAATAACGTAGTAACAAAAACACAAACGCCTGCCAAAGAAAAAGGAGTTCCTGTGAACGGGCTGAAACAATAAATCTCCTCCATGCTGAATTCCCGGAGGGCGGGTGTCGTGTTTCCTCTTGTTCTTTATCAAGGTCCCCCAAATAAGCAGGATGGGCAGTGGCTCTCCCCAGCCGGCTTTGCTCCCTCTTTCTCTCTGCTGCAGACCTTTCCCACTGGCGAATCACAGCCAGGTTGGGCGAGGGAGTTTTGTGCCTGCTGCTGCCTTTGGAAAGAGAGATCTGGGGGACCCAGAATGATGGCTGTGAAGCTGTGGGGCCCAGTCCTCCTCTCCCTGGCCTTGTCGGGCTGCTGCTGCGATGGGGGTAAGGCCGCCAACCTCTTTGCCACACTTTCGGCTTTCTCAGAGCAGTGGAGCTAGGGAAAGGGCTGCCTGTTAACATTGCCATTTTCTCACTGGATTGCAGTGATATTTGCTTGGGTCTCAGAAACTGAGCATCTACAGCAAAGGAAAAGACACGATTCTTTCTAAAACTAACAAGTAAAAAGATCTATCTTACATATCCTAGCGGTAAACTTTTCTAGAGGACTAGCTTCTTGTAAGCTAGCAGTTGAAGGTAGCAAATTATTATAATTAATAATATTTGTATTGTCAGATAGGTATCCAAAGAGATTTTTGGAAGAATTCCCCACCAACAATAGAACATCATAATCCTGCTAAAAACTAACTTATTCCTTTACAAGTATTGCATTTAAAGAACAAGCCTGTTTTCTAACCACAGTTATTGGGAATAAACCTCCTTGGAACACAAGGATTTACTTTGTGGCAAAGATGCATAGGATTGCGTTAGGGCGCTCCTTTGGTGCAAGCCTCATTGTGTTTAATGACTCTGTGCCAGAAAAATAAAGATGTTGTTATTGTGTGGCCATTTTCTATTTGTATTTCTAACTTAATTCTAATAAAAAGAATGAGGTGGAGAATAACGCAGTGCACAGGCAAGAACAGAACATTGTGATCTCTGACAGTTTGGAGAACAAGATCCAACTGGGACTAGAGAGATGGAGGAT
Source organism: Python bivittatus (assembly GCF_059951505.1). Lineage (NCBI taxonomy): Eukaryota > Metazoa > Chordata > Lepidosauria > Squamata > Pythonidae > Python > Python bivittatus. The sequence goes on from NW_028277034.1 coordinate 40,634,075, forward strand.
TCATTTCTTAATATTTATTCTGGATTTCAGTGTTGATGCACTCTGCAGTAATCTTCAGAGCTCTGCTCATTTATCAAGAAAAAGGTGATTCAAAACAATAATCAGAAAGCAACTAGTACTGTTCCTTTCCAAATACCCTGAAAGAACTGGAGGCCAGAAATTTCATTTTGAAAGCAAGGAAAATTGTGTTATTGTTGTTTAAACTAGTTGCGTCTTCTAAGTAGATGCATAGATTGTATCCTTTTATCTTTTCACAGATATTTGAGTAGACCAATTGACTGAATGGCTAGTAATTATCTAGCAGGATCCTTGTGGTTAAACAATTATGCAATCCTAGGTACCGAATTAAAGCCTTTTCCTTGGGTTTCAAAAGAGGAGATTGGAATTAACAGAATTCTCACTGAAAATTCTGTTTTCAGCTCAAAATTCTGTTGCATTTGTCAGTGCTGAGGTCGAAAATCTTTGATATGCCTTTGTCTCACATACCTACATGGACGTTAGCAGGCTTAACATGGGGAGACATTACTATTGAAAAATATTGAATAATTGATGTGTTTTCAAACAGCAAAATAAAAAGGTATTGAACAAGGGACGCTGCAAAAATTGTAGCCCATGTGCGTAAAAGTGTGTGGGTATATGTATATATTGTTCAGGGCTTGAACTGAACAGATAAATCAATACTTTTTTATTCAAGACAACAAACCTAATTTCTTTCTTTTCTTTTTTTTCCTGAACTCTGGATTTCTCCACACACTGCTTTTATTGGTCATTAACTACTGTTCTCTAGCATGCCAAAGTACAGGATATGGAATCATGGATTTAAGTTACAGGAAGATAGATTCTTGTTGAGTGTTAGGAAACCGTAAGAGCTGTAAGAGCAGTTCAGATAATGAGGCGATACGATCTCCTCCTCTGGATATGTTATTGGCTGGAGAGTCATGGTTTTGTCTGGATTCCTACCTGGAGCAATGGGTTGGCTTTAATGGCCTAAGTGACAATATATGGAGAAGGAAGCAAGGAAGCAAGGAAGCAAGGAAGCAAGGAAGCAAGGAAGGAGGGAGGGAGGGAGGGAGGGAGAATGCCAGTGACATAGGATGAAATGATGGAAGGGGCTCAATTGGAAGATCTGTCCCCAGGGGTCTCACAAGTCTTAAAAGAGTCCCTAGTATGTGAGTATATACTAAGGCAGTGGGTCACAGGGCAGCTGCAGAAGGAAAAGATGGAGGTGCTTTAAAAGAGTTGCAGACGGGTGCCATGTTTGCACCCACACACACTCTAAAGCACCTTCTTAGAATGGAATCAAGAACACTGTGCAATCCTGGTAGATACACACAATATAATCATAGAATTGGAACTGGCCATTTAGGCCATTACATTCAGTGTGTACACACCACCTTATTCTTTAAAAAAATCAGCTTGGATAGTTCCTTGCAAAACAACTCCCTAAAGCAAAAGTAGCTTAAAGAGCATGGTATGATGAAACATCCGTTGAAAGCTATGAAGAACACAGGGCCCTAGATTTTTGTATTTGCTAATATATACTTGGCATCTAGTTTGTGGGTACACTGCAATATGTCAATGGACATACGCCATGACATGATTTACAGCCATTATTTTTTGTAAATAATTTTACACTGCCAATGTATTTAGCCATATGCTATAGAGCTGGCACCAAGTTTGCAAATCAATATCCCGATGCAAAATATCACAGAGCTATCACAGATATGTGGTCTATCCCCATTAAGAGGGCTATGCAACACTTCGGATTTGAAAGTAAAAGGCTGCTTTGGAGCATATAAGAATCCAAACATAGCACCTTTCGGCAATTCCTTAAGCATGTCCTTTCCCAGGATTAAGTGGGCACAGCTACTTTCAGGAGCTTCAAACAGGCGCCTCAGGTGTAACCTCCTCCTATCCTTTGAAATCCTTTTTTGTTTTTGAATCCAAGGAACTGCCCAGGCCTGCTCATAATTTCAGCCCACCCAACGCAAGCCCCTCTAGGGGGAGATTTATATGCAAGTGTGGGTGTTTATATACATATAGTAAATGTATTACTATGTTGCTAGATCATAAATGGATATCCCCTCACAAGACCCTTTATTTTGTGGCTGCCAAAAAATCTCAAAACCTCATTCCTGAAATTTGCTTTCAAAATAGTTTCAGCCGTAAATTTTTTAGTGGTTTGTTTTGGTGAAAGGGAAAAAATAGATTTAACATACTTATTCTCCATTTCAGAGGCATCCATGGGGTGATGAATGGACGCCATGTCTATGTGATCCTTGTCCCATTCTCTTTTTACATGCAACAGTGGACATTAAAAAGGGGCAGGGCTTTGATCACATGGTCATAACCACCATCTTTTAACCCCTCCCCCAAATGTCCCTACTCTACTTCAAAAATCAAAGAACCTCAAAAAATCCCTCCAAAGGGGTGTAACAGTTTCCCCTAGAGGCCTTTCTTTTCCCTTCCTTCCTTCCTTCCTTCCTTCCTTCCTTCCTTCCTTCCTTCCTTCCTTCCTTCCTTCCTTCCTTCCTTCCTTCCTTCCTTCCTTCCTTCCTTCCTTCCTTCCTTCCTTCCTTCCTTCCTTCCTTCCTTCGCAACTCTTAGCTGAAAAATGTTTCCTACTGCCATGCAAATACATAGCATTAATTGCTATATATACCCCTGACTTTTAATAAAATGTTAACATCTTAAATGTTATTCATAGCAAGAATGAATCAATCCCCAGTTGTTGGGAGAACAGTTCGCCCTAAGTTCCTCTGTTGGAGTTACCTGGCTGAAGCCAGCTACCTGGATGAAGTGTTAACACTTCAAGAATATTGAAGACTAAGTCTAGCTGTTGCTTTAATATTTCCTACAATAGCCGCAGGAATCTGGGGTGGGGTGGGGGAACAATAGGAAATAACAAAAAGTAACCCAATTCCCACACATGCATTCATCTTTTTTAGGTATAAGGTCCCTGCTGTAGTTTTGGAACCTATTCTTCCATTTTTCAAAGAATACTTGGTCTTGATGTTGACTGATGCTTCCATCTTTTTTGGTAAAAAAAAAAAAATGCTACTTCAGTTTCAGTTGTGGGGCAGAAAGGAAAGCAAAACCAATTAAGGAAATGGAAGTATATTGGCATACTTCAGTATCTGTGAAAAACCACAAGGAAGACATGCATACAATAACAGTTTCTTACTTATGTTCTCTAATAACTCACATCCAGAAGCCAGTTTTCTCTTCAGGGAGAGAATGTCCATAGTTCTTGACATAGAGTATGTCCTTACCTCCATGAGTTTGTCTAATCTTCTTTTACTTGGTAACCATTCATTCAAAGGGTTGGTAATGTTTTCAAGCATGATGTTGTGGGACAGGACCTCAAAGAAAAACTTTAAATGGATGAGGTCTCACAAGCTCACCCAGCCTGGTGATATCACCCTCAAGTTATCATACAAGGACATTACCTCACAAATTGGACAATCATCAGATTTCAGGCATTTATTTCATTTTGGAAAAGCATAAGCCATTTAAAGGGACAACAGGCAGGCACTGCAGTGTTGATCACAGCATTAAGAGCTGTGTGAAATATTTATTTTTTCTTTCCTAATCGTATCTCCCACAATTAAGGCCCTTGATTCAAAATTGTGAATGGTGTACAGCAATCTGAGATGTTCTCTGTCTCAAAGTTCCAATACAACCATGAACAATTTTTTATATTTTTGTCATATTTTCCAAACTTGCAACCTCAAACTTTATAACATGTCCCCAGCACTTTGACCTGGGTAACTTTACATTGGAAAAGGATCTTAAGGTCTTCTTCATGGTAGTTCCTTCCACACAAAGCTTCATAATAATTTTGCACAGACTGAGCTTCAAGTGAAAACTTTTGACTTGGGACTGGAAAACATGATGTTTCATTCCTTTTTCCATCTAAATAAAATTTTGCAAAAGTGACATTTAACAAGCTTCTTTGTCAGGCCCAGCCCAAGAACAGCAGTGAAATAGTCCAGTTGAGTTCAGTTCCTTTATTTGCTTACAGCATATAGTCAGAATCTTGCCAGACTGAATCTATACTACTGCAACTAGTGGATATACCCAGGGAGATTCTAGGGAGTGGCTATCCTGAACCTCTTTTGCTTCCCACGCTCCAGCTCTGAACTATGTTGTCTTTTGTCTCCGTTCCCTTCCTGAAATGCACCCTCTCCTTCCTGATAGCCTTGCTCTCTGCTGCAATCCACCACTTCAACCTCCCCTTCATAGATACATTCCATCACACTCTTTTGTAGATCCAATAAGAAAACATTTTCCAGGTCATTCTCTTGGTTTATCATTTGTATTTCCCTTTTAATTTTTAAAACTTCAGCTAGTTTCTTTTGTATATCCAGTAAAGTGCCTTTTCCCAAATCATTCTCTTGGCCTGTCATTTGTAGTTCCACATTCTGTACTTTATCTTATTGGATAAAATTTGTTCCACATCTGTCATTCCTTCATTAACATCTTTTAGACATAGTCTACTGTATTTATAGAAGCAGACATCATTACTGACAGTATTGATATTGTAGTTACTAACTTCTGGCTCCATTCTTCAAAGACCTCCTTTAATATTTCCAGTGTTATAGCATTTTGTATCATTCTATAAGTCTCAGTATTAATTGACATCAGGTTTATATTTTTTTTTCCTTCTGCTTAAAATCTTTAGTCTTCTCTACTGTCCAGTTTCTAAAATCATAATTTATCTTTTGTTATGACCTGCAATTGCCAGGATAACCAAAATATGTCTATTTCCCACAAGAAGTTGTTTATTTTTTATAGTTAATTCCAAAATCTTATGTAAAAGTCAGTATTTCAAATTTATCCAGGACTCTTACATCCTTAATTTATAACTTTCTAAGATAAAAATCTTATTTAGCTTTTTGCTATTTATTTCAAATTATTTAAATTCTTAAGCTTGCAATTAATTCTTCTTTTGTTCAGAGCTGAAAATAAACTCACCCAATGAAGACTTTTCAAACCTTTCATACAAAAGTTCTCTAATAGCTTCACAATAGTTAATAGGCAATTTCCAAAAGTGATTAGAAAGTGAGCTTTGCGAACTTAGTGTCCTTTAAAAGGCTCCGCTATGGTTGTGAGCAAGATGGCTGATCCTGTCATCTCCTGAGACTTGATCTTTGCCACGGTTGTCAGCTCCACTTTCACAGAGCTGTCTTTAGTTCTCCATACCTCCCCCGGGAGCCTCAAAACTGCATGGTTACTCAAAAGACTAAGCAGGAGTTAAGCTCAGCTTGAGGACAACTACCTTTTAACTTATCCAGGCCTCAGCAGCTATCAACACCCAGCCAAACCTGGCTGACCTTGGAAATCTATGTAAAGACAGGCCTATTTAGTACTTAGATAGGAGACCATCTGGATATTCCATGGCTCTTGCTTAGACTGTTAAACATCCCCACGGCAGCAACAATGCTATAACACTGCCAAGAAAACTGCAGGAGTTTACCTTGATTTAAGGGCATCTTTACCTTTTATCTTAAGCTGAAACCAAGAGAACTTTCTTCTTGTCAGAGTAGACCAACCATCATCAACTTAACTTCCCTAGATATTTAGGAGCAAAGCTTTAATCATCCCTGACTCTGCTGGCTGTGTGTAGATACTTCTTGTGGTAACAGATCAATATCCTGACATAGCCAAAGAGGTCCCCTTATCTTGCAAAAGGGAAGGCACAGGCAAACAGGTGGGATAGAAAGCAAGCCTCATTTTCAGACTGGTCAAGAATGTGTGCATTTGGACTGAATTCAAAGTGGGTTATAAATATTTGAGCAGAGAGGTTTGTACTTTCAAACCTCTTCCTCTTTGCAAGTGTGTATTTATTCATATACATAATGTCCAGAGCCATTAAAAATTATTGCATCAAGCCTACTTCTTATTTGAATAAGTTGTACTGACACTAAAGCTACTTCAGAAATAAATCCAATTCTTGAGACTTGCTGCTAGTAATCCAAAGTGCTCACACAATTACCCTAATCTCATTTCTGTTGACCCAATAGCATCTCTAATATTTTTCATAAATTAGAGATGAGAGTGACCTTATCGACTTAAGCAAATTATCCGGCTATTTCCCACAGCTTTGTACAGACTAGGTTTTAATTTAAGTATCTTGAATAACCAGTGATTTAGCTGGTCATCTTTTTTTCTTCCAAGCTGATGTAGTAAGTGCCTGTATATTTTTTGGTGATCTGCAATTTGAGTAAGAAGTTTTGCTGTTGTTTACAAAATGTCACTCTCTTTTCTAAATAATAGATTTGGTATTGATACTCCTTATATCTTTTCTCCCTCTGGACTTTTATTTTTCTGATTTTGGGGGGATGGAAAAGGTTGGAACTTAACACCTGCAAATAAATGGCAGTCTTACCATTCTTGAAAAGACTGAGTCCCATTAGTTAGTACGCAGTCAAAATTTCTGAGAAGTTCATTTCAATCACTGTGGAAACAAAAAAAAAAAAGCACCAACATTTCCATATCTAGCACTATTGCTTTCTCTTTTACCTGTCTGGAAACCAAAGCATCTACCATGAATGAGGGAAGAGGCAGGTGGCCACTTTCCTTCCATTCAGAGACAGGTAATCTTCACAAATGTAATATGAACCCTAAAATAGAGTTAATGTTAAAGAAAAGAAAAAGAACTCCCCCACTTGCTCACTCCTTACCCACTAAAAAAGCTTAAGGAACCTAGTGTCTTCCAAAATATTATCTACCAGCTAGAGAAAGGCTGCTGGAGAGCTTGTTCATAGATGCTTTCCCATTTTTGGATGTACCAAAAATTGCTCCTGATTTAATTTACCCTCCAATGATTCATACTTTTTTAGGGATGATAACCTTTCAGAGCATAGCACCATCATCTGATGCACCTTGGTCACCAGCCACTTCATCTGCTTATGTGTTTGGGAAAGGACTCTCTTGGATGTCATTCACTGTGGGCTTCCATCCAGGGTGGAAGCAATTATTAACATTCTCACTGAAAAGCTCATGTGGAACTCTAATGCTGCTCAGTGATTCTAACACAATCATTTTCTTCCAGGAACATGTCAGGAACAAAGCACTGTGGGTGTGGCAGCAGTCAGCATATAAAAGATAACAGGATATTCTAAAAATAACTGCATTATGGGAGCATTTGCAATGACCCTCCTCAGGCAGTACACAGCGTAATCCCATTCTTCTGGTAGAAGTTAGATGTTAGGGTCAAGCCAGTTACACACTAAAGTGGGACTGAATAACACAAAAACAACCCCGGATCTCATTTGTCATTCAGAAGAGCTGTTTTTCTCTGCCTGGAATGATAAATATTCTTTTGATTTTCTTCATCTATACAAGGACTTGATCATACTTGCCAAATTTCTCAATATAGTCAGGTACACATGATCACAGGCATGGAAATGTATCTCCATTTGGAGATGCATAGGCCACCTTTGAGGCTGAGGGACTGTGTGAAAAGTATGAAGACAAACCTGAGCTCTGAGCTTGGTGGATGACTTTGATCAGGCATCATCTCTCAGCCCATTCCATTGCACAGGATTTTTGAGGGGGTAAAAGGATAGGAGACTGTCTTAAGCATTTGGAAATAGGGCAGAAATTATATACAATAATTAACTAATATGAAAATGATGCTAGCTTTTCTGCTGGAAGAATTGATGTTGAGGAGGAAAGAAGAAAAAAGGCAGGAATGAACCACTTTAGCTGTGAGGTGCATGTCAGGAAAGAGGGCTCCAAGCATCCTTTTTTTGTGTGGGCGGAGCGCCTTCGAGTCAGTGTTGACTCCTGGCGACTGCTTGGAGAAGTCCCTGCAGTTTTCTTGGCAAAGTTTTTCGGAAGTGGTTGGCTGAGAGAGAGAATGGGACTAGAACTCATGGTCTCTCAGTTTCTAGCCTGATGCCTTAACCACTATACCAAAATCTTACAAAAGAATATTGCATACTTCATTCCAGAGTAGAATACTGGACTAGATGGACAGAAGATGCTTCCAGAAGAAAGATGGAGGGGGCTGTGCCAGAGGACGGGGTTATGAACTTCAAATGGGAATGGAGAAAAGATTTTAGCTCCTCTTAGTGCATGATAGCTGATCCAGACTGTGGTTCAACATGCCTTCTTGTAAGTGATTAAACAGAATGGAAGCGACGTTCTGCTTCTTAAACATATAGTTGTTTGCTTAAATTACTGTAGTGAACTCAAACTCTTGACAACATGATCTCCCTATCTTAAATTTTGACTGCATATATTTATGTGATGCATGGTTAATATCTTTTCTTAATGAAACTCATGGAAATATAAACTGTAATTCCAGAGCAGAAAGATCCTTACAGCCCTGTTGGAAGTAATAAAAGTGGCATTTTAATCACATCTCATGGAAAAAAAAAACCCTCTAGTGACATTAGGGCTCCCATAAATAATTAGTCATATATGAGGGCTATTGTTCTAAAATCTAAATCTGTGAGCAGATTTTGGCCTTCTAAAAAGCTTAGGCAAAGCATTTCAAAACTAGAGTTCTGTTTTTGTGATTTCGCAGAGAGAGATTGTTGTTATAAAAAGCAGACCTACCAAATCCCCCAACATGTAAAACAGCATAGTAGCTCTTTTCAAATACTGAAAAATATGTGGTAGCTAATGATTCAGTATCCTAGCTGCAAGTTCTGACTTCAGTGTGTGTGTATGTATATTCCATACTAATCCATTTTTGATGGAGAAATTATGTCTATAGTAAAGGAATGTTTAGGCAAATGCTGGGCCTTTTTTTATCATTTTCCTTCAACTTCATTGAAAAGAAAGTCCTTTTCACTTCCCCAACAAAGGATTCTCATAGATGGATACAGGTTTTTTGTCCTTACCTTTGTTTTAAGGTGGGCAAGTTGTGTGAATGTCCCGAGTCTTATTTTAATAATGTGTTGTCCACAATCTTCCTGGTTTCCTGTGCTTCAATTAAATCCCCAATTAAAACATTATTAGAGAACAATTCCAAGGGCCTTTTTCACATTAGGATGTGCACGCAACTAGGAGGCTGCAAAATTATTTAAGGGTTCTTTGAAAAAAAACTCCAACAACATCTTCCACTGCCTTGCAACAATATAGTAAACCAAAAGCACTATCATAAAAAAAGTTAAGAATAAATTCAGGACTATCTTGAAGATAAGGCACAAAATAAGAAGGAAGAGATCTTTCAAGAAATAGGGAGGATTGGTATTAGGACAGAATTGGTTTAGACATCACCCTAAGTATAGGGAACACATGCCATCCTGTCCTTTGGCACTTACATACAGCAGAATTCTTATCCCATCTCCAACTTGATCATAACTCATTCGAAAGCCAAACTTCAATGATTGTGATGGAATGTATCTATGAGCTGGGAGGTGGTGTGATGGAATGCAGTGGAGAACCAGGTTCTCAGGAAGGAGGGAGGAAAGGAGGGGAGACAAGAGGCAACTCAGTCCAGAGCAGGACTGTAGGAAGAGGAAGAGACTTGGGATCTTCCAGGGTATATCCATTAGGTTAGCATAGTACAGATTTAGTCTGGCAAGATTCTGTCTATATGGAAGTAGCAATAAAAGAATTGATTGAAGTCAGGCCCAGCACAAGAACAACAGGAAAACAATACAACCAAGTTCAATTCTTTTATTGCTTACACCATGTAGACAGAATCTTGCCAGACTAAATCTGTACTATGCTAACCTAATGGATATACCCTAGAAGATTCTAGGAAGTGGCTAGGTCTCTTCCTCTTCCCACGTTCTTGCTCTGGACTGGCTTGCCTTTTGTCTCACCCCTTCCTTTCCTCCTGGAATGTGCTCCCTCCATCTTGAGAACCTGGTTCTCTACCGCATTCAATCACAATGATCTTCAGATGCTGAGGGCAGGGAATACCTTGCAGCCATCAGTGTTGCCTCCAGTTGACCAATAGGAGAGTCCAAAATCAGGATTCAAAAAGGACCTCATTCTCTGACACAGCTCCTGAAGTAAAGATCCCCTTGTCTGTGCTCTACACAGAAGAGCATGAAAATACATTTCCAGTCCATGTTTTCATTAGATGTATGCATTCATCTTTGCAAAGAGAGAGATGGGAGGTTGGGGCAGCAGGTGGGGGGTCCTTTTGTTTCTGCTAAAAAGCCTCAACTAGCTATGTTGCAGAAAGATAGCATGGCAGCATCTCTGCAAGCAGGCATTTTTCAGCACAGCTCTAATCATGGTTGTAGGTTACATTTTAGAACTACTATGTGTGTATAGAGAAGACGGTAATGGCCCACTTGAGAACATAGGTGAGGAGGCAGGTAAGTCTAGAATTCAATCCATGATGCTTATATAAGCAAAGAAAATCAACTCAGGCTCAGTTCTTTATAAAGAGATTACAAAAATGACTAGAAACCTGGGTGGGAGGGTCAAGATTGCGTTTGTTGATTTGGTTTCCAGTATTCCTTCCCTAGCATAGTTTGACTGCAACACTCTCTGAGCAAGGACTTACTTGCCCCCTAGTGTTGGGAGGCATATTAAAGCAAGAGCAAAGCCAGCAGAAAATTACTAGCTTAACACTGCAAAAACAAAACAAAAAAAACACACTCTCCACCTTTGCTTTAATTTCAGATAAACCAGTGCAGGGGCCTGGGTTAATGCATAGAGAAACCGACACTGCTGGGAACTCTCTCCTCCCTTGCCACTTCTCAACACAGTGTGCCACCTATGTGGCTGAAGAAGTAACCAGGCTTTTAAGCACAAAACCCATGTCTTGAGAATCTATAGGAAAACCTACTGAGAAGAATAAATGAGATGAACTTTAGAAATTGGAGAACTCCTATGTACTTGAGTACAGCGTGAACCCAGTCTGATTTAGCTCACAGTAAATGTGCATAAGATTGCTGCACAGATTAGTTAATCAGAGTGATTAATCATCTAAAGCTTGAATTGCAAATTAGAATTGCCTCTCAATTTATTGACAATAAACAAAGACTCTGGGATGAGAAACACTTAAAGGGCCTTCCATCACAGCAGGCATTCAACTTGGCTGCTTAAATCCCATTAATTTCACTTGCTTCTACAGATACACCCCACCCAGCATATCTATTTTGTGAGCAGCAAGGCATTTCTACAGGGACATAATCATTTCTGCCTGCTCTGGATTCTTAAACATCTCCTTTGGTGTCATAATACACGTTTTGAAGTAAAGACGGCAATTTACATGGCACTGAAATTTTCCAATCTTTCTTAACTGCCAATAAACTTTTCCTGTGCCTAGGTTCTCCATTATAATTTCCTTTTCACACTATAATATCTGCCATATAATTAAGCCTTTCACAGCAGATTGACCCAGTCAGGATGTCAAGCACAGGGACATTTAAGTATATTTACTGAAAAGAAATTATGCTAAACTCAAGTATATATCCCAGCTGGTTGCAGTTTTACAGTCATGGTACCTACTGCTACTTACAGATGCAGGTTTAAGAATAAGTACATACTTAGCACAACACCCCTTTTTCTTATTTCTATTTAAAATGTACAGCTTTATAATGAGCAGACAAATTATTCCTCTTCTTGGAAACTAAAATCTTTCTACTGTAGGTATAATAGGTTTAGCCCAAACCAAAATAATTAATACAATTTTCTCTTTTATATACAACAAAAGTAAAAATCCCTACAAGCACAGCTCAGTTCCTGGTGATTACCTGGATGCAATCATGCAGTTTTCTTGGCAAGACTGTAGAGATGTTTTGACATTGCTTTGTTCTGAGATGTGTTTTGGACTTTCTAGTCTAGCCTATAGCCTTGAATTTCCAAGTACTAACTAGGTCCATCTCTCATTACAGTCTGATGTCAGATAAAAGAGGCACTTGCAGACAGGTTTCCTTCACTTTTTAGAGTTGTGTAAAAAAAGGGAATATCATTGGGTCCAGCTTCTCACGAAGCAACTCCTGCTGAAATATTTTGAAGTACTAGACTCTAATGAAACGGAATGCCAGAACACTTTGACAGATAAATGGAAATGCTTCATATAGCTCATAGTTAACCGTACAATTATATAGAGATGATCATCCACCTGGCTAACTTTAAAAGAGTTTGAACAAATACTTGAAGGGAAAGACTGTGAAGGGCTAATGTCATATTAAGATCAGGATAAATCAGAGTCAGAGGCAGGTTGGTTGGTTGGTTGGTTGGTGGAAGGGGAAAGTATAATTAATTTAGTAATTATTTCAATTGTTTTGTTCATGATGTGAATAACTAGGCATGTTTCTTCTTGTTTAATTTTACATTACATTGTTCTAATGCTATACCTATGAATTATTAAAAGAAAGCATTACTGACTATTAAGATATAGCTCAGCAAAATGGTTCTGTTTTCATCCTGTGTCTTTTGCTTAATGGTTAACTAATTCTTTGACAGAAGAGGTTCAGACTTATGATTTACACTCATATTATTTTTGTATTCCACAGTTACAATATCCACGAATACTTCAGAAACTACTGGTAAGCAACAATATGTAACCATATTACAAAAATAACGGCATCCATTGGGGTGGCTTTGTATTCCTATTATTTTGAATGGTTACTTATAGTTATAAGACAGTTACTCTCCCCCTGTAAAAGGGTGTGTGGGTGTGAAATGGTCTTTATGTGAACCTGAATATCACAATAATGATTTAATTAATAACTGAATCTGTGGAGCAACAAAACTTCAGTAAATAAGGAACATCTAGACTCAACAAAAATTTGAAATCTGTAAAATAAACATCAATGGATTTGAATATTGTCCTATTAATCTTGATAACGAAATGGACTTGATCCTTACATCTGTAGCTCTAAGCTTCTATAAGATTTAATAGAGACAGATAGTACCTTACGTGGACCTCAAAAACCATAGTATGGCTAATTATAGAATAAGTAACTATTATTGATATCCACACTATCAACGTTGCTATACCACATGCTTGTATGGTTTACTGAGGCACTATGCTCCGCAGCATTTACATCTAAGTGCTGGGATTCCCTTTAGTTACCCTTCATTGACAACTAATGTCTTTGCATAGCTGGGAGTTTGTACTTAACCATGTGGAAGAAGTTTTCCAACAGACAAAGCATTTTCAGGACCTTGGAGAGCACATCACAAAAAGCTACACCAAAAAGGCAAATCCAGCCCCTGTTATCAGCTGAGGACTTCACAAGACTGGCAGAGCCAAGAAATCCTTTTTAGCCCCACTCCTACTTGCTGTTGCCTTTAAAACTAACCCTTTCTGAAGCCTTAAACTCCTGCATGGCTGATCAGCTCATTCAGAAGTTATGGGAGAATCATCTGAACTGAATTATCTTCAAGCTGAGATGGCACAAACAAGGGTGATGATGGTTTCCCCAGAATTGACTAGCCTTGGATTTATCATATGTAGAGTTCTTTACAGGCTTTCGTTGAGCTTCTGATTCTGTTGACATGACATCCCAGCAGTTCTACTATGCCAATCATTTAATTGGCTGGTACTGAATTACTACATGAAACTAAACAGCCAGGATGGTCAATACAGTTGTGAGACTGTTGGACCAGATCCATAGCTTTCTGGTAAAAAGTTACCTTCATCCATGTAGGTTTTGCACTATCTTTCACATTTATCTTACCCTACATAATGTCTACCCTCTGTGTTGGAGTATAATGTCCACATTCTCTACCCAGCATAGTTAACATTCAATTCATTAGAGAGCACCAAGTTGGGGATAAGTTCTCTTCCCAGTTCACCTTATGAGCTTAAATGGGGTAGTAGTAAGAATGCTTTACATTACAAAGTGCAAATAATAAGGTTATGAATTAATCTTTAGATGCCTATTTTGCTGCAACATTAGTTTACACTTAAAGATTTTTTAAAAAATTTAAATAATTTAACTTAAAACCATCCAGTACAAGAGCAGACTGTATATCCAAATCAAATGACAGGCATATACTCATCAGTATAAGTCTATAAGGAAATTGGTGTCCTATTACATTCTCCAGACTCTTAAATATGCTTTTGGGGTTGTTGTTGTTGTTGTTATTATTGTTGTTGGTTGCACAGTCAGCCAGATGTTTAGACTGGGTTTGCATTTTTATCCACCTATTGAGTCCTTCCCAAGAACCTGGGATAGGCAAATGCTGTTCGATGGTGTTAAAGGTATCGTTGCAGGATATAAGCTGTTCCAAGTAAAGCTGCCTTTTGCAATTGACTGATGATGATTTTGTCAATGCCAGTGGTATTCAAGTGGTGCTCCACATGTTTTGGGATTGCACTCAAGGTGGCTATTACTATTGATACTATCTTTGCTTTCTTTTGCCACAGTCATTCTACTTCTATTTGCAGGTCTTTATATTTTGTGATTTTCTCCAGTTCTTTCTCTTCTCTTCTGCTGTCTCTGGGTATTGCAGTGTCCACTATCCAGACTTTTTTGTATTTCTTATTAAAAGTGGTTAACTCTGGGTTGTTGGGTGGCGGGTGCTTGTCTGTTTGAATTCTAAAGTCCCAGAGCACTTTAGCTTCTTCATTTCTATTACTTTGTTTTGTGGTCCCACCAGTTCTTGCTTGCAGGCAAATGGTATTTCTTGCAGATATTCCAATGCACCCTTGTTGTTGTTACACTGCTCCATCTGGTTTATAAAAACACCCCCAAACTAATGTAAATTGATTTTGTGACACCTCTACTTTGTGGCAATGTAATTTACAAACCAATTTGCCTAACATAGCAATATTCCATATTTGCTGTACCAAACTCTATTGAACTATTTTCTAATGATTTTAAAAATCTAGCAATAACATCTCCTGCAGCAGATAATAAACAGATTAATCAAATTTCATGTTTTATTATTTTATCTCTGTTTAAAACAGATGTAATAAGCCTATGTGGAGATCTGAAGATATTTTTGTTATTTCTATAAATATTTCAACCAAAATGTAGCCACCTATATAGATATGCAATACTAGATTTTTTATAAATTCAAGACAGTCAATTTGGGAAAGGTTCTAGTTGTGGATCAATGTTAAGATAATTTCTTTAGTTTGAGCAGAAATAGTTCTAAGTTATTTAGATATGCATATTTGATTCCAGTCATGTTTCTCCCCCTATATTTATTCCATAATCTTTTTCCTAGAAAACTCTATGTCATCTTTATTGAAGTCTGCATCTAACAATACTGTGCATACATTATATTAATGTTTTCCTGAAATTCCATACATATTATTATTTGTTCAAATGGTGTCATAGTTTGGATTCCTAATATAACCATATTGCTATTATTAAGCAAGTAAGTCAACTGATACTAAAAAAAAAAGGCATGCTAAATTTCAAACTATTTATTCAACTCAGTTGGTAGCTTAAAACTGCAAAATAAAATTTTAATCTTGAGTATTGAATATACTTTCTATAGGGTCTCCCATGATGAATGCCACTTCAGCAGCAAACAGTAAGTTCTTGAATGAACAACTGCTTGAAATGCTACAATAACTATATACATTGTGTAAATGAACATTTTTTAAAAATCTTGATCACCCACTGATTGCATTAAAGGCTTCTGTACTACATTTCTATAATATTCTGTTGCATGGATACTGTTTCAAGTATAAATTAATCCTCTGCTTAAGAGACAGGCAATTATTTGCAGCTGGGGAACGCATCTTTTCAAATTAATATTTTAATCTGTTGTTTTGTGGCGATATGTCATTTTGTGCCAATGATGTTATCAGAATGAGGCAGACCATGTTTTTATAGCTCATTCACAACTATAGATGTCTGCAGGGGAGCAAATGTCCAAACATGACTTGTGTCATCATAACACAAACCATATGACTTACATACTTAAGCCTGATATGGAGATGCAAGCCTGAATGGGCGTTATGGTATCAGACAAACATTTTGTAATTTTTTTCTTGATCACGTTTAGCAGATGTCCATGTTTACAAGGCATTTTTTATAGAAGCCCCATGCAGTAATGGAATAACAAGAGACTGAATGGGAGTGCTGCCTCAAACAGCAGAAACTTGAGTCGCAGTGGAATGTGGGAATACAGGGTTGGGTGTCATATGCCCCCTCAAATGGGATGAAAGATGCTGCCTGACAACGAGGGTTCAGGGTTGTCTGTGGGGAGCTGGTGTAAAGAAAAACTCAAGATGGCCACAATATCTGCTCAAACCCCTGCCCCTTTTATATGCATCACAACGAGGCTTCAGTTTTTTACTTTTTTTAAACCCTTCATGCTGCAGACACCCCTGCTAGGAGTAGAATAAGATTCATCTGATAGTCTGGTCGAAATCTATAAATGTAATGGCAGGAGGCTGCTCTGTTGCAGAAACAAGAAATAGATCAAGTACATAAACTCTCTCTTTGTCTATTATGAGTATTCCTTTCTGCTCACCATTTTTCTGTTCAAAATTATGCACCCAATGGATAGGAATAGGCAATTTTTAATGTCATTTCTCAGATGCAAAGCCCATTGGATTCAGTGGAATTTACTGGGTTTCTGCCTAACTTTTGTTAATTCCCATCTGGAATTTTATCAGGCAGGGGAACTGGGGGAAAGCAATGGGGAATATGTGCTGTCTTCAGCCCTGCTTTCCCCTCCTCTGCTCAGACCTGCAGCCTCCTAGAGCTGCTTTGCACCAAAGAGAAATATAACTCAAAAGAGCAATAAAAGTATCCACATTTGAAGGAAAGGGGGACAATTTGTTTTGCAGAGGGGAGAAAAGGGTGCATATTAAAATAATAAAGCTAAAGAAGTTTCATGTACCGATGCAACAGCACAAAAAGGAACAGCCAGTTTTGTAAGATGGAAACCCAGAATAGTACATTTAAAATTTGCTTTCAGGTATGCTTGAATATGTAATTTATTGCCATATTTCAAAAGGATATGATCACTTTATCTCCCAAGCATAAAACTCACTCTGTGTTTTCTTCCAAAGCTACCACCTCATTGAACATGGTTGCAACTACTACCATTAAAGGTAATGTCTTAGATATATGAATTATTTAGACACGTTGTGATGAATAATCTACTTCTCCCTTAATTTATATCTAAACATTTTTCTAGACGTATGGTACAGGCAAAGGCCCAGTTAAAAAAGAAACTTGGGTTGTTGAGTTACAAAGAAGTTAGAAGAGCATGCCGTATGTAACACCCAAATCCCATGCATGACCACTCAAAAATGATTTTGCTTTCTTGAATCAGACTTACTCCTAGCAAAACGTCTGAAGGAAGCGTGCATAGCTTTTTGGACTAAGAGCTACACTTGTGGCAGATTGAGACTACTCTCTAAAATAAGGGAACCAAAAAACCCCCCTAAATTTGGTTTGATTTAACCAATAAATGCAATTAAATTCAATTAATATGATTACACCCAAATATGTAATAATTTCTCCCTTGTATTAATTAGAAATTACTTTGGGAAGTGCTCTGGGGACAGAGACAGGGCTACAGATAACTATATGCTGCTCTGAGGCTGCAGATGCTCTCTGGTCTATAAAATGAGATTGCAGTCTTAAACTGCTAGTAGTAATTGCTTAGATGTATAAAATGCCAGTGCTATCAGAAAAAGAAAATGATTTGGTGCTAGAAGGGTCAAAGAATGGGTAGGTGCTTCACGGCAAATTAGCCCCATTATGTTGGATGGGAAGAGAGAGAAAGAATTCCAGAAGCATTTATCCCTTTCTTAAATTGAGTTACAGACTGCAGCCTATTTGCTTTTCCCTTTGGAATTCCTTGGGAGCCTCTGAGAAGAACCTCATCTGACAGAACATAATAATACAGTTTTGTATTCATCTAAGGTTGGATGAGTCTGTTTTGTTTTCTATATTTTCATTTTCAAGCGCAACTTTTCTACTGTGGTCCATAAGGTGAGATTGCAGCCAACAGTAATTGCTTTTGCTTGGTTTGTAAATGCTTTTTAAATCTCTGAAAAACCTTTGAATAAATTCTCATACACATCAAACCTTTACACACACACACACACACACACACACACACACACACACACACTTACTTTGGAATGTGATAAACAATTGGAAGCTATTTTCTTAACGGATGACTTCTATATTATTTTTTTCTCATGGGCACACTTTTCTATGAATTTTTTCCCAATTTTTGTAGCCATTGTTTAAGCTAGGGACTTCCATTTGATTCTAATTCTAAGGAATAATTAAGTTACAATTTGTCTGTTACTTTGTAAAGTAAGAATTAGTTTGCATTATTTTAAAAATACAAATCAAGTGATTTTCCTCCTATATTTCACTATAGCTGACAGTCAGGATATAAATGAAACCTATGAAATGAAATAAATACTAAGTTAAGATTATTTTTGTACCACTTTTTATCATATCATATTTCAGGGCATAATGTAAAACAAAGTCAAAAACAAGAAAACACCAAATATTATTTTAAAACCAGCCAAAATCTGCACAGTCAAGGCTCCAATCCTATTCACCTATCTGGGCAAAAGACTCATTAAATGAATATGGTTGCACTGTAAATCAGGAAAATCCATCAGATGTCTAAGTGCCTATTTTTTTTTTTAATATATGCAAGGTATCTTTTACCTCAATGATGGCAAAGTTAGTTATGTGCTTTTATAAAAGAAAAATCCCATTATGGGGGTGAGGATGAAAACAAGTCTTTTGAGAAAGCCTTCTATCTTGTGGTTAATACTGTAAATCATCCCTATCATTTTAATTAGTATTTCCTTTATATCAATCATTCTCAAACTTTCTACTTCTAGGGATCATTTCAGGGATCTGAAAAATACTAAGGCCAGCCATTCACAAAATGGCAGCCAATGCAAGTAAAACTAGAATACCGAACAATTACAGCTGAAAAATTATCATCATCTTTTTCTCAATGAGAAAAATACTTAACCTTTTGTTAAACCCCCCAAAAAACCCCTTTGTATCCCTTTGTTATTCTATCACATCTTCTGTTTTCTGCCTACATTTCTTTTCTCAAAATCTAAAAGGAGTGATGAGGTTCTGAAAGATACCTGTTATAATGCTTTAAAGTTCATCAGTCCTTTAGAGTTAACTTGAGTTGTATTTTCCTTTTTTAAAAAAAAATCTGCTATTATCAAAAATAGGGTAACAGTAATAGGGCAAACTATGTTTGCAATTATTTCCTCAGAGTGCTATTTACTCTTCTCAATGTGATTCATTATGTGTTCCTGCCTACAATTGAAGTTGGATTATCCCTAGGAAATTCCTGACTTTAATGAAGGCAAACAGTTTTTCATTTCTGAATATGATACAGCAACACTTGCTAATTCGTTTTTGCAATATTTCTGAAATGAAAGTAGATAATAATACCAAGATTCCTGCTCTCTACAGAGAAGTCTGAAGCTGTCACAAGGGGCATTGACAGAGAAATCAGCATAGGTTTGATAGCCCTGACCTCAAAAATTTGAGGGGCAACTAAACCCGCTTTTTTATTAGAGAAAAAACAGTATGGTGATGTTTACATGATTGATTTGAACAGGTCTTCAAGTACCCCTGGGTAAGTATTTACACTGATGTGCCAGAGGCAGACAACTGATGAAAAGCAGGATACCCTAACTGCTAGCTCTCTTCTTTGTGCTAAATCAAAAGAAAGAGTTAATCCAGTGTTAATGCTCTATTCCTTATTCACTCAACTTAATCTAAAATAACTCCAGGCTGTTTGGGGTTAAATTTCTAATTCCAATGCTGTCTGGGGCAGTGGGTGCATCGAACAAGCTAATTCCCTCCTTTGTCTACTTAAACCTGTTGTACAAACACAGCCTAAGAGTTAGAGCCTGAAATATTTATTTTAGAGTATCATATTCCAAAATAGGCACATGGATTGCAGTAACACCGAGAGTCTACTTTCTATCCTTTATTCTTAAGTTCAATAACTGCACAAAATCAAGTATATTCAGGAAGTTCATGCCCAAAGCATCTAATATTACTAGTTAAATTAAAAACAACCAAAAGAATATGGAAAGCCGCATACAGATATATGTATATTAGGGATAGTTGAATTTTTTAAAAAACATAGAGCCTATTAGAGAAAGTTGCATGTGACAATTCATGCAGATTTTTTGTAATTTAAACATGGGAAAAATGGGTGGAATAAGTAAACAGATGTGATATAACATGGATGAGGTACAGACACAGCCTTACATTCCAAGCTACAGTCAGGTTCAGCTACCTTCACATTAATTTATGTGAAAAATTAATTATAATAAATATGCTTAGCTGTTTTCAATGGATCTTAGTGTAACTAACCCTGGAACCAAGCCAAGTCAATCCACAGCCATAAGACAGGATCCTTTTTTTTTACAGCCTGAACATTTTTTGTTATATTTTGTTGTTCTCTCAAAAGTTAATGCTTTCTAGACTGACTACATGCCATTTAGTGACCATGTAAATTTTCTCCAGGAAAATCTGGCCTCAGCCTGGTCTGTCAGGTCTTCCTACAGATACAGTGCATCCGTTGACACTGTAATTGAGTCCACCTTGCTGCTGGTCATCTTCTCTTTCCTTCCACCTTTCCCATGTCTTCTACATATGAGAAGCTAGGTCTTCCCAAATGAGTTCAAAATATGATAATATGAGCCTGGCCATCTAGAAGAATTGCCCACAGGATATGCCTAAGTTGATGAGTTTCCATGGTAGTGCTAACACCTGTTATTGACATGGATTCCTGGTTGGAATTTGGAAAATCCAAAACTTACAAACTAGTGAAAACAACAATAACCAATCATGCAGTTAGATAGCAGTTAATAATTTATAGAAATTCCATGCCCTCTTTGCAAGAATGGTAAGATTTGTTACTTTGTTAACTTCAAGGTGAGGGCTCTCCTGCCATTTTGCTAGGTGGTATCCTGGACTAACTGTACAGATATGATCTTGTGTGGATGGGCACTATGCTTAATTTATCCAGCCTACCTCAGTTTTAAGATGTTTCTTTCTTGAGATGCTGCTTGTCTAGAACATACATTCATTGGGCTTCTTCATAACAGGCCACAGTTCTCAGATCCCTGATATCCAGACAGATAAAACAGACAAGGCCACTGAAGCTGGAACTAAAAGTAAGTGAAGACAAATTTACATATCAATGCATCTTTTTTTTTTTTAACTACAATATCATCTATACTAATTTCCAGCCATCTAGTGGATGTCCAGATTTTTATAGCCCAGGTCTGGTAGTGTTAAGTCCAATAAATCTAACATTTCCAGTTGCAGAAAGATGCTGTGGAGATTTCTTTGCCATACAAGAGACCATCCCTGCCCCAGAAATAAAAAAAAGTTTGAAAAAAGATCACAAAATGAACTGATTCTAAGAGTAACGATTTAACAGCTTTGCTTTTCTTTTCTTTTTGTTCTATTTACAATAGTTGTTGTCAGTTCTTGTTATACTTACCAAAACCAAAACCTCACAATCTCTGATATAATGCTACTGTCTTTCCCTTTACTGGGAGGATCATCCAGATGGGACAGTTTGTTCATATATAGAGAATCCACATGATTCTACTTCATTGGAGGAGCTGATATTGGAGCAGTCAATAAGCAAAATCTAAAGTATAGCATGCATGTTTATTTGCAAACATGTCCATCTACGTTACAATTTTTTTTTTAAGTCACAAAAACTAAAAACAAATCATAAAATTACAGTAGCAGCTAAGCAGAAAATATGAGGGTGATGTTATGGGCATGAACCAATAGGAGCTTCAGCTAGTCCTTGCGTCAACTGATTCGAGCTGAATCTTTTCCAAAGAAAAAGAAAAAGAAAGTGCAGAAATAATTTATCCTGCCATAACCCATCTCAAGACAGAAACCTTGATTGTGGAGTTGCATAATGCTTTCAGATAATTTTAATTTCTCTTAAAATATTACATCTGCTTCATTCATTCATGAAGAAATTCTGAAAACACACAACTACATTACCTATTTCAGTGAAAATGTCAGAAGTAAGATTTTCTTAAAATAGTGAATGAAAATGTCAAAAGAAAGATTTTCTTAAAATTGTGAATGAGTTACTGTGATTCCTTAAGCTAGTACTCCTTATGTATGTTGAACTTCACTTCCCATAGTTCTCAGACAACATGAGAGTCAACATTTCTGAAGGGCATCAACTTTGGGAAAGCAGCTACAAATATTTCAAAGGGCCTTGGCCCTGCTAGAAGCATGCCAGACAATATTCAGATTCCGTAAAAATGAGTGATACAGTGATTCAAGGTAATGAGACAATTTGAAAGGCTGGGGCCACACACATATGCATGCATAGCCATCATGTTATTCCTTTTCACAGTAAGCAAACATTATTTGAAGCACAGAAAGGGAGTGAGAAAGAACAAGCCAAAATAATTAAAGGTGTGAGATAAGAAAATTCAGTATACGTAAGCCTAGTTTACCATTCACTATACCTCTTTCTATTTTTTTATTTTGCAAAATATAATTGCTGTCAACAAATCCATATACTGCTTCATACATTGCCATGATGATGATGATGATGATGATGATGATGATGATGATGATTGGTTGCACAGTCAGCCAGATGTTTAGACTGGATTTGGCATTTTTATCCACCTATCGAGTCGTCTTCTTCTTCTTCTTCTTCTTCTTCTTCTTCTTCTTCTTCTTCTTCTTCTTCTTCTTCTTCTTCTTCTTCTTATTATTATTATTATTATTATTATTATTATTATTATTATTTTCTCTCTTTTTTTTAGGATCTCATCAACTCAGTCCAATCACAGCTTTCTATTTTCTCCTCCCTCTCAACCTGTTTGTTCTTCCTACATATATTTATTTTGCTGGGACCTGAGGATGTTGAGAAAAGAGCTTTGATTTCCCATACTAGCATACTGATTATTCCTTTGACAAATATGTTTTGAGAACAGCAGTTAACACACTGTCATTTATCTTATCGAAGTAACAGCAGGCACAACTGAATCATCAACAAAGAATCCTATGACATCAGCATCTGGCTTGGCTCCAGTAATTTCAGGTAGGACATTTTTTTTATAATCTCATTCATAATCAAGTATCAAAAACTGACCTATTAAACAAAATATGACTACCACATTGGCAGATTTCCCTCTTCTATGATAGCTTATTACAGTTTCAACTCCCCTGCAATTCACTTGAGCACAGGTATTCTCATTGTTGTTTTCATTTTAGTTGATCAAAAGGGAAACCAGGATAGCTGTGGGGATTCATCACAGAAAAATCATATTATTGTTATTGTGCTCTGCCTCCTGAAGGAGCTGAAAATGATGCACATAAAAAGAACAACATGCAGGGGAACAAACAGAAGGTTTTGTTATAGCAGCTATACTTGTGGGAAATAATGGGAGCTGTGGTCCAAATATACCTGAAAGTACCAGGCTGGGGAAGACTTTATTAAAGTGGGTATCAATATTTTCAGAGAGTGGTTGCCATCACATGATGTTATGTGGCAGTCTGTGTGCCCCCTCCCCATTTTATTTTAAAAGTAAAAGTCACATGAAGTTTTTTCTTTTAAGTTTTCAGTAGTGCAAGAACTAGAAGTTTTATTGCATAATCTAGAATGGGAATATGTCCCTTGAAGGATCAACCCCACCCTCTCAGTACATGCCCCCTAATTCAAGGATGGGCAACCTTTCTTCTACTGAGGGTCCTTTGAAGTCACACTTTGGTTGGTGGGCCAGAGCTAAAAGTGGGTTCAGCTACCCATTCTCTTTACTTTTTTTAAACTTAAATACAGAATATCTCTTTTTCTCACTCTCCTTTTCTCTTTCTCTTTTTTTATCCCTCACATATAAAAAGATTTTGGGATGAATAGATTGCTTTTGACTGAGATCTCAGTTGATTGATTGAGGAAGATATTTGAAAATAGAAGGTTCTACCGATTGTATTAATCCAGACTAAAGAAAAACATTTCCTATTTGAATGTTCTCCATATGAAAACTACTATCTGCTTAGGGCTAGCATTTTAGAAAGAAGAGTTATGCTGAAGACACTGTTCAGCATCAGAACTTACTGAACTGTCCCTTTGATAGCCATCTACAGCCTGAGTTTATGGAGTATCCATAACTTATTCTATCTAACAATTCCAAGACTTTTTGCAATAACTCAAGTCAGCATACTGAACATCTAGACTAATTGACACATGAGATGTGTCTAAGCTGCTGAGTTTCTATGGTAGTGATAACACCTGTTACTGGCATGGAATGTGCACTGGAAATTGTAGAATCCACTGAAGAATGTGAGAACGTGAATGCAATGAAGACAGCAATAACCAATCATGCAGTTAGGTCACTCGTTCAGCACTTAATTATCTCATAGAAACTCCCTGCTCTCTACTTTTTGCAAGTGTGATAAAATTTGTTACATTGTTAGCTTTAAAATGGGGACTATCCTGCCATTCTGCTGAATGCACCAAAGGCAACCCAAACAGCACCACCAGTGGCTTCCTGTAGGGATATGATAATGTATGGATGGGCACTCTGCTGAATTCTTCCAGTCAACTTCAATTTAAAGAAACACAAAGTGATATTGAAATGTTGCTTGTGATTAACGTGTATTCACTGGGCTCATTCATTACAGACCAGAGTTCTCAGAGCAATGATATCCAGGCAAATACAACAGACAGATTAGAAAAAACAACCGAAGCTGGACGTAAAAGTAAGTGAAGACAGACTTATATATCAATATACCCAATGTCATGTAAGCTCATAACCACATCTGTCATGTTTTCTAAGAGGCATTTCTCAAGGCCATCACAAGATCCCCATATCTGAGTTTCAAAAATTTGGATGGCCACTAGATATACAGAAAATTCTAACTCTGATTTTTTTGCAGCCCAGATACAGGAACCATAGCATTTCCACACTTGGGTGATGGATCTGCACATGTTCATACTACTGTCACCCTGTGGAGTCCTTGGGGTTCTCTGAGCTTGGTTGTTTTCTGGTAAACATTTTGTTACCTGGCTAGGTAACTTCTTCAGTGCTAGAATGGAATGGGGTTTGCTCTCTGTTTATATGCTGTGGCATGCCTTGCCAGTGTTGGTGGGGGTGGGGGTTTTGTTTTGTTTTATTTTTTCCCTCTGGTAGTTCCTTGATTAGGGTATTGTTTACTGCTTGATTGTATGGTGGTAATCTTGGTGTTAATCTCTGCTTATCTGGGTGATGATTGCTGGTGGTGAGATGTTCTGGTCTTTTGTTTTCCTTTCTATTGTCTCTTTTGAATCGTGCGTAGATGTCGTTCATCTCTATGTGCCTGTTGATGACTGCCCTGTCTGAATACCAAGCTTCCAAGAATTCCTGGATTTTTGGATTTAGCTTGGTCTAAGATGCTAACAGTTTCCCAGTTGAAACTATGGTTAAGTCTGTCCATATGTTGTGAGATTAAGGAGTTTTCATCATGTCTGTTTTTTCTTTTGGGCTACTGGGTCTCTTGGTTTGCTGAAGATGTTTTGAAGGGGTTTAGTTAGCTTGTGTGCTATGGAGATGCCATGAGGTTCTAATAGTCTGTTGGTAGTTTCTGAGACGTTTCTGATGTATGGCAGTGTTATCCTTTTCATAGCTTGTGTTGGTTGTATTGTAGTAGGTTGAGTGGTCAGGCACTTTTTGATAAAGTTGTGTGGATATCCATTTTGTTGGAAGATGTTGTATAGGTGGTCTGTTTCCTTTTTCTGCTGTTCTGGGTTGCTGCAATGCGTTTTACTGCTCGTTTGAATAATGTTGTTACACAGCTCCTCTTGTGGGAGGTTGGGTTGTTAACAATGCATTGCAGCAACCCAGAACAGCAGAACTATCCCAAAGGATAACATTACTGAGTGGGAAGA
Source organism: Python bivittatus (assembly GCF_059951505.1). NCBI lineage: Eukaryota > Metazoa > Chordata > Lepidosauria > Squamata > Pythonidae > Python > Python bivittatus. Next base: position 40,659,857 of record NW_028277034.1, read on the forward strand.
ATTATAAAGACCATGTGAAAAATACAATAAATCTACCAGTCATTGTCCATTCTTTGGTTTTTCAAAAATCTTGTTCACTGACTGTTTTTGGAAGTGCTCTGTACATGATTACATCATGTTATATCAAGAGCAATCTGTGTGCACAGACATATACCCAACTTCATGATAGGGGCATAACAAAAGTCAAGATGGCAATCATAACCCCAAGATCGAAGCCCCTTCCCTTTTTTACATGCAACATGAGACAGAATGAACATCATATTCCCTCTAACAGTATAATATAATAAACAAGGGAATATTGCTAACCAGGATGCCATCAACAAATATGTATCACAAAAGAATAACTACAGGTAGTCCTCGGCTTATGTCCATTCATTCAGTGACCATTCAAAGTTACTGTGGTGCTGAAAACATGGACTTATGACTGATCCTTGAAGTTCCAGCTGTTGCAGCACCCCCATGGTCACATGATTGGGATCTGGGCACTTGGGTGCCCTCCTTGGGATTATGAGGTCAGGACAAGCTGCCGTCATGTAATTGCGATTTGTGACCTTCCCTGCCAGCTTCCCACAAGCAAAATCAATGGGGAAGCCGACAGAGTAGGTCGAAAGGTGCTTCAGTAAGTCACTCGCGCCATTTTTTTCTCCTGAGGAGCCTACTATGGAGTATGACATCCCAGGGATCTCATACTCCATAGCACCCCACACACAAACACACCTGCACCCATGCGCCTGCCCACATCACCTCCTGCCCACAGCCTCTGCCAACCCTCCCAAGGCCTTCAACAGCCCTCCCAAGGCCTTCACTGACCCACACACGGCCTCTGCTGACCTGCCCATACTCCATAGCACCTGCCTGTGGCACCACCCTCCCATTCCTGGCCTGAGACTCTCACCTCTTCCCACTTAATGACCCACGTGGTCCTAGAGTTATGACAGCAACTGGGACTGCCAGGATTGCCATTGCTAAGTGATGCGGTTACATGACATCACACTTTACGACTGCATTGCTCAGTGACAGCAATCCTTGTCTCAATTGCCATCGTAACCTAAGGATTATCTAGTTTTAATGAGACTACCAGTATCATGATATGGACTATAGCAAAAGCTTAACAAAGCTTTAGACAAACTGTTATAAAAAAAATTGAATTTCTCAAAAGGAATAGATAGGGAGAGCTGAGTCTGGCAGGCAACCTGTGAAGTTGAGAAATCTGTGTTCCTCAACCTATACCTGTCCATTTGATTTTTGTTATCTAAATGAAGGACTTTGCATTTGTCTCTGCTGTATCCCATTCTGAAATTTTCACCCATTTCCACATTACAATATGGATGTATGCCTGAAACTTTAGGCTTAAATGGCAAATCCATACTATCTTCTCCTATCAAATTGTGCACACACAGCCCACTAAGAGGGAGAGATGCGAAATTATCTCTGTGTGGTTCAGAATGGGTGATAAAGTGTACAGTAAAAGAAGTATGTTTCAAAGTGGGTAGCACTAGGAAACACAAGAAAGCTGCGGTTGGTTCAACTGCTAGTTGATCACTGAAAGCAAAAAAAAAAAAAAATACAGTGGACAATGTACATGACTATACATATTTTAATTTCTTTTCCCACAGACAATTCAGCGTTAACTAATCATGAAAGACAAGAGGACGTTTCTTACAGTGGTAAATAAATGTGATGCATGCTCTCTCCTCTCAAGTTTTTGTAAGAAATGTTTACAAACTGTTGCTTGAAATGACATTGTTGTGCTTGCTGGACTGTGAAACTCAATGCAAAAACCATCTGCCCACCTACCTGCCTGCATACCTGAGAGTCTCTTTAGATTCTCCAAAAGGAGGATAGAATATGATGAGCACAAAACTAACTTCTACCATTTCTCCTGGATATCAAGGTCAACATCATATAAAGGAAAAGCTGAACCAGCCAACCTTTGCAGAGGGCAAGCATAAGAATATGTTTGCCCAAGAACTATAAAGTTATTATTCAGGGCAAAGAATCTAGTTGAGATTTTATTTACAAGGTATTTGATGCAATGTGATTAATAATGAACACATCTCCACGATAAGATATATCTTATTGTTTAATTTATAGAAGAAAATAGAATTTATGTTGTTGGGCTTGATACCCATTTCAGTATCATAAGAACATCTACACCATCTAGGCCCATCTAGGCCAGCAATCTGTTCTCACAGTGACAAACCCACTGCCCAAGGAAGCCCACTAGTCTCCCAGCAGATGGCCTTCAGAGCCAAGGCTAATAGCCATTGAGCCCTGTGACTTCCATGAGTTGGTCCAACCTTTTTTGAAGCCAGCCAAGCTGGTAGTGAATTCAAAAGTGTAATTAGATGTTGTATAAAAAAAAAAAAAAATCTCTGTCCTGATTCTTCCAAGTTTCAATTTCACTGAGTGACCTCTGCTTCCAGTGTTTTGGGAAGAATAAAATAGCTTCTCCTCGCCCCCTTTATCTACACCACAGATAATTTGTAGTCCTCAATCATGTCCCCTCCCTCTAGACATTATCTATCTATCTATCTATCTATCTATCTATCTATCTATCTATCTATCTATCTATCTATCATCTAGCTAGCTAGCTAGCTATCTCACAACTTTTTGTCATAGGAAACTTGCTCCAGCCCCTTGATCATCTTAGTTGCTCTTTTCTGAACCTTCTCTAGTTCCACTACATCCTTTTTGAAGTGCAGCAACCAGATTGAAGAGAATACTTTCAACTGACTTAGAAAGCATGTATTACTACAATTCTCTTCCTTAAAAGGGAGACATAGGGAAACCAAAAAATTCAAGTTCTTCCACACTAATTAAAAAGCTGAAATTGGAATTATAGATTTATAACCCACTTTTCAGCAATGTTTTTGTAAGATGGAGCATCACCTGAAAAATATGTTTTGCATGACCAAAAAGACATACAAAAGGAATGTTTACTTTATATAAAATTTACGTATGCTGAATTACATGGAAACACAAACAGAGACAAAAAAATCCTATAATTTAAAAACAGGTAATGTATCCTTCAGCACAATGAAGGGTGTGATCAGTTGAACTTTTTGTTTTTTACGGATGGACAAAGTCTATGAAAAAAGGAATGTAAAGAGTTGCCCCCAAACTCTGCCTGTAAAGAGCAAAGTCAGAAAGGTGGGTGGGGTTTCAAGGAGAACAAGGCCTTCATCAATGGCTAAAAGCAATGGTCTAGTATCTTGGCAGCCCAAAACATATCAGCTGCTGGAAAAAAAATGGGGCATTTAAAATCCATATTCAACAACAGATGGGAGGCATGAAAGAGACAGAAAGAGAGAGAGAGAGAGAGAGAGAGGGAGAGACCTTATATCCACTCTCTTGAACATATTTACAGAAACTAGTATTATGATGGGGGAGAGGTATTCACTCCCATTTGTAATCTGTTCTTCTAATTCACATGGGGGAAGCATCTTAATCTTCTTAAATTCTGGCAGAAATTGTTTCTGTGTGCATACATGCAGCCAAGATACTGCTATTTACTGCAGACTTTGGAATAGGGGAGGAAATCAGATTTTTTCCCCCTTCCATTAAGGCTGCTTGCCTGCCATCTAGTGGTTGTGCTGAAATATAGAAAGCCTAACAAATTACTTGGGGGGGGGGGAATGCCTTCAACCCCTGGCACTACAGAAGTCCCTGCAGTTTTTTTTGGCAAGAATTCAGAAGTGGCTTGCCATTGCCTCCTTCCTAGGACTGAGAGAGAGTGACTGGCCCATGGTCACCCAGCTGGCTTTGTACTTATGGTGGAACTAGAACTGGGTTTTCCGAGAATTCTTTGAGAATTCTTGCATCAAGGGTGGATGGGAGGGGGTGCTGTATTTCAGATGTTTAAAGATGCACAGGTGTTGTAAAGTGTGTGAAATAAAATAACTACCTTCATTACATACAGGTATTATTTTGCCAGTTGTCATTGCCCTAATAGTAATAAGTGTCATCGTATTCCTTTTAATGGCTTTGTACCGAATGTGCTTGAAGACAACACCAGGTATGTATGTACATGTATATTCTTTAAAAAATAAAAATGTAAATGTATATAACATAATAAAACACACAGATGTAGGATGAGGGTATCTGGCTTTATAATACAGTACTTGAGAAAATATCTTGGATGTCAACTGAATGTGAGTCAGCAATGTTAGGTGACTATTTTAACAAAATAGTTTCCAAATCATGAGAAATACAATTTTTTTCTACTTGATTCTACTTTGGTGGGATTCCATCTGAAGTATGGCAGGCAGTTCTGAGTGTCCCACTTTAAGATAGGATTTGGAGAACCTGGAACAGTCCAGAGATGGCAACAAGGAAGATAGATATATAGATATAGATATAGATATATAGTGAAATGGGAAGCATATAAATTTGATTAATAAAATAAATATAAATCAATCAATCAATCAATCAAGGAACCACAAACTAAAAGCTATAATGAGAAGTTGAAGGAGCTGATAATATTTAGCCATGAGAAGATCAAGGGAGAATATTATAGCAGTCTTTAAATACATGAGAGGATGTCCCATGGAAGATCAAAAACTGTTCTTAATTGCTGCAGAGTATAGGACACAGAACAATGTGTTTAGTGACATACTGGACAACCATTTGTGGGGGACCCTTGACTTTGGATTCCTGCATAGAGCAGGAGGTTGGATTTAATGGTGTAAAAGTCCTCTTTCAGGTCTAGTAGCCTCTGCTTCTATTTGCTGGAAACCTAACCTGATATCTGTTAAAGTGCTTCTGAGATTAGGTGAAGGAAGATGTGGAGCCCTACAGCTAGAGATTGCCCATCCTACCTATTCTTATGAAAACTGCTAGAAAAACTTTCTTATAAAGATATGGAAATCAAACTGTAGCACCCATGGCTAAAGACTGCTATATACCTCACAGATTAGATTTCAGATACCATTCACAAAAACAACTTTAAAAAATGAACCAGAAATAAAACAATTGGAGCCAGTTCTAAATATTCTTAGAAGAAATTATAATTAGATTCATATTGATCCAGAAAGTTCATCTATAAAACCTGTAAACATTACTGATTTTAGACCACACTCAAATTTCATATTTTATAGAGTTCTCTATATAAGAAGGGCAAAAATCCTGGTACATAAAAGAAAATATTTCTCACATACCATGTTGGACTAGAAATATAGAAAGATAATGTAACATATCATGGTGGACTAGAAAGATAATGTGAATTTAAATTCCTTCCAGAGAGGCAAGAGAATGGAACTGAACAGTAAGTTATTTCCCTTTTCTTCCATCCATTCTGCTCATTTATGTTAAAACATGTTAAGCATGTTAGGTCACAGTTTCTCTAACAAGCCAATTTTGAAAAGAGTGATGTTGTTCACCTGACCTTTCAGCCCTCTACATTTATCTTTCAACAGTCTGGCCCCACTTCTTCCAGATGAATGTAATTTTGAGAGTACAAAGGCAGGGTGTGGGAGTTGAAGTTACATAACTTGTATGCAGTTACTCCATGGAGTTTCAAGTCAGCTACATGCTCTTTCATGTGTACTTTGATTCTCAGTGTGTGACGAGCTGCAACTGCTCTGTACTCATAGTCATTGTTCTACTTTGTGCAGCAATAACATTTCTCAGAAAACTTTTTTTAAAATTCCCTGCTACACACACACACACTTCAGAAAATGTAACTTTGCAGAATTTCATCCAAACATTTTCTTCTATGTCTGCATATAATACATGACAATTACTATTTTCAGGGTACAAAAAACCAGATTACTGCTATCACTTGCAGCTAAGGAAGAGAGGGAGACAGTTTTATCACCCTCATTGTTAGTATTCAGCCCCATCTTGGAGAAAATATTGGAGAATTTGTCTCCAACCTTGTCACTGAAAGAATTCGGAAAAACGACCCCATTTCTCAACCCACAGATGCCTAGATTTTCAAGGAACCCCTTCTCACAACTGTCTAAGTCATAGTTACTGGTTCAGTTTACCAGCATAGGCTTGTTTGGACTCTAAAAACCCAGGAGAAGATGAGAGAAGATGAGACAATTGACTTCTTCATTGTCTTCAAAACTGTCTATCATTCAGGCCATGACTTTTATGGTAATTCACTGAACAGTTTTAGTGCTTGTAAAGTTGTTTGCAGACCACCTGACCTGATTTATCATCCCAATTCATGATGAAGTTCTGGAACTCTAGAGAGCATTTCCAATTCTCTAACAATCCTTACCTTGTCTAGACTTGGGTTTACTCTTTCCTGGTTGGAGACTGTTCCAAAAATTCAAGTTTGCACAGACCTAATTGTAATCTTTTTAATTAAATTGTTGATTAACTAATCCAGATGGATGTCTTTGAAAGTTTCAGCATGTTCTTTACTGCTGACCCAAATGCCAAGCTGACATCTGTAAAAACAATAGTACCATTTTTAAAATCCTCTTTGAAATCATTCATTTACCTCTGGAAAATCTTCAAGGCAATCTTGATAGTATTCTCCAAATGGGATTATGAATATTGTTTGCTTGGCTTTGCTTTGCTTTCAACTAGGCTTGGGTTTTACCCCACTCCCCAACCCTGTCCAGTTTAGAAAATGTAGAACTGCAGTTTTATGTGATATTGACAAAGAAAGTGCACCAATTATGGGTGTGTTTTGTTACGGTCATTAGTTATATGTGGGAAAGTCAAACGCAAGTTGCTAAGACTTTCCAAAACACCTCAGGTTGTAATCTAATGCTTTTCATATTAATTCAGTGACATCCCCCAGAATTAAATGATTCTTCCTAATACATTTGCATTGGAGCGGTCCGTGAAGGAACAGATCACCGTTCCTTTCCTACTGCCCCTTGAGAGCAGGATATAATCCATTGCCTTTTTATGCTGGATACAGGATTCTTTAAAAATCTTCCCAGTATAGAAGCCCAGCTTAGGATTCTTTGCTGGGTGGAGGGAAACAGGCTATTCTTTTTTCCAGTCCAGCACAGAAATGCAGTCAGTGGCCCACAAAGAAAAAAAAAATCTCCTTATACCTTCACACCATGGAGGACAAGCAGGGTGACAGAAAGAACAAGATATTTCTCTATGTTTTCTCTAGCTAGCAGGAAAGGGGGGAAATTACTGATATATTGCATTCAAAGATATCTAATTTCACTTTTTTAACCAATACGCACAATCCAATTTTGTAATGCAATTTCTTATTATTTTAAAAAGTACATTAGAAAAAAATCTCCAATAAAATGTATATATTCATGAAAGCAGTGTACAACATGCCTTATATTGTGAAAATCATTTATGTTAGAGAAAAGTGCACATGTTTAGAGAAATGTGCATCAAAATACACAAGAATTCCCAAGTTCAATGAACTGAACTTGAAATGAAGCTGAGAAGGACCAAACTGAACATATTTGCAAAAATGTGAATCTGAAAGAAACATTGATGGAATTGCCCATTCCTATGGCGGCTTGCCTACATTCTAGCCAGAACCAGATTTTAGACAGAATCAGGCAATAATTTGACATGGCAGATGCTCAGTGGAAGTGGCTTTGTTGTTCCTCCTGAGTTGCCAAGCCATTTCCTTCTGTGACAGGACAGCTCAGAGTTCACATGGCTCATTTTCATTCTTTAAATTGGCCTGCTGACATTAGACATGGTAAAGGATGCTATTCCATCACCAAGATTGAAGTAAATCAGTCAAGGCTCCTTCTACATGAGGAATGAGAGTAGAAGATTGTGAGGGCAAGGTGTCGGAGGAGGAGCAAAGCTAGGCAGGAAGAGCTATAAGTTAGATCCAGCCAACAGTTTATCAATTCTCCTGTCCTGTACCACCCTCTATCCACTTCCATATCATGTATCCTTTGCCTTCATGAGACATTTGTCAATCCTACAACACCTCCCAACAGAGCCCCATCGGACAAAGAGAATGTGAAACTCATTTCTGTTAAGACAACTTCTCCAGACTCAGGTAAGTCATGTTTATTTGTCACTAGATAGGTTGGGAAGTAAGACCAGCCTTTTAAACATTCAGTCAGATTTAAACAAAATATCAGGGCTATATTTAGAACAGATAATAGGGCTATGCTTGCTTGAAAAAGATCAGAATCTTGTATGAGCCCAGCACATGTCTGTTATTCATTAAATCAACCCAACTGGTTTCAGGCTTCTGCATGAGTGTGGAATAAAAGATGCCACTGCTTTGAGAAGCCAGATCCTTAATGTTAATGGGAAGGAGACATAGCCTTTTTTAAGGCTCTTGCAGAAACCTGAAATAAGTTGGGCTGCTTTCATGAATAGCAGATAGATGCTCTGCTCACATAAAGCCTGACTCACTTCTTCCAATTCTTCACATAATGCACAGCCCTAACAGACAATCTGTTAAGACCAGTATCAACCACACTGAAGAGGAAAGCTTCTCTGGATGAAAAATGCATGAACAAAATTATAGGAAAAGAACATTGCTTTGGCTGTTTGTTCAGAATACTTGGTTTCCCCTTTTGGATATGATTATGCCTTTCACATAAGTTTTAGCCATTTTCTTGAAAACAGCACATCTGTGGACCAAAAGAAATGGCTGGAACCTTCTCCTAATCCATTTATGTCATAAATTGTTTGTTATTAGAGATCTTTCACTTATAAATAAGCCCTGATTTTAAAAAATAAAACAGGACTTGAGAAAACACAGTTTGAAAACCACAACTATGAAATGATCAGACTGTTCCCCTTAGCCTAAAGTTTTCAGACTTGGAATAACAGAAGAATAACATTGACAAGGTTTTTTAAAATTAATAAATGGAAAAGAGAGCTTTCGGTGCCTCAGAAGACTCCTGACTATAAGTTTTTCTTCTGTTGAGCAAATGCTCAATAAACTCATTACTGAACTGTGTTGTATGCATACTATATTTGGAAGACATCTGAGTCATTGGCATTTTAGGAACATTATTTTTTTTCTCTTCCCTCTCATCCAGTTAATTTGATTCATATTTAATACACTTTTTGCAGTTGGCTTTTCAAAATTTTAATGCATTTTCAGTTCACACATTTCCATAAGCATAAAATCCACTTTGCCCTTTCTGGTCTTGTGAAATATTCAACTTTTCTATAAAAGGGCTTAAAAGTAAAAATTCTCCAGCCTCCAAGTCTCCCCTGAGAGATTTCTTTCTTATACATGTAATCACATTTACCTTTATCCACGTTTTCTGAAGAAAATGAAGCTCCCTCCTTCAGATGTCAAAACAGAGCATCCAGGGAACAGCCGTTTTATAAAACGGAAATGCAAGAAAGATGGGCAGCAAAATTATAGTCCAGTGGGATCCGATGTGAATGCAACAGTAAAATAAGACTGTTTAACCATAGCTAAGGATTATGACTGCACTGATTAAAATAGTTCAGTACAGGAGAACTTGGATTTAATTGGCAAAGTCCTCTTCAGGAGGAAGAGCAACTCTTCACATGTTAGCTTTGGTTCCCAACATTTCATAGATAGAGTGGCCATTGCTGAGAATTCCAGGAGTTGAAGTCTATACACCTGGGGGAGCTCCAGGCTGAGGGGAGGCTACTGTATATACTCAAACTCCATTCTATTTTCCCTTGGTTGATTTTACAAGCCCATATTAAGAGCTTGCAAAAGAACTGCAGCCCCCTCCACCCCCACCACATCCCCTGTTAATAAACCAGTTTATTATGAAGCATAGATTCTGTATTCTCTAATTATAATTCAACAGACTAATGATACTAACTAGTTTTTGAAGGCTTTGTCTTACATAATTATATTTTAATGTAATGTTTGTATTCTGTTTTTCATCTCCTGCATATTTTAAGCCACTGCTGTTCCCCATTAATCTTTATTTTCCTTCTGGGCTAGGCATGTTCAGTTTCTTGACCCTTTCCTCCTATGACTTGCCTTTAGGCATGTCATTACCTTTGGAATCCTTCAAACCAATGTGAGTACTCCCATTGGTTATCAAACAGCAGCCTAAAGACTGGACTACTTCCCAATGTGCTTAGAAGAATGATTTCAATGTGTGCCCTTCAAGTTGGGATTAAGTTGCTTCCGGGGTGGGAGTCATCAAACTGGTGGAATATATCCCAGCCTCTTCCTGTATAGTAATGTGGAATATTTTTATATTTAAGCAAAAGGGTTTAGTTTTTATTTATTTTTTTTTGCAATCTTAAATGAGTACCTGTTCTTATTACTGAATTGTGCATTAATGTGCATTATGGATCTGCTAGATTAATATGTAGGCCATCCTTTTTTTTTTGGAATAGATTTAATTTATATAGCTCTTCTTCACCAACTGAAATGGCCTGTGGCTAAGACAAAAAACTTCAATATGATTATATCTGGACATTTACTGAAACGATGCATATTTTCATTTTCTTAGCAGAGCAGACTTCTCAAGGAAGGAATAAAACTCGGCAGCATAACGATTCCACCCCATGCCAGGGCAACCAACATGTACGCTCAAGATTTTATTTCTATCTGCTAAACGCTGAATGAATATTTCTCATTTTCAGTGGCAGTCAGTAGTTTTTTGTTGAAAAAGGTGGATAACCTTTTCTTTAGGTAGCTTAAAGGTTTGGAGCAAATATTGTTATGGGTTCCCAAAGCAATGAAGGCAAGTGGATAAATACCTTAGGGGACTCTGCTTGCCCTTCAGAATATCAAAAACAGAGCAGACTCTCAGTGTCAGTTATGGATAGCAGCTGGGCTGCCTTGGAAATGGTCTACTGTAATTGTATAAAGGTCATTTAAGAAAAGAAATATAACATGAAAATCTGATGTTGCTCTGCAGGGAGAGTGCCCCTGACAAAAGATCAGTGATCTACAAGGGAGTTTCTTATGGAATTCCATGAGAGAGATGTTATGGGTGCTATAATTCAGAGATGGGTGCTATAAATCTATTACTTGGGGGCGGGGTCATTTCAAAAGTTCTCAATAAGGAATCAGAGAGATGTATCTTTCCCCTTTTTTTAAGAAGGAAAAAAAAGAGGGTAAAATGACAACTGAGGAAAAGGGATACCTCTACATTCTTTTTTGTCTATGGAAGTTTCCATTAGCCTCCTTTTGTGGATAAGTGACTTCTGCAAGATTAGCCTGAGGGAATCTGGACTTTGAGAGAAATAAGGGTCCCCAATGTTCCGGTATCCGATGTGAAATAGTATCACGTTTCCAAGCAATTAATTGTGTATTCAGTAATTAAGTTTCTCAAACATTCAGCTTTGAACTTATAGATCAATAATGCAAATTATTTTAGTTTTTGCACCCTAAAAATCAGCCTAGTTGATATAATAAAGCCAAAATAAACTTGCAGTATAAACTATCTTGAAACTTTCCTTCATTTCAGATGTGAAGAATTCCTGTTTCATAGTTGAAACCATTGACCAAAGTTGGATTTTCTTGATGTGAATCAAGAGCATCTATGCATCACTGAAAACAACATTCACACTTTGTTTCTCTATAATTTTGTCATGTTGCCATGTTTTTCTCTATATACCTACTGTTTATCTCTGAAAAGGCTTTTGTACTTTTTTCTCTCTTTCTTTCTCTCTTTCAGTGTCCATTGCTCTATAGGACCTATTTATTGCTTTCCACGTATGTAAGGCAGAGGAAAATCACATATTATAAAACTATGTAAAAATGCATTTGACATTTGCTAATTCTGAAAGTTTTGTAGATAAAAATATTTTCTGCCTGTAAATAGAATTCTATGTATGCTTTCAATAATTAAATAATACCACAATATTAAATATTGTGGCCATATGCAGATCTGTGTACAGTAAGAACAAGATATTAACTTGAGTCTTTCCTTCTGTAAATACAGTAGAATCTGTCCATCCAATTCTTAGGTGTAGCAAAGATTCAAGTTATTATATCAATAAGTGACTAATCCCTTTATTATGACTAACCAAACTGGTGCAAAAGAGTCAACCACTTTTAGGTATTCCAGAATTCTCCCTCAGGGAACATGTTACAAAAACAAAAAATGGGGAAGAAACTCCAAAACGTCTTGGAGCAAGAAGACCAGAAATTATCTCCATGGGGTCTACAGCTCAGATTTGATCTTGAGACTGGAACTGTAGACAGAACCAATATGTTTGGTAGATGTAATAGATTCAGGGTTTCAGCTACTATCTAGGGACAAACAAAATGGTCACATTTGAATTGGTACTGCAGACTTGTGGCTGCAGCTCATGGCATCTTTTGGGGGCTTTCTTACTTGTTCCCTGCTTCTTGTAACAACTTGCCTTGATGAAGACTTCTGCAACTTCTTCTGCATCATTTAATAGTAACAAAAATATTACCTTAATGGGAATCCTACATTTTTTTTCTGATAGACCAACATGGCTATGATTGTTTTTTGAACCATTATATACAGCTTTATGACTTTTTTTGTGGAATGGTGGGAGAACAAGGCAAAAACCATTGTCATGCAGTCTGAACTTAGGGAAAGAAGAAGGAATATATAGTATGTATGTGTTAACACTTTTTAATATAATCTATGGGAATCTCTTGCACCAGATTTCTATTTCAAATGGCAGCTCTGGGGACTAAATTTTCCTAAGAATTTCTCACATTCCTTAATTCCCAACATTCCAAAAGGGGAGAAAGGACTACAGAATAGTGAAATTCATGATACCACCTTCTGCCACCATGACTACATTGCACAAGCACAAAGTTCAGAAAGGATTCTAGAAACCATCACTCTGTCAATCTTTATCCAGATTTTTTCCAGATTTTTTCCCTGGAGAATTGTCCTCTACTTAAAAACCAACAATACTTGGTCAGAATCTATGGCTGCTGGAACAATCCAGAAATGTAATAAACAAACAAATGGTTGTTTCAAATTTCATTTTCGGGGTGCTTTTACTAAGCATGCAGAAGTGTATCTGTTTGGCAATAAGAAAAAATAAAGCTTTTTTTTTTGCAACATTTTATCAAAGCATAAATTTGTGCATAATTAACATAGGGGTGAGTAAGACACAAATAAACAAGTTGCTGAAAGCTGTGGCAGACTTTACAGAATTGGGAGGTCATCTCATCCAACCTAGTGAAGCAAAAAATCCAACATTAAGCTAGACAGATGGCAATTCAGCCTTTGCTTTAAACCTCTAATGAAGAAGGAACAACACCCTCCCCATTTCAGTGGCTATAGTCAAACAGCTTGTACTGCCAGAGAGTTCTAATGTTTAACCAAAATCCATTTTTGTGTAATTTGAATCTGTTGTATCATGCCTCTGGATGGAGCAAAATAAAATATATTTCCTCAATCATCTACTTGACAGCCTTTCAAATATTTTAAGATAGCTATTAAATTTCCTCTTAATTGCCTCAAACCATACTAAAGTCCTTCAATTTTTCCTCATGTTCTCTAAGCTCCTCACAATTTCCACCTTCCTTTTTTGGTCATGTTTCAGTGTCTGTTAATTTCTGAAATCCTCAGATCACAATCCACTCAGAGGAGCAGTGAATGAATCAAACAGAGAGAATTGTTTCATCCCTAAACTGGGTGAGAATTTAAAAGGGGGGGGGGAATTATATTATATTGTTAAAAATTGCTTTAAAAAATGAAAATATAAATGAAATTGGAATAGGGAATCTTTGCCACTTTTGTCAGCAGAATTTCAGTAAATGGTGTCAGCTATATAAATATCAGCTATAAAAACAAAATAGAACAAAACCTTGCATAACAACTTAGTCAAAGAGCTTGAATTTCCTTGGCACAAATCCAGCTGTTACAGTTTTAGTCCAGTCTTAATCCCCCAAATAATTTCAGAAAAATATTTACCCTATTACAAGCAGTTCCTTCTTCAATGCAGCAATGTCCTGAAAATAGTATCAAATTTGACTCACTGGTAGGTGAGGAATATTTCAGATAATATTCAGAGGAAAGGAAGATGCCATGGATCTCTTTCTAAAAGAGAGATTGTAAACTTCTGTACCACAATTATTTCCACTTCCCAATCTTTCTAGAGCAAGACATTCTACTCTGCATATGCCGTTTTCTTACTATCTTCAGAAGCTTCAGGTGAAGGATGTATTTTAATCACCATTATTAATCAAGAGTCACCTACCAGTCTGGTCAGCTTCTCTATGTAGAATGCAAGAAGAGCAACATCTTGTTCTTCAGATAAGACAACAGAATATTCTGCTACTTGGGAAGCCCACTATATTCCCATTCATCCATGCTATGTGGATGTACTGTATGATACATTGAACCTAAACTATGGGTTCTCTCTTCATTGTTAGTCATAACTACAAGTGGTAAGCATAGTTTTGAAAAGCTTGCACTCTTGGAAACATTATCTATCAGCAAAGACTGAGTAGACATTGACATTCCTTATTATCTTATTTGCTGTATTACCAGGCCAGCAATAAAGCATGCAGATTTGGGGTTTCTACGGGTCTCTGCTTCATATCGTCAAGGAAAGGGGGAAAAAATAATTTTTCATACTATGGCTCTCTTCTCCAACCTAAACAACCCTCTGTTGTTTAGATTTCTACTTATAATCTAATCCCCAGCAAGCATACAGTGGTCATCAGACGAAGATTATAGGAAATAAACCCAATGCATTTGGAGGGCACCAAGAAGAGGAAAGTTGAACTAAGTAGATATGTGAACTTCTATGGATGGAGATAAATCATGCCAATAAAATGTACATGAAACAGACCAGAAATAAAATAAAACAGACCAGAAATAAAATAAAAACATTTGCTGATAGATAATGTTCAGTTGGCACCTTTTGCTATGATGCCCATAATAGTTATAATCCAGTACATCTGGATTTATTATATTTGGAAACACTGACATAAAATGTTTAATAGCTGAACAATCATGGGGTCATGGAAAACCATTAAGGCTTGTTTGGGTTCACGAAAGTTGAGAGAGAAAATTGGAAGGAAAAAGCAAGCAATGTGAATAATTTCTTATAACATGACCACTTTATAACATAGCAACTATCATTTATGTGTGATTTATGCATATTTCATTTATTGATAATATTTATAAGCTGCCCATTCCACATGGACTCTGGGCATCATACAGTAGTTCAAAATGTAATACAATAAACACAAATCAACTAAAATAATAACATGCAACTGACCAAGACTGGTCACTCAAGCAAAGTTACAGGCCAAAAGCTTATGGGAACAGTACCAGTTTAAGTTGCTTTCTGAAAGCAAGGAGGTTGCAGCCACCTGTACTTTAGGACGTAAGGTGTCAGTCCTGGTTTTTCTTAAACAACTTTCTTGCAAATTTTTCCCTTTTTTCCTATTAATAAACTGCTGTACTTAAAAAGTCCTTTCTTATTTTTCTGGTATTGTCCTATTCATGATTGTGCATTTATTTAATTTTGCTTGTGGTTATTACAGGCAAGGAAAAAAAATCTAGCTTAAACTGTTAATTTCAAATACAGGGGAAAAAAATCTGAGAAGGCTAATGTATATAGTACAGGAAGGTAAGGTAAGATAAATTATATTACAGGGACCAATAAAATGTGCATGAAATAGCTTATTGTTTTTAATTTGTCATGGATTAAGGATCAACTATCAACATCTTTACACTTTTACTTATTCCAAATATTTGTTTCTCCCTTTTCTTAATCTCTCTCTCGCTTTCTCTTCCCCCTCCCCCCTTCTTTTTTTTTAATCTGCACTTTCTGACTAGGAAAAATGATGACTTTTTGAAAACTGATGGGAAGAGTGGTTTTCATCATACATTAACTTTTATACTGTGGGAGAGTTGATAAATGCTGCAGGCAGGTAATTTTAGACCTTGGACTTAATGGTCTTAGAAAAGCCCCAGGGCCCTTTTAGTACTCTGAGAAGCCTGAGTCAGAAATTTCATTTGATTCCCTACCCATACCCTTTGCCTCCTATTTCTTCCATTATTTTGAAATCAATGGCCCAATAAATGGAAGTAAGGGGAAACCCAAACCACTGTAATACTATGTAATACCAGGTGGGATTCTCTTTTAACTCTTCAGTTTCTCAACCTGGAATGAACAGCTTCATTCCCCTTTTTGAATAGAGGCCCAAACTGTTGTATTAATTTAATTGTGAAGTCCACAGCAAGCATTTCTGTTCTTCCCTCCACTTAGTTTAGATACAAAGGAAAAACTAAAAAAATAAAGTATAAAACAATTTTCCAATTCTGCTTTTGAAAGAGAAGAAAGGAAATACAATTTTACATTTCAAACTCATCACCACAATTTCAAGAACGTAAAGGAGCTTGTTTCAAATGCTTTTGTGTTAGCCTGGAAGTAGAAGTACCTGTTTGTTTTATATAGATACCACTATGCTCATCTCCATTTTTGTGCTCCTGACTATAAAATGCTTCTGAAAATAAAAAGAAAAATTACTGTTGAGCTCTGGTTGCAATATCATCACTCCATCTTCTTTTCCCACCACCTTCCTTTCGCTGGGTAATCACTGCCTGTTACCCCGTTTTGAACTCTTAGTCTGTCCTCTTCTGTTCCCGGCAAGTTCTCAATACCCTTGGTTACTGAACACGTGAAGTGATATTAAGAATGCTCAGGCCATAGAGAATAACAATGTGCCAAGCACACATCTCAGCTGACATTTTATCAGTACCAGTTTTAAGGTGGGCTACATAAATACTGATTTATACAGTTCATTCCATGGTCCAAGAACCTTGCAGAGAAAGGCATAGTGCTCTTTTCAAATGCATAAGCCTGGTAGGATTGCTTTAGGATGGACTTTTGGGCAGCATTTTCATATAATAATACAGTAATATATTATATATGTATACAATAAATAATTAATATTTATATATGTATTATTTAATAAATATGTTCAATAATATGTTCAATGTAAGCCTTGGAACCTAGTATCATGCAATAAGGTTAGAGTTAACGCCCAAAGATCAGGGAAGGATAAGGCAGTAGCCAGCATCAGGGATACTAGAACACTCCAGAATTCAGGCCCATGTTCCTCAGACAAGGTTCAACTAGGAGTGTATATTCCTTCCTGACCACCAGCAGCCAACATGGCTAAGTGGTATCAGTCCAGAAATTGAGAGTTCTTCATTGGCTCAATCACCATAAAGGACAGCTTGCAAATAAGGGATAAGTGGGGCTGGCTCACAGATTCTCTGTTGCATCTTCATGTGTTTGGTACCTAACAGCATTGGAAATCTGATTAGAAGGCTACAACGGTATTTGAATTATTGCTTTGGTCAAACAGGCAAGCAATGACCAAAGCAATTATGGGACAAAAGAAATTTGATGAACAATGTTTTTCCAAAACCATCTTTAATTCTCTTAAATGCAACATTGTACGTCTATAATGCCACCACATATTATTTGTTTCTAATTATGGCCTTAGTGCTCCAAACACTATTTCTAGAGTTAATAACTGAATGTTTCATTGCTGATGTTTTTTTAAAGCAATTCAGTACCTTCTTTGCCGATAGTTAATTTATCTGAAAAAATCAGATAACCTGAGTGGTATGAAAAAATATTCTTTTGACTGAATAATAATAATATTAATATCAATATTAATAATAATAATAATAATATAGAGGTTATTTCCAGATATTTCAAATGTGCTGTTTGAGGAAGTTATGCCAAATTGGATCTCCCATTCAGCATCTAGCATCAACAGATAACCAGACACCTTTGAATATGGCAATTTCTATCCATCTTCTTCAAACTTTCCAATGTGGAATTATAGATCTGGATTCAGAATCTACGCTGATTAAGACTTTAACACTCTTGTCATTGTTAGAAGGTTAAACCTATTGATTTTAGAATGCCTTCTAAATTAAGAAAGATTTATCGTACTTGAAATTTCTTATCCTCTTGTCATTTTTTGGCTTAGTAATCATCGAGCTCCTTACAGATAATACTTAAAGGCCATTTGCAAATGTGGCCATTTGCACATATTTGGAAGTTATCCCTATAGTTTTATCTATACTTTCAGACAAGTTTGTTGTATGCTAATAACATTATGCAGACAAGCATGCAAACGTTGGAAAAATTCCTCACTCAGAATTGTTTATCTAAACCTTATTTAGTATTGTCCTTAAAGAAAAGCATGAGACCTAAATAAATGAGTATTTATAAATAATGTTGCTGCAGAAAGTCAACAATCACTGCATCCTATAGACTGTACTGCTATTTTACTAGAAAGAATAATGTAACTTTTATGTCCAAATAATGCTACAAAAGTTATGCTGCTCTGCAATGTTTTGTTTTGAAAGGAGAAACCAGTGGTCCTCCAGATGTTGCAGACCTATCACTCCCAGCAATTCCAGTCACTGTAATCAAAGTTGAAGAATGCTTGGAATTATAGGGCTTATCCATACATCCTGCTTGCTGTGGCACAAAGATGCCCTGCTCGCTGTTTCTCAAGGGTAATCTCACAACATAGCCTCTATCATGTAGTCAACCTGCTTTTGAGCCAGGCTGAAGTTGAGCTAAGGTATTCAGGCATGAAAATATTGTTTTCCCTGGTACTGCAGCACAAGATCTCCCATACAGGCTTTGTATACACTGTGGAGCAAGAGCCTTTCACAGCCAGCAATCAACTGAGTTCCAATTGGCCTGGTAGGTTTGCTGTGAGATCCTCGTTGTCAAAGTCCGGTCAGTGTCCTCTGTATTTCCATGACCATTTGGGCTGTAGATATGAAATTGGACACTTTGCTTGCAGAGCAGGTTTTGGGAAGGGGATGACAGAGCTTGGAATACTGACTTCATGTAAGGCAGAATGTTGGTGTTCCAGAAGTCCAATATACCTACTAGTAAGAAGAACTTCCCTCAGCATTTTTTTTTTAAACCACAATTATCAGCCCCCACAAGAATTAAAATAGTTTGCTCCACTGATGGCCTGTCTTCTCATCATGGTAATAAATAATTAAAATGGCAGCTTACACTCCAAGCCCAGCCCTTCCACATGTTCTGGGCAGCAGTTGGTTGTTGATTTCCCCATTGGTAGGTGATGCTGGGTAAAAGAGGAAAGTTAGCCAGGAATCCACTAATCACTGGTTTAAAAATAATCCATGTTATATTCTATGAAGGCAAAAACATACTAAACTTACTGCTGCAGCAAAATGAACAGTAGGCTGTGGGGACAAGTGACTCAAGTTCTCTGCCTCTCTCTTATGTAAATCCCTAGAACTTTAGCTTAAAGGTTTTCAATATTTCTGAAGTACCAAAATTCACTACAACATTTATTTCCCAAATGTCTAGCAATCTTATTATCTTAGCTAGCATGACAAATGACCATCTTGGGTCCTAACGATGGAGTCCAATATGTAGACAGTTGCCCAGTTGTTTCTACAGGGTATAGAAACAAAAGTCTTATCTGAACTTACAGTTTACTGAAAAAGTGGGCTACAAATGTGACTCCTAAAAGAGTGTGTCCATATCTTGAGAGCAATGCACAAGAAGGTCTTCTCATGCAAGCTAGAAAGACAGGCCGCTGAGAGGAATCATAAAGACCTCTCCTGCAGATCATAATAGTTCGTACTGGGTGTGGTCCCTCTAGAGCAGTATTTCTCAACCTTAGCAACTTTAAGATGTGTGGATTTCAAGTCGCAGAATTTCCCAGCCAGCATGCTGGCTGGGGAATTCTGACAGTTGAAGTCCACACATCTTAAAGTTGCCAAGGTTGAGAAACACTGCTCTAGAGAGTCAGGCCCTAAGCCATTTGGAACTCTAAGATTAATACCAACACCTTACATTGTGCCTGATAAGCAGCTGGCAACCAGTGTGAATCTTTCAATATAGAGATTATAGTCCATTTCAAAACAGATTGAAAGCCTCACACTGCACATAGCATAGTAGTCTAGTGGTTCTTTTTGTTCTGAGATACAGAGTAACTGCATGAAACAAGAGGAATCACACCTTGGTTATAGAGTTGATACTTATTCATTTTTCCTAGTCTCCAGGGGGCCCACATCCGGGGCCCCCAGTTTAGATAAGTTTCCAAGTAAAAGCATATCTACCTAATATACTATTATATATCTAATATATATCTATTATTTAATAAATATTATATAATATATATATTATATATTTTTTATATTATAATAATTATATATATATTATATATATAATATATAATATAAACATTATAAATATTAAATATATATAATATGTAATATAGTATTTGGATTCTAAGTCCCATGTCCTGGACTACAGCTTTTAGAAGGATGCTCAGCCAGTATTTTCTTTAGCTCTTTTATGGGTTAGCACAGATTTGGGCAACCTACAGTACCTGAAAACTAGCAAACAATAGCAGATTGATTTTTGGAATGAAATAATCGAAGACTGCAACAGCCTCTTCCTGGCATTTTGAAAACATCTCATACTGGCCGTCTCTGGAGTGGAATTGACTTTCTACATCAGCTGTCTCCCCAAAGTAATTAAAGTGTTTTAAACCAGGCTGCCCCATCCTCTATTCCAGAAAATATATCTCTGAGCCTCAGAGCAACAGCACAACACCCTCAAGGTTGTTGTGGTTAGTGGCACATATTATCACAACACATAGCCTGGAGCTGCAAGAATTCAGGGTTGACATAAGGAAGGAAAATGCAATTTCAGGGTTAAGGAGCACCACCTTTAAATGCTATATGGGGCTATCACACTGCAACTGGTAGTAGATGGAACCAAGATAAAAAAAAATCTCTAAATTAGATTTCAATTCATTTACATTTAAATATATTTAAACTTATATGTAGCTAGCATGATTATTTAGAGTACATTTAATAATTTAATCTTCTATCACCTTAAAATTTACAATTTACTAAGAACTTTGGGAGATCTATGGGAAGCAATGCATTCAGGAGATGCCAGTGACTGTACGGACTCCAATTCTGACCCACCATATGGTGTGCTTAGCCAAATTCTACCCATATTCTTATCATTCCATGCAGTGCCTAACTTGATAGTTTGCTGTCTTAGATTTCTAGCTTTCATTAAAATAAGCAGGCTGGGGTGGGCGGAGCAATTAGAAAAAAATGTGTGGAGCAATGTTATGTACCAATTGTCCCAGAAAGTACTTCTATACATGCTCATGCTCAGAAATGTTTTAATCATTATTACATATTTTCCAGGATAATGTGTAACAAGGAGTACCAGAATAGAATATTCAGTTCAGATTAATTCCTGGCTTATGAAAATGACATAATCTCTACTTTTTAAAAATAACCCTGCAGGAAATAATATTGTTGGAGGGAATGAAAGGACATATACAATATGCTGAATTGGACAGCTAAAACCCTCCAACAATATTGATTATTTTCTTAACTGACATAGTATCAGTTATCTCCACCTGTCTACCCACCCTGCTCCCTGATCTCCAGAAATATTAATTCACCTTCCTCAAGAGGATTGCTGCATACTGGAAAGTAGAGTTTTCAAGTCCTTCACCCTGAACAAGATATGGGGATATAAATTAAGTTGTTAAAATCTACATTATTGCAGTTGTAATAAAAAAAGTAGTGAGAAATTATGAGGTCAAATTACCGTAAATGTTTGTTTAGATAAACTCACTTTGCAGCCCACTTTTAAAGCACATTTGTCTCAAAGTACCAGGTGTTTCACTGATAATACAAAACCTTAGGGAAAAGGAAGAGAAAGAGGAGATAGGGAGAGAAAGGGAAAGAAAATAAGCCTAACATTGGAGCTTCCGGTGGAGAAAAATGACAGACTGATGCTCTCCAAAGTGCAGAAAGCCACTGTACTGAGAACACTGGCTGGGAGGTGAATTCCAGCCAGCGCAATCTTCCTGGACCAAAGGAAGTTCGATAGATAAACCACATGTGTTCCTGATGGCAATTCCTTCTGAGTTAAGTGCAGAAACTGAAATTTTTTTGCAGCTGGCTCAGGGGTTGAGTTGCCAGGAGACCTGGAATTCCATCTATGCTCCTAACTGCGGTGGAGCCTTATGCCTTGCTTCTCCCTATTTCTTAATCACCTTGGAAAGTAATTAATTACAGATGAAGAGAGATTTCTTCTGCAACAAAGATAAGGTTCCTTGCGGTGAGTTAAACCTTCTTTCAAGATCACAAAAACAAAAAACAAAAAAACCAAGAGACACTTTGATTTAAAGATTCAAGAACTATTTGCTAAAAGCTCAGTTAAGAGAAGATATAAAAAAGTTTTTAAAATGGATAAGGGAACAGTCTTTTCTTCTTCCTATTTTTCTATTCCTATTTTTATTACTTTTACTTTTGATTAAAGTGTTTTGCTACAATTTTTTTATTAAGCCAGTTTAAGAGATTAGTCCAGTGTGGGGATGTTGCTAGCTATCTTTAAAGAGTCTATGTGATTGATGGAATCTGCATAATAAAGGATAAGGCACAGACTGTGACGTTTAGTTGCCATGGAGACATGATGTTTGTTGTGGTGGAAGTCATTGAGATCTACTAAAATTAAAGTGTTTCAAACAGGAAGATAACAAGGGAAAAAAAGACAGAGGTTTATCTTTTTATTCTGATGGCTTGGTACTTTTTTGTTTTTGAATTAAAAATGACTACTAGAAAAATGGCAAAAGAGGGCAAAAGAGGCTCATTAGAACAACCTACAGAAAAAATAAGTACACAAAATATACTTCAGAAATTTTTTGAGCAAATGGAAAATAAACTGGATGCTTTTGAACAAAGAATGAATTAAAGATTTGTCAAGCTAAGAGAGGAAATGAGAGAAGATGTTAAAAAGATGGAAAATTCTATAAAACAAATATCTGGAGAGGTAAAACAAATTAATGATAGAGTGGAAATTTTAGAGAGTAAGTCTGAGGTTCAAGACAGAGAGTTGGAAAGAGAATTAGAAACCGGGTTTACTGGAATTGAGAGAGAATGAATTCTGTTTGAGATTTAAAGTTGTTCCAGAAATTCCAGATGAAAATATTAGAAAGCGGCTTATTAATGTTTTGGCAAATATTTTGGATCTTGAAAAGGAAGATATAGAGGCAGAAATCAATAACATTTATAGAATAAATTCCAGATTTGCCAGGATGAGGAATGTCCCTGGAGATATTTTGGTGCACTTTCTTAGAAGGAAGACAAGGGATCAAGTCCTGTAGAAATATTTTAGTACAAGACTGAAAATGGATAATACATATATAACTGTTTTGAAAGAAATTCTATTAGAATTTTATGTAAGAGAAAAGAATATTCCTTACTGGCTGAAAAATTAAAACAGAAAAAGATCTCATTTTGATGGGATAAATTGGAAGGTGTGATTTTCACTTTTAAACAGAAAAGATTTAGAATGAATTCTGTCCAGAAGGAGAGAGATTTTTTAGAAAAATATAAAAGAGAATTGGAGGAGATGGAAATAGAGGTTTCAGAGGGACCTACATAACAATCACCACAGATGCCACAGAAACTGAAAGATGATACTGAATTAGGTGCCACAGGTATGGATTTTTCCAAATTTTTGGCCTGAGTATGGATTACAAAAGTTTAACATGGAATATAAATGGAGCAAATGATCCTCAGAAGAGGAAAAAATATTTCATTATTTGAAAAAAGTAAAGCAAGGTATTATTTGCCTACAAGAGACTCATATCAGGAAAAAAGATATAAAATATTTGACTTATAAAACTTTGGGTGAAGAATTTATCTCAGCAATATTAAGAAGAGAAATGGAGTTGTATGTGTGTGTATTTGAAATAATTTTATTATATTTTTAAGATAAAGAGATAAAAACTAACAAAAACCAATAATTAATGTAGTAAGTAGAAAAGAGAATGAAAAAGAAAATAAGGTCAAAAGTGCAGAAAGAAAAAGAAATACAAAAGGCAAATGACTTCTGACTTTCCTTTACAACAGATATATGTATAAATTTGCTTTAAGCTCTTACTCTAAATTTACAATGTAACTTTCATTTTTTCTATTTTCTACTATTATTTCTAATCATCAAATCCATATATCATGATTTCATTTTTTTCTGTTTCATGTAAATAGTCAAAAAGTGGTTTCCAATCAGCACTAAAATTTATCAATGTCTTTTCTTTAATCAAAGCTGTCAATTTTGCCATCTCAGCCAGCTCCATCATATTCACCATCCATTCTTCCACTGTAGGTAATGTCAAACTTTCCACTGTTGTGCATATAGAAGTCTCGCTGCTATTACATATAAACACAAAGTTCCATAGGTTTTTTTCCAACTGTTTATCCATGAATTTCAAAAGAAATGTCTCTGGTTTTGGTTGTATATTAGCCTTTAAGGTCTTCTGAATTAATATATGTATTTGAGTCCAAATTTTTTTAGCTTTTTTACATGCCCACCAAACATGATAAAAAGTCCCCTCTTGTTGTTCACATTTCCAACATGCATTCGAAGTACTTTTATACATTTTAGACAATTTTTCCAGCAACAAATACCAACAGTACATCATTTTATAAAAATTCTCTTAAAGATTATAACACAATGTAAATGTTCACCATTTGTACATAATTCTATTTCAAATTCAGTCTTACCATCAGTCTATCTTCTAGAATCATTGTAAATAACTTATAATCACTGTTCAATAATGATATTGGTCTATAGTTTTTTGATGAAGTTAAACCTTGTCCCTCTTTTGGTATTAGTGCTATGTTAGCCTCTTTCCAACATTCTGGCATCTTACCTCCCTGTAGGATAAAGTTCATCATATTTTGGAGGGGATATAAACGTGCATCCTCGAGCATTTGTAATAAGAACCTGGTAGTTCATCCAGTCCTGGCACTTTTCCTGGTTTAATCTTTTTTATAGCTTCGGAAACTTCCCTTATTGTTATAAGTCCATCCATGATCTGTCTTTGGTTCTCTGTAAGTCTTGATAAATTTTGTTTCTTTAAATATTTTTTTCCAAGGGAATGTCATGTCCTTTATACAAATTAGAATAATACCGATGAAAATTTTTTTGTATAGCCATGTTGTCCGTTAATACAGTATCTCCCTCTTGAAGTTCCAAAATCATCTTCTTAACTTTCTCTTTTCTTAATTTATCTGCTAACCATTTCCTTGGTTTATTTGCAAATGCAAAATTATTTTGTTTAGCATAATTCATCTTAATTTCCATTTTTCTTACTGTTAACATAGATAGCTGTTGCTGCAAAAGTTTAATTTGATGTGAGATATTCATCTTTTCTGGCGATTTCTTTAATTCTTTCTCTTTTCTTTTTATCTCATTCAAAATAGCTTGTTTTCTCTTGAGTCTTCTTTTTAAATTCAGAATTATGTTGTATAAAATACTGATGAAAGCTTTACTTGTATCCCAAACCGTTCTTAAATCAGTACATTCATTTAAGTTATTCTCAAAGAATTCTATTCTATTAATTTCTTTTTGCAGTCTTTCACAATCAACTCTTTTTGTAATTGCATTTTGTTTTAGTCTCCATCTAAAAGAAGTAAATTTTCTTTTAAAAATCAAACTCACTGGGTTATGGTCAGAAAAAGCCTTTGGTAAAACCTCAACTTTAGAAATCTTAGTAACCAAGTTTTCTGAGGTCCAAATTATATCTAAGATGATCTATGCCTTTCTGAAAAATAAGTATATTCTCTAGAATTCCCACTTTTTTGTCTCCATACATCCACTAAAGCTAAATTGTCCATCAAATCAAAGTCTTTGGTAATTACTTTGAATATTTTTAGTTTTCTTCTCTGATATTCTATCTAATTGTGGAGAGACCACTCCATTCCAGCCTCCCATCAAGCACCAACTGTCATAAGAAAAGCTTGTCAATTGTTCCATAAGTTATTTATTAAAAATTCCTTTATCTTCATTTGGAGCATAAAGTCCCATATAGTTTTAACTCCATGTAATTTAACTTCCACCCCAACAAATCTTCCATGTTCATCAGTTAATACAAGTTTTGGTTTTAATTGGGGATTAACATACAAAACACCTCCATTGATTTTTTTTTTTAATCTTGCTGAAATAAATTCTTCTCCCAAATTTTTGCAGGCCAAATACTTTATGCCCTTTTTTTCTAATATGAGTCTCTTGTAAGCAAATTACGTCTTGTTTTAATTTTTTTAAAGTAATGAAACAGGTTTTTTTTCTTTTTCGAGGAGCATTTGCTCCTTTTATATTCCATGTTAGACATTTATAATCCATAGTTAGGCCAGTAGTTTAGAAAAGTCTATACCTGTAGCACCTAATTCAGAGTCATTTTTTTCAAAGTCCTTTTGTCTCTATTGTGATTTTAGGGCAGTCTTCTCCACAACTTCCATTTGGCCCTGTTCCAAATCTCCTTTAAATTTTTCTAAGAATTCTATGGCCTTTTGAATTTTTCCAAGAATTCTTTAGCCAATCAGACTCTTTTCTGTTGGAAAGTAAAAATTACTTCCTCTAATTTATCCCAAGGAAATTAAATCTTCTGTTTTAATATCTCAGTCAAAATAGAGTATTCTTTTCTCTTACATATAATTCTAACAGGAATTTCTTTTAAGATCTTTTAAGATATCTACATTATCAGTCTTCAGTCTTGTATCAAAATGCTGCTGCAAAA
This sequence comes from Python bivittatus, assembly GCF_059951505.1. NCBI lineage: Eukaryota > Metazoa > Chordata > Lepidosauria > Squamata > Pythonidae > Python > Python bivittatus. The sequence continues at coordinate 40,686,312 of NW_028277034.1, forward strand.
CCACACAAAATGCACTAAAGCATCCCTTGGAACATCTCTTACTGTAGTAAAACATGAATTTATTCAATACATCTTGTCAATCTCATCTTCAGTATCTTCCTGTTTGCAGTCTAAAAAATCTGTCAATGTCTGAACAACTTTTCTTCTAATATCTTCATCTGGATTCTTGGGATTGGCTCTATATCTCAAACAAAATTCCTTCTCTTTAAGTTCCAGCAGAGCCATATCATCCATTCCCCTTCCTAATTCTATATCCCTAACTTCTGATTTATTTTCTAGAATTTCCATTCTGTCACTCACTTGTTTTATAGCTCCAGACATTTGTTTTACAGAATTATCCATCTTATCTAACCTTTCATCTATCTTTTTCTAAAGAGTCATAAATTTAGCTTCAAGTGACTGAGCCAGTTTAGACCCTAATTCATCAAACAATGACTGAAGTAAACTTATAGGGATTGCTTTATCTTCTTTCTCCGTATTTTCCTTCTCCAACAGCTGCTCTGAGGAGCCTCTCCTGGCCTCCATTTGTGTTCTGCACATTGCCATTATTCAGAACTGAAAGTGTTAAGGAGAAAAGAAAGCAAATACACCCTTCACTCTCTCTAGGGCCTTTAAAGCTGTACTTACAGGCATACATCCCAGCCAAATACACCGTTTACTCAAATTACTGTGGTCTTTTGTTTTGTAAATCCAGCCAATTACCAAGCATGTTAAGACAAAACAAAAATTGTCCCTATGGAAGAACTAAGTCAAATTAATGCAGCTGAGATTTTTGCAATGCAGATTCACAAAAGTTTACACTTTTAAAAATAAATCTTCTCTTTTTTCCGTTATTAGCTTTCTTATATCATCCTTGTTATCCAGCTTTTTGTGAAATATTCAATGTACTTTAATTTTCTAAGTTTTCTTTTAAATTTATAATCCCAGAAAGGATGAGAATGCACCAAAAGAAATACTTATCTTCTGCGAAAGAAAGCCTCTCTTAAGCTGAAGAATAATTATAATCGAAATATGATTAAGAAATGAGAATTGGCAGGTCCTAGCGTCCATAAAGGCTACACCACAACTGCAAGCAAAGATGGAATCCCTCACCTCCCAGCCATTCAACTTACGAGCTGACCGCAAAAACTTCCATCTTTGTGGTTAACTCACGGGGTACGGCTATCCAAAGATCAAAAAGTTCCTTCTCCTTTGTCTGGGGGAAATTTGGTGTCCAGTGCTGGTTGCTGGGTGCCCTTTTGAAGCTGTGGTGTCGTCTCTGTTCTGCAAAGACAATTAGACTGCCATAAATCCTTTACTGGAAGCTGGACTTATTTTGTATATTAATCCTCAACTAAACCTGAACTTGTATTAACTGATGAACGTGGTAGACTTGTTGGAGTAGAAGTTACATTATATGGAGTTAAAATCATGGTCTTGGGAGTTTATGGCCCAAATGAAGATAAAGTGACTTTTCATAAACAACTGATGGAGAGATTAATGGAATTTTCCTATGACAGTTGGTGTTTGATGGGTTGAAATGGAGTGGCCTTCCCCCAACTATACAGGACTTCTGAGAAAAATATTAAAATTACTCAAGGTAAATTACCAAAAGTTTTCTTTGATTTGATGGACAATTTAAGGCTAGTTGATGTATGGAGACAGAAGAATGGTAGTTCAAGAAAGAACACCTATTTTTTCAGAAAGACAAAGATCTTTTTCAAGAATAGATATGATTTGGATTTCAAGAGATCTGCCTACTAAAATTTCTAAGATAGAGATTTTACCAAATACTTTCTTATACCACAATACTGTCTGGTTTATAAAAGAAAATCTAACTCTTTCAGATGGAGATTAAATTAAGTGTTGTTACAAAAAGGTGACATTGTTGAGGACTGTAAAAAGAAATTAAAAGTTTTTTGAAAATAATTCAAATAAAGGCACTAACATGAGAATGGTTTGGGATGAAAGCAAAGCCTGTATTACCTGATACAATATAACTCTGAACTTAAGAAGAAGAGGGAAGAGAAAATACAAAATATTTTTTAAAAAACAAAATAATGTTAATGTAGATTTCAAAAACATGTTAGGAGGTCCATCCTTAGAGTATGGAATAAATATAAATTTAGGTTCTGCCTGAAAAACAAAATGTTTCTGGCTTTCAGCACAAGAAGCATTTTATAGATGAGAAATGATAAATAAACATAAATGGTTAACTTATCATGATGCACTAGAATTCTTTCAAGGAAACTGTAAAATGAAATCAAGAGAAGATTTGACAACAGAAGGATATACTTGTCAATGGTTTTCTTATGTACAATTATCAGAAAGTTTTAAAGCAGATAAATATATATGATATTTATATATGACAACCACAGCAAGACTATTATATGCTCAAAAGTGAGAAGATTTGACACTACCCACTATGGAAGAATGGTTGATGAAGATGATGGAACTTGCAGAGATGGCTAGATTAACGTCCTTAATTAGAGAAAAGACAATAGCTACATTTATGGCTGACTGGAAACCCCTTATAGACTTTTTGCATGAAACAGGAAAAAATGCATTTATGACTTGCAGTTTTGATGATTAGGGGGGAAAAAAGGATAATAGAAAAAAAGTGGAAGCTTCTTCTTTCTATTTCTTTTTATTCTTTTTCACTGCACTTTTGCTTTGGCTTTTTTATTCTTGTCTTTTTTTTTCTTTGCTCTCTCTATTTTGTATTAGTTGGTGTTAGTTTTTATGTTCTCCTTAAAACTTTTAATGAAATTTAATTTAAAAAAGGAGATACAGTAAGCCTAACATTAACAATAAAATGAAAATAAAACTGAAATCAACTAACAGCTAAAAGACTGGTGAAAAAGGTACAAGTAGTATACATTATAACTACTGATACATTTTCACGTTTTTTTAAACATTGAGTGTGGGGACCAAATTCAGCTTCTGAGGAACTGTCTTCCACAATCCAAAGCAAAGCAGGTGAAGGTTTTCTACAATGTGCCAGAGAAATAAGCCTCTGACAACCAGGACACCTTCAAAAGGGCCTTTTCTTCAGAACTTAACAACCAGAAAAGTTTGCAGTGAGAGAGGCAAATCCTTAGAAAGTAGGTCCAAGCCATATAGAGCTTTAAAGGTTAATAAATGTACAAACATTCTCAATTCAAGCCTGGCTCCTTATGACTGCAGCCATCCAGATTTCCTGGCAGTGTTACGGAAGTGATTTGCCATTACCTTTGTCCAGGACTTGTTTTTAAGCCCCCATCTAGCCAACAGCTATGGAATTCCAAGCAATGTCCCATCCAAGTACTCATGAAGGCCAATACTGCTTAGCTTCTGAGATCAGCCAAGGTCAACTAGATGGTCTCACCTGCTTTAACATTTCCAACACCTTAAATTGTCCCTTGTAAGCAATTGGCAAGCACTGAAGCTCTTTCAGCACAGGCATGATATGATCCTTGTACATTTTGACACTTAGCTGTCATGTTTTGCCCCAACGCCAGTTTCCAGATCCTTTTCAAGAGTAATCCACTATAGAGTGCACCACTGATTGGTCTGGTTCCCTACCTCCAACGTCCTGGTGGAAGAGATACTGCAAAGTATGAAAAGCAATGTCTATATGGATATTTTGAAGGCAGTAAACAATGTCCTCTACCTGCCTCCATTACTGCATAGTAGGACTTTACATGGTCTTCAGATGGGCTCTATTCTGCATATGATCTAATAATCTATTCCAAAAGTTCATCCACTTATGCTGCAGCTGACATCCCATCTGATTCATCACTCTCATATTCCTAGTAAACTGAGGTAATTATTCAGTTCCATGAGAAGGATACTTAGGAGCATTAGTGTCAACTGTCCTAGCATCTCCATATTCCACAAATCAGCCAAGGCATCAACAAACATGGCTGACAAATGAAGTAAGAAAGTGCTCAAGCACATTCAGGAAACCATCTGGATCCATCAGACAACTGATTTATTTTAATGTCCATAATAGATGAATTGTGTATTGTTTCATTGTCTTGTAAAATAATTTATAATGGCATGGAACATTTTGTTTCCCTCTCTTGCTTCTAAATTTATAAAATCCAGAGCCACCTCAATCCAATATTTTCAAATAAATACAGTGTTACTATCAGTTAATCTTCTAGTGGATGAAGATTGTAAACTTCAATACAACTTGAAGATGCTGTTGTTAAACACTAGATGGTGCAGTAGGCAGGTTTTGACCTCTACTTTTGCAAACATTTAACTCTTCCCCCTCAGTTGGGTATTATTCTTGGGTCCTGTCATTATTAAAGAATTCTACCTTTATTGTGAAACAGATAGTATCTTGTTGTGTGAGACATTTTTACACGCTTGCACAAATTAAACTGTCTATACCAGAGGTGGGTTCATTATTTTCAGATGAAAGTCATTGCATCAGTGACCTGACTGCATCAGTGAACTAACCGAAATGCATAATGATGATGGGTGACTCACTGCCGAGAGGAATGGAGTTGGCAACTTGCAGAGCATACATATCAAGGGAATTGTGTTGTCTTCCAAGTGTGAAAATCCAGGATGTGACAGAAAGGCTGAACTGACTAATCAGACTTACTGATCACTATCCCTTTCTTCTGTTTCATGTTGGAACAAAGGATATTGCCAGACAGGACCTGGAAAGAATACAGAGATTACAGTTCTTGCCTAGAGATTGCTAAGCAAGAAAGTGAAATAATTCAGAGCACCAATTGTGTTTTTTGTTCATATTTCCAATAAAAATCATGGCCCAAGAAGGGAAAAGGGGATTCTGGAGATTAACCTCTGGCTAGTGATGTTGAAAAAATGTTGGACCTCAGACCATGGTCTACACCACTTTTAGAAAGGTTTCTGGTGAGATACGGATTGCACCTCACAAAGACTGGTAAGAATGTGTTTGGAAGATGTTTTATTCAGGTCATCTGCTGAGCTTTAATCTAAATCTGGAGAGGGGGAGAGTCTAATACCTAGAACCATATTCAAATTATAAGTCCAAAGGCAGTAAATCTTAAAACAAGAAAGGAAGTGGTAAGAAGAAAGTTCTCAGGAATTCAGCAGGGATGCAGCAGGCAAACTTAATAAGGGCAATACTGAAGGGCAGAGTATGGGGAACAAATAGGGAGAACCTGGAGTTCTAGTACAGGTTGACAAATATGACATTGCTGGTATTAGTGAAACCTGGTGAGATGGGATTCATGATTTGAATATAGTATTGGAAGGGTATAATTTGTTCCAAAGAAACAGACCCAACGAACAGGGGAGGGTATCACATTATACATATATAAAGAATGACTACACCAGAATGGAAATTTATGACACCAATGGTGAAAATCTTGCTGAGAACACCTGGATGAAAATCAAAGGGAAAAGAAACAAAAAGGACAGTGTTGTGGGCATGTGCTGCAGGCCATGAAACCAACCAGAAGATATAGATCAAATCTTCACATATGAAATGGCCAAAGCATTCAGAAAAAAACACAATTGTGGTAATGGGGGATTTCAACTTCCTGACATCAACTGGGAATCGAACTTTGTAGCAAGTGGAAGAACCAATAGCTTCTTGACATATCTTGCAGATAACTTCATCATTCAAAAGGTGGAGGGCAGAACTAGGGGATCAGATATACTGGGTTTAATTCATTAATTCAGGAAGAAATGGTTGAGGAAGTAGAAGCTGAAGGACCCTTCTAAAATGACAATGTTATCTTAGAATTCACCATGTTGCAGTCAGAGACAACTGAAAGTAGATCTAGATTTCAAGAGAGCTGACTTCAATAAGCTAAGGGGAAAAGTAGGAATAATTTCACAGATGGATATCCTGAAGGGAAAACCAGTTCAGAAGGATTGGGAAATTCTGAAAAATAAGATAATTGAAGTCCAAACATTAGCAATGCCAAACAGAAAGAAAATGGGAGACACTCAATGAAACCACAATGGTTGCATAAAGAGCTCTTTGGTAATCTGATAAACAAAAGGGACAAGTTTAGCAAGAGTAGAATATCAGGAAATAGCCTGAATCTGTAAGGAGGGGTCAGAAAGGCTAAGGCCCAGAAAGAGGTAAGGCTTGCAATGAATACCAGAAATAACAACAAAAACTCTTTGGATGTGTGCAGAACAAAAAGAAAGTCAAGATATGCTAGTTGGAGAATATGACAGGCAACAGGGAAAAGATTGAACTGCTTAATTCCTATTTTGCTTCTGTCTTCTTTCAAAAGGAAAAAGTGGACTAACCTGCCAGAAGCTGCACCATGGGGGGCAGAAGAGAAATGCCCGTTAAAATAAATAAGGAATTGATGAGAGAACACTTAACAGCTTTGAATGAATTTAAGTCCCTGGGACTGACTGATGTTATCTCAGAACCATTGATTGTATTTTTTGAGAATTCATGAAGTACTAGAAGATGGGAGAAGAACGAATGTTGTTCCAAACTTTTAAAAAGGGGGAAAACTACAGACTAATCAGTTCCTGGAGAAAGATCACTGAGCAGTAGGTTTGCAAGCATTAGATAGAACAAAGTGACTACAGAAGCCAGCACGGGTTTATTAAAAATAGGTCATGTCAGACAAATCATACGTGTGTGTGTGTGTGTGTGTGTGTGTAATTCATAAATATATATATTTGGACAAGTAGCTAGATTAGCAGACCAAGGGAATGCTGAGGAGGTAGTGTACTGAGACTTCAATAAGGCATTTGATAAAGTTGACCATGACTTCCTTTTTGATTAAATGGAACAATTGGGATGGATAGTCCTATTACCAAATGGATTCACAGGTGGTTGAACAACTGTACCCAGCACATGGTCCTTAATGGATCTATATTTATATGAAGGGGAGAGATGCAGTGGAATACCTCAGGTTCAGTCCTGGGTCTACTGCTCTTCAACATTTAGTAATACAGAGTGGCTGTGGGTGCAGGGATCCTCAAGATCTAGGAGTTTATCATCTTTGGTTCTTGATGGGGTCGCACTACCCCAGACAGACCTAGTGCATAAACTGGGGGTCCTCCTGGACTCACAACTCCTGCTCAAAGAGCAGGTGGCAGTTATGGCTAGGAAGGCCTTTGCACAACTTCGTGTTGTGCGTCAGTTACGCCCCTTCCTTGATCAGGAGGCCTTCCACAGAGTCACTCATGCCCTGGTCACCTCCCGGTTGGATTACTGCAATGCACTCTACTTGGGGCTATCCTTGAAGAGTATCCAGAAGCTACAGCTGGCGCAGAATGCGGTGGTGAGGACAGTTCTGAATGCCCCCGGGGGACCCATATAATACCACTGTTATGTGAGCTGCCTTGGTTGCTGGTTTGCTTCCAGTTCCAATTCAAGTTTTGGTTATCACCTTTAAAGCCCTTCATGGCACAGGACCAGGTTATCTGAGGAGCCATCTCACCCCCGTTATATTAGCCCGCTCCACTTGGTCCAGCAGAAGGGGCATGTAGCAAACCCCACCACTCAAGGAATTTCCACTGGCGGGATCTAGGAAGAGGGCCTTTTCTGTCGTGGCCCCCACTCTGGGGAACAACTTACCACCCGAGGTGCAGTGTGCCCCCACTCTCATGGCCTTCAGGAAGAGCATGAAATCTTGGCTATGCCAGATGGCTTTGGGGTCAGATGGGGGCTCACACCAGTGGAAGTGGCTTGTGGGGTAACTGATTTTATCCCCCCCCCCGTCATCTTGAATATTTCTAGTTTTTAAGTATAGGGTTTGTTTTATATAGCCTGATTTTTAATTAATCAGTGTGGGTATTTATTTTTTAACTGTTTGTGAGTTTTATTCTAATTGTGAGCCATCCAGAATCACCCGTTGGGGGAGATGGGCGGCATACAAATTTAATAAATAAATTTACATAAATGACAATGGTATACAAAAATGACACAAAGTTAGGGGGATTGATAACACCACAGAATATTCAAAAGAATGTTTATTAACTTAAACTTTGGGTCATATCTAAAGTTCAGTGGCATGGAATGTAAGCTTCTGTGCTTCAGTAGGAAAAGCCAGATGGACGGGCCCAAAATTTATTCATTCATTCATTAAAATACTTTAGATGGCCACCCATTTCACAAGAGTAATTCTGGGCAGCATACAGAGATCAAAATAAAACCCATAGTTTAAAACAGTAAACCCCAATCACAAAAAGAAAAGTCATCAACAACAGACAAGCTTGCCCGCATCTCCAATACCTGGGGAAACAGCCAGGTCTTCAGAGCCTTATGAAAAGCTAATAAGTTTAATGGAACCTGTCTTGGAACTAGCACTTGTGAGAGGAATCTGGGCAATGTAGTAGACCACAGACTAAGCATGAGCCAGCAGTGTACTGCAGCTGCCAAAAGAGCCAATGTAATTTTGGGCTGCAGCAACAGAGTATAGTATTAAAATCATGGGAAGTGATAGTTCCACTCTGTGCTGCCCTGATCAGACACACCTGGAATATTGTGTCCCATTCTGATCAATACAATACAAGAAAGATGCTAAGAAATTGGAAAAACTGCAGAGAAGAACAACAAAGATGGTGAAGGGCTTGGAGGCCAAATCTTATGAAAAACAGTTAAAGGAGCTGGATGTGTTCAGCCTAAAGGTGAAAAGGCTACATCGGGACACGATAGGAGTCTTTCAATACTTGTCATAGTCAAGTGGATGTAGATTATTCTCCAAACCACCTGAGGTAGGACAAGAATCAATGGCTAGAAACTTTACAAAGGGAGATCTATAAACTCAAACTAAGGAGGAACTTCCTGACCATGAGAACTATTAACCATTAAGCTAATAGCAATGGGAATTATTAAGCCTGCCTCCTGGAGTCATGGGAGCTCCATCACCGAAACTCTCATTTGTCTGGGATAGTATCAGGTTTCCTGCCCTGGGTAGGGGGTTGAACTAGAAGATCTCCTTCCAGCCCTATGATTCTTTGTGTGTGATATCTAGAGAAAGCTAGGTATCCTGTACACTTAGTGAAATCAGTTATATCTGGGCATTGGGTTTTCCTTCTGGAATACTCCATTTCTCTTAGCAGCATTTGCAACAATGGCCAAGATTGCAGCAGACTCATTCCATCTATTTTCTGCATCCTCTTTGCATGTGTTCTAGCAAAATGTCTGCATCAGAATTCATCTGCATTTTTCTTAATACTGTATGTTTTTGTCTTGTTTTTTCCTGAGATATGCATGATTCCTACAATATGTATTTTTATCCCCAATGTACACTTTCCAATGTATGCATTTTTAGACTGCATTCCTCTTAATATGTACATACATTACTCTATTATGTATGTCTAAGCTATACAATTTTGTGCACAGTTTTTCCCCCTTAATTTATGCTTTTATATATGCACTTCTAGAGAACTGCATCATGAAATTTGGAGAAGAGTGAAAACTGTGCAATAATTTTGTTCTGATTTGACAAGGAGCTTAGGAAGTGCTATTCAAGCTGTTCCATATTAAAGTGTTATAAATGTTAAATTAATAATATATAATATATTAATATTATTAGGAGAATTTCTATGTAATTTCTATTTCCAATGTAAGTGGTATATGCAACTTTGATTAGATTTTGTTATTCTTGTTATTTAGTGCTGGCATTATTCAATATCTGTATAAAATAGGGAAACTCTATCCTAGGAGCAGTGAGGCTGATTGCTGAAGCTGCGGCTGTTATAAAGTTCTGAAAATCCACCTGTTCCAAATGGTTTTAATCCATAAATTTATTAACCACACTGCTTTTTACTGATATTTCACAGCTGTAGCTCTTTGAATATTTTCTTTAGGGGTTAGCTTAGCATTTTCTGCTTGTTTATATTTTTTAAAGTTGCAAGCCTTGTTATGCTATTATATTTCTGTATTTCTGTTTTTATATCTGTATTTTGTTTGCTGTCCTTTGGTGGACAACAGCTACTAAAGATACAGGCTGAGCAGAGAAACACAGCTTCACAACTTGATTGCTAACCTTTAAAGCAGCATCATTTCCCAAAAGTAACAATATCCAGCAATCCCAAAGCTAATTCTCACCAACTTACGAAGCTAAACAATCACTTTTTCCTCCTTCGCTTGCTGTAATTGCTTAACTGTTTCCTTCATTCCCTCATTTAAGAAGGAACAAGTTACCCTGAAGCAGGATAGTTAATAACCAGGAACGATACCTTATTAGGTAGGGGAGACTGTTTTCCATTTAAGCTAGATGGAGTGTTCTTCAGGGGCACCCTGTAGGAGTCCCTTTGTTTTGTTCTTATACTTCTGTTAAAAAAGCAGTCAGATTCCATAATAAAAAACCCACTTCTTGTAAAGATGGTATTAAGCTTATTCCAATTTCCACTAATGCTTCAAAAAGCCAACAAATTGGAAATTAAATGCTTAATAACCACGCAACATAAGCTGAAAAGACTTTGCTGAGCTTTGTGTGCAATAATGAATTTAGAAGTAATACTCCTTCTAGCCACAATGTTGGCATTGGTCAAGCTTGGGCTGGGGAAATACGTGTTGAAGCAGCAGCTGAAGTGCCAGTGACAAAATGTATGTCTTACGCATGTGCGACAAGGCAAAATTCCACCTCACACTGTAAATGGTGCAGTATGGTTAATATACTATAGAATTTCCATAACCCTTGAAGAAGGGAGAACCAAGAGCTGTTGTTTCAGATAGTGGCATGGTTACAGGAAGCAGAGAATCAATGTGGTAGCCAGCCACCAATATTATTTTTTTGCTTGCTTGTTAGGACAGTGAAACATGTTACTGAGACCAGTTCCACACAGCAGTATTTTTATTTCTTAATTTCTCCAGTGGTGATGTGGAAGGCAGCAATGCAATCCTTTTCCATTCCTGCTGACATTGGAATGGCCAGAGAACCACTGAAGTCAATCAGTACTGCCAGCGCCCAATCAAGAGGACAGTGAAAAACTCAGTGCAAAATTCAGAACCAGAGTTCCAACTCTGGTGGAATTGGACAGGGGGCAAGATGGGGATCAGAGTGACCAAAGCAATATTGCAATATTAAGAGGCAAGCCCTGCCCTTTTTCTGCATATGTCCCAACATCACATGCATGCTCCAAAGAGTGGAGCTTGTGGCACAAGGCTGCAATGTTGCTTTTGTTTTTCTGATACAAGTTGAAGGATTCTGCAATGCCACTGCTCATCTCTCGAATGGCTGCACACAAAAAAGAAGGACTGAACTGCTTGCTTCTCACATCTATGTTATTCTAGTATGTTCTGGCTGGCTTTTTTTGGAGGAGGGCAGGGGGGATACAAAGGAAATTCTGCTTAGATATATATTCCTGCATATATATTCCTACTGAAAGTTGTGATGATGACATTGTAGTTTTACAGCCAAGTGGTTTTCCCAATAGCTGAAACTGGGATTGGGGTTGCAATACGGAGCCTCTATGCATGTGGTGGGGAATGGGTAATTGCTTGTTGAGCCCAGAGGCCGGGAGGTAGTGTAAGGCAACAGTTTGATGTATATTGCTGATATAAGTAAGACAAGGCAAATTAGGCAGTTTTACAGAGACTCTGTAACTGATCAGAAAGATTAAAGTCAAGAAGTTGCCTGTGCAATCAGCTAGAGAGCTCTGAGTTCAGACAGTAGAAGATGAGAAAGTGGATGTTCCCAAACCAGCTACATTCCAATACTGCAACTTCTAAAGTAGCATTTTGGTGATTTGTGTTGAGCAACAATTGAACCTGAGGGTCATTATTCAGTTCCAGTTGCTCAACTGTTAAGAATCAGAAGGTACTGCAATATTATAAAGTATGAAGGGAGGGATGTTGCCCAGTAAATTATAAAAAATCAAAATTGAAATGTGAAATAGTTAAATTCTTATTTTTATAATAGCACTTCGCTAAAAACTGTCTTGAATTTACATGGATCAAACTGTAAGTAAATGTCTGTTCCCCTTTCATAAATCTGATTGCCAATCAACATTCCTGCTCTAATCCAAGATCCCAGGATATTTCATATTTTAAATTTCCCTATTTGTGTCAGACTTACCAGGTAGACCAGATAGGAAATATGACCAGATGAGCGAATTCCACTTTATTGTAAGGCTACATTAACAGAACACAATTCTCCCCCACCCTCAGTCTCCTTTACAGTTTGAGAAATTAGGGAGGGTCTCTTCTGAGCCTCTTGCCCTGCCCACTCTCCAGCTGCGGGCTGTGCTGTCTCTTATCTGACCATTCACTAGGCAGCATCTCTGGGCCCAGTCTCCCAAGGTCATTCCCACATAATTTGTGCCAGATGTTATTCAATATTCACCAAACATGTGCTTGGTACAAACTTCATATGTAGCAAGTTCCATATTTCTTAACCATTTTTCTTTTATTTTATGACAAGGGTATCAACAGGGTATAGGTGGTCCTCAACTTAAGACCATTTGTTTAACAACCGTTCAATGTTATGGCAGCACTGAGAAAAGTAACTTACAACTGGTCCTCACACTTATGACCGTCACAGCATCCCCACAGTCACAATGTCAAAATTCAGGTGCTTGGCAAATGGCATGTATTTATGTTGGTTGCAGCATCCCGAGGTCACATGATTGCCATTTGCGACCTTTCCAGGGGGTTTTCAACAAGCAAAGTCAATGGGGGAAGCCAGATTCACTTACCAGCATGTGATTCACTTAATGGTCGCAGTGATTTGTTTAATGACTGCTGCAAAAATGGTTGTAAAATCAGGCATGGCTCACTTAATGACCACATTGCTTAATGATGGAAGTTCAGGTCCCAATTGTGGTCATAAGTCAAGGACTACCTGTATAGTCAAAAAAAGTCAAAATGTGATGCACATTTAGAAAGAAAACAGATGGAGCTTTGATGGCACCATCATGACCAGCATCTTGACTTTTCTGAACATACCAAAAAGTTTTATGAGTAGTAAATCATGTAACTTAATCTCTGGGGAAAAAAGGGGTGAGGGACCCAAATGGAACTGAATTGCTCATACATTCCTAATGTAAAGTGTTTAATTGCATCTTGATTGTTATAAAAGTTGGAGCTGGAGCAGAGGGTGGTTTATCTCTGCAGCAACTTCGCTGATGTGGAACTATTGATTGTTCATGTGAAGCAAAATCTCAATTACATTTCTTGTATTCCAGCCTTGGCTGCTGATTTAGAAGTAATAGTTTGTTGCTATGTTGATGATACAGCTGTTTTTTTTCACCAGCTGGAAGCCTGACATAGCTGGCAAGAGAAAGGAAAGATTGCAGTTCCATGGCAGGAAGCTAGGACAGCGTAGCAACAGAAGTATATGGCTAGGATCCTAACTTTCTACAAATATATTAAAATTTATATTTTCAGAATGAATATTTCCTGTGTTATCCTTCCCTTTGCAGCCTCCTGCACTCTCTCTTAAATCTCTTCTGGAGAACATAAATTCCTTGGGGAACAAACGTGACCAACTCTGTATGTTCCCATTTATTAACTGAATTCAGTATGTCTGCCATACAATAAATAGATTACCCCTTCCCCCTCCCCCACCAAGGTAAGAATATGTATGTTTTAATTAAATAAATAAATCAGAGAATTGGAGTTGGAAGATGTCTTGGAGATTATTTAGTCTGCCTGGTACTGGAACCCACTACTACTGCACCCTAACACTTGACCATCCAATCTCTGTTTCAATGAGCTCTTGTTTAAGAGCATTTACATTTTGATTGATATCCAACTGAAATCCATTTCCTTGTAATATAATCTCATTTTTTCCCCTGTCTTCTGGAACAATTTTGAAGAATTTAGCTCCCCATTTTCTGTAGGATGACCCTTCAGATACCTCAAGGCAGCTATCATGTCTCCCTGCCGAATTCTCTTCTCCAGGCTGAACATACCCATCGCCTCCTATCTTTCTTCATAAGCTTTTCCTTCCAGACCATTTATTATCTTGGTTGTTCCCCTGAGACTCCCTCCAGTTTGTGTACATCTTTCCTAAATTGCAGTGGCTAGAATAAAATAACACAGTGAAGACTGGCATCCTATCCATATTTTGTTGGAATCTGATGCCAATAAAACCCCTGGGAACTGCATCACTTTGGAATGCAGCAGAAACATAGAAATAAGCAATACAATACCGGAGAAACACAAGAGTGAAACATTTGAAGAGTGAAACACACAAGAGTGAAGCATACTTGTCTAGCTATTTGCACTTCATCTGAGATTTTTGGTCATGCCTAAGTAACATTAACAACCACCACAAAATCCTAATGACTTTAATAATTACTTTTACATAACATAACTGAAGTTACTTCAGGGCAGAACTACTTTACAACCATGTGTTGATTTTATGCTTGTTTAAAGGTTGGGGAATGCTAAAGAATCTGTTGGAACAATCACTTTGGGAGAGTGTTCCAAGTTCCTTCAGACACAAGGGTAGTGCCTCGAATAACTTGATGAGAGGGAATACAATGTAATTATTATGCTGCATATTTTTCTGGTTCATATCCATCCCTTTAAATGAAAAGAAGGGGGATTTATTTATTTATTTATTTACTTACTTACTTATTTATTTATATTTCAAATTTGTCACTGCCCATCTCACTGCAGAGCAACTCTGAGCAGCTTACAGTAAAAAGAATAAATATTAATTAAAAATACATTAAAAAATTCCTTGTCCTATTCACTGGTAAAAATGATATATTATTACATCTCCCATTCTTGAAATACCTCAACTATTCTAGTCTTGCAGTGATCAACCTTCTGAAAGCTGAGGAAAAAATTGTTCATATTCCCCACTGTTATGGGAAATTGGAAAATATCTTTAAATGCAAGAAAATGGTATTCCCCAGCTGTCTCCTGCTTCTGTTTTTTCTGAAATCTTTTCACCTAGATAGGATTGGCTTTTCTTTCTCCTACTCACTGGTAAAATGATCTATTATTATACCACCATTCTTGAGATGTCTGAACTATTCTAGGCTTGCAGTTGGTCAACCTTCTGAAGGCTGGGAAAAAATTGTTCATGTTCCACACTTATTGGAACTTGGAAAAATTTTCAACTTCTTTGGAATAAAACAAAAGAAAATATATAATACATTAATCACAGCCTTGAGTACAAAGGAAGTGGAAGGGAGGAGGAGACCCAGAATGGCCCATGAAGCTCAAGGCAGCTAGCTGTCAGTTTTGGACAATTGCAGGGAAGCAAAGACTACATGGTACCTGGTGACAAATTTATGAATGAGTTCCCAGAACAGGCCACACTGAAGCAAGTAGATGATGGGGAAAATGACAGCATGAACAACTAACTCAAACCTTCAACCAAGATGAAGTTGTTAGAAGGAATTCCACCACCACCACCACCCCAGTTTTTCTAGAGTTAGATTCTGAATAAGATGATGAAATTCACATTGCATTTGTGGTTAGATGTGGCATAATGGGCCAAAGTATGATTTGATAACTAGCCCATACGTGTAAGTAAGTAAATAAGTAAATCAATCTAGCTTTGGCAATCCCATAGATGGCATTGCTCCCATTCACCATTAGATACTTAAGAGCATTACTAACATGGCAATAAGCCAAGATGTGTTGGGTGATCCATCACAATTTCTGTGTCCACTATTCAGGTCCCTAATTTTAGCTGCAGTGGTATTAGAATGACTATGGATCCAGTGCCATATGTTGAGATATCCTCCCTGTTAATCTAAGACCTCATTTTCAGTAATGCTGCTGGTTTGCAGAATGCTTTAAAGTCATTATTTAGTATTTTTAATATTAAAAAAAAAACAATTTAGTATCCAATGGAAATGTTAGACTCCCCAAAACGAGAAAACACCACTGCTTGAACGTTTTGACAGGGAGTGCACGTAAACAAAATCTTCAGATGCCATCCATATTAAATTTAAGGAATTCTGAATCTTAAATCTATAATTTGAAAATTAACATCCATAGAGATATCAAAAATGGAATATGGCTCACAATGTTAAATTTTAGTCTAGCATTAAAGGCTGTGCTTGCTTTATGAATGCAGCAAGAAATTGACCAAATGGGTCTCCAATGCTATTATAATTTTTATCTCTGGTTCCTTATTCTGAAAATGAATAAGGAACCAGGCTTATCCTGGCCTGAATTAACTGCATTACTCTTCTCTCCTTCTCACCTTACAAGTTATATTTTCTTATTAAAATGTGTAAATATCTTTCATAAATGAATGAATTCCCCTAGCATGAGATCTTTTTACAAATTATTTGCTCTGTTTTGGTATGAAAAGTAGCAGACTCCCTTCTTCTGTCATGCTGCTGTCCTGATGTGTCAGACTACAATTCCCAACACCCCCTGCTCATATTATCCCATTGTTTAACCCAGTAAGACACTTCCCTCTGGCCAAGCCTCACGAAGATGATAATAGCACCATGAATTTTGGCAATAACACACATGCTTATACATCACAAGAGGTGGGCTGAGGGCTTATTTTTACCCTCCCGCCTCCCCAGTAACTTTGGCATTGCTCATGAAAATGTAACTGAAACATTAGTTCCAACATATTGAAAGTATTAGCTCTGATCAAGAACAAATAGTGCTGCTCCCTCCCCCCTATCTCTATAGGAAAATTCAAATACTGTTACATGTATCTGGAATCCAGTGTAGCATCTTAGATTTACTACAGAATGTCACTTCTTTCTCCTTCGGATCACTTTTCTAACTTTTTGAAGAAGAGACGTGGGAAAACTTTGGCCTTTCTTTTAACCTGGAAATCAGTTGCAAAGGGGAGCAAATACAGTAGGGCCAGCATCCCTTAGCCTGGGGCCTTGCCCATGTTTCACCATCATCCCTATGCTGGTAGGGGTTTATGAGAGTTGGGTTAAAGCAGTGTTTCTCAATGTTGGCATCTTTAAGACCTGTGGACTTCAACTCCCAGAATTCCCCAGCCAGCAAGGTGGTTGGGGAATTCTGGGAGTTGAAGTGCACAGGTCTTAAAGTTGCCAATGTTGAGAAACATTGGGTTAGAGAAAGCTCTTGCAGTTAATAAAGAAATTGTTCCAAGCCAAGTACAGGACAGAGAGCATCACATTCCAACATTATGATTATATTTTTATATATATACAGTATATCGATACAAATATAATGGTTATGGAAATGTGGTAGAAGCAGGAAAAAATAATTTTCTTTAAAAAGGAAAGATAGACATTAGGCTGGATATTGAGCAGTGTGGGTGTCACCTAGACACCTAGCAAATTTTAGCTAAACAATTACCTGGGAGAATCCTAAGCCTCCTACCAGTGATATAGCTCCATATTAATTTATTGATTATAAAAACTAAATGATTATGATTGGAAATATGGCTACAGTGCTCTTCCTCAGCCATATAACTTCCAGGTTTGTTGAACTACAACATGTAGCATTCCTGACCAGCATGACCATGCTGGTGGGGATTGTAATTCCATAGATGTGGAAGACACCAGGTTGAGTATTGCTTAGGCTAATACTAAATACTAAACTTTAGTATTGCTTAGGCTAATCATGTTCCCTCTGTCAACACAGTCTACTGTACAATACTGTATACCAAACTGTGTGAATCAGTTACATTGTAAAATAATGTACAGTGCCTTGAGATCCTGAATGAAAGTTGGGATATAAATGTCATCATATTATCAGATCATATATTTCAGACTTTTTTTATGTCTCCCTGACCACCAAGGCAAAGGGAGAAAAAAGAGAAATTACTCTGATAGTCATAAATAGTCAAAATAATTTTCTGCAGAAAATTAAAGCCCTACATGGCATGGGTCCAGGTTACCTGAGGGACCGTCTCATCCCCATTACATCAACCTATCCCACCTAGTCAGGCAGAGAGGGCATGTTGTGGATCCTGTCAGCGAGGGAATGTCAGCTGGCGGGGCCCAGGAAGAGAGCCTTCTCTGCCGTTGCCTCCACCCTTTGGAATATTCTCCCCCCAGAAGTGCAGCGGGCCGTACCCTCCCGGCTTTCAGAAAACGTTTGAAGACCTGGCTCTGTCAGCGTGCATGGGGTGATATGGGTTCTACCTGTCCCCCCTGATGATGCTCCCTGGGACTTACTCACCAATTTTCCATCTTCTTGAAACCTATTTATTTTTAGGATTGTTTTTATGTTGTATTTTAATGAATTTTTAAATTTATAATTTTTAGAGTCGTTTCACGAGATGGGCAGTGACAAATTTGATAAATAAATAAAAAAATATTAAGGATATTGAACAAGATTGTCCAGATTGTTTTGGACTAAACAATATGAGTATCTATAACATTCATCTCCAAACAGTATCTGATTACTGATAAGCACAGCTTCCCATAAAAAATTAACTGCACCTGCTCTCATTGCATCATTATATACCAGATTTGTATTAATGTCTTTTAAATAACATACAGTGAAGCTAATTAAAACATACAGTAGGCAAGGACTCATTTGCATATCATCTTGTCCAGAGTAGTTGGTATCAGAGAGGCATGGAAACTGGAAAAATTGTTCTATGAAATCTTTATTATTGTTATTTTTTAAACATGAGAGGGAGCTATGGAATAGCAACTTCCACACTTCTGTACAAATGATTGAGATAATGTGGGCCAGTGGTTACAGTGTTTGGTCTAGGAAGATCCCGGGATACAGGCAGGTAATTGTACATTCATACACAGTCTGACCAATCTTAGAGGCCCATTATGACAATAAAATGTGAAGAACTATGGAAGACAAATGGGGTACAAAAGCAATAAAATAAGTTCCCTTGAGCCTAATGGTCTTGAATTTATCTTGATAAGCTTATAAGGGAATTTAGATTAGATTAATGATGGAGCCCAGACATAGTTCATAACACTGGGTTCTGGGTTTACTTGAGACTCATTATTAATCCCAAATGACATCAAGTAACAGGTACATAGGAGGCAGCAATTACCCAACCTGAGCTAATCTTGCAAAAGCAAAATTGGACCTAGGTAGTTCTTGGATGGAGGACAATCAGGAAATCCCAAAGAAGTTTAAAAACAAAAAACAAAAACCCTTCCCAGAAGATGGCAATGGCATAAAGGCTGGTGCATCTGCATTTAATGGGTTGATTCATTACAACTACTTTTTTTTTCAGGCTCATGTGGAACCCTGAAAAAAATGGCTCCTTTAAATATGTGATCTACTTGTGTTTTCATGCATTTGGAAGCATATCTTTCAAATAATTTTCAAACCATGCACAACCCTAATGACAAACCTCCTCCATGTTATGGTCAACAAAACAACATGGATATGGGAGCCTAATTTTGAAGAATTCATGTTTTTAAACTCAGAAAAGTATGACACTAATTGGGATTCTGTTAGATATGTTTGAGACACCAGATGCTTTCCCATGGCTTTATTGTAAGTATGGTTTTGATTAAATTCTATAGGGGAGAATCTTCTGATTGCTACAAAAATATCTCTTGCTGTAACATTGCATTGATTAACTGCCCACTCCTGCTGCTGCTGACTCACACTGCAAAGGCTAGGGATAAAAATATTGAGGTTGCAAGGCTTTCCAACAATGTAAATTAAAACAAGGTGCTCCAGGTATGTATGGGGATGTGTATGTTTAAGTACACAAGTTAACGTAACATTTTGAAAACCTGATCCTCCAAAAATTTGTTGGCAAAGCACATGATTCCCTTCTAGTCCATGTGGCAAATCACTTTGGTTATGGGAGGTGTTACAGAACTATACTTACTGTCCAGACTAGTATCTAAATGTCTACCTTTTTACTTGATCTTTAATACTTTGGATATTTGTTGCAGAATCAGCTTACTTTCTTTGACTTCTTAATGGAGAAACATTTTAGTTTTGAGGGAAGCCCTGGAATCAGGTATTCTAGATTTGACAGAGATCACTTATGAACTTTTTGATGATTACTGTAAATATAGCATTTTGGTTTGGCCTAAAAGTGAGGCCAAACTAAAGCTACAATGCTTAGGTTGATGGTGAAGGCTCCATGCAGTCTAAAAATGCCAGTATTGAGTTTTCATATAATAAGGGATTCTCTCTTATCCACTAGCAATGTAAGCTAGGCTGCCTGTCACTCTAACCTGATTCGCTGCAGCAGATATGCAGCTGGCGGTAACTTTAGAATGCTGCTTTCATTGGCCTGAGAGTTGAGGGCCATCTTTCATTGCAGCTAAAATTACAGAGCGGAATTGGTTCAAACAGAAGAACACTTGCTTAGCATGTAAAAGGTTCCATGATTAATTATTGCTTTCTCTAAGACAGTCTTCCCCAGCTGCCTTCAAGAACTGTTAGAATACAATTACCGTTATCCTGTGACTCTTGGCCATTCTGGCTGAACAATTCCCCACCTCACTGTGAGGAGCATTACAAGATCACCCATGTGATGATAATACATGCAGATCAGTCAAAGGTTGTCTCTTGTTTGCAAGAACGAATTCACATCTTGAATAGCATTGGCTGTGGCAAGAGGTGTTTTGGTTCAGGCCCCGTATTTGTATTATTTTTGGTTTTTTTAAACTTTAATTCCTTCTTAATAGCTATCTATATCTGACTTAATACTTATTTTTATTAAATTTATTTCCTTGTTTCTGCCAAAACATAGCTAAAAATCAAGTTCTAATTAAAGCACAACAATATGAACATCCAGCAAACTAAAACTGAACTCAGTAACAAATTAGTTTCAGTATCAAAACATCTCTACCTCCTGGCAGAATGGCAACTGAGAAACTTGAATAGGCCTCTTCCAAAAATCTTATGACTAAAATAGACTCACACATTATAAAATGGTCTTTCAAATATCTTGGTCCCTAGTTCTTTAGAGCTTTTTATGGCTTACTCAGCATGATAAATTATACCCAGAAACAAGTCAGAAGACATGTTCTATGTAGCCCTATTCTGAACATTTTTGAAAGGGAGTCCAATATTGTGTGAACATCATAGCCCAAAACATAAGAAGCTAAATTAGGCAACCCATAGCAAAATTTGATATCTCTAGGACAGTGTTTCTCAACCTCAGCAATTTTAAGATGTGTGGACTTCAACTTCCAGAATTCCCCAGCAGCATGTTTCAATGTGTTTGCCTTCATCTGCTTTATTAACATCAGGGGATGATTACTAGATTAGTGTAAATGCCTTCCTTGGATGTAGATGGAAATAAGGGAGAATTGAGCATCATCTGCATATTTGTGACATCTTACCCCAAATTCCAGAAACCTCTCCCAGCAATTTCATATATTTGTATAGCATGGGAGGCAGGGGGTGGGAACAAGAATCCTAAAAGATTCTTTTGTGGACCAGCTTTCCCCTGGGAAAGAACTTTGGGAAAGCTCTATTCCCAGAATTCCCAGCCAGCATTGCACAAAAATTGGGAAAGTCTGCAGTAGGCAAAGATTCCCTGGTCATACCTTCTATGTATCTCCAAGTCCTTTCCCTATTATGTGGTTTAGAAAGATATTATGGCTAATGATGTTGAAAGCCCCTGAGATATCCAGCAGAACTATTGGAACCAATCAGGGATACTAACCCTCATCGAGTTCCAAGCAGATTCCCCACCAAAGCAACCTGGTTCCCTTTACCCAGGCCTGAAGCCAGACTGAATGGATTTCATCCCTAAAAATATGTTTCTAAGAATAGAAAAAATATCCTCCAATCCATTTGCTCTTACTGCATAGAAGAGCTTATGAGTTTTCTTGGTATTTCATTAGGTTGAACCTCTGCTCCCTCCAAATCCAGAATGACTGAAGGTTCTGTTTCTTTTTACTAGTCCATTGGGCTTGGAACATCCTGTACTGCTCTTCAGAATGGTGCCAAGAAAAGACTTGTTGAAGGTCATTACGATCCACAGTCTCAAAAGATGAAGATCTGATGTCCAGGTTCATTAAAACAGAGCTCTTATTCCAAATGGTGTTGGCTTACTTCCAATATTGGCAATTAAACATATTATTTTCTCTATTTAAAATCAGCTATACACATCTGATGGCATTGTGTTCTTTCCCACTTCCCTCCTACAAAAGCTGAGTCTGCAGGGTGGCTACCAGTTGCCTAACACCTGCCACACATTGCAGATATGAAACGAGAGGCAATGTATTGCCTGAACAGAAGGCCAATCTGAAAAATACAAGGACTTCTTTGAGTGACATAGAGGTAGCAGGCAACATGCAGTGTCTGTTGCCTGTATCTTTTTGTAGACTCCAAATAGGAGTCTACACAATTGTCTAGACCAGAGATGAAGTCCACCTATCTTAAAGCAGCCATGGTTGAAAAACACTGGTCTAGACAACACTCTAAATACACAGTCCTTTACACTTGGCCATGCGGCAAAAGAATTATTATTTATGAAATTGGTTTACTGCCTTAAACCTGACCAGATTCTAAATAGCATAGAACTTATTTATAAAATACCAGATCAATATAATAAAAAAATAACCATACCAATCCAATCTAGAAGTTCTTTTTCTCAGCATTTGTCCTGCATAGTTGCAGGGTCTGCTTGTTTTTGCACGGCACTTGCCTAATTCTTACAGTGAAGCTGTTAATGCATGTTGTGACAAGGGGCTTGATCTGGAAGGCACCAAATAGAGGACATTAACATGGAGGCAAGTGGGGTCGTAGCAGTCACCGGCAAGGTTGCCAGGAGAGGGAAGCTTTGCTGAGATGGAGAAAGAGGTCATGTATATGACCACATATGTATAGGTGCACATATGATGCAGACATGGCAGGAGATGAAGCCCTCAAGGCCAAAAACAGTTGTCTACCCTTGATATACTGCAAACTTTTGCATTCATAGAATTTCCATTCCCTTCAAATAGAAACCTGAGTGCTTTCAACAATATATTATTTCTTTCTCTAGTGTACTAAATATCCATTTATGTTGTCCACCTTTTCTATCTCCTGGATGTAATCTATTCTTTCTCAACTCTTTCCCTTTTCCGTATAATGCTTCTTTTTGATACCTGCAGAAGAATCAGGACTTTAGGTTTCTATATTCTATAAATGTCTTTATAGAAAGACATTTCTATACATGTATATTTTCTATAAATTTTCTGAAATCATTAGAGCATTTATTAATAAATATTAATATTTATTAAAGCAAATGCATTATCTAAATATATTCTGGTTTAATCTATTCAGGAAAATAATAACCTGAAATATTGATATCAGGACCAGAGCAAGCTACTGTACAGTTTCTAGCCAGAATGCTAATGGAGCATGTGTACTGAAACTGATGAAATGATCCAATATTATATGGTATAAAATAGCTCAATTTTATTAAATTATGAAAACTTACCTATTGGAGAGAATAGAACTCTCTTCATGGAACTTAGATACTGATTTATATGTACTTATTACATTTATATCTTTTTTTTCTAGAAACTGAAGAAAGATCACAGGTTATCTCTCATTTTATTCTTTAATAATAATCCTATAAGTCTGGGGAGACTGAGAAATATTGATAAACATTATTTTTATGAAACATCCAAGGATACTTAGAGGATACAGCTTTAAAACATTTAACAATGATAACAATGAATATCAAGATTCAGTCTGAAATACCCTCAATATTAAATAGGAAGATAACTAAAAATGGTCGAAAAACAAGCATTAGAACCAATCCCCCAAAATTGTCCACTACAAAACTCAAAGAATAAAAGCATCTTAAGTTAAGGAGGGGGAGGGGAAGGAAACAGTAATAGTAACAGCACTTGCTAAGTATCTGGAGAAAAAGCATCTCACAATTGCAGTGCCACCATTGAGAAGACTTTCTCTCAGATTAACACTTATTGTTATTCTGATAGTCATAGCACCAGAAGCAAGGTCTTTTTAATCTACTGCCCAGCTAACTCCAGCTGCATCCAGAATGATGTGATTTCAACTTATGTCCTTTTCATTTCTGAGATGCTTCTAAGCCTGTTTCACATGATCCAGCTCATTATATTTTGTAGAATCTAAGGCAACCAGGCCTCAGTACACATCATGGTCCTCTCACCACCATTCCATGGTCAATCACTGTAATCTATTAAGAAAAATTTCAGTTCACTATACTTTATGTTGATTCAGGTAGATTCAGGTAGTTCTTTTGTGGGATTCTATAAATGAGATGGGGAGCTTTGCGCCATGAGATCATGATGAATCCATCAGCTTTATTAAGTATGCTCAATAGTCAGTCACTGTTGCGGCTACATCAACTGTACTGATCCTATGTGACTCAATCTCTCAGACATCTTTCCTCACTTTAAAAATATATATATATATTGGTGTAGCTAAAGTACCCCAAAATCTGAAGTTTTGGAAAAATCACTTGTTTCCATCTATTTTATATATTTCCCCAAATTTCAATGCTTGGTAAAGGCTTTGTCAATGGCAATATCAAGAGAATTTAAGGTTGTTGTCAAGTAAATATAACTCGCCAATTTTTTACAAAGGAGTTGCTCCTGGACCATTTCATAGATAACTTGTGCTGGATTTCATTGCATTTTATGTCAGCCACTAGTGCACAGCTATAAAGGTAACCTGAGATGTCACATCAAAATTCTTAACTATAGAAACTTTGCATTCAGAATAACATTCAGCCACCAGGAATCCCTTTTCCACATTTCATGAACCTGACCATTTCCTCTACCTTGAAAAAAATGCCTAATTTGTACCATACTGATACCCCTCTTAATTTTCCACTTTTGGGGACTCTTTCTAGAGAAATCTTACAAAAACTAGACACCTTACTCAAATGTGGTCCCTTTTCCCAGACTGTAGCAATTCTTCTAGTAGACTAACTGAAACAAGATAAGGGTTTTTTTGTTACGGAGTTGTTAAAAGTGGTCTGATCTGCTGTTGTACTTTTGAAAGCAGCTTGAGAAAAGTTGCCAGCAAGGTATTTGCAACCTGATCACCCACTACTTTCTATTAATCACTCAAGCTGCTAAAGGCACAACAGAGAATGGATGAAGAGTTGTCAAGCCTAACTCTTCCTTTTGACTTGATTGCTCTTCTGGCTGAATCAGGAAAGGAGTACTGTATTTCTTATGTGAGGATTATTCCCACCTCCTGTTCTTGAGTTCAGGCTTGAAGATACTTCTGAGAAAACATGGCCCAACCAGCAGAGGGTTCTTATAAAGCCCTACTGTAACCATTCTAAGTATAATTTTGCCATTAGCTATTGTTTCAGTTACCTCCAACCTGCTACAACAAACTGATCCACAGACAGTGATACCAGCTGTGCTCTTTGCAATGTCTTACACTGCAGAATTTCCATTAAAAAGTTACAGTGGAAGGAAACACATGACTTTTAGATGCATTCTATATGGAAGTGAAGAACTCCTCCCCACTCTCCCTCAGCTTCTCCCTAGGAACCTATGCTATTTTGAATTGAAGGAAGGAAGGTTAAATGTCATTCATTGGACACAGCTGATTAGAATTCCCATATTTATTTATAGGCACTTGTATCCAAGAAGGGCAATGGAAACAAAGGTAGAAATCTCATGCAGGTTCAGTATATCATGTTTGTTAAAGGGCGGCCATAGCAGAAAAAGGCATCTGTGTGAATCTGATAAGTGATAGGCATGTACTCCTGAGCATTTGGGAGACTGAGCATGAAATAGATATGGATACCTCTTTCCTGCTAGCAGTGCTAGGTAGTGTTTCAAGGCATATTTTTTTAATGTACAGTAACAGATGATAACAAGAACATGATACCAACCAATCCAAGCTGGGCAGAGGAGCTGACAGATTTTGCAAGGACCTGGAGCTGTTGTTGGATGACCTCCAGATGTGTTGCAAATATAACTTCTAAGGCTCCCAACCTAGAATATCAACTCTTTGGGGTCATTTGGTTCATTCTTTAAGGTGTTTTTTGAGGTCAGGTCAGCCTTCTAGCTTTGTGCCCTCCAATTCAACTCTGGAAATTGAAATTCCAACACATCTAGAAAGGCAATTAATGGGAATTAAATGGGAATTACAACCAGAGTTAATTCCCATTTAGTACTTAATACTAATTGTGTTAGTATTAAGAGAGTAGTTGTATATGATCCCCTGTCCTGATGTAATCTAGCATTAAAACAGTTCTGCTGTTATTTTTGAACAAGATAACCTGAAAAAAGTGAAGCAAATCACAACTCCTCTATGTTTTGTTGCAATGGGGGGGGGGGGGGAAATTAACCAAATGATGTCCATGATGTGTAACACAGTTTCCACCTCTCAAAATGGCTGGAAAACATTCATAATACATTTCTTTAATGTTTGTTTAGGATGAGTACTTCTATTTATTTATTAGATTTATATCCACCTTTCATTCAGGAGCTCACAACTGCATACATAGCATTCCCACCTCTGTTTATCCCACAAACATTCCCCACACACATACTCCAGATCTTTATTTAAAAAAACATGGGGGAGGAGGCTTAATTTTAGAAGTGGATTATCTAAACCAGATTATTTTATCTTGGCAATTTCACTGCTCTGTTTATTTACATGGAACTAGGGCAGGGATGGGGAAACTAGCAGAGTCAAAACCTCCAAAGGAGGACAGAGCAGAAACCCTGAAAATGGAAAAAAAATATGGAAAGTGCACAGTCTGCTTCTCCATAGAAGATTGCTTAACTTTCACACTGCATTCTCACACACATGTGGCTCTTCCCTCATTTGTACTGTGGTCTCCCATCAAATAAGCAACTGAGGGAAATTGGATGGATTGTAGGGAGGAGACATTAAGACTACTGTATGGCGTGCTGACATTTACAAGGACTGTGTACACTTCAAAAATTATATGGAAGAAGTGCTTTGGTAAGGAAGTGTTCCACCTCTCTGCTATTCATCAAGGCAGCAGTTTTCTTTTCATGAACCTGAAAGAAAGATGCCAGTAGTTTTAAGAGTCCTATTCACTTTAATAAGTGGATTAAAACAGAGGCATCTTTTGCGGGGGCTTGCATGGAAGCCTGAAAAAAAAAAAAGCAGTCTCTTTTAATAAATAGCAAAGAGATGCCATGGTAATGCCAGGTCTGAAGCACCAAATCACTTTTGAAGTAGGCACAGCCCTAATACTTACTTTGCAATTTCTCAGAAGTATTGTTCCTCAGTGAAAGAAGCTTCTGTTTCTCTATCTTATTAACAGGATGCTTGAAATTAATTTTGGATTTCTCTCAGGCAGATTTTGTTTCAAAGCTTACTTTACTGTTAGAGATGAGGCTGCTGCTGGTGATATTGTTTTATGTTGTACTCTTTCCCATCACTCAGAAGCGTCCCCAGCTGTCCACACTTTCCAGTGTGAAAAAGACTGATGGGAAGAATGCTTTCATGATGACGTCCCTTGGGATTTAAAGGAAGCCTAAAGTTCCTGACAGCTGGAAAGATGACTGTATAATGAAAACAGAATTTCCACATTTGCTCCTCGGCAATCTCATTACTAAATCGGTGCAAAAAGACCTCTTTTCCCCCAAGAGAAATTCACCAAAATTCTTGTCTTCCTGGAAAGCTATTTCAACATCAATTTCTTTTTCATCAAATTGAATGAGAATTGGTAGAAGAAAATGCAGGATAATGTTTCTGCTGGACACTAAACTGCCTCTCTCTTTACTCTTCACTTTGCCCAATTCATCTTCCTTTGCAGCAATTCAGCATGGAAAAATGGAGATCAAAGACAAGTGGGCCAGGCTTGGTGAAGTCTGTTAGGTCAGATGAGAAAATCCTGTAGTCCATATTTGGCCCACAGTTCCTATCCATGAAGTAAATTAACACCGAACAAGGTATCCTTGCTTCCAAGAAGCACCAAGCTTCTTCCCTAATGAAGAAACATGATGAGGCACAGGACTTGGGCTACATTATCAGGAAGAGTTAGTCTGAATATCAATTATCTGAAGAATACAAAGATTTATAATATAAAAATATAATGTAAAGATTTGCAATACATACTTGTGTCTATGACCCAAACACTTTTGCTTCTGCTCATCCATATCTTTCTATTGGTATGTTTCTCTGCTGACCGGCTGATTTTTTATTTTACAACTCAGCTGCAAATGCATTCAGATCTATGGGTATAATACTTGTATCTGATGCTTAGCTCCAGGGTCTTGTGCAGGGCCTCCAGATCTGGATTGCAGAAATGGCCATTAGTTGGCAGCAAATAGCAATTTCTGTACCTCTTTGCTGCCACCTAATTGTCATCTGTATTTTGGCAGCCCAGTTCTGGCAACCCTCTACTTTAGAGTCCTTGGTGCTCCCTCAGCTTGGCAGTTTGCTTGCAGACATTTCATTACCCAACTAGGTAACATCATCAGTGCTTTTTTTTAAAAAAAATGTGATGATGTTTTTATTTTAATAATAACTTTTTATCTTTTTATATGCCTGTTTGTATTCACTTGTTACTTTATTTTAATTGTTTTATGCCACCCAGAGTCACTTTGTGTGAGATGGGTGGCTATATAAATATGATAAATAAATAAATAAATAAATAAATAAATAAATAAATAAATAAATAAATAAATGTCTGCAAGCCAACAACCAAGCTCAGAGAGCACCAAAGACTCCACACTTCAACCCTGAGCTACAGATATTCTCTTCTATTGGAACCCTCTGATTGTCTGCTTCCCCCCATTTCAGCTATGGTTCCTAGCATTTTCATAGGAAGGTCACCTACAGCAGGGTTCCCTTCTTCCCCAATATAGCCGGAAAATGTATAACAGGAAGAACACAAACATTTTAATACAATGTGGGAGGATTGAATTATGCCAGCAAAATGCTCTCAGGGCCCATGCATTGATTTAGCATCTGCAAAAGCACTAGGCCCCTTCATTTCACATGAAATTTTGGTCCCAGGAATTCTGGTATCCTTCTGTTTGGGGCCTATGGTGCAAAATGAATGACACCACAGGGAAAGCAAATGGAGAATAAATTTCTTCCTTGTGCCACTGCTTTTTCTAGCCTGTCACAAACAAAGCAGCATGCATTACCTCCAATGCAAGGTTGCCCAGGCAACAGGTTAGTTCTGTCTATATTGAGCAATGGACATTAATCTTTCTCTTTCTTTTTTCTTTTTTCCACTCCCCAAACTCTGTTCTGAAGGCAAAAAGCAAGGTAGCCAGGTTGGCAGTAAGAAAAATCCCCAACTCCTTATTAAGGCAGCTTTGTTGTTTGCTTATTTCTTCATCTCAGCAGACCTTGGAAGAGTCCTGGGTGCAACCTGACATTATTTTGTAAGTGACAGGATCAAATTTGTATGTCAGCATGACCCGCTCCCTCCCACCATTAAAGACTGCAGTAAATGTAGGCATGGATTGAGTATCAGGCCCTTTTCCTCCCTATCTCTCCTGCCCATCCCTTTTCTTACTTTATTTTTTTTTTAAATCTTACTACCTTGTGTCATGACGCATTTGAGCACTCAAAAGCTTGCATACGTTTTGTGACTTTGGTTAGTTAGTCAGTTAGTCAGCCTAATCAAAGTATTGCTTTAATCTGAATGTTGGAACATTTCAGCAGTTTCATGGCATGATTCAAATTGTATTTAAGATGCTCAAAGGTGCAACATTTTGGTTTGAGGTAAGATTTAGCGACCAGTTGAATCAGCTTCTATGTGCAGAAAAAAGATAGACACCATTTTGTATTTTGTTGCCAACAGCCAAGTCTTTTCCTTTGGTCATGACAATATGTCTTACTTTTGAACAGGCGAGTACCAATGGGTCTCAGCCCAGCCAACAACTACGTTCCAGGAAAACTTGCTATTGCTTTTCCCCTTTCGTGTGGGGAGAGGGGCCAAGGCTCACAGGCACTCTTTTTTGGTTGATCAGCTTGTACTTTGGAACAGCCTCCCTCAAGGAATGTGACCTGTCTCTATGCCATCAGTTATTCATAAGCTATTAGAACAGAACTTGGAGATATGAGTGGCTACCATGAGTGAAAGCTCTGTGTATGTTAGGATTCATTCATCTTCTTATTTTGTTTGGTTTATTTTTACTGTAGTTGTTTTATTCTTTACCATAATGGGTGTTATAAATTGCCAAGAGTCTCTCTGATTGCAGCAGGGATAAATCCAAGGAAGCAAAGAATGAGTTTTTTAGCTTGCAGCCCAATTCTATTCCTGTTCATCTGAAGGAAATCCTACTGATTCGAATGAAAAACATGAGTTAAAAAAAACTGGGGGGCAGTTTTGCTACTCCCCTTTCCAGTGGTCTATCAGCTCCCCCCAAATGCAGATATGGGAGAAGAATTAAGAGGAGTAGGACATAAGCCGGCTATTTTTGTTTTTCCCTTTGCACTCTCCCGCTAGCCAGCTGAAGGGAGCATTGGTTGGCTCATTAGAGAATAGAACACAGCAGTACTGTAGCAAGATGTAGCTATATGGAAGCATCATAAGTTCCAGTTGGTAAAAACATTTGAAATTCTCATTCTTACATAAATGAACTTTCTCTTGACACAGGAAATGCTTTCCTAAGTTTGGTGTAGGATCATCCAAGAGTCAAAAGCCATTCAAAAGGTGCTCCTGCTCCTTAACTTATTGGAAGGGAATAAAGACCATCTGTCTAATAATTTGATATGTGCCTAGCTATTATTGTGTAGTTCTTTCTATAATAAAGTGTTGATGGACCTAATGCCCTTTGCAAAGAACATCTAAAAATATATTAGTTTGAGGGTTCCAGCAAATGCTTAGTGCCACAAATATTCATAATGAGAGTTCTAGCCTCTGTAGTATATTAAATTGCTACCAGGGAATTACATTTTCTTTTGAAATATAGAATATATCAGTATTATTACTGGGTTGCCTTTGGGAGGAAAAAAAAGTGCTCCCAATCCACTGAGAAAGTTTCTAGTGCTAGGAAGCTAGACTGCCATAGACCACTTTTGTAAAACTCCTGCTAATATCCGTATCCAGGGCCATATTTGCAATGCATTCTATATGAGGTTACTCTTGAAGACCATCCAGAAGTCACAACTGGTTCAAAATGCAGCATCATGGGTAATGATGGGCCCACCTTGATATGCCCATGTGTCATCAATGCTCCATAAGCTGCACTGGTTCCAGTTTGCTTCCAGGTGCAATTCAAGGTGCTAGTTGTCACCTAGAAAGCCCTTCATGGCATACAGCCTGGTTATTTGAAGGACCACTGCTTTCTGCCTTTCCAGTAAGGTTGGGCAGAATGGAGGTGCTCTGGGTCCACTCTATCAAGCAATGTCCTCTAGTGAAACTCAAGAAGTATGCCTTCTCTATCGTGGCATTTGCCCTCTGGAACTGCATCCTCCCAGAAATTCGCACAGCTCCCACCCTCCAAGAAAGTTGTTGAAAACATGGCTGTGCCCCAGGCCTGGTTGTTGAGCCCCTGGTGAACTTTTTGTAATGCAATGTGTGTTTTATCTGGGCACACATGTTCTTTTCTTTTTGTTTTCCTCTCTTCTAAATTTGTAAGTTGCCCAGAGTCTTTTAGGATGGGGCAGCCTTCTAAATTTAATAAAATACATAAAATACATACATACTGGATAAAGAGAAGGTCAGTAATCCAGCTTCCATAAAGTATATCCTTAAAGTCAGGAATAAGGCAGATCCAAGAAGTCTTAACAGAACAGCAAAGTCACCAATTTTGATTTTACAAATACCTATATGACTTGAAACTGTCCTGATCCAAAATGATGATGATGATGATTTCTCATCTTTGTTTTATACAACTCAAAGTGGTATACATAATGCTCCTGCCTCCTATTCTCCCCACAGCAACAACAAGCCTGTGAGATCGGTTGGGTGAGAGAAAGTGACTGGCTCAAGTCACTTTGGCACCAGCTTTCATGACCGTGGGAGGACTAGGATTCTGGGATTCTGGGATTTTAGATTAAAATCTCAACCACTACACCCAACCACACCAAATCTGTTTCTCTGTTTAAAATGAATAAAATTCAATCCCCAAGTAAATGTAAATGGAATTGCAATGTTAGGGTTTAAACAATTAGTAACATGAACCTTGGATTGGCCCTGAAAATGAATTGGCTAACCAGTGCAGAGTGTAAAGCAGTGAAGCCATATACTCTTCCAACAGTATCACACCCAATGGAAACTTTTGACATCCTTGCAAAGACACCTCTACAAATCACTGCTTTCAAACGTGCAGGCAACATTTTCTAGATCCTAGAGGCTCCAGCAGCCTTTTCCAGCCTGGTGCCTTCCTGGAAGAAGTGGATTTGAGTGTTTCATAAAAATCCTTGCAGAGTGAATTCCAATATGCATAGCCGCTAAAAAGGTAGGGTAATGGATGCAAACTAAATAAATTGTGTGGCTCTGCCTAATTAAGAAGTATTATAAAAGAAAACAAGAGGCTGAAGGGTGGCAAAGAGCTAAAATAGAAAATATCAGGCAAAGTCCTGGCCAAAACAGGAAGCTTTTCTCCTGCCTGGCTAGCTCTTGAGAAACCCAGCAGCTAGCCTGGGTTAATATAGTCACATTACTACCTGAGAAAAGAGTTTCTAATTTATAACTTTAATGATTCATCAGGAGGAGGCACTTGTATGAAACAGTAAGTTCCTAGCTTGAACTCCTCTCTTAAAATAATTATCGTGGCTTGTTTATTACCAGGATTATTTATTATACTCTACCTAACATATACCCCAACTTCCTGTTCAGATGATTGCTTAAGGCAACTAAACAAATTTTAAAATAAACCCACAATGTAACACATGTAAAGCTAACTGTTATTACTAGTAAATTGTCCCACCTTTGTAAGCACTTTGCTTATCCCCACATTTTGTTCTACTGGCAAAGAAAATAGCTTTGATTCTCTATAAATAAATGACAAATTAAAAGATGCTCAGTGATCCCTTTATCCACTTGTGGCAATTGGAAGACTGATTAGGTGGGCTTTGACCCACAAATGCTTAGTCAGACTTAATAAATGTATCTTTACACTGTCAACAGACTAACAGCCTATGGAACCTTGTGCTTTTGTAATGCAGAAATAGGCAATCTGTGGCCCTCCCAGTCTTGCTGAATTCTCACCTGCCCAATGACCAATAGAGAAGGATGCTTGAAGGCCACAGTTTTCCTCACTCCAGACTATTAAGTATTGACTGTCTGCAGCAGGCTTTTTTTCTCTTCCTTCACATCACCAACTCCTTTGGAAACCCTTCTGATGATTCAAGAAGGGTGGAAGCAAGAGACAATGGGCACAGGTCTGCATACATTTCTCTTAATGGAAGACTTTATCTCTAGTAGGGATTGAAATTCCAGTACATTTAACACAAGGACACAGAAGTTGCTTGGCTTGGAAAAATCTATCCTTGCAACACAAATGTACACTGGAATGTAAAGATGGGGCTATGTTTGAAGTGCAAACAGTCTTGAGTGTCCCGTTGATTAAAGAAGTCATATCCTTAGCTCCATCGACCTCCAGTTATCAAAAGTTGTGCAAATCTGATTATGTAATCTTCTGAATAGCTGATTAAAGCAAATGCTGATTATGCAAGTATAATAGCTAGGATGAGGCAAAGGACTAACTATGGTAGTGGGCTATGTGCAGAAAAGCAGATGTATGCTATGATCCAATGAACAAGTCCTAGAGTCATCTAAAAAAGTAATAAGATTCATTCACCATGATAGAGGTTTCCACTAAGCCCAGCAAAAGTTACAACTGTCTTACGTATGACTATTGAAAGCCTGCTGTGCAATCTTGAAAGACTATTCCTAGGTAATACCCATCTAGATTTTTAAGTGACCCTTGAAATGGGTCAGGTGATTCTGAGCCTTTTGAGTAGTATCATCTTGCAAAAAAAGGAATAAGCAGATTTGTGTCTCAAGTGGATCTCCAAAAAGGTTGCTTGCTAACAAGACTTATTCCATCCCTTATCCACAGAGACCTGTCT
The DNA here is from genome assembly GCF_059951505.1 of Python bivittatus. Lineage (NCBI taxonomy): Eukaryota > Metazoa > Chordata > Lepidosauria > Squamata > Pythonidae > Python > Python bivittatus. Next base: position 40,720,033 of record NW_028277034.1, read on the forward strand.
ATGCATTCTTTAGGCACCAGAAATAAGGTCATCTATTTCCAAGTGGGTGCAGATGTGCTGGAAAATTGAAGATAAGTGACACCCCTTATATTATACCCTGACATACCAACATCACAGTATGCTATCTAGTTCATATGCCCCTTTGGAGGAGAAAACAATTTGCTACTTACAAGTCTACAGATTTGACAAGGTATCAAGAAGAGCACAGAAGCAAGCACACCATTAGGCAGATCTATTCTTAAAGCATATATGGCCCTCAACTACAACTTCTGGAATTTTCATTGCCATGGGAATATGGAGAAACAGCATCTTTTGTCCATCTGCATCAATGGGTGGGGTGAAATTAAATCATCAGTGACCCTTAGAAAGCATTTTGATCCCTTATCAACTTGCCCAGATAGCCTGGATTCCCAAATTGCAAAGGAATGAATGCATTAGATGATCAGATCTGGACTGCAAAAATCCAGATGACCACTATGGGAGGAAAGAAATATAGAATCTCTCACTCCTTGTTGCCATCTAATGGCCAATGGCCATCCATATTTTTGCAGCTCAGATCTGTAGCCCTCCACTGTGGTACCCAAATTAAAAAGGTTTATTTCACTTTTTTAAAACAATATCAGCAATTTCCATGAATCAAACTCAATATGGACACTTTACCTTGCATTGTTAAACAATTAATTTCTGCTATCTTCATGCAGTAAAGAAAAATCTGGTTTTAATGCAGATCCTGGCATGTGAATTCAAGCTGCATGTCTCTTTAATGTCCATTGTTTTCCATGAATGGTGAAACAGGTGAAGAAATTTATTTTTAAAAAAATATGTCTAACTTAACATAGACCAATTCCTTGCTTTATAGGCCTTGGGACAAACTTATTATAAATACTGGAAAATGTTTACATGCACTTACAGTATGGAACTCATTAGAGCTGTGAATTTCTCACAAATTAATTTGTTTACAACTTTCTACTTGACTGCATGCTAGAAAACAGTTTTGCAATTTGCCAGCATTTTGCCATTAATCAGAAAAACATGGAACATGTATTACTATCAGTAAAAACAACCAATCACCTATATTTTGAAATATTTAAATATATTACTAATTCTACTGTAATGGTGTGTGGGAAAGACCTTGGGAAATGGGGTGAAGAGATGCTGCCTAGAGAATGGTCAGATAAGAGACAGCATAGCCTGCAGCTGGACTCTGTCAATGTAGCTTTACAATAAAGTAGAATTAGCTTATCTGGTCATGTTTTCTGTCTGGTCTACCTGGTAAAGCTGACATCAATCTTGCAAATCTCTCACCCTCTCCTTTACTGCCTGAAAAACTAGGGAGGGTCCCTCCTGAGCCTCTTGCCCTGCCCACTAGCCAGCTGTGGGCTATGCTGTCTCTTATTTGACTGTTCCCTAGGCAGCATCTCTTCTCCCCATCTTCCAAGGTCTTTCCCACATACCATTGCACCTACATTGATTGATTGATTGATTGATTGATTGATTATTCAATTTCTAAGGACACCTAAATCTCCAAGTGACTCAAGGTGGCCTGCAGAGAGGATTAAAAACACCTTGTAAGAAGGACAGAAATAGTAAAAGAAACTGCATCAGGGGAATACCAAAAAAAAAAAAAAAAAATTAAGATCCCATAATATTCCATTGGGTTTCCAAGTTGTCCTGGCAGGAAACCCAGTGGAATATTATTCCAACATAACCTGGGCAACCCAAGTTGGAATAGTCAAGTTTGAAGGCCTTCCTAAAGGTCAGCAGGATTGGGGCCATATGGACCTTGGAAAGAATACTGTTACAGAAAGCAGGAGTGGTGACAGAGAAGACACACCTCCAGGGTGCCATAAGATGACATTGTTTTGTTAATGGGACTTGAAGCATGGTGACCCTGTCAGATGTTATAGGATGGGTAGAAGCAATTGGAGAAAGTTGGTCCTGCAAATATCCAAATCCTAAGCCATGGATATTCAAAGTTAATTTGTTAAGAACCCTAGAATCATGACAATTAATTGATCAATCAGTACAGAGAGTTCTGGATCTCTGTATTTTCATGCACTGAAAATAAGATTGCTGATTGTTCTAAAGAAGTCATCTTTAAATTTTATTGATAATTTTAACATGTGCTTCTTGTCGCCAGTCTTGATTTGATAATCCTTTGGAAATCTTCCAGGGAATATTGCATGGGAGGAAAGAGTTAAATTCAATTGTTCCTTAATTGTCGTTCTGATCATGACTGGTCTTTCTATGGCTGTTATATCTTAATGCTTATATATACATATTTGCATACATCAAAGGCAGCCAAGCATTCTACAAATTGATTCAGTGTGACTGTTAAAACCATGAATGAAACCTGAGATTTGCCTTTCATTTATAACTGTTATACACATATGAATGAAAACTGACCAATTGTGCTTGGGCATGGTGTTCATGTGATCCTGATTTCAATTATTACAGAAATTACAAACACATCAGAAAAATGTGTTCACTAAGGCTATATATCAACAAAGGAGAAGACATACCAACTAGAATGGTTATGATAATCATGCAAGAATGTGTGACTTCACAGATTTGGGTTGGGTTGGGTTTTGTTTTATTTTTTATTTTTATTTTTTTTCTGATTTCACAGATTTGGGGCTCTTTTTTTTTACTTCAAAATGCTGTTTTCCTAACTTATCAGCAATCCAGATATTTGCCCAAATATTGGCAACATTTAAATAACTCTTGGTTGATTCTAATACGCTTATCTGAAAGCAGATTTTTTAAATGAGTCCCAAAGCACTGAAAGGAGTCTACAGCCTCAAAATGTTTGCTCGTCAGATTATTCAAATTCCTCTAGTTTACACCAGCTTGTATTCCATGCTTTATCCCCAGTCCTTATTTGTAGTCATCGGCCTCTCTTCCAACCCGAACCTATCTGGTGCACATAAATTGAAAACCAAAGAATTCAGGTGTATTCTTACCAGGACCAATCTGATCACATGACATCAGAGCAAAAAGAATGGTATTGGTACAGTTTGCAGATTCAGTTCAAGGCACTGCTTTGATCTTTGGTGCAAGTGGAGAAAAACCCTGAAAGTAGAACCTTTAAATAGCCCTGAGGTTCTACTTTCAGGGTTTTTCCCCACTTGCACCAAACTATGGCACAAACACGTCCTGATGAGATTTCATCCCCAACCCACAAATGATCCTTACCTGTACCAGTGTTATTTTCCTACCTATTCCGATACCTCCTCAAGGTGTATAAAATCTTTTAGGCTTTAACACCCATTAACCTGGAGGAAGCATATGTTTAGAAATAGCAGCGGTAGAAGCAAGATAGGGTTCAGGAATAGGGTATGCATTTTTCATGCCAGTATAATTTCTGGTGCTTCAGTGGTGCACTTGAGTTCATCAAAGATCCTTAAATTCAGTGTCTATTCCTTATTCCAAAGAATGATTTCTTATATAGGATATTAAAATGTTATATTAAAGACAGAGTTTTCTTGAAACAAAAAACAGGTGGTCAGCCCAATTCACTTTCTAATACTATAAGCCAAATTTGTGTCAAATTTGATATTTTTCTTATTGGCTTTCCCAGCTTTAGAAGTTACACAGGCAGTGCCTACAGAAAGGACCTTGTTAGAGTTACACCTATGATTGAAATGCCTTTTCCAAACATCTTCCCCAATTCTAGTTTTGTCATTATTTATGGTGCTTATGATTGCCTTCTGCTGTTATAATCTGCTTTTATCATCTGCTTTCTCTATTATTTTAATCTTATTTGTTTATGGGATATATCACACACATACACACACACATACATACACACACACTTGATAATATAATAAATATGTGTTTATCTATGTAATAACGTTATTAACTAGCAGTAATAGTACTCACATCTTAGCATTAAGCTCCAAACAACATTATGAAAGGTCCTTGGTCTGAAAGCAACAAGTTTATCTATTGGCATTTCAGCTGGGTCAATGAACATCATGAATAGAAACTATGAATGGAATCTAAGCACAATTGGAAATCAGATATATTAGAAAGGGTAGTAAATTGGAAAGAACAGCACTGAAGTCATCATAACATCAAATGATGTCAGCATGTAGATAATAATGAGAACATCCAGTAAATATTGGAAAGCACAACTAACTATGAAGCAAGTGTCATTCAGTAACACTTTATGATGAATGTCTGAGCATATGACTATTATCAGATGAAAAATATCATACTAGCTTTAACATATTAATACATGAATGACTTATCATAGCAGATGAATTATCATGATTACTTCACATCTACTGAGTCGTCCCTTAACATTATAGGTGCTGTGTGGACACACATTCCATTGACTGGGCCCTTATCTCTGGTGGCCAAAAACAATGGGGGCATCACTTTTTTAAATTATTATTTCTTATTTTTATTTAGAGTGTGCTTTTCTATCCATAGGGCACTCAAAGATTCACTAGGATGCCATGAAAAGTGTAGAGAGGTCTAAATCTCTCTGTATTTCTAAAAGACATTTCAAAACCTTCATATGTTTTATTCCTTTCAACAAAGCTTGACCAAGCTATCAAAGCTTGGCCAGACCCACCTTGCCACTTCTCTCATACCTCCTGACTCTTTTTCACTAGAGCGCCATCGTCTCATCGAGTTCGCACAGTAACTATCTGTTGTTTGGAGACATCTTTTGTTGATCATCTTTGAATTCTTCATTCTTCTAGTCTTCCACATGCTGTGTGAGCTGAAATTTTTCTCAGCAAAACTTTTTGCCGTTTTGGTCTGATTTCATTTATCTGCTTTTGTTCTACTTTGATTCTCCAACTTTCATACATGGCAACACAAATAAAGCTATATGTTATCAGTATGCCATGGCATTATGTAATGTATGGTATTATGTGCTAGCAAGAATAAACTGGCACTAATATACTGATGTACAGCTCATTAATTAATGTGCTTATGCATTGTGAATATAGTCTATCACAGGGTCATCATTCTGCAACACATACTATAGATATGGCATAGCTCCGGATTCCACACCCAGCTGTTGTTGTTGTTGTTGTTAATATTGTTATTCTAAAGCCATGATCTTACAACAATATAAAAATATAATAAAATGTCCTAAGGAGGGATGAAAAGTAATTCCATAGGAATAAAGCTTTATTGCCCACAGATTAGTAGTCAATTAAGATCACTGACAGCATTGATTGATACAGACCTTTTAATATATAAATAGCTTCAAACCATTTTACCCTGCTTCCCATATCTTCTTCTATCGAATGCAAATCTGGCTTTTCATTTTCCACTCTTTTAGAGGCTGCAACATTTCTGCATTGTTTCCCATAACAATAGACAAAGATTTGTCTTTGATTTGAGAAATCTCCTCCTTTCCAAGTGCTCTGATAACCGAGATAGTGAGTGGCCTCTCGAGAATTTTGTCTCAAAGAGCTGAATAATTTCATTAGTCCAGGTTTCACAATTATGTCAAGTGCAGATCTTCCAGACTTAGGCCCGTCTTTCAATAGCCAGCTGCTACGTAAGATACAAAGTACATTGTGAGCTACTAACACTACTATTAACAGCATAGTCTGCTACAGTTTCTACTCTAAGAAAGATAACACATTTGTCTGTTCATATTCATCTAGGACTTTGAGCACAGAACAGAAGGGGCACAGGTCAGGTGATGCTATGCTTGCTCAAAAACCAGTATAATTATTTTATCTTTTAAGTTATTGGTTTTTTGTTAGCTTGATCGTATCTTCTTACAGTTTGGGACCAAGGTTTTTTAGCACTGTGCAAATGTGCTCAAGCATTAAGGTAATCTATTCTGTACATTCTAAACCAGGAGTGTGAAAATTCTGTCAGTTTCCACCAAGCTAAGACAAAGTTATTCAGGGGAGAGGTTTAAGGGATTACATGGGTATCTCCAATATTTGCATCCATTTTGCTCCTTAAATCCCACTCTAACCCCTCCCCCAAAATTAAAAAAAACTCAAACCAAACTTTTGGCTCCATCCACCTTGGCGGTCTAGCAGTCATGAGAGGAAAGTTAATGGGTCATGTGTGCCCCTGAGCCCCCAAAAATACTTTTTTGGATAGTACAGTATGTTGTAGAAGTGTCAAGTCTACATAGACTCAACCCACACAACCTTCAACCAGTGGGGAAAGTTGGAATGACAAGCCCAGAAAATAATCTTGGCAGTGACCCTATGTAGAAGCTTCGGGAGGGGGGATGATGAAAACAGCATCATGCTATCACACTGTAAACTTCTCTCCTTTTGTACTTGTGCTGTGATATCTCAAGCATAAATAAAGGGGCAGAGCTTGCACTGCAACGGTACAACACTACTTTCATCCTTTTAATGAAAGGATTAGATCCTGCGGATACCTCTGGCTCCTATACCTGTGGAACATCCTCCCTCAACATGCATATTCTTTTTTTACTTCGGCCATGAATACATCTTTAATTTCAGTCTGTTCTTAAGCAAGAGGATAGTTGATGTTTCTCTTGTTTTCAGAAACTATGAATTAGAAAATGTGTTATTCTGCTCTTTCTTTCTTTTTTTTAATGTGTGTTTTGATGCCTGTTATAACAAAAATATTGTATTCTGTGTAAAGATATTTTTATTTTGCATGATCTTTTAAGTACATGATTAATGCAAATTCTGGATTCACATTTACTCTGAATTTGGACTGATTTTTCTTATGGCTTCTAGGTTTTAAAGTAATCTCTCTCCTTTTCCAGCCATCTCCCAAATCCTTTAAACATTTGTTTCAAAAACAAAGAGGTAAGGAAGAATATCTGTATGATTCTTCCCCCCCCCCCCCCCCCGCCTTATTTGCTAAAAAGACTGGTTTGGGCTTTTTAAGCTGAGCTACACAGGAGAAGAAGAAATAGGAAATCAATAATGCATTCTTGTCTATAGTGAAAATTTGACTTCATTTACACAGAATGTTATTGAAGTTCAGCATTCTGCTGAGATTCAGCTTATTCAGAGCTTCAGATCAGGCAAGAGAAACAGTGATATATTCCACCTGGATGAGATTAGAAAAATCATTGGTATCTTAACCTTAGAAACCTTTTCTTTTGAATCCAGTACCACTGATATTTGATTGCCTGCTGCTACCCAGCTTGATATTCTTAGATATTAGTTATCACACTGAAGTATTATTGTTAAAGAGATCTGCCAGAGAATACTGTTAATCAGACAAGTGCTCAGTCCTACATTAACCTATCCATTCCAGAATTTAAAAATCAGTTTTTGTGTTACTGAACCACAGTCTAAATCTGTTGTACATAAATGTAAGGGCTATGTTTGGAGAAAATGAAGCTATCTTTCAGTTTATCCAGGAACATATTAAGGAACCTAGTCAAGGTTTTAAAATAAGTTAAAAATAAGTTGGGAAAGTTATAAGCAAGTACACATGGCCAGATTTATCCAAAGTAAGTATGGGTGTGGCAGCCTTAAATACATCCTTTGTATACAGTAGTTATATTTTTGTACATGGTGCCATATTTTAAGTATAGAAATGTGCATTAATGGAGTTGGAGTACAAGTATATGCATTTATAGGTTCAGAATGATTCAACAGGTTGCAGAGCCCAAGCTTCAGATTCCATAATAAATAATTATATTCTTATTATGGGTCTTTGAGAACAACCAATTTCTGTAACTAAAGGTAAATAGAGACAATAATTTTTTATGATGTACATATAACTATATAAGAGTAGTGATAAAATAATCTAGCACTCAGCAACATCCATATGGGACAAAGGGGGTCCGACTGATGAAAGCAGCATCACAGCATTGTGATATAAGCCCCGTCCCTTTTTTATACATATTATGAAGTCGCACACATGTCCCAAAGATTTTTGAGCATTGTGGAAGTTATATCCAAAATATAACTTGAAGGAACCAACTTGCATGTCTTCTAAATATGTGAATTTCAACTCCCCAAACTGCCCAGTAAGCATAGGCATTATAAGCATTCTGGAGTTGAAATCCATATATCTGCCTAGCAAGACTGAGGATAGCTACCCAGTGTAGTGTAGTGGTTAAGGTGTTGGACCAGCACCAGGATAAACAAGGTTCAAATCTACCCTCAGACATTGAAACTCACTGGCTGACTTTTGGCCAACCTGCATCCTTTGGCTGCAAAATTCTGGGTGACCACTTGATGGTAGTAAAGAGAAATACAAACATCTGTAGCTTTGCTGCCATCTCTGGCCCACCTGGATTTCTGCAATTCTACACTAGATGGAGGGAGGAAGACTCACTCTTCCCCCAGTGCATGTGTGGTAGCTCCAACCCTGATTGAACCACTGGGTTTTTGACTTTCAAATTATGTTATTTTAATTTATGTTATTTAAATTATGTTATTTTTAGAAAAAGAAAGCATCAGACAGCCGATCACTTTTGAAATGGCTAGGACACTAATCAACGTAGATAATGACCCACAAACTTGTTGCCCTTGATTTGCTGTATCATTTAGCGTTGCAACCCATAAGGAAAACAACGTACCCTCCAATGTCAGGTGAACATGCTTTTACTGGAAACTGTTGAGATTTGCCAGTAGAATCATGTCAGTGTCTTCTCCTTCCAAGGTACTGTAGCTGCCCCGTAATATATAAATCAGCTTCTTCTTGCAATTGCTATGCTAAGTGTGAAAGTAGTCACATGCTCCAGATTACTTTCCGTAGGAACACACGTCACAGGATCGTGCTGACTTCGGTAAATATATTTTGCAGAATAGAATCACTATGGAAACCATTCCTCAGTTCAGAACCAAAATGCAGCTGAGGTTGTGATCAAAGGTATGTTTTCTAACTAGACTGGCAACAGAAAAGAATTCACTGAGTGTCTTTCAATTTGACACTGCAATGAGACCAAAATGAAAAAAAAAAAATCTGAACATGTTTTCAGGCCTAACGTCAGGATCCAAAGCAAATCATGCCACCTGAGACAAAACCTCCAGTATTTTCTTTTTTCTACAAAATGGCAATATTAAAAACTATAAATCAAAACCACATTGAGTTAATATTTCATCTAATGAATTTGTAAGAAGGTGCTTAAAACCTGAAACAATAGGTGCGGGTCAGTTTGTGTCTCAGAAAAGAGTCGCTGTGGCACATAACTTGCACCAACAAAAATGGTGATGTCGTCCCTTGTGCTGTGAAAATAGCACATTCCCTGTTGAAAAGGAATCTGAAGTAAAGCAGCCAATATCATGATATATTTATACAAATACGATGCAACCAGTGTGTATTTTTCTATTTTCTGCATTGTTTTTTAAAAAAGGATATTACAGAGTTGGGAAGATACAAAAAAATATAATTGAGCGGACCCAGGGCAGCAGCAAAACCTGTACAATGAAAGATTTGAAGTTTGTTTTTTAAGCTTTAAGAGGACATGACGTATATAAAATGACTAATTTAGGCTTGAGGTTGTGATGATTGGGTAATGGGACCAGGAGAAAAGGACTTGGGAGGTGCAGGTGGGAGGTCATGTCTGAGGAGATCTCCCCTCTCAGGAAGACAGGGTTAGGAATAATTTTAGGACTGGGATAGGCTAGTATTGGCAGGATACAGATAATTGGTATAATTAAGCAAACCTATTTTTAAAACTTTTTTTTTTTGGTCATTTAATAAAGGATCATTTGTTCTTTTGTTTCTATGTTAACCAGGTGTCTCTGCTATGTTAACCAGGTGTCTCTGATCTGTTTACTATATTCCCCCCAACCCTTAGGTCTGGCTGAGTCCTGCAGCAAAACAAGCACACTGTCAAGAACTGCATGATTGCAACGGTATTTTTTTTAATCCCATAATTAATAATTTTAAAAAATCCTTTGAGGAAGGATGTTCATTCTTAGGAATTTAATCTGAGCATTATCAACACAGATGTATTTGAGTTTTCACTAGAGACGCATTTCTCCCATGGGAGGAACCCTATGCCAATCCAACTGAACATAATGAAGGCAATAGCATGGATTGCAAGGCCAGTGGCACAGATTGTCACTGTTTCAGCCTTATGCAAAACTAGTTGACAGGTAAATTAACAGTAAATACTAATCCATCAGGCTAAGAAGCCACAACATCATTTCCATTGTCTTGGAGTTGTTCCAGTCAGGAGCCTGGGGAAAACTTTAATTTATGAACCACTGAAGGATTTTTCTGAAGGGAGAAAAAGGATCCCAAACAATAAGCCTTCTTTTGGTACTTGCTATTAAAAAAAACCCATCATAATAGCACCTCATTTCAGCTTGTTATGAGAAATGGATTTGATTATGAGAATTACTAGGCAATCCCCCAGGTGGGGGACAGATGTTTTGAGTTCTGCTCCCTGCAATCCATTATTATTATTATTATTATTATTATTATTATTATTATTATTATTATTATTTACACAACAATGTGAAATCACAGCTGCCAGTTCTTTAACTGGTGTTGGCCTTCATTCGCGCTGAGTTCTTCCCAAGAACCTAGGATGTCGTAATGTATTGCCATATATATGTGCAGATCCACACAGTGTGGTCTTTTGTAATTGACAGATGGAAATTTTGTCCGTGTGCAGATTTTCTAAGTGCCATCCAAGGTTTTCTGGAATGGCACCCAGTGTGCCGATAAGCACTGGGACTAGGTCTTCCCTAGGTTCAGCTTTAAAAAAAAACTGGCTGACCTATTGGCCAGAGCACCTGTGACTAGGCTGAAATGGACTGGATGATCTATGATTCAGTATGCTGTAGGACTTTAGCTATTGCCTTAACATGTTGTGTGAACCAAGGCATTAGCTTAAACCATAGGATGTTTTATTTAGGCATAACATTTTATGTGAACATAAGAATTTAATTTTATTCACCTAAATTTAAGGGTTTAAAATATTTCGCTTTTGCACAGAAAATGCAAACTATCTTGCAAAGATTTAGGATTTAAACTGCTAGCCTGAAATAGGAACTCAATCAAAGAAAAGGGGAATAAGAAAAGTACCCAATCTCTGTTGATGACTTTTCTGAATTTGGGCACTTCTGCAGCAGTATTCAAGATCACTTTCAAGATCACCTTCAAATGTAACTGATACCGTGTTGTTGACTGTGTTTGGAAGTGAGTTGATCTATTTCTGGATCTGGCTCACTTGGAAGCGCTATGGTTGTGAATTTTGTGGACAGTCCATTTTCTCATGGGTGGAAGTCTTGCCTTGTCCTGGGTCCTGGCCTTAAGCCAGCCATTGCTTTAGCCCCTGCTTCCAAGGTTCAGTGCTCGGCTTCTCCTCTTACAAACACTGGTTAGAACATCTCTCTTTCCCCCAATACCCTTGTCATAGCAAACTGCAACCATGGCCAGCACTATTGGAAAAAGTGTTCATTTCCAAAACTGTCCACATTTCATCTTCACAACTCTCAAGGGCTTTTAAATATAGCAGAGGAAAAGGGGCAAGACAGCTGGGAAGCCTTTAGAAAATTTGTTTACTTTTCTTATAATTAAGGGTCCTCCCTTACAAAGTTTTCCTTATAGCAACTTTTCAGATTTTCTTTGCAAACCACTAGACAAATGTATGCAGAAATATGTTCTAAAGAAGACAGAGAATGACACTAGTACTTCATTCTCTCTTTGTAAGGTGTAGTGTGAGATTTTTCTTACTCCATAAGGGTTGGTAGCTCAGGGAGCAGGAAACTAATTGGATTATGTTCCTTGTATTCCTTTTCCTTCTAGAATGGAAGAAGGTAAGAACTGTTGAATCAAACATGGTGTTCTCTTGATGCCCTCTGCATTTCAAGACTGGCAGAAGTAAGGACAGTCAGCTTCAAACTGCTTTGTCAGAGATTGGGGTGGAATATTGCCCTTCCACTGTAACATCTGAAAGCCTCATTACCACTTCATTCACTTTGCTAGAGTGAGAAAATGCCATGACTTCTCTTGGCACTTCTGCTCTGAAAAAAGCCATTATCATCAGCTTTGATTGGCAGCAATCTGCCAGGTTCTCAAGAGTTCTTTCCCATTATCTGTCATCTGCTCTTTTTATGTTAATTCAGTTCCACAACTTCATGGTCACATTCACATGACTTATTTAACCAGCTTAATGTCAGCCCCAGCTTGTCATGTGAACCCAAAATCCTATCATATTTGGGTTACCAGATACAATAAAAATTCCCCAGGTTAATTTTTGGCCAAGTTACCTAACCTGGGTACATTGTCTCATCCAAACCCAGATGAGAAGATTAATTTGGCCTCCACAGAGATTTGGCCACCACAGAAATGCGACACTCGAGTGGCTTCACAAAAATGGGAATTTTCAACACTCATCTTTATTGACATTTTCCTTTCAATCCTGCAAGCACATGTGGGGGAGGTTGCTAACTGATCTTCAATTTCAGTCAGTTTGCACAGATTTTTAAAATAATTTTTTTTTAACTGAAACCACAAAGCTGCTTGGGGTCCTATCCAACATGGCAGCTACTAGTCTCATCCATCATCTGCTGTAGATCACTTTACAAATGATTTACCTGGGAGAGGGAGCAGATACAGGCAGTCATCTTACACAACCAAAACACCAGTATCGTAAACCAACACATGGAAGTTTGGGGAGATATTGGGGCTTTGGGTATTTGTAAGCCCCATGGAAATGGTTTGGACTGCATCCATCAGTGACAAATTCAGTGGCAATAGTTCAGAGATTACTGGCCTGGGCGCTTACACTTTGGTTCAGCCTCCCCAAATGGGTTAGGGATATCAATCAATGGTTGACAGTTGCCTCTGCAAATTTATATACCCATGCCATAACCACAAGAAGGATAACACACCTAGCAATTACATCCACAGTAGGAAAAACTTTTTGGACATGAGATTTAACACTAGTGGTGGGGGAAGAAAGGAACAAGAGCTGGTGGCAGCCAGAACTTTTGCACATGTTCATCTTGTGTACTAACTGCATCTTCTCCTGCAACCAGAGGCACTGTTCAAGGCTACTCATGCCTTGGTCAGCTCCCAAGTAGATTATTGAAATGTGCTCTGCATGGGCCATGTTCTGCTCTTGAAGAACATCAAAGTACACCTTGGTACAACCATGTTATACCTTTGCTCTGCAGATTGCACTAATTGTCAGTGTGCTTCCAAGTGCAATTCAAGATGGTGGTTGTCACCTATGAAGCCCTTCATGGCATGGGGCCAGACTATTGTAGGACTGCCTTTCCCTGATTGTTTCTACCTGTCCCTTTAGGACCAACAGAAGGGACATGTTCTGCATCCCATTTACCCAAGAATGTCATTTGGTGAAACCTGATGTATAAGAATCACCTTGAGGAACAGGAGTAAGAGCCGCAACCAAGACAATAGTCAGATGAAAGAAATTTGAGTCTGAGGCAGAAATGTAATTTGAGAAAGCATCGCAGACTTGACCTTCCTTAGTTCTCTAGAAGATAAAGGGAGGGAGGGGGGAGGCACTTTCATAGTTGCAAGATTCTGTAATACAGTAAGTAGTATTAACATCCATAATTTTGGTTTCCTAGTCTGGTCCACCTCGAAGGGCTGACAAGGAAGGTGCTTCTTCTGTTGCAGCACCTGCCCTTTAGAATTTTGTAAAGCTTTCAAAACATGGCTGTTTTCCCAGACATGGGACCTGGGAGGTTAATTGGACCCATGAGATCGATGTGCCATTTGCAGATGACTATCATTTGCCATGATGCGTATTTATTATTGTAAATAGCTGTATCTGAGTTTTTAATCCTGTATTAGCCAACCAAAGCCACCGTTGTGAGACAAGCAGTGGTACAAGTTGATTAAAGAAAATAAATAAGTCAGCTTGTAAAATAATAAACCAGACAAAGCTAAGAGGAGATGTTCCTCTTACACAGCGTTTCTCAAGCAGCCGTTCTCAAAGCAGTCCAGCTGCAATAAAACACAAGTCCCCCAGTACATTTGACACAGCAGCACGTGCAGACTTTCTGCTCACACAGCACAGCAATTTCAGATCTGGGAGAACCCACTGGATCAGTTTTCTGCTTTCACTCTCGGCCTCATTTTGAGCATGCTGCCAGTAGGATTTACACCGCTGTAAGCACATACGAGACTGAAGCTTTACTTTGCTGCCACTTCGCTTCTAATTACAGAGTAAATCAGGCTGCAAACGCTGAAACGCCTTCTCGGAAAGAAGTGATCTGATCACTTCTATCATGCTGGGTTCCAGGTTGTCAGATGAATGGGATGCAGGATGCGCCAGGCGGGGCATCCCTGCGACTGGCCGTGTTCAAAACGCCCCTCCTCAGCTTTTCTTCCAGTTCCAAAGCCAAATCCAAAGCTTTCCAAATGGCGCACCTTGAAAACGCGGCTCTGGGGCAGCCGCATTAAGAGACGGCGAGCTAGCAACGCTTTGGCGTTACAAGCGCTGTTATTCTTTATGCTCGAGCTGCCCTGACACAGAACTGCGGTTAACTCCCCTATTCGTCTTACGAAATCATTCTGCAAGAAACAAGCATCGTCTCCCCCCCCTTCGGGGCGGGGGCTGGAGGACTCGCCCCTCTCCCCGTCTGGCACCGCCGGGAACTGGGCACGGGGGACTCAGGAGCCTCGCGGCCGCCCGGCAGAACTTCCCCAGCCAGTCCAAGGACGCGCCAGCGGAAAAAGAGCAGAGAAGCAGCTCTCAGAGCAGCGGGCAAAACGCTCCCGCAGAAGCGAGTCAGGTGACTTGAATGCCTCTTTCTCCAACCTTGGTTCCTCTGACATTCCCACAATCCAACCCCGTCGCCCGCTGCCCCCTCCGCCTCCCGGGCTTCTCTTCTTTCACATTCAAACCCTTCGCCCCGCAGGCAGCCGCCCGCCTCAAAAGAGCAGCGGCCAATGAGAAGAGAGCTTGGCTGCCACATCGGGGCAGCCCCCAGGACCTTGGCGAGGAGGCGGGGCATCGCGGTGGCGGAGGGAGACCGGGCAGGCGGCAGAGGTCTAAGCTGGCATATAAAAAGGACGGGGCGATGGTTGGTGGCTAGATGTTCGTGTCCGTGGTCTCTCTTTCTTTCCCTTCTGTTTAATATGTGCTTTCTGATGACACTGCAGTCTCTGTTCTAACAAAGTTTGTGTACTTTACTTTCCGCAGGTAAGAACTGTGCTGGAAGTTGAATTAATAAACGAATGCTAACTAGAATAACAATTTTCCATTTCCTTTTAAGTTATTTTTGTACTTAAAGACGTTTTAGGAGGTGTTTTGTTTTAATTAAACTTTAAAGTGTGTTTGTAATGGACTTAAAACTGTATTTCCCTTGACACAGGATTGCAAATGACTCATGGGGTGTAATTCATTTACCAAGGAGTAGCCCTTATTGAAGCCGGTGGAATTTACTCCTGGTGGATGTCTAGGGCTTAGCAGGTGTCCGCCACTAGCTGACCTTGGTCGATCTTGAAAAATCAGAATTTGCTCTGGTTTTTCCTTGGAGGGGAGACTACCAGGTATTTCCAGAGCTTTTGGCTAGATTGGAGTGTTGAAATCCCTTTTTAAATTGGACATGTCCATATCCTTGCCAAGAAATAAAACTGCGGGGAAGTGTACGGGATTGGTGGCTTAGACCTCTGGGCATGGCCATTATTTTCCTGATGCCACATCGTAGTGTTCACCTGCCTTATCTTCTAACAATCTCTCAGTCAATTGGATTTGCTTCCTCATAGTCAGAATTGTAAGGTGCACCACGGAGCTGTTGATGGTGAATGTACTTCTTCAGAATGGTTGCAACCAACAGCTTAAACAATAAATATTCTGAACTGAGTCAGCAGCGATTTCAGCAGGCATCCTTCTCTGGTAAGTAAGTTAGGGGGACTGCGATTGTGGCCACGTGTGAACAGGAAGCAATCCAGGTTCGGTTAAACTAGACTTGCCCCATCTGATACCCTGAGGCCACATTTAGCCTCTGAAGACTGTGAAACACTGTTGCCAAATAATGCATTTTAATAAAACATAATGCATTATTAAATACATTTATAATTTTAAAAAATAACTTTTCATCCTGAACTCACTCACTACTTTGGGAAGTCCTACCCCTGGATGTCATTCAAGCACCAAGGGTGCTCTTGACCCAGGATTGTTATATATAGTATTATCATGTGAAAACATGAGGTGTAGCCTAAGACTACATTTAGTGGAGACCATTTTGAATATTTTCTCTATTTGTTGTTATTTATCTTTTGTAGGCAGAAAAATAAAAGCACACAGCAGACCTTGGCTTAAAATTATCTGCAAAATTTCATATAGTTTTTGGATAGAGTAAATTTAAATAAACAGCCTAATATTAGAATTTGTGCTTGGTTCATGCATTAAGAAGTTGAAGTATAACTTTCATACTTTCTACCCATCTTAGAAGTATCAGCATAGTTTGTCAACGTGATAAATAGTTTGGTAATAATGCAGAATAAACAGCCCAAACTTGCATAGGCTGCAAATATAAATCTTTTTCAGGTTTTGCTGAAAGAAGGAATAGCTCCTTCAATTCTAAGCCTTGGCATTTCAAAAGCATATTAGTGCAGAATTTTTCATTTTAGTCTTCAATCAGAAACTGTACAATGATTGTAGATTTGTTGCCTCGCTGGCATAGAAGCCAGCTGCAGGGCTAGAACCTAGATGTTTAAATATAATTCCTTTATAAATAATGACAACTTTTTGCTTTCTATGGGAATATAGCCTTTTTAAAAAAAAATTGGCAGCAATAGAGATAATTTGTATAGCATCATGTTAACAAAAATATGTGTAAGTAAATTGAATGGTATTACTATTTTCAGCAAAACTGAAGGATTCTTACATGCATGGAAGATTTGTAGCAAGACCTAAAGATGTTTGCTTGGAATTAACCATTAAGTAATGAGCTCGCTGATGTTTCTCCTGGGTGTGAAAGATGTATGAAAACTGCTTCATTTTCTCCATCAATTTCAATTGTGGGATGCGTCTATGTCCAGGACTCTCTTAATTTAGCAAAGTAAACAAGTTGATTCTTTTTTGGCATGCAGCATGGAACAACTTGGCTCTGTTCTTGACAGCCTGCCAAAATTGTAATCTTTAGAAAAACATAGTTGGATCTCCTACTTTTTATGAGTCTATTGTGCTGTGTGAGTATTTTCCTACATTTTCTGTTCCATCTGGCAAGCTGTCTGTCCTATCTAGTGGCATTCTGGCTTTCGCCCGATGACCCACAGCTGTGGGTGATTGTATGTTTGTGGGTGTGATACATGCAGTGAAATTAAATACAGTCATTGGATGCTAGAAGTGGCGGGGGGCTAGCTTCTGGATCATTTTGAGAATCTCTTCTCATTTTCCCTCTTCCTTTGTAGACTTTGACTACTGGGATTTCGTAGCGCCTGAGCCCAACTTTAATGAGATGGTGTTTGAGGAACGAACATGTCAGAATCTAATTAGAATGCTGGAGAACTGCCTCTCTAAATCAAAACAGACTAGACTGCATTGCTCAAGGGTCTTAGTCCCTGACAAACTGACTCGGAGGATAGCTCAAGATGTCTTGCGTCTCTCTTCTATGGAGCCTTGTGGTTTGCGGGGCTGCATTATTCATGTCAGCTTGGAAACTGGAAATGTATGTAAAAAGCTGGATAAGATTGTTTGTGACCCCAGTGTCATTCCCACTTTTGAACTGACACTGGTGTTCAAGCAAGACAATGGTTCCTGGCCCAGCTTCAGGAGTTTATTCCCCAGAGTTTGCTTTACTTCCAGCTGTAAACAGACTCTGATCCTGAGACCTGGCTTTCGTCTAATTAAGAAAAAATTATATTCCTTGATTGGGACCGTTGTTGAAGAATGCTGAAAAGTGTGCTAGTTAAAAAAGCTGAGCTTAAAACCCTTAGAAATTGGAGTGGTATTTGCACAAGACCTGTCTATGGCCTTGAAGCCGGCAAAGTCTTTGTAAAGCTATCTGGTGCTGTGTAAAATGAGAAGCAGTGCAGCTCCTTGATACTTGAAACATTCCTCAGTTAGCAAAGATTTGGCAAGCCCAGTCGCCATCCTGATTGCCATTTATTGCTAGCAGTTGCACTAAATGTAGCCCTTGCTCTTTGGTATTCTTTGATATTTTTTTAAGCTGAGTTCCCTAGATTCACAGTGTTCTTAATTCAAATTAGGGGAAATTACTCACACATTTTCAAGGAACAAACAGGTCTCTAGGACTAAATAGGTCAAAGAGGTAGGGATGATGCTTCCAAAGTGTTGCTCATACCTGCATTGGTAGCATCAGATAAAAGAGACAGGTCAAGTCTATTTGGAAAGTGATACTTATGAAAGGCTTTGGAGTTATTGTTGCTTTGTTCTTCAAGGTCATCTTCTAAATCTTTTTAGATTAATAAAATTTGCCATAGTTCCTGTATGACATTCAGAAGCCTTACTCTAGCTGCCTGCAACCTGGTGTCTTCTAGATGTATTGCTGCCACAACTGCCAGCGAACCGACCCAGCAATGACCAAAGGCTGGAAATTTTGGGAGTTTTACTCCCAACGTTTCTAAGGAGTGCCAGCTTGAAGAAGGTTGTTTTACTTGCTGTGATTGACTTGCCTTCCAAGCTAAAGGGTTTGCAGGAAGCTAGCTTGCCCTAATAATCATGAATAATCGTATATAGTTGTTCTACACTCAGTTTCTTCAAATGTGACAGTACTGAAGTCTACAGAACACTTTATGTAGGTTTGGCACTGAATAGTTTGTGTTGGTTTGTATTCAGTTTATTAGAATAATTATTTGTTGTCCTGACACATTTCACTTAGCCTGCCCAATATGGGAATTAAAAGCGCTCTATGGAATTTTTTTTTTCATTGCTGGTGGTCTCTACAATTGAAAGTGAAGAGCAATAATCTAGAATCCACAAATCCAGTTGTTAGTTGTAGATGGTGTCAGAGGCCACTGCTTCACCATAAACTTTGAGGCTCTTATTAAGCTGATTCCTGCAAAGAATCAATGAAATACTTGCTACTCCTTTCCTTCAGTGATTCTTGGTTGAGTTATGGAAAATATCAATAGAGATAAGGCAACCAAGGTTTGGATATTCAGCTTTCTTCCAGACACACATCTACACTGCAGATATCCATAATCAAGGAGCAAACTGTATAATTCTTAGCACAATTACACACACACACACACACACACACACACACGGGAGATTCCACAGAAGGTCATGGAGAATAACAGGGCAAAGATCCTGTGGTACTTCCAGATCCAGACAGACAGGCAGGTACTGGCTGATCAACCAGACATCGTGGTAGTAGACAAGAAGCAGAAGGTAGCAGTGGTGATAGATGTAGTGGTGCCCAGTGACAGCAGCATTAGGAAGAAGCAGTATGAGAAGCTGGAGAAGTATCAGGGCCTGAAGGAAGAACTAGAGAGGGTGTGGAAGGTAAAGGCCAACATGGTCCCAGTGGTGGAAGGAGCACTCGGGGCTGTGGCTCCTAAGCTGAGAGAGTGGCTCAAACATATCCCAGGAACAAAATCAGAGCTCTCTGTCCAGAAGAGTGCAGTGCTAGGAACAGCTAAGATATTACGCAGAACCCTCAAACTCCCAGGCCGCTGGTAGAGGACTCATATTCTCACTTCAGCAGGATTGAGAAAAAGTTCCAAATTAATACAGTACTTGAGATTGGAAAACTGAGTGTCCTAGATTATCATGTCCCAAACTGGTGCCATTTAGATAGACAGGGGCCACAATTTCCAGAATTTCAGGCTTTTGGTCCTGTTGGCTATGGTCCTGTTTGGTCCTACACTTCATTATTTCTGGAGACCACCATCTTGGAGAAGGCTGCTCTAATTTTGGAAAGAATCTTATAAAATGGGTAAGATCAATTTATACTTCACAGAAAGCATACATAATTGTTAATGGAGATCTAATGAAACCCTGTGAGATACAAAAAAGAACAAGCCAGGGATGCCCACTGTCTCCTCTCTTGTTTATTCTGGTTCTTGAAATATTGAATAGAGATAATAAGACAAAACGAGAGGATTGTGGGAGTAAAAATTAAAAAAGAAACTTATAAGTTAAGGGCTTTTGCAGGTGACTTAGTGTTGCTTTTGGAAGATCCTTTAAAGGGGGTTGAAATATTAATGCATAAATTTTAAAAAATTGGTGCATTAGTGGGGTTCAAGATGAATAAACAAGATGGAGATGTTAACAAAAATATGAAAATAGAAGATCAAACAGAATGGATGAATAAAATGGATTTTAAGATTGAGAAGAAGGTAAAATATCTGGGTATCACTATGACAAATATGAATTGTATGTTATTTCAAAATAACTATGTTAAGACATGGAATGAAGTTAAAGAGGATATATTAAAATGGGAGAAACTACAACTGTCATTGCTGGGGAGAATTTCTGGATAAAAATGAATGTCTTGCCTAGAATGATGTTTTTGTTTCAGAGAATACCTGTTTTGACAACTGATACACCATTTAAACAGTGGCAGAAGAATATATATAAATTTGTGTGGCGGGGAAAAAACCACAAGTTAAATATAAGGTGTTATAAGATGCAAAGGAAAGAGGAGGGTTGGGTTTACCTGATTTGAAATTATATTTTGCAGCTTGCTGTTTGGTTTGGATAAAAGAGTGGGTGCTGCTGAGAAATCGAAGGCTTTTGGAGTTAGAAGAACATGACCTGAGATTTGGGTGGCATGGATATTTGTGGTACGATAAAGTTAAGGTTAATATAGAATTTAAAAATTACTATGTTAGATGTGCCATATTGAGAATGTGGAATAAATACAAACCCAGGTTGTACCCGAAAACACCTTTGTGGCTCTCAGCACAAGAAGCATTTTATGGACAAGAAATAATAGACAAACACACATGGCTAACCTATCGTGAGATACTAGAATTTTGTCAAGGGGAATGTAAAATAAAATCAAGAGAAAAACTGGTGGCAGAGGGATATAGTTGTCAGTGGTTCTCTTATTTACAATTATTAAAAAGATTTACAGTTTATGGTTTTGAACATTGTAAGACTGAGTTTGAAATAGAGTTGTATACAATGATGAACATGTAATTGCTAAAATGTATGCACTGAAATTTGAAACAGAAGAAGAACAAGTGAAAGAATGTATGATAAAGTGGGCTAAAAATTTTGGTTATAATATACAGATGAAACAATGGGAAAATATGTGACTGAAAGGATTGAAATTCATACTATGCTATAATCTTAAAGAGATTTTTTTAAAAATGTACCTTTTATTTTTAGATTTTTTTGTCCCGCCTTTATTATTTTTATAAATAACTCAGGGCGGTGAACATACCTAATACTCCTTCCTCCTCTATTTCCCCCACAACAACAACCCTGTGAGGTGAGTTGGGCTAAGAGAGAGTGATTGGCCCAAAGTCACCCAGCCGGCTTTCGTGCCTAAGGTGGGACTAGAACTCATAGTCTCCTGGTTCCCAGCCTGGTGCCTTAACCACTAGACCATATCGGCTAGTGTACAAATACAATATACATATACAATTGACATATACAATTGACATATATAAACAATACAAAATGATGTACTGTTGGTATATGTCACCAGAGAAATTGCCTAGAATGTATAAAGGCACTTCAAATTTATGTTGGAAATGTCAACAACAAGAAGGCACATTTTATCATGTTTGGTGAACATGTAAAAAAGCTAGAAAATTACATACACTGATTCAGAGGATTTTCAAGATTAATATACAATTGAAACCAGAGGTTTTTCTTTTGGGGTTGCATGACAAAAGTTATGGAACTTTGTTTTTGTACATGATAACTGCAGTGAGATTATTGTATGCACAAAGATGGAAAGATTCGGCGCTACCCACAATGGAGGAATGGTTGGTGAAGATGATGGAACTTGCTGAGATGGCCAAATTGACTTCTTTGATCAGAGAAAAGACAATATCTACGTTTATTGCTGACTGGAAACCCCTCATGGACTTTTTGTGTGAAACATAAAAAAATGAACTTACGATTCATGGATCTGATGATTAGACAGGATAGATTACAGAAAGACGAGTTATGTTGTAAATTTATAATTGTACTTATAACTGCTATAAAGAAGATTGGAAGCTACTTCTTTATATCTTTTTTCTTTCTTTTCTATTTTTCTTTTACTTTTCCCCCCATTCTTGTGCCTTTAGCTTTCTCTTTGATTTTTTTTCTTTCTTTTCTTTTTCTTACTTCACATTAGTTTGTATTATTTTTTATCTTCCTTTTAAAAAAATCTTTAATAAAAATTATATAAAGAGAAGGCTGCTCTAGATCTTCAGCTGACTTCTCTTCATGGGAATAAATGTAGAAATTTAATACCTACTATTGACCTTTTAGGAAAATCTGTAAGCATTGGAAGAGATAGGCTCAGTGCTTCCTAAAAGAATTAGAATAATATATTTTAAGCTTCCATGGGTCGTAACAAATGAATAACATTATGTCAATTCTAAAATAAAAAGGGCCTTTTTCCCAGAATGTCTCAGTGGGGACCAGCCTCTAAACTGTACAAGCAGCAAGAAATGAGGGGAGGAAGATGAAAACACTGTTGGCTTTTTGCTTGTTTTTTGTGTAGTACACTTGTGTCTTGCCTTGTATGCAGAGAAGTGGGAAGGATAGGTTAAGTCAAGGTACTCTTGTGCAACTCTGTTATCTTTATTAGGATAAACTGATATGTACAGTACATAAGTGTTATTCCTGCTCTGTTGAGCTTAATATGTGAGGAATGAAAACATGCAGTCTCATGCAGGTGATTTGGGGAAGGGATGCCTATTAAATTGCAGAAGACTATAAATTATATGGCTGACATTAAAATCCAAACGTGTGCACTGCTCTATGCCAATCAACTGAGACTATGTTGTCTTGGCTTTAGACCTTTACAAAGTGGTGTTTTACCTTCTGGGTTATAGCCCACCTATAGTATGGACACCACTGGTGGGTTGCATTCTCCTTGCCTCTGGATTCCTCAAGATTAGGGACCTTCTTGGGCAGTTTCAGGAAACAAATAGAGAATGCAAGGAGTAAGAAAAATGATAGCTGGATCAGCAAGAGTCCGCTTTTGTGACATTAGAAGTGGTCCAGGGTTTTAAAATGTCTGATGTATTGGTCATCTTTGTATGAATTTGTGTGTGTGTTTTGGATTTGCACTGATGCAGGCTCCCTGACTGTTGTGGAGTTATGAAATGTTATTTTTTTGTATTTTCTTACTGCTATCATAGCACTGTTCTTAAGTAAGTCTTATGTAAGTCCATCTTAGTTCTTATGTAAGTCCATCTATAAATAAAGACATATTTTTAATTTCAGCTCGCAGGTTATCACTAAAAGTGTACAGGTACCTTATCTGGCACCTTTTATAAAAGCAGCATGTAAATAGGTAAAATGAAGATAGGGACTCTGCACATTAGTTATTTCTTGGAAGAATTAAAGTTTAAATCTAAATTTATTGAGCAGATAAACTGAAAGACGTTTAACTAGCCAGAGGGTTTCCATGTTCGGACTGATGATCTTACTTTTACCCATGTGCTCAAGTTCTCATACTTTAAAACATTCTGTTGCTCCTTTATTCTTTTGTGTGTAATAAAATTTTAATTCTGGAATCAAGCTGCTGCTTCCTTACCTCAAAGTGTAACATTAGAATCCAGAAAACTGATATTTCTCATACTATATCCCCAACCAGACTTTGGTCTTAGACAGCTTAAAGAGGAACATCAGTAGCAATACTTTTCTATGCAATGCAGTGGATTCCATATGGGGCAATTTTCGGATAAGGAGGTGACAACGGAATCATCCATTAGTGTCTTATCCTGCATGTGATGTGATGTTCAAGCTGTGGTGGGTACAAAAATCCCTAGCCAAATATAGAAAAAATCTTTGAAGAACACCAATATAGAATGACTTTAAAATATGATGCTTTATGGTTACTTATTTATTGGTTTATTGCTACTTGTTAGTAACAACTAACTTACTGTTACTATGCTAGCAGCTATACTCACAAGATGGGTTGAGTCGACATATCTTTTAACCTGTGAATTATGCTTTGCAAAAACAAAACAACAAAACTCTTGAATTAAAAATCAAAAACCTTGAAATTTCTCTGGAGTGGCAAATTTGAAAGTAAAATTGGGGACAAATTCTAAACTCCATACAAAATATTGCAACTTAAGTACTGTATTAGTAATTTGTGGCATCACTATGACAGAAACACACTTTCTGGAATATACCCCAGCCTAGGAAATGTTTACCTGTAGCTCACACAGACTACCTTATAATTTTTTTCAAAGTAAGCATTTGAATTCTTAATATATTTTCAGTTATTCACTGCTTTATCTGGGGAACAATAGGGACCTTTCCTTGTTTTGCTTTGGGTTTCAAAAGAAGATGGGAATTTTATGCAGAAAAAAAAAGTGTTTTCTAAGAATCCTGTTCACACCCAGATGAAATCAACCTTCAATGCTTCACTGATTTTATAGTTTATTGAAGACAGCCTTCCCAGGAGAAGAGCATAGTGAAATATGAAAGACTGCATAGCTGTGAGAAAATGCTGAATTAAGTTAACTCATTTTTTTTTTCAAATAAGGAATCCATTTCTGTTTCTGAAAGGTCTTCGTGACATCTTAACTATGTCAGCTGCATCATGTCTCATTCCAAGCCATAACATGTTTTGTTTGGTTTCAGCTTTTGTTTGGTTTCAGATTGTGAGAATCTAGCTACCATGGTTTATGAGTGAGAGCCATATGTAACCAAGCCATTATAACCTAATTAAACCATGGGTCATCCTAGGTTCACACATGGGGCTAAATTCTTGATGGTCTATTCTCAGCCATCTAGGAACCTCAGGTGGCACACTTCTGTTGCATCAAGCAGGATGAAACAAGCTATCATGTAATTTTGAGTCACTGCTGCTTTTTCCTTGCAGATAAAAGGACCCTGCAGAGATTTATGTACTTACTTCTTTCTTTCCCGATCTGCTTTTCTCTGAATGTCTCCTCCCAAAGGCTGATTTTCTTTCCAAAATAATTTGATGGGAGTAATTCTAGGGGAAATGAGTGGCAAGGAAAGAGTTAAACAGGTCCTCTCCCCCAAACCATCTCCACTTACAAATGTCCACCCCTTGAGGTCACTTGCAAAAAATGAAGCAGCTGCAGAGTTGATACAAATGTGGCTCCATTTTATTTCTGAACATGTTCGACACACACTTTTTCATACATTCAAAGAGGCTCGAATCTTTTGTGAACAGCTTAATTAGATCACGCTGCAACTGAAGTTATACTAACTCAGAACCTGCCACAGACAGGCTGTTGATCCATCTAGCAGAACGTTCTGCCCAGCCAGGTGGCAACACCCAGCCAACTTTGGAAAGGTTAGCAGGCTAAGACCTAGGGAATACTTGGAGGGGAGACCCAGGGAGTTCAAGACCTGTAGACTAGACTATGGACCATAGCAAAATGTAATGGAAGAAGGCAGCGGCAAACCATTTCTGTGTTGTTGTCCAAGAAACTCTATGGAAGTGTGCATGAAGTCACCAGTCATTATTATTCTCCCATAAAGTTGTAGTAGCCTTGTGGTATAAAATAGGTAATCTAATCCACATATACTTTACTAAACCTTAAAGCACTTTCAGACAGTTTTCCTTTGCTTGTAGTTACATAAAATATAAGTCCGTGAGCGCATGATGTTTCCAAGCAGGACGGAAACAGAAATAACACTCTCCATGCCTTGAAATGATTGATCAAAATTATTATTATTACTATTACTATTACTATTATTATTCCAACTTGGGGGGGACAGGCAGAGGTGAATACTTAGCTATTTATCATACTTTCTCAGTCCCAATTTTTGATGGGAATTACCAAATTTTCCCCATCATACATCTGTTTAAGTGGATCAACACATTCTGGGGTTTTCACATAGAGCATTTGTTTTCTATTCAGTGCAGACCTTTCCCTTCAACTGAATGTAGTAAAATTAGCTCAACTACATTCATACATCATCATACATCATTTCTCAACTGCAAAGATAATAGACCTGTACAATGGAAACTGCAACAAAAGTTGCAGTATAGAATGTGCCGTTCTATTTCTCCTGACAACCAATTTTCAATTTCTGTCTCTTTCTACACACACACACACACACACCATTAAATATTCTCATTTTACACTTCCACAAAGCTTAACATTCTCCCAACCACTCTGACATGTTTGTCTTCTGAATAAGTGGTACCATTTTGGCTTCATAACTAACAGCACTCATTGCTTGAATATTAGAAATAGATGGCAATGAGATGCAGGAATCTGTTGGACGGAATGCTACATTTTAGGTTTGGGGGAACTATTTATAACTCTTTAGCACCCTTTTTGAATGCCCTATGCTTCCAAAATGACGTTTAATAAATCTTGGTTTGGCATTAATGTTGTCTTTGCTTCAACAGAAATTAATTGGTATGAGAATGCAGTAAAAAACTAGCAATACATAAAGGGAGTTCAGTTTATTTTTTTCTTTCCTTTTTTTTTTTTCTTTGTACACTTTGGGATTAAGCCAAATCCTTCCAGAACGCTGGCAGAAAACCTTCTCCATATCTCCCTTGAGTCCAAAGGGGAATATAGTAAACGATCCCATCTATCACTCAGTGCTGGAGAGTGCTGAGAAGGTGAGATTCAACAACTGGTGTATGATTAATTGTTACAATGGCTCCTATTTTTTTTTTCACTGAAAGAAAAATGTATCCAGAACTGGGTAGGATTCATACTAGCTGTACAACCTGGAAGAGCTGAAGCAGAGGTCTGGACTGTGCAGTGTGTGTGCAGGCACGTGGACATGTTACAGAGATATATATGGAGTCCTTGGTGCTCTCTGAGCGTGGTTGTTGATTGCAGATGTTTCATTACCCAACTAGGTAACATCATCAGAGCACCGAGGATGTTACCTAGTTGGGTAATGAAACGTCTGCAATCAACCACCACGCTCAGAGAGCACCAAGGACTCCACAGTTCAACCCTGAGCTACAGATATTCTCTTCTATTAGAGCGATATAGATCTTCCTCCTTGTTTATGCTGAGTGCTACTGCCTATTATGTTGTTCTGTCAAGTCGTTTTTAAATTATATTCCATTATTCTCTCACATTTGATCATTAGCTGCCATGCCACCTGCTGTTAAAAAATGAAAAATACAGATCCCAAGAAATAAATGAATGTTGGAAAACATTATTTTTTCTGTCAATAAACACAGAAAGAAAGGGAAGGATAGGCAGAGGGTTATTTCCAAATGAAGGCTGCTGAACTGAAAAAATAAGTTTGTGCATCCTTCCTTTCTTTTTGATACTACCCGATTCAACATCCAGACTGCATAGGCCAGTGTTGTCCAAACTTGGCCACTTTAAGAGGAGTGGACTTCAACACCCAGAATTCCCCAGCCAGCAATTCCCCATGGCTGGCTGGGGAATTCTGGGCGTTGTAGTCCCCTCCACTTAAAGTGGCCAAGTTTGGACAACACTGGCATAGGCCGACTGAGTATCGCTGCTAATTGCTCTGCCAAAGAAGGCTGAATGCTCTCCAAGCATCTAGGGATGTGGTTGTGCTTGAGAACAAAACTGTTGTGTTTACTGGGTGGCTTTTGTGGTTGATCATTAAAAGAATTTTCCAAGTAATTCATGGGCTGCAGGCACTTAGTCAATGCTGCCTTTGTAAGCATCACTGGCAACTTCAGAAGACTCACAACATGGACAATGATTGTTTTTCATTAATTTTCCTTTGTTTTTGTTTTTTTTGTTTTTTGTTTGGTTTGCTCACTTGCAGGTTTTCTGTGCCAGTCTTGCTCTCGCTGGAGTCAGCAAACAGCAAAACAAATCTGGCCAGTATGTGATTTAGCCAGGGCAGAATCCACTCAGAATTAAGCACTTTGACAACAAGCTGACCAGTGAGAGAGTTTCCAGCATGCAGTTGGTCCTTCTGTGGAAAGCAGTGAGATTTTTACAGGTATCACTATTTCATCATGCTCAGATTGCATTTTAAGTTTTAGGACTGCAACACTTGGTAGTGCAATGGAATCTGTGGGAGTTTTGAACAGGTCCCTTCAAGTCATCAGCTTCATCTTCCAAACTCTATTCCCTGAAAATTAGACCTTTCCACATAAAAGGGTTGCAGTGACCTGAGTCTTGCACCACACACCTGTTTCCAATACACTGAAGAGCTTCTGCAATTCTGCTGCAGCTGACCTCATCGACTTCCCCATTCAGCTACAGAGATCATTTTGCAGTATTTCCTCTGCAGCTGTGGAACTCTCGCTTCTTCCTGCCACCTGGTGCCTGGGATTGCCTCTCCCCTCCTGAAGTTAAGGTGTCAGAGTGATTGGGTACCACTGCCCCATCATTTCCAGTCAACCAAAGGGTGGTGGCACACTGGCTGGGTTTCCCCCCCCCCTCCCTGAAGAATAAATATAGTGAGCCATGACAAAGAATGGAGGTATGAGTGCTGGCAGAGTGTTAAATTTTGCACACCACTATTGGCAGCCGAAAGGAGTACTGGTCAACTCGTGAAGATCTTTGGCAGCCAGCCATGAGGCCACTTGCATGGCAGCATAAGTATAAGGGGGGGAAATGTGGCTATGTGGAAGTGCCTTGAGCAAGATGTGGTGGCTCACAAAAATAATTTGATGATGTTGCTTTGCTAGAGTAGCCTCAAGAGAGAGGAGGAACAGGAGTGGGAATAGGAAATGCATTATTTAAAACACATATTGTCTTTAAGTATGCATTTGATTATTTCTATGATAAATGTACCATTAGGGGAAAATGGAAAGAGAATAGGAAATAGGAAAAAAAAATAGAAAGATTATACATTTCACCATAAAATGAAACAGGCTGTTGACCAGATCAGTATTGGTGATCAGGGTTGATGGGCATGTTCCTTTGTCTTCCATCCTATGGTTGTTTATTTTTAAACCAGACCTGGATTGACGTGAATTGGAAAGCCCATCTGGACAGGGAAGGTCAGTGGATGAGAGTGAAGCTCTCTTAACAGCTCCCTTCATTTCTCATTCCAAGGAATACTAAGATGTGATCTGAGTATTCCTTAGAATTACAATAGTCAAGCAGCGTCTTGGAATCACTTTCTCCACTGTCTCTGATGTTGTTCTCTGAGGAGTCTTCAGAAAGAGACACTGAAGCTGGTCTGTGTTTTAGAATGTTTCTGTCCCTAAACTATGAGTGCTGTTCCTGCTCTAGAAGCTGCAAAACACCAGGTCCAACTTGCCACGCCACATCCCATTTGGATTTACATACTGTTGTAAGCTATTCCCAGTGAAAGATACACTTCCTCTATGTTAGTGTGCAGGTGACTTTTAGAAGCTCGCTGGGAGGCAGGGGCAGAGCATGGAGCAGCCTTCCCAATTCCACAATGAAAGCCAGGGTATCTTTTCCTTCCAATGCAGGAAGGAAGAAAAGGACCTTATTTCTGATAGATGCTGGAGCTGGAGTTTTTGTCTGCTTACAACTATACACCTTCAAACTGCAGATGGGCATATGTGAGTGGCTGAATTCTTCTGTCCTTTCAAAGTGAAGCATCTGACAGGGCAGGAGTGGGAGAAAGCACTGGTGGACAGCAATAAGCCAGCCAGTGGGTAGGCAGAAGTGATGCTTTTCCTTCAAGTGGCAGATCCCCTTGGGTCATCCCATCGAGCAGTCCTATAGCCTAGAGGTTATGCACTGAAGGTAATCGATTTATATAGCTGCCCATCTCACTACATGGCTGTGGGCGGCTCACAACATTAAAACAAATACCAATGCATACAAATATGAAATAAAATGAGAAGTAAACACACAGCAGCCGGAGAATTATAAAATCCCTCAGCATGGCTAGGAAATGAGCTCCATTACATACCTGGGGCTTCAGGTTCAAGCACAGAATCAGGTCTTCAAGGCCATGCAAGGCCAGCAGG
Source organism: Python bivittatus (assembly GCF_059951505.1). NCBI lineage: Eukaryota > Metazoa > Chordata > Lepidosauria > Squamata > Pythonidae > Python > Python bivittatus. Next base: position 40,749,891 of record NW_028277034.1, read on the forward strand.
GTTAGGACCAACCTAATCTTTGGAGGGATGATGTTCCAGAGGGCAGGCACCATAGCAGAAAAAGCTCTCCTACAGAGCCCCACCAGCCAATATTCCTTGGCCAATGGTACCCACAGCATGACCCTCCTGCCAGATCAGATATGTTAGGCAGAAACAACCGGGAAAAGATAGTCCCCCTTGGGCTTTCAGTGGTGTTCCTGAAACCCCCTAAAAGTAGTGAGTAGAACTGAAAATAGTGGATGGAATGCATTTAACCAAAATTAACATAAAATTAATACAATTGCTATCAAGTCATGTATTTCCCCTCTGGTTTGTTGCAAATTACAGTTTTGGGGTAGTATTCAAGGCATTGGGACCTCCACTTGTGCACCTTTACTATTGGAAAGGTCCTCTCTTCCCAGAGGAGAAAATACACAAAGCAGATTTTAAAACAAAATTGAACAAAAATGTTAGACAAGCCCTCATCTAATGAGGGAATTAGGAATACTAATTAGGACTGGGCTAATTACAAAGCTTATCTGTCATGAGGTAGTCAGTGAACTCGTGAATTATTGGAGAAGATGCTGCTTGCATGTTCCCTTCCTTCATGAGAGGCAAAACAGTGTCACTGAGGACAAGGTGAGGAGACTTTCCATGGTTTGGTTGTGTATGCCCATCAAAGACTTAGTACACTTTTTTTTCTTTTGTTTTCTCTTGCTTCCTGCTGAAAATAAGCAGGGAAATTACAATTCCATTGTTCAGCAGGTTGCCATCAGATTTCAGCAATGTGACCTCTGGGGACTGGGAGCTGGAAAAAGAGTTAAAAGGGCACATGTCTTGTCCATTTCTGTTTTATAGTATGCCAATTTACGCACAATCTTCCACCAAAATGTTTTCAGTGGCAATGCACGCTGAATCAAATTCCAATATATCAGGGTAACTATATATGTATAAACATTAGCATGCACATCACCTCGGCTAGTAGAACATCCCATTTGCCAACACATCTCTCCTCTCTACAATGGGCAAGATTTCTACAAGATGTGAAGTACAGTGGTGCTTTGTTTCATAACTGGCATCTGCATCTGAAACTGAGATTGTGGCCTTAAAGCAATTTCACAATTAATCACATGAGATGTAATTATAAGTCATAAGGCTTGCCGATATACATTTTAAAACTCTGCTTTTTGAAATGTTATGCACCATCTTTGAGTCAGCAGCAAACTATACAGGCGTGAAACTTGCTGACCCTTTGCTGATCCTTACCCTGCCTCTCTTTGTTCTGGGCTCAGTCACTGAAGTCTTCTGACTTTTCTCCTGTGATAAAAAGCTCTTCTGAACCCCACTAAACACATACTGACAATGTTTCAGGAAACGGATCTGAAGAACATGAATGAATGACATTGCCTTCAACTCCCTTTGGCCTCATTGGGAATGCAGCTTGTACTCGTGCTTTCATGCTCCACTTATAAAGTAAGAACTTTTTAAACTGTTGCCTAAGCATCAGTATGAACTAAACCCTACAGGTAAGTTTAAGGGGGAAGGCCTGCACTGCTTCTATTGCTGACCTGCTTCCCCCTCCAGCCCCCAGACACTGATTTTAAGAACTATTGGCTTTTGGCAATGGGAGAATCAGGGCTTTCCATTGTGCCTGTATATCATCTCTCCATGGGGGCAGGAGAAGCAGGGGGAAAGCAGTGGATAGAAGAAGAAGAATGCCTCCCTTGGTGCCAGTTCTCAGCTCTGTGATAATGTGATCCTTTATGGAATCAGATAACTGGCACCAAAAATACCATAATATACCCTTTCTTCTTTCCACCTACTCCTCCTGTTCCCCATGAGTAGCAGGAGAAGTAGGGGAGAGAAGGAGAATGGGTCTCCTCACCCTCCTAGCATTCCTGCCAGCATTACGGGAAAAGAACAGGAGCCAATTGGTGGCCTTAAGTAACTGGTCATTACCACTGTCTGGACAGAACAGTGTCCAGCATCTTTACAGAGACTGAAGCATAGACTATTACTTTAACAATGATGTAACTAAGAACAGCTTAACTCTGTCTTACTGGGCTGAGGAAAAGATGAAGACAATATCAAGGAGGCTTGGCAGGAAAACTTATTGTTAGGGTATGTTCATGCCATGGTTAGGTACATGGTGACTTATCCAGGTTCTTCCAGCATATGCATCAAGATTTCTTAATTCCATGATGGCAATCATAGCTATGTTGGTCCTTGGAGGAGAAAAACATAATTAGTAAATCGGTGATACTTTTATTAGGACTAGTCACATTAACCCACTAAAGTAGGCAAATGTTTGTGTTCTCCAGAACTCTTTCATAAGCACATTAGGAAGATGATATAAAAGAAGGGAGGAATGCAAAAAATTAGCCTGGATGCTTAAAGCCATATATCTGCAGCTTCATTACGTTCCTGAGAAGGAGTCAGGACTAAATGCAGGAGCTATGGAAATCAGATTACATTTAATTCCAAGGGATGAGAAACACCATTGCCTTCAGTTCTAAAAATGCAACACTCCCCCACCCCAAAAAGCCCCAGTCCATCATAAACCAGTGGTGGCACATACAGGAACATTATCCTGGCAGAGTAGAAACACATAGATACATCCATAGTCAAGGCCATGGATGACTTTCTGTTCCAAGTGGACCATGTTATTCTTTTCACTTTTGTTTGCTCTCACAAAACCTGCAGCCATGCAAGGCATAGCTTTTAAAGGTAATGCTAGAAAAATTAGACCTTGCTGTTCCTTCTCTCACAACCTTTTGGCATTTCCTGTGCCACACAGAGCTTCTAAAATGAGACAGTGCACAATACAGCAGCAAAGAGGAAAAACTAAGATCAGTATTGAACTGGAGAAGGGTCATATTCAATTACCCAACTGGCTCACATTAAAGAGAGTTCTCAACTGCTCTTCCAGGAGGAATTACAGAATTCTGGAACTGACTTCAATGGTGCCATCCAGGAAGGATCTGGGGGCAGAATTCCTTGCTCTCATGCAGCAATAAAAGTAGCTGAGGGTCCCATAACAGCAAACTTGTCGTATCACATATTGAAGTAAATACATTATGTTGCAATTTAAACAATCCTCCACTCCGAATCATTGAAGTGCACAGAACAAAATGAGTTTTGGAGCATGCTTGAGCATTCATGTAGCACCTGTTGAGAATACCTTAAAGCAGCTGCATGTGATTCTAGGGAAAGAGGAGTTTGGTTTAAGGTGTTCCAATAAATACTGTGCCTTGCCCATACACTCTCCATATCACATTTTGCAATCCAGATTGTTTCAGACCCTAATGTAAAATAAGTGAAATAATGCACATTAGCATCTAAACACATAAGCTCATTAGGTCCAGATTCTAAACCAGTGTTGTCCAAACTTGGCCACTTTAAGATGAGTGGACTTCAACTCCCAGAATTCCCCAGCCAGGCTCCCAGAATTCTGGGAGTTGAAGTCCACTCATCTTAAAGTGGCCAAGTTTGGACAACACTGTTCTAAACTAACATTGCTGAGTAGCCCTGACAGTTACCAGCTGTGATTTTTTAATTGCACTTTGAAGAAATATAGTACCCCATAATGGACTTTCAGATATATTATATGAAGTGAGACATTGGGTGTGCTTGTGCATGAAGGGTCCCTACAGATGGATCTTAATACCTGACAGTCAAATTGGAGTCTTCCAGGTCACTCTTTTTCACAGGAACAAGCTCAGTACATGGACAGCTATAATTTATAGGTTGCTCTGAATCCACACCTTTTCCCTTGAAGCATAGTAGCCTCTGTGCAGATCCCTTCTCAAACTTTGGAAAAGGGTTTGCGGAATTGATGGAGCTTTGATTCAGCAAAGATTAGCTCTCACCACTACCATCACCCCAAATCAAAAGCTGTGGTAGTAGAAAGCATCCAAGAGGAAAAAAAGGTGTTTTCTTGGAGCAAACTTACTGATCGTGGAAGGATTTTATGCGTAGCTAAGCCCCTCCAGGGTTAGGCATTATATAAAGGATCTACAAACTGGTCTCTAAATTCCAGATATGCCTACTTTGTATAGTGGTAGGAAGAAACCAAATGAATTAACTCCATTCATCAAAACTCTTTAAACTTACAAGTTTCTATGGTTAGGGATAGTAACAATAGTTGGTGTACAAGTCAATATGCTATTGCTGTGTCCTGGAATCTTCCCAGTCAGGAGTGCCTGGAGACAAGGAAGGAAGTACAATGCTATGTTGTGTTATCTAGTGCCCAAACAGATAGTTCACCCTTGGGCTACTTGCTGCAGAGAAAGTTCACCAGTTTATTCTTTTGTGGTCAGATCCTTCCAGGCAACCTTGTATCTGAACACATGAACGAGAAGAATATATCTTTTGCAAGGACATCATATGCTCATAGAACATTGTATACTGTATTAAGCTAAAATGAATAGATCAAGGACAAGGGCAAGGGCAAGATTGATCTTTTTTTCCTGTAAATATATACGGAGAATTGATATATGTCTTAACGCTGGACCAGAAAACTTTCCGTAATATTAAGGAGGCAGCAAAGAAGGCAGAGGTGGGAAGTTGTTGTTTGTTAAATCAGGAACAGGAAACCATTTTGCACACAACAATTGCAGCACAGTCTAGGGAAAGGATTCATTTTTCTAAGTACAAGGGTAAATTTTGAGTCCTGGGAGAATGTGATGAACACTTGGGTCCTTTATATGACCAATTATGCATTTATCTTCTGAGATGGTGTTTGAGATGCTGTGTTAAGTTCTCTTTTCAAGGACAGATCTCTCATTTCCAGGGAGAATTTTTTTGGAGATTTTAGAAAATATAAGTTGCAGGATGTAAAGGGAAGCAATGACTGTGATTAAAAATAAGCCCTGTATGGGCTCTTTCTTGTGGCAAAGTTAAAATGCTATTTAGCAGTCCTTAAACCACCAGAAAACTATTCCTGCATAAAATTTACTGCCCATCTCCCTTGGTGATCCTCATCCTATCTCAGTCACAATGGCAACAAATACTGTTCTTCTTATTTACAGTGTAAATACAGGGTCACATTAAGAAAAATGATTTGTGGATTTCCCCCAGCTTTATTTCTCTCCCCTCCCCACAGACACCACCAGCCACCAGTGGAAAACATCCCCTTACCATGCAATAGGGATGGGGTTGGGGATGAGATGGAGAGGAGCTGAGTTTTGACAGATGGCTAGACTGGCAGATATAGCCATCTGTCAAAATTAGCTCTGACTGCCTTCAAAGGAGCCCAACTATCAGCTGATATCAAAAGGAATTATACTTGGTTCAGTGCTATTCTGGAATACTTCTGTTCTAAAATAGAGACCTTCTGGAATAGTACTATTCTGGAATAACACATCCCATTTCCCAAAGGAGCCCAACTATTAGCTGATAGCAGCTAATAATTGAACTCTCTTTGATCACACCCACACAAAACACTTGAACAAAACAAGAGCAAGTTTTGATATATAGAAAAGTTCCTTTTGCACACGAGTTTAGAATAACTTTAAATCCTTGCTCAAAAAATAGCCCAAACAACAGTGGACAGGCATGCGGAGAGTTGCACCATGAAGCAGCAGAGAGACAGTCACTGGACAGCTTCCCTGTCACCATGACTGGTCAGCTGCTGTTCAGGCTGCATCAGCTGTCCAAGCCAGGGGACATCTCAAGAGACCTGGAAGGTAGAGGGGCAGAACCCAGTTTGAAGGGACCAGACTTTCTGCTGTGCAAAACAGAATGGCTCTGGAAGACAGGGACCATGGAAGGGACAGAGAAGGGATATGCCCATACCACTGGGCAAGAGATACTGGGCTGATCCCACTCACTAGAAGTCACATGACTATGCCAGGTGGAATGGTTGGTGAAGTATGATGGGCCATACATTGCATTACGCAGTGGCAAAACCTACTGTATGTTGGAAAACTACTGCTGTAGTTAAGGATAACTTGAGACTGCTTCAGATGTGGACTGGGGATCAGAGGAAGGTAATGCTGTGAGGCAGAGCAGAAGAATGAAGTTGCTGGTACATGTTTGTGGTGCAGTTAGGTGCAAATGAAGAAGGTTATATCATCCTCTGAAGTATTTGGGATTCATATTTATTTCCTATTTTTACTTAAATTAATGGCATCAGTTGCTGATTGGTACTAGTAATTCAGCCAAGAATTGGCTTCTATATTGCTTAATTCTCTAGGGCAAATCCAGTACAATGCACTTATAATTGTTCTACTCAGTAACCCTGCGAGGACAGGAAAAGCAATCACAGAATCCTGAAAGAGTCATGAGTCTATTTCTCCAGAGTTATTGAACTCATTTTAACTGACCTAAGCAGAAAACCCAGGAGATTAATCTAATTAAAGTAAGATTTCTCCAGACTTAGACTTGATATCATTATATTTTTCAAAACGAAGATGCTGTCATGATGAGGAGATGGAGGCTACAAGCCTAGCACAACTTTCCTAGGAATAAACCCCAGTGAATGCAATGGGGGTTACTTCTGAGTAGACCTCTGTATAGACTTGGGCTATGAATGGGACATAGTGCACAGAGCTAAAGTAGGAGAACAGGAAAAGTCACTCTCATTGTCTCAACAGAAGTCTATTTATCATGCATTTTGGTTTGAGCTATTACAAGGCATGGCCTTATTGGCCTTAATCCCTTAAAGGGATCACGGATAATATAAGAATGATTTTCAATAATCGTTATTAACTGATTAAACCTCCAGTGAATGAAAGGGCTATCACTGTGGTCCCTCAGATTGGATCCCCTGCCAGATCTACTGGCCTAGTCCCCAGATTGGTCTGGTGGGTAGCAAACAAGAGCAGAGCAGGACAAAACAACAGGGACCAGGCTTCAGGTCACATTGACAATGGCAATGATTAATGTTGTCCTTAAATTAGTTGTTGCAAAGTCACATGGAGGCAGGGGGAGGTAATTGCTGCTTTTAGAGGTGTGTTTTGGGAATGTTGGAAGGTATTAGCACACACTCTCCTTTCTCGTTCCTAGTGAGACTCTACCACAGTTGTTCTCTCAGCATTTGCCATTCTATGTTCCTTTCATACTCCATTTCCTGACACCTCCCTTTGCTACACCAATTTCTCTCCAGGTTGAAAGAAAAGAAAACCACCACTATTTCATCTGGGGACAAAGTAAGGGTGCATTTATGCTTATTTGATAGTTTTTCTGCATTTGTCAGTTGGAGCTGCCCAACAGCTAGTCAGTTTCAGTTCTCCCCTCTCTGGACCTAATTAGTTGTGTAATCATGGCAGCCTTTTCCTCTTTGGGATTATTTCTGCCTTGATGTCTTTTCATATAATTATTTCACCTTTTGTTTATTTGTTTGGGAACATGTGGGAAGATGGGCACAGACTGCTGATTGCTGAAGTGAAACTCACCCCATTCATGCTACAGTGCCCAGACTGGTGGATGTTTTCCCTGCTGACTGAAGCTGAAAAGGCCATAAAGCCCAAGGAGAAAACCAGTCATTTTACCTGCAATGAGTGGTACACCCACAAATCAAGTCATCATCATGCAGCAGGAACCCAGAAAAGAGACAATATGAGCAGGATACACATTGACAATTGGGACAGAAAATGTTATACCCCATTGCTTGTGCCAAGTGAAGGAAGGGTAGATAGCACTTTAATATACAGTGGGAAAAGGCTTATATGCCTATACATTGGGACAGGGATTCTCAGCCTTGCTAACTTCAAGATGTGTGGCCTTCAACTCCTGTGGCTGTTGAAATGTGTGGCTGGGGAATTCTGGGAGTTGAAGTCCACACATCTTAAAGTTGCCAAGGTTGAGAAACACTGCATTGGGAGATCATTAGGTTAGGAGATTAGATTGTGGATGCAGAAATCAGGGTTCAAATTTTTGTGTAGTGCCACAAAATGTATTTGGTAATCTTCAGTTAGTCAACAAATATCAGCTTCTCCTACCTTACAAGTTGTTGCAGTAATAAAACCAGGGTTATGTGTATTCAAAGAAAATTCAACTAAGGAAGGTAAAAAGCTAATTTGTTTTTGTTTACTTTCCACATATATTTTAATTGATTAATTTCCTAATTCAGTTTAATCAAGAATAAAATCACATGAAGGCTAGTTTTTATTTTTTTCTATACAGTATCAATATTTTTAATTGTGCTGACAACAGTAATAGGACACTACATATAATGTACATTTAATTTGTGTCCAAAGAGTTCTCAATTTATTTTTCAAATTAGTTCCATACATATTTTTAACTTTCTTTTTATAGGAAGTATATTCAGTAATATAACTATACATATAGCTTTATCAGCCTCCTCTTCAACAGGAAGGATGCAGCCATTCCTACAATTAATTCAAAGTACAGGTAGTCCCCAGTTTAAGAATGAGTTCTGTTTCCAAGGTTTGTCCTTAAGTAGAATTTGTATATAAGCCAGAACAGTATTATCGTATAATACTGTATAAGTAGTATTGTGTAATTAACTCGAACCATTGTGTATTTAACTTGAATCATTGTGAACTGTATTTAACTCAAATTTTGCTACAATAGGCTCTATTCTTAACTATGGGTCAGCCATAAACCAGGTGTTCTTAACCCAGGGACTGCCTGTATTGCAGTGTCTCAGAATTCATCTGTCATGTAAATTCATTATCTATAGAGAAATCTTAAAATACCAACTTTATCAAAGAGTTGACCATGCATGTTTTAACATCTTGAAATACTGTTGAAGAGACCAAGACATAATAAACTACCCCCAAAAAATGGTGCACAGTTGAGTAAAAAGTATAATCCCATTGCCCAGAGTGTAACAAATGCTACGGATCAATTAAAGTTATTCATCTGTATATTTCTGAATTATAATTCTCACTATTGATTTTTTTTTACAGGCGAGAATAGTCCTATCCAGTTAATGTACACAAGATTCGCAAGGAGTACATAGTCAACCAGACATTGTTCTTAGTTTCAGCTATGATAAAGCTGTCAACTGTAGGAAAAATGAGGTCATTCATTCATTTTTTAGTCTACAATGGAAAACAAACTATATGCAAATGCAGTGAAAGCAATTATATATTTTTGAGATATTCTAATGTGATTATTGGTAAATAGTCAAGCTTAGTGCTGGAACAGGGTATAAGTAGGTCAACCACATCCATCAAAATCCAATGGCGCTAACAGAATATTGGTCCATTGCATTATGGGAAACTAAAACATCCATCTATTGTCAAACAATCATATTGATGGAGGTGTATCAGCATAGAAAAGGAGACTCTCTGCAAATTATAAATATTTTTCTGAGAGAACACCTCTATATTTTAAGTACTAGAAGGGTGTTTGTCTCTGTTTATGTTAATTTTAGGTTTACTTTTGGTAGAACCAAATGTAAAGGCTGCAGTATACTGTATTGCATATGTGCTGTTCTGTCCTAGAGCAAGGATTTAGTTCTACAAAATATTCAGACAGTGTGTTGGAGACTCCTAGTGTCCATTAAATGAAATTTCATGGCCTTAGTAATGGTGAATATTTTTCTTAGGATCAAGGAATTGCCAACAGATCACCAGACTGAGAGCAAGCATTTACATTTCTTTCATTTAAATATGACTGTGTGTTTTCTAACCGCCTGACATAGCTGCAAAGAATTGCTTTCTGGTTTGTAATTTATGTTAATTTTCTTTGTTGGCTTCTTTGCTTTTCACAGTTTTTACCATGAAAGCAGCTCATATTTTCTCAATGGCAGAACAATCCTTTTCCTCTCTTCCTCCTTCAAATTCTGGTGACCAGCAATTCAGAGTAAGTTGGCCTTCGGTCTATCAGGCAGGACTCTTATATTTATCTGTAGACATATGGGAGAGTAAGATATTAGCTGTATTTGTGCCTGAGCCAAGAAGGCTGTACAGGTAGTCCTCATTTAACGACCCTAATTCCCGTTCTCCTGACCACCACAATTAAATAAAATATAGAAATTCTGTGATACTCTGTAATGGTATGTGGGAATGGCCTTAGGAGACTGGGCAAAGAGATGCTGCCAAGGAATGGTCAGATAAGAGACAGCATAGTCCCCAACTGGATAGTGGGTGGGGCAAGAGACTCAGAAAAGACCCTCCCTAGTTTCTCAGGCTGTAGAGGCGACAAGGGGAGAAATGTACTTTCAGTCTTGCAAGATTCTGTCTATTGTACAGCTACATTGACAGAATCTTGCAAGTCTGAAAGTACATTTCTCTACAATAAAGTAGAATTAGCTCATCTGGTCATATTTCCTATCTTGTTTGCCTCACAGGGCTAAACACAGACACTATATTGCCTAGCTATTTTCCTATACATAAACAAAACTCCTCCCCAGTTGAATACAGGTAATCCCCAGTTTAAGAATAAATTCCGTTCCCAAGGTCTGTCCTCAAGTCAAATTTGTATTTAAGCCAGAACAATATTATTGTATAATACTGTATAAGTAGTATTGTGTAATTAACTTGAACCATTGTGTATTTAACTCGAATCATTGTGTATTTAACTCAAATTTTGCTACAATAGGCTCCATTCTTAACTATGGGTTGCCCTAAACTGGGCATTCTTAACTGGGGGACTCCCTGTATTGTTTTTATGGCTTCTAAAATGGGCACCCAAATAACATGGACTAGCGGAAAAGGAATTATCTCAAGTTCCAATGCAATTTAGTCTGTTATAATCAAAGAAATTCTTTGAGCTAGAATCTAACATATGACTCAGTTCTGTGATCCTACTTCTGCCCCTAGTGTCATGGAAAATTCAGAAGCACACAGACAACCCTGAGAAGAAAGAAGCACATTTATTGCAAGGATCATTGGGTTCCCATTTCACAGGTAAGAGGATCCCTGAACAATGAGAAAGCCAAGTTTTTTTTATAGAGGTTGAGGGCCACAAGGTGGGAAATCTAGGGTTCTGATTTGCTGGCAACTTTTGGGGGAAGTTGGGCAGGTCCTTGTCAGCGTATCTGGGGTTATTTCTGTTACTGGGCAAAATGGTCCTTTTAGGAGAACAGCAGAGCTGGGAAGTCCATTGGGGAGGAGATGGGGAGATGGAACGTTGAGATAATCAGGGGCATGTCCCTGGTTGAGGGTGGAATGCTAGGTTTCTCACCTAGTAACTATGCTGCAATTCCCTTATTAGGGCTGTCCTTGGGCTGTACTGTGAGCTGGTGAGGAGCTTCTATTATCTGATTTAGATGGGATTGCAGTGGGCCTTGTTTGGGAGCAGGGAGGATCAATTTGGGTCTGATAAGATTAGACAACAAGAGGAGCTGGGCTTGACCCTGGTCACATCCCAGATAGAGGGAGGGAAGAATGCAGCCTCCATTTTGTTTGCTAGATCTATTTTCTTCACCATACTAGCTGCTCCTTTAGATTCCAAACCTGACTGTAGCAATAACCATCCTACGTGGCCTTGTCAGATGACCCATGTTGTGTAATAAATAGGTTTATCAAGCAGTCATGGCCAATGTAGTATACAGCACAGACCAAAATGTCTCATGAAACAAGCATTTAATATTACCCACAGAAGTTACACACATCTAGGGCCAAGAACTATGCCTCCTGTACAACATCATTTTTCCCTTGGTAGCATGAAAATGAGGGTCCTGTATTGCAAACATGGAGGCAGCTTCTGTTCAATGTAATTAGTGTCTCCTGAAATGTACATTTTGAAAGTGTGATGGTTAACCTACAGTGAATGCTAAATGAAGGCAATGTCCATTATGGATTGCATTGTAAAGATATACCATATTTACTTCTGGCACTGCCACCTATTGAAATGTTTAAATAAACTGCATTGTTCAAACAAAGTCTTCAGTTCTAAACCTAAATTAACCTAAATTACCTAAATTAACCTAAACCTAAATTAAAGTGGCCTCACTTTAATACCAATGCTTGGTACCTTAAATATCTTAAAAGGAGATACAGCTGGATATTCAGTAATTTTGTTTCTTCCTGTACCATATGGTAAACCATGGCAATTAATATCAAACAGAAATTTCCACAAGCAAGCAGTATAAGTATAGGAGAAAAAGAACAAGCAAATACACTTGAAACTATGTCCCTCAATAACTCTTGTCCTCAAGGTAGCTGTCTATTCCTGATGTTGTCCAGGAGATTTTGAGCTTCTTGGACCCCATAACCAGCAGCTACATTCAGGAGTTTTTCTACATCCCTGAAAGAGATGAAATTAGTTGCATAGAGAATGGCAGAGAATGAGTAATTCTGTCTTTATATAGCTTCTTTATTATTTCTAATACTAGAACCCATCATTGCTCTGTTCTATTTCCATTCTCTTATTAGGCTGTCCCCTTCCTGTGTCTCTATTATCTACAGAATTACAGTATTTTGAAAAGTATCACTTGACATTCAGAGAAAAGCAGCAGTGGTCTGAGTCATCCAAAGCTAGGTAACTTTTTTAATATGTCTGCTTTTACATGAGATTTATTTATACACTGAATGTTGTATAAACACACGTCAAATCAAGACTTGCCTATTCTAAAAGTGTCAGATCATTTTGAGCTTTCCATGCCATCTAGGCAGAACAGAAGTCCCAACTCCACTGCTGTAGAAGAGGAGCGGGCGATCTTTGGCCTAATTTCATACGGCCCACAGCCTATTTTAAAGCTGTTTGCAAGAAATTAATAGATTTCTGGCAAAAACAGTGAATACCACTGTGGCATAGGCATGTTAGAAAAAGATAAAAACTCCAGATCCTCAGCAAACTGTGCATTTACAGGAAATGCACTTGCAGCAGCTTGCCTTCAGCCCCTTTTCTGCATTTGGAAAGACTGAGTATACTGCACTTCCCTGTCTCCTAGCAAGCATATTGCGAACACAAGGCAGTGGAAATAACACAATGTTTGCTGTCCACTAAGGATGATTCATATGCCCAATGTGGTAGTGGTAGATTTGTCCCTTTCATGGTCACTTGCTGTGGAAGGAGAGAGAAAATAAAATGTCAGCAAGAGGAGAGGGAGAAGAAGAAGGGGCCTAAAAATGAAATGGTGGCTCTCCTCCTTTCAATATTCTGCTCTTGCTTCAGCCTCATCTATTCTTTGCCCAGATTTCATCCCTAGAGATGGAACTTCCAATGGGGATGAAAACAGGTTTCCCATTCTTGTTCTTTCTGTGCTACCAGTTTGGCTATTAATTTCTGAGAATAGAACTCCCACCAGAGTAGGAAGCAGTAGACATACCTATCTTCAAGCCCAGTTGTCATATTCTTCAGTTTGCCAACAGCCAAATTGAAAGAGGAATGAGGGTGGCCTTTCTCAGCTGCTTGTCTGAAAAAGAGAAGGCAGGCAGGGAATCTAAACCCCATTTCTCAGAAGTGGGTTTCTCTGTACTTCTCTTCATGCCCCTACTCACTGACTTCTCATCTCTGGGTAGTCAAGAATCATGAAGGACAGTAATGAAGGCAGAATCCTCATCCTGGAGTCCTGCATGCAATTTTTAACCCATAAGGCAGAGATGCACAATCTATGGTCCAGGGTTATTTGTGCCTCCCCTCCAAAATCCTAGTATACCACTCTAAAAAAACCCACCAAAAGTTGACACCCCATTATAATTTTTAATATGAGAGGAAAAAATTAGTACATATTGAACAATAATATTAACTATATTTAATTCCTTCAATTTAAGTTTAATTAATGTACATTTAAATCCAATCCAATCATATTTTACTTTGTTCCTGGCCCCATCCTCTTTTTGGAGTAGATTCCCCATATACCACTCAAAGGGGAAACATAGTCCTCAGTCCAAAAAGAAGTTTGCACCTCTGGCTCAAGGGAAAATGATACCCGAAGAATGTTAAAGGTCCTCTGCCAATAAAATGACAATGTTGGTCCAACCTCTACAACATCATACATCCTCACACTTTTCAAGATAAAAGCAGGGACACATTTGCAACAGCCTTATTGCTGCACTTAAATTATATTATCTGTAAAAGACTGTGAAAGGGAAGATATTATGTCTTTCTTTGTAGCTTATCTTCCTATTAGCTTATCTTCCTATTATTCAATGGTACAGTTAAGTAGTTCTAAACTGTTCTTGAATGGTTATGGAATAAACTACCCCTAAATGTTAAACTGGGGGCTCTCCTCCTTGCTCTCTCTCAGGGTGCCTGAACATCTACCCCAAAGTGCTGCATTGAATCTATGTCTGTGTTAGAACAGAGCACTCAAAATTAAAGAAGAATATTGGAAGCAGAGCACCACAGAACCATTCGTCTATTCTTCAAGATCCCTCCTAATAAATATAGTGGACTGTTATGTAGAAAAGTTGAGAAAAAAATACATTATTAGATTGTAAATCAAATTTACCGTAATTCACTTACCTGAACCACTGCATGGCTTTCTCTTCATTCTTTTCTACACCAACTCCTAACAATGAGACAAAGTCAGAAGCAATAGATAATCTATTGTTGTTGTTACTGTTGTCATCCCTTGCTCCTGTTCTATATACTAGTAGCTCTTCACTAATATAGTATGTGTACCATATGCAGCACTCAGAGGTAGTTTAGGTGGAACACAGCCTTTACAGGATAAATGTTCTTAGGAAATGTGGATGTTTTGTTGCTATATGATAAGATAATGTTCTTTGACAAAGTGATTGGTGAGATTTAAGATGCAAAATGTTGGCATCCGCTTCTGCAAAAAAGATGGCAGTTTGTCCTACAGACCACAGTACTTGTCAGTGATAATATTCAGCTTGCCAGTAATTTCTGCAGAGCAAGTTGTTTTGGTAACCTTATGCTATAAACACACTCCAGCTTTCTCTCACAATCCTCAGTATCTACTCTAAACAGCAGAAGTGCAATATCTGTGATATCCTTGAACTGTGTTAAAATCTTGTGGTTCATGAACAACATGCACAATTGTTCAGAGGGCCATAGCTTCGTCTACATGCTTTGCATGCAAAATGTTCCAGACGCAGTTTCTGGCACCTCCATTTAAAGAAGAATTGTGTTAAAGAAGAATTTCAACTTGAAGTATCTTGAAGCAGTGGCTCTTAGCTCAAGGGAAGGAAAAGAAGGCTACAGAAAGGGGAAGAACCTTGCCTGAGGCCCTGTAAGCCACATGGGCAGGTCTGATGAGTTGCATTTGGTCTCTGGCTGAAGTCTCCCTAAACTTGATATAAAGTGCATATTCATCCCTCATATAATGCTGTGTTAGGAAAATTTATAAATCCTGGCTAACTGAACACTTGCCATGAGTTTCAAGAACTATGATTCTCTTAAATCTTTAAGACAGCCAGTACTGGTAGTTATTACAGATGTATTAAAATACTATTCACACATTGTCTTTCTGTGTACATATCAAATACATAGAAGAGAAACTCAGATACACCTACTGGTCCCTGTACCTCACAAGTGCATGTCCTTTCCAATGTTTATGTTTCAGCATAATACGTGAAAATAGCCAACATACATAATCATAAACATACATGAAAACCAGGAATTACAGATTACTCTAATGAATGAACTTCAAGTTCCAATCTTCCAGAATGTATTTAGATATGAAATAATTTAGATTTCAATCATGCCAAGATCTGTATAAACAAACAAAGATCCTTCATGGATATCTTTTTCACAAATTCAAAGGCTGAAAACCTGGGTAAAGGACTGGTCACTGCCTAAGCCAGATATTACCTTTCAAGTATCTCTGCCCCACAATGTGCTGGGCATTGGGATATCCAAGATGAGCATACATATGAGCCACATGGAAATGGAAGTTTTCATAACACAGCACAATATAAAGCAGCAGGAAAATGGAGCCAACAATGGCCATCAGCTGTAAAGAAAGGAAAATAAATTGAAGTAGCTCTTCACAGTTTTTTGTTCGCATGTCTTTAATCTATTCTCACTTTTTTTCCTCCTTTTTCTTGAAAAGCATAGATATATCACTAATGGAGAGTCATAAAGAGGCCAATGGACTACTTTTATGGAGACAGTGCTCCATATGAAGGACTTGAAGTTGCTCAAGATTTAGCTCCTGGAAGTAGGCTGCACAAGCTCACCTGTCACAGTCTGCTTCTAAACCAGGGTGAGATGTGTTGTATTTCCAGTTAAAATATAGTATTTTTGAATCTGTACCCACAAGTCCCTGCAGTTTTCTTGGGGAGATTTTTGGAGGTGGTTTGCCATTGCCTTCTCCCTAGAGCTGAGAGAGAGTAACTGGTCCAAAGTTACTCAGATGGCTTTGTAGCTAAGGCAGGATTAGAACTCATCATCTCCCAGTTTCTAGCCTGGTACCTTTACCACTACACCAAACTGGATCTTATCTTCTTTTTTAGTAAGGCATAAATGACTACCTTCAAGTGTTGCCACAATAAAGTTCCTCTCAGCAGTTCCTGGGGGAACCCAGAATGCAGTATCTGAGCAGACAGCATCTCTAGGCCCAACATATTTAGAGCATTAGATATTAAGAGAAACTATCTGATCCTGGTCTATAACATTTATCCAAGGCCCCAGTGTGCCAACAGGATGTACCTTCTGATGCCAAATGAAATTAATTCTTTATCCAGAGCTACTAATGGTGCACATGACCAGAGCAGAATTAGGCTTCCTGATTTCATCACAAGAGAGAAACTGCAGTGATTCCTCTGTCAGAGATAGAAGCCTTCATCATAATGAACTTCATTTTTTTATATCCCTGACTTTTGGCCACACTGGCTGGGACTGACAAGACCCAAACTCATTTATCACAAGGTGGCATAACTGGCCACCTTGAAATCTTAATGCAATCTAAATGGTTATAGAACACTTTGAAAAATAAGTAAAGGTATTGAACTCTGGTGCAAACTGGTAAGCGTGTTGCACAAGTCTCTACCTGGAAGATGTCAAAGGAAGTAAGGTAAATAGGGGCAGAGATTAAGGAAAGGTTAAGACATTTATTGTTAAACAGCTTGGAGTCAGCAAGGAATTGCCCATTATGGTTGCCATGCTAGTTAAAGATTTGTTTAAAGTGAATTGTATAGGAGCTGATGGGATTCTGTTTGGAAGATCTCTGAAGAAATCAGTTTCTCAAATACAGAACAGTATTTTGAATACTATTGTAAATTTGTTTGGTTTTTAGTTCTTTCATGAAGCAGGGTTTTTTTTTAAGTATCCCTGCATGAAAAGATAAATGGAGGAATAGATGAATAGTTTTGTTTTAGGCAGAGTAACTGTGATCTGTTTTCTCCATGTAATAAAAGAATGGGGCATTCACGCTTCTTTTGTCTAGGTCACTGACGGGCTAGTTTATCACATATTCGCAGGCAGCGTCTGACAATTTATTTGAAGCCAAACAGTATCGCAGCTAAAAAATCTCCACCTTCCACAATGGTTCAAATACCTATCCGACAGCCTCTAGCCAAATAAAGTCCAGCTCAGTCTTTTTAAGCGTGACAAATTGTGGTTTTTAATCACCATCTGCATGGTTATCAGCAATGAGCTCTTATAAAAAAAAACACTGTCCTAGGGAATAGGTACCACCTACAGAGTTTTTCCAAGCTTTAAAATGGGTTGTAATATATTGTTTCTTCTGCAACTGCTGGATCCCTCCAGAAAGTTATTTGAGATCTTTACATACCTTCATTTTAGGCATAGTTTGAAACATACTGTCTGTTTGTTTGCTTGACTTGGACACTGCCTGACTCCAGTCCACTTTGGGTGGTTCACAAAACAAAAACAAATGACAGTATACAATCCAAATAAAAAACAATGAACAAGATGGTAAATCTGGCCAACAACATACAGATACCCTATACCCTACAAGGGGATCCAACCACCCTAACCTTAAGCCTGGGAGAACAGCCAGGTCTTTAAAGCCCTCCCTCACCTTACATGAAAAGAGACATTTATACTACATTTGTAAAATAAATGAAATCCTTCTCCTAGGCAGCCCATGTGGGATCTGTACCTCATCTTCAATTTTCCTCCTTGTCTTAGGTTATAGTAGCCCTGTGGGCACAGCATTGCCAGAATGGCCTAGGATAAGATGGTCTGAAGAAATTCAACTGAAAAGTAAGAGGTGGAGCTCCATGATAGAGAAATACATTGCATGATAGAAGTTTGAGATTTAAACTCTGACTAGTGCAGGAATACAGAAAACTGCCTTATATAGTCAGAGTCAGGCAATTGGGATCCACATAGGCCGGAACTGTGGTTACTGAGTGGTAACTGCCACCAGGGTTTCAGTCAAGGCCTCTTCTTCTCAAGCTAATGTGGGTTGCACCATGATCATCTGCATGCAAAACACATGCTCAATGATTGAGCAGTGGTCTTTTTACATCAGAGCTGTGGCATTTCTAAAGGCAACTGAAAAAGCTTCTTGTAGAGAAATCCTAGAGAGTCAATTCTAGTCAGTACGGTGAGAAGGAGAGATCAGGGGTCAGCATCTTTTCTGACCTGGGCACTATCAAATAATCTTCAATAGCCTAGCCTCACTCCTACCCCCAAAATATATCCAAAATCTTGTGAGATTCTCAAATCTCATGAGCTTTCAATCTTCTTGTTCTTGAAATCCTTTGAAACTTCATGAGAAAGTTTCGTTCATACCAAGTCCTCATAAGATTTTGCAATTTTCTTGAATGCTGTTTTCTGTCTAATTATTTGAACTTAATCTGGCAAACCAGGGGAGAGCTTGGTTCTACAGATACCATATTGCCAATCATAGGCTAAAGAAACCAATGGACTGATTTGGTATAAAACAATGTCCTATACTTATGAGCAGAAGTTGCTAGGACTTTGGTCTGGTTGAGCTACATAAGCTTTCCCTATTTGGCATTCTCTGGATATGCTGGACTATGGCTCTATCATCCTCAGCCAATACAAAATACCACATTGTTGGCTGTGGGTGATAAGAACTGTAGTCCAAACCCATATAGAGAGTGACAGGTTTGAGAAACATGTCTGACAAGGACTGTTAGAGATGCTAGCTAACAATTGCCAACCTGACTCAATATTTACAGCATACATGATTATAGACATGTACTTTTCTAATGGCAAGTTCTTGTTAAAGCTCAGCTACCGGGTAGATGGATGGATAGATAGACAGATAGACAGACAAGGTGACTCTAGGTTAGAATCAACAATTATGAAAGAAAATACTATCCAAAATAACAAAGATGAGCTGGAGTATAGTTAAAATCCCTGTTATTATCATGCCATGAACGCTGACTGTCTGTGGAAGTGGCTGAAAATTGAAGGTTAGGTAAGGAATAAAAAATGCCAAATGAAAGTACAGCTTCATCGGGTTCATTGACTCTATCTTGAAGATTTCATACAGTTCATGTCAAATATGGCTCTCTTAGACATGAAGAGAGGCCTGGGTTATTTCTAGGTCTTGAGGCCCAAACCACAATAAAAATGACAACACTTGTGTCCCAAATTATGTGCTGTAACTTCAGTATTCTTAAAAAGAACAAGGGTTTTAATTTGAGGCATACTTTAAACTTGAGACTCAGACAAGTAGGCTCTCTTGTCCCCATTCCTCCATCTCTCCAGCTGGGACCCAGAATAAAAACATAAAGTTTCAGGTGCCCTATTAAACCCACCACAGTCCCAAATCCCAACAACGGTCACTCACCTCCCATTTGCTCCACTCAGAAGGTGAGAGTTTCTTAACCCTCTGGGGAAGATTAACTTCACTGATCCCTCGAGGACCTGCCTGACTCCCTCTTGTCTGCTTCCGCTGTATTGTAACTGATTTCATCTTCCTCCGTGCTCTCGCATGCTTCTTCTTAGCCAGCTTTTTACTCCAGTGAAGCACTGCCTGTCTCATCCTCCTCCTGTAGCTCCCATTCAGACTTCATACCCAATCCCTGCTCTTTTCTTAGCAACGCTTCTTGCTCTGATTTATGGGCAGCAAGGAAAATAAAATATATCGTTCATCAAGGTAGAACACCAGGTTCATTGCTCCCCTCTTTCCAGCAAGATTCCTATACTTTTTCTGGGCAACAGAAAACTTTCTGGCTTCTGGGAAATTTTTCAGGTGCTGCTTGCTTGAGATATATTTGAAATGATTGGCATAATTAAACCATCCTGCCCTACAAGGGAGACAATTGTGCTTTCAGCAAGCTTCTATACTGTCCCCATTTATTAAAGCAAGAAAGTTTCTGTGTGACATTTCTCAGCTTTACTCTGATTTCCTAGTAAATACCAGGATATTTAATTGGGGCAAATCAATTAAATGATAACTATTTATAAGTCAAAAACTAATTACATATCAATGAAGAAAAAGAGATGTGAACTATTTTACAGAAATATACAGTTTTCCATTAAGATAAAAGTAAGCTTTCCTGAATAATTGTTAGAAGTGGAACAATAACCATTCCATTAAAGTTCTGATAAGTGTGTATATGCACAGTCCTACATAATGCTTCTAACTGCATTGCTATACCAAATTAAAAGTGAAATCTAAGTATTAATTATTGCCATATATTTCAGAGTCTTGGACATTTTGGGGAAGCACTACAGGACATTTAAAACATTAGTTATCTGGTCATTAATAGGGTGCTGTTTTATAACCCAGTATGAAAAAAAATTAAAATATCTTCAAATCTTCCATATGCAAGACCAACCTTGAAATATTAAATTTTGTTCTTATGTATTCCTCTACTATACTTCTCTTCCAATTGAATAATAGAACTCCTTGATAAGAACAGTTTGGTAACTGAATTAGTTACCTAGTGGGTGGCCAAAAATCAGAAGTTTGATAGCATTTTTTCAGACTAATAAATCTTATTGAAAAGCATATACTTTTGTGAACTGGAATAAAAGGGGAGGGGAAGGCAAGATATTTATGCAGATACATGTTAAATAAATACATACACACATACATACATGTTATATGTGAGGCAGATTAGAACTAACTTCTCATTTAACAATTGTAATGTATTAAACACTCACCATGTTTGTTAAAACTTTCTGAGAGTGCCTAAAACCTTTTGATGTATTTAAATTAGGCAATCTCTCCTTTGACTGTGCTGGTAAAATTTCTTTATTATTTGCTAATTTGTTCCAAATAATCTGTAATGGAATATCCTGGAAGTCACAATGCTCTGATGTTGCTTTCTCGTTGTTTTGAATCCTGATGTCAAATTTGTGTCCATTCTTTTGACAAAATCTGGCCTGTTAGTCCTGCTAGAACCCAGAGGGGCATTGCTGGCATATATTATGTTAGAGGAAGAACACGTGAAGGCGCCTTTAATCTTGTGTATCAAGTTATTGGGGCCTGTGATGGTGCCATTGATGTAAATGTTGAGGCTTCTTGTTGCTTGTGAGATTTCATTACAGGAGATCTTCAAACAGAAAGGCTGAACAGCTGTCTCTTCTCTCTGCATCCAACAGAATGGTCGGTGGGCTACATAGCCTACAGGTCCATTTTAAACACTATGATTTCCTGTCCCTCTTTGTCTTTTCTTCTTCAAACAACAGTGGCACTTCTTTATTTATTACCCACCCTTCCCTCTGTGATGCTTGGGAAAATTGGTCTCTTCCTTTGCTCCATTTTATTAACCTTACTACCTCAGTTTATTATCTTAACCACCCTGCCCCATGGGTTAGTTGATTTGTTTTTCTCACCCTAGCACCTTCCTTCCCAATGTGCCGGATTGCAACTGGACATACTTGTCCTTTTCTTGGTACCAAACAAAAGGAGGTTTGCCACTGCTCTCTTCTGGGGTGTTTTTTTCCACTTCTCAGTCTAGCCAACAGCCCTGATATTTTCTAATTGTCTCCTGCCAAGTCTGATTCTGCTTAGATTCCAGGCCCAGACAAAGTCAGCCAGACACTGCACCTGCTGAGGCAACAATATATTTATTTATAAATATAGTTGCATTTATTATTTAAATTTATTTGCTTTTATCAGAAGTTTAGAGTGACGGTGGGAAATTGCCATATTCAAAGACCAGTCTTCCCAACCAAGCATCTTCAAGCTATACTGAGAATGCAACCCACTGGAAACAGAAATCAGGTTTAAGAGGTCCAGTGGGCACTAGGCTGAATAAAATGGACTGTTAAATAGATGAGCTTTGACTGGCCACAGCTGTCCAGGAGACATTCTGGACCCTATCTGAAGATACCAGATGCCGTACATGGATCCTTGTCATACAAAGTATATTAATCTACAATTGGGATATGACTTCCTCACACAAAGCACTGCTAAGAAATAGTGTCATGTAGTGTTTAAGGCACTAGCCTACGACTAGGGAGACCCAGATTCATATCTACCATTTGTCATGGAAGCTCACTGGATGACTTCAGCCCAGTCACATTCTCTCAGCTCAAGATACTTCACAGTTTTGTTCTTGTGGTAAAAAATGGGAACAGAGAGTGCAATGTACACCATCATGAATTCCTGAAGGATGGAGCTAACAAATAGCAAGTATAATGGATTCCCGCAATATGGTTTCCTTTTCAAGGGAGAGAAAGGCTAATGTTAATGACTATGGCTAGTCACCTGAATGGCCAATATGTTTTTAAGAGAGACTCTAAACTAATCATCTCCAACCAATATTTTTCTGCACCACATTGCACCAGCAACTAACTACTGTACCCGGATTGGATTTGTGCAAATATGCAAAAGGCCATAGGCTAGCTAGTGTGTGGTTCAGTATGTCATTCAAACTCAGCTTCAGGTGTAATTTATCTTCAGAGGAAAAAGGCTGTGTCCTGGACTAGCATACACACTGGAAGATGCCAGTATCTATAAACATACATGACAATTTGCATCAAAAGTATTTTACCTTTACAACATTCTCTATATTTGTATATGATCACAGCTGCAAGATTATTATATGCTCAAAGATGGAAAGATCCACAAATACCTACAGTGGAGGCATGGATTATTAAATTAACGGATTTGGCTCAAATGGCGAAGTTAACAGCTTTAATAAGAGATAACGCTATTTCTAATTTTGTCTCCTTATGGCAACCTCTTTTAGATTACTTGCTTGTGCGGGGAAAAAATGAGGTTTTGATTGTGGTTTTAATGATTAACGGATTGTGTTGATAGTAATAATGTGAACTTGGATTAATTAGCGATAAGAGATTTTTTTTTCAACTTGTATTTATATCTGTATTGGAGATAGTCGGAAGTCACTTTCTGTTTCAATTTTCCATCTACTTTCACTATTATAGTTTTTGTCTTTTTTCTTTTAGTTCTATTTTCTATCTTTGCTGTACACTTTGTTTTGCATTTTAACTGTACTTTGAAATATAATAAAGTTCTCATTAAAAAAAAGTATTTTACCTTTACAATATTCTCTATATTTGCAAACTCAGTCAATGTTATTTGCATGCATAACCCATAACAGAAGAGAATATATGTAGCTCAGGGTTGAACTGTGGAGTCCTTGGGGTTCTCTGAGCTTGGTTGTTTTCTTGCAAATGTTTCGCTACTCGGCTAGGTAACATCTTCAGTGCTAGAATGGAATGGGGTTTGCTTTCTGTTTATATACAGTGGCATGCCCTGCCAGTGTTGTTGGGGGTGGGGGTGGGGGTGGGGGTTTTGTTTTATGTATGGAAGTGTTATCCTTTTCATAGCTTGTGTTGGTTGTGTTGTAGTAGGTTGAGTGGTCAGGCACTTTTTGATAAATTTGCATGGATATCCATTTTGTTGAAGATGGAAGAACTTTATCAAAAAGTGCCTGGCCACTCAACCTACTGCAACACAACCTACACAAGCTATGAAAAGGATAACACTGCCATACATCAGAAACGTCTCAGAAACCACCAACAAACTATTGCAACCACATGGCATCACTGTAGCACCCAAACCAACTAAAGCCCTCCAAAACATCCTAAGCAAAGCAAAAGACCCAGTAGCCCAAGAAGAAAAAACAGGAATCATCTACAACATACAGTGTAAGGACTGTAACAACCACTGTGTTGGCCAGACTGGCAAAAGACCATGAACACCAACTAGCAGTCAGAAGACACGATGAAAACTCCTTAATCTCACAACACATGGACAGACTTAACCATAGTTTCAACTGGGAAACTGTCAGCATTGTAGAGCAAGCTAAATCCAAAAATGCAAGAGCATTCTTGGAAGCTTGGCATTCAGACAAGGCAGCTATCAACAGGCACATGAGATAAACAACATTTACGCACCATTCAAAAGAGACACTAAAAAGGAAACAAAAGACCAGAACATCTCCTCACCAGCAATCATCACCCAGATAAGCAGAGATTAACACCAAGATTATCACCAGACATACAATCAAGCAGTAAACAATACCCTAATCAAGGAACTGTGGAGGGGGGACAACAACACCAACGTAGGCAGAGCAAGCCACTGCATATGAATAGAGAGCACACTTCACTCCATTCTAGCAGTGAAGATGTTACCTAGCCGGGTAATGAAACGTTTGCAAGAAAACAACCAAGCTCAGAGAACCCCAAGGACTCCACATAACCCATAATAAAGCCATTAATACACAAGAAAAAGACATATAACGTAAAGAATTATGATTTGATGAGCAAGTATGTAAGTAAAAGAAATATTTTAGAGACATCCAAAAAATTTCTATTACCATATCTTTTCAGGGCAGCACTTTTACAAATGCTACACAATGGCTGCACTTATAGAACATCCTAAATCTAGTTAACTAAAGACAAGTGCAGTGTTTGCATAACTTGATACATCTTAAGAAATGAACCATGTTAATGCTAAAATGGATGGGTTTCCCAGAACACTCTGATTCATAAACAACCCAACTCCCTTTTAACTTAGTCTTGTGGAGTTATTCCCAGCAAGTCAATGTTTACAGTATTGATTTTAAAAAATGAAGGTTGAGAAGATAAATGTATTTTGAAAGAAGGACTGGGCTTCTTTTCAGGGCAATTTGCTTTTTCAGTTTTGCTTTTTTAAAGGGAGTGCATTTTTCAGGTTTTGTTATTTTGGTACTTTACAAATGCAATTCTTACGCTCACAAAATTCAGTTTTTACATCGCCACCAGAAATATTCAAAATTGACTCTTCTTCTTTGATGGTGGGAGGGAGGGTAGTTTGACAAAAAGGGGAAAGAAAAGGAGTAAAGAGGAATCCGATTTATGTTTACTAAAGCCAAGAAAAACAGGAATGTCTCCCACATTGCAACTGACCATAAAAGGCAGAATCCAAGGCTTGGGTAAAACCAACTCGCCTTGCAACACTGCTTATCCTCTTCATACGAGAGGAGATCAAGCGGCGAGTGACTTCAAAAACAGGGGCGGAGCTCACAGCGGCGACTCCGCACGAGTTTCTCCGAACAGTTCACAGTTCGGGTTTTTTTTCGCCCCACTTCCTATTGGTCGGCGGAGAGCGCACGTAGAACCGCCTCTTCGTGACGATTGGTTAGGCTTGCGAGCAGGGTTCCCGGATGTTGGGACGTTACAGACGGGTATAAAGGGCTTGTGGAAGGCGGGAGAGGATGCAGTTTTGAACTGGCGCCGACGCATAATAATTATTATAACAACAATAATCGAAATACTGAAACGTGGTCTTCCGTGATTGGCTTAGGCGATTTCGAATTGCCTCTTCGCTTCTCGTTCCGGGGTGGACAGACCTCATTTGAAATGGTAAGGTAGCGATGAGGCTAAAGGGAAGAGTTGGGAGGCGCGGGCGCCCGGCTGAGCTCGAGGGCTCTTCTCCCTCAGGGCGCCCTTCGGGAGCGAGAGGTCCACTGTGGGGCTTGAACATCTCGCGCTCCCAACAGAATTCCGTTTTGAAAGAATTGGGGAGGCGAGAGGGGCGCGGTTTCTCTCCCTCTTACTGATACACCCCACCCACCCCCTACTGCGGTGGTCGGGCGTTTTATAGTTCTTGAGGCGCATGCGCTCCTTACCCTGGCTAGGGATGGTGGTGGGCGCGTGCGCGGCAGATATTTCAGCAGGGGGTGGGACGCTGAGGGTATTTCTGCTCAACGCGCATGTCCTTTCTGCGTGCTTCCGAGGCCGTGCATTTAAATCCTGAGGAACCGCGGTGTGCTCCGCTTCTTGCGCCTTTACGACGCCCGTCGCTGCTAGAAAAAGAAGCCCCGTTCCTCCCCTCTGATGCGGCGGAGAGGGGAAGAGTATATGGTGTTAGTGGGGGCTAAAGTTTCACGTGTCGCGATTGTCTTTCCTCCTCTCCAATGGATTTAGGCTGGAGGGAAAGCTGGGAAGGACTCTGGAAAGACGAAGACCAAGACGGTGTCTCGTTCACAAAGAGCCGGTTTACAGGTAGGTAGGCGCGTAGAAGTTTGAGGATAAAAGTCTTCCTCTTAACACCATCAAGACGTTTTGCATTTTCTGGAGAGGGAGGAAGTTAAACTGCTCCTTTTAAAGTTTAAATGGTTGCTGAGATTTTTTTTAAAGCTACATAGAAGAGTTTTCCTACCTTAAAGATAAAGTATCCTATTGGATATAACTGTCTTTCAGGGTAGATCTTGAAACTTCCAAGTTTTTTATTTAGGTGTTGAGCTTCTTTCTTCTGTGTTTGCAGTTTCCTGTTGGTCGTATTCACCGGCACCTGAAATCAAGGACGACCAGTCATGGGCGTGTGGGAGCTACAGCTGCTGTGTATAGTGCTGCTATCTTAGAGTACCTCACAGCTGAGGTGAGAGCTTGGTCAGGGGCAAAAAGCATTTTACATCGTGGGACCCATAGGTTGCAGTTGTATTTTACCTTTTTTATCTCAGTAAAATAGGTGTATTTATCAGATTTCCTATTAAATGTTTTTGTACTAAAAGACAAGTTATAGTTAATCTAGAGTAGCATACAAGCAATGTAAATAGGTCTAAATAAAAACAAATAGTTTCAAATGTGCCTAAGAATTTTTTTCACTTAGTGTGGTTGGTATAATCACCTTGAGGTGGAAAGGGAAAGAATCCAGTTGAAAAACACAAATAATCCCAAATTTGAAACAGAACAGGGCTAAAAAAAAAAAAAAAAAAGCTATGAGCACAATATAGTATGTGAACTCCTAAAGTACTGAGCAATAACTTCCCCATAAACTGTTGATGTTAATTATTAAAAGACAGCCAGGAGGATGTAGTGTGCCTACCAATTTACAAACAAATTGAAAAAGAGATACAGCAAGCACTCTACTTGAGAGGTTATGACCTATGTACAGATATATGATCTTGTGAATGGAAATAAAATAACACTACCACCTTTGGACAGGGACAAATCAGCTCAACTGTTTATAGGATTTTGGGCTCCAAGTCTATATGTGGCCATGGGGCCTAGAAGTCTAAAACCAGGCAATTAGTCAATCAAACTTTAATTTGGGAGACAGTTCTCTGGGACACTGATTTGTCAGTAGATGAAACCTTCAGAAAATGGATAACAAGAAAATTGTCAGATCCTGGACAACTTAAGGGAGAAGCATCTTATATTACAGTTGAGAGAAAGGGTGGAGGTACACTTATTTTCTGGAGTGAGTGCTTTAAAACGGGGGTGTGCATGAAGTAGAAAAAATGTTTTTTATTTGAAATCCAGAACAATCCTCACATTCTGGATTTCTGCCAAATTGTTCAGGATCAGCCACAGCTTGGCAGAACCAAAACATTAATATTTTGGTTCTTCCAAGTTTTGGATTTAAAAGAAAATAGATGAAATATAGGCCATTCCTAGTATCCTCTCAGCAGCTCCCATTGCAGCATATTCCCTGGCCCACCTGCTCCCCAAACTTCCATTTCATTCCCACAGTCATTAACATTGGCTTTTCCCATTTGTTACTACCCCAAATCACTTTTGTCCCGAACAAAGCCATGTTTTGTGCATAGAACAAAACACCCCAAACATGTTTCTCAGTTCAGACCTGAACTGAAAACCACTGTACATAGGACATTTTGCATATCCCTATTTAAAATGCTATGCTCTGGACTAGTTACCTTCTGGCATTACATAGCTCAGAGGGAGTGTGCTTCTTTTTCCAAATCTCCAAATTCCTTTCTAGCATTCCTGATACATTCCAGGAGAATGGACTGACAAGACTAGTTGTGGGGACCAGCCTTCTTAACCTCTCAGTAGATTATTGTATCCTGCATGAAGGCAT
This sequence comes from Python bivittatus, assembly GCF_059951505.1. Taxonomy (NCBI): domain Eukaryota; kingdom Metazoa; phylum Chordata; class Lepidosauria; order Squamata; family Pythonidae; genus Python; species Python bivittatus. The sequence goes on from NW_028277034.1 coordinate 40,777,873, forward strand.
GCTGTTTGGTGTTTTGCAGTTAGTTTGTCTTGTCTTCATCTCTACAGGTTCTTGAGCTAGCAGGGAATGCATCTAAAGATTTAAAGGTAAAGCGAATTACTCCTCGTCACCTGCAGCTTGCAATAAGAGGTGATGAAGAACTGGATTCATTAATCAAGGCAACAATTGCTGGTGGAGGTATGTGCTAACTTTACTATTTTGTGGCATCTATAGTTAGTGATGCTTTGACCTAATGATTCTCTGCGTCTCCTATCATTTGAGTGGATAAATATTTTTCTTTTTTTTCTTTCAGGTGTAATTCCACATATTCATAAATCTCTCATTGGAAAAAAAGGTCAACAAAAAACAGTTTAAAGGATGATCTATTTAGAACTTTCGAAAGCTCTGTTGTCCATTGTTAGCGGATTTCCAGTGGACTTCATCTGTGAAACACAGTTTTGCCTTTCTTTATCCTTGAAGATGGAGCCCATCAAGCTTTCTAACCAAAATTCTGCATTGAAGTCTTAATCTTATTTAAGTGTTAAATGGCTTCAGAGAAGCTATTGTCTGTAGTGGTTCTTGACTGTTTTAGACATGTTGGATTTTAATGAGATTCTTGACATTGTTGCTAATCTGTAATTTTTAATGCTTCAAGTACATTTATTCAATTATACTATGAAATTTAACTACAAAAGATTTGGACACTAGCATTGCTAATTAAATGAAATTATAAAAACTTGAATTATAAGCTTTGATGTCAATCTCTTGTAGTTAACAATAAACAGTTCCACAAGAGAGGCAAAAGCAGCATTGCTTATGTGTTTTTGTATAGAACTTCAAGTATGGTGGAGGAGTTAAATAAATGAATGGATTGCTTTAAGGCAGTATGTTTGCACCATTTTTAAGTTGCTGAAAATGAGTATGATTAGTTGGGGTCACATTCTTGAAAAGTACTTTAGAATAAGCTAGGTATTTATAGTGTTTACTTAACTATTTGGTCCTTATTTCATGGAAGCTAATGTTCTTTACTGAGTACTAATGTGCATGCAGTATGCTAGCAGATACAGATGAAAACCCTTGCAAAACTGTTCTGAGACCAATCACTGCCAAAGGAATCACATTAAGCCAATTGTGGCTTGTATGGTTTTGGTTTAATGTGTGAACCTAAGCATTGTGACCTGTATGCCATGTCTGATCTAGGCTACTATGCATGCTGTGCCTTGTTCTGATGTTTAAAACTAATCTTCAGTACTAATAGCTGTGTTGCTTCAGCTGCCAGTTGAAATAAGTATCCATTTAGATAAGTACATCCAATTCCCAAACTAAAATGCTAAATTTGAAGTTATCCCCAGTTTCACTTAATAGATATATTGAGTATAAAACTCTGTTCTCCCTTCCCTCTCCCCCCTTGAAAAATACATGCCTTAGAATGTGTAATTTCAGAAAACCAACTAGTTTTGGTTATTCATGTCCTGAGTTTGTTGGGAAGAGGGGCTATATTGATTACTGTATTTCTGCCTTGTTAACCCTATGTGTCATAAAAAGATTTTTAATTTGTTTACAGAATGTACATTCTAAGTTTATTAAATTAAAACCAAATCAAAACTTTCTTAAGCATTTCTACAGAGCATTGAGTTCAGGTTTAATTGCTGTTAAAATCTTAAATGCCAATATTTTTAACCATAATAGCTGAAGTGGGGGTCAGTACAACTAAGCTGAAAAAATAAACACGTATTGCTTTGCTTACCTGTTCCAATGGGCATCATCTATAGCATATCAATAAAATTGCTGAAAAAATATTTTAATTGATGCTTACTTGACAGAGAAGCAAATACCTTTGACTTCAGCATACTGTAATATGGGAAAGCCTACTGAGCTGCATGGAGTGAGCCACAGGTCTAGTACCGTACTTATAAACGTGGCTTGCTTGGCCAACTGCTTTGCCAAGAAAAATGATGTAGCAGCTGCCTTAATTCTATCTTTGGGTGATGAGAATTGGGCACAATGGACACTTAATATTTACTAATTTGATGAAGTGGACTATGATTCCTGAATTATACGATCATAAACTGCTTAACATATTAGAAAGCCAGGTTTTTACTGCCAAAGCTGCTCCCTGGCATCTGCTACTTTGTTTCAAGGGTCGAGGATAGTTTTGGACATCTTTCTGTGGAGCTGAAAAATGAAGTTTGGGTGGCAGTACCATCTTAATACCGCTGATAGAACCAAATCCAAGGTGCCTTGCAAATACCATTTTTAAAATGAGTTGTAAAAATGACAGTCCGTTAGTGCCCTACCAAGAATAAGCAAAGCTGACTAAATAGCAATGCTCAATGGCGGAGAGTCACCTCTGGAACCTTTTTTTTGAAAACTCCGCAGTCAAACGCGGCAGGACGGTCGAGGGAGCAGGCCCGGCTGGCGGACTGCAACCACGTTGTCGCGCGCTGCCGGCCACCGGCTCTGCGGGGAACCGGTCGAGCAGCGCGCCGGCCCGGCATTTTAGCCCAGCCAGTCCCGGCGCGTGCGCAAAGTCAGCTCCGCTACCGGCTGCAGAGCTTCCCGGAAGCGAGAGGAGCAGTAGCGGCTCTGCTGTCGGTCGGCCCAGACGCCTCGGGTCTCAGGCCGCGACGTTTGCGGGCGCCGGGCCCTGGCGAAGGGAGGACGATGCACCGGAGGAGCGCCGGTGGCAGCGGCCTAAAGTGAACGGAAGGCAGTGCAAGCGAAGCTGCCGCCGCCGTCACCGAGTCAGCCCCGGCGCCCGGTTCCCTTGGCGCCCGTCCGGCTGGCCCCGCCGCTCTGGCCCCATCAGGCCCCTTTTCTCTGCGCTGCGGCGGGCGGAGGCGGCGGAAAGAAAAGCCCATGGAAGGGAACCGGGACGAGGCGGAAAAATGTATCGGAATCGCCCGAGAGGCCCTGGAAGCCGGCAACCGAGAACGGGCGCTGCGCTTCCTCAATAAGGCCCAGAAGCTCTATCCGACCGAGACCGCCAAAGGTGAGCTTAGGCCGCCCTTAGGCCGGCGGGGAGCCTGTGGGAGCCAGTCTCGCGCCCTTCTCTTGTAGAGCATCTCCGCCGCTTGAGACGCACTCTCTCTCGGTGGGCGGCTCGGCAGGAAGGACTGGGGCCTTTAGGCCAGGTGAGGGAGAGAGGAAGGAAATAGGCAGAAGCTTCGAGTGGGTGCTCTCATCAGTATCGTGGCTCTTAGGCAAGGTTCTTAGATAAGCTACAGTTCGTTGACTAACCCACAGTTAACACCCTAATTTTAAACCATAATTTTAAACCATAGTTTTCTAAAACTGCTGTGGCTTGTTCATGTGATACGGTAAGTCAAAATCAGACCACATTATGGTTTAATGAGGTGTGTAACCCAACCTTGTTATCACTGCCACTCAGAAGGGGTGCATATGCAGAAAATTACATGTTTGTTTATTTATCATCTATTTTGGATACTAAGAATTTGGATCATCGGAGGGTGGCAAATGCATCTTCTTGAGAAACCATGCCCGATATTAATACTAATGCCTCATATAAGTTATTTTAGTAGTGGCTAGTGACCTTGCGAGATCAGTCTCTAGTAAGGCTCTGCAGGGCTTCAGATTTTATTCCAGAAAGTTGTTTTAGAGCACAAACATGGTAAACGCCTGCAACTCTTTAAAGCAGCTGCATCTTTCTCCAGGATTTCATGGTTGCTTTAAAGAGTTATACACAAGCATTATCTTTATGGCCCCACATGGCCCCAAGCATATTTTTGAAGTTGAATTCAAACCATTGCTATCCCCAAGGGAGAGCTAGGCTGAGAGAGCTGCTTACCTTAGACTGCATTGCAAGTTCACATTTGAACTAGGTACTCCCTTGTGAAGAAATTCTATCATCACGTGCTATTTCATAACTTACATACATGCTCATTATGGTATTCCCTTTTGAGATAAGGAACATTATGCAAAGAGTAAGTTGTAGTAAATACAATAAGTAAAGCCATGAGAAAAATAAAGGGAAGTGTAACTAAATCTAGTTTCACAAATACCCTTCACTATATATTTCTATACCTTTCTGTCTTTGCAAACAATTTTTGCTTGTACCATGTCAAGATACCAGTTCAACTTCCCCTTTTAATGTCCTCCGCTTCTTGTCAACCATTTACTCTTCTTCATAAATTTATATCTTAAATGTATTTGTAAACTTGTGTATACCTCCTGATTGATAGAATGCAGACAAAAGCGTGTTGGCTTGCTAGAGGATATTCAGATTAGAGATCATAGCTTGCATAAAGTAACATAACTGTACTTGGGAGTAAAACTGGGCTTTGGTTGCGGTTGTGGCATAATGGCCAAAATGTGCCAAACTATCTGGGGTTGTGCCCTTAGATTAGCAAGGAATGCTGCATGTGGCCAAGAGCAAAACTAATGCTGGTAACCTAGCAAACACAGCTTGTTAGCTAATTAATGGTTCAGTGTGTTGTATGAGCCCATAAAATTTGGATAACCAAGTAAACCATAGTATTTGTTATTAGATCTATATTGCACCTTCATTTTATACAGCTGAAGGTGGTGCACATAATGCTCCCACCTCCTGTTTCCCCACAATGACAACTCCATGAAGTGAGTTGGGCTGACAGAGAGTGACTGGCCCAAAGTCACCCAGACGGCTTTCATGCCTAAGGAAGGACTAGAACTCACATTCTCCCAGATTCTACTCCAGGACCTTAACCATTACACCAAACAATTTAATTGATTATATTAACTATGGATATCTATTTTATGTGAGCATAGCCACTGATGGAATGTGCAAACTCATCTGTATTCTGTGAATCATGCTTATATGTATGAAATGCTTTAATGTTATTACACTTTCTTTGTTTTCCACCCTTCTATTAGGGGCTGACTAGTTCTACAGCCTTTTAGCAGCCTTTTCTTGATTTTCATTTTTATATAACCCACTATCCCATGGCCTTCCATTCCCCTGAACAATATGGTTTTATTGATAAAATCTTGGAAATGCATGACTAGTAGCTGTTGAAATTTTAGAGACTTGCCAAGACATCCCCATGTATCACACAAGCTGGTTATAAAGTGAATTCTTCACTATTTAAAAAGATCCCATTAAGTTCATTAAACCTTATTCCCAAGAAGGATTGCTGGATTAATCTGTTTTAGCTACCATGATTCCTTTAGATGAGATAAAGAGAAATCTGTACCCAGGATGGCATTAAAAAGTGGTTGAGAGATTTCAAGTTGTTTATGTGTTTATTATTTGGTAGAGGGAATGGTAAAGAATAGTGAAATTTAGGCGTTCAAAAGTTTCCATGAATGTGAGAAAGGAAGTGAGAGTCAGACAGAGATCTACAATTTATAGCAAGATAAGCCAGTTTTTACATACGTGTGTGTTTTCAGTATTTTGCCTTTGTTGGATATGGAAAATAACCACAGAAAGCAGTAAAGCATTTCCATGTGCTTGACACGTATCTTTGGTAGCCTTAAAGTTGGAAGCTTTATTATTTTAAAATAGTAACTTACATGTTTAATATACTGAATATGTCCAGTGCCAAATGCTTCAGTGTGATTGTGGAATTGCAGACAATCCTCAGTTTCCTTTGTTGACGCTTCCTCCTAGTTTCTATTTTCTTGGATAGTCATTTATTTCTGATTTCCTATCTGTTGACCCTGCACTATTGACTTTCTATTCAAGTCAGTTTCAAACTACTTGAAATGTTTTTGGAGGATAGGATGGTTTGTAATATGAATAGGCTATGGGATGTTGACTGAAAAGATAAAGTGCAGAAATATATGGAAAGATTTGTTTATTTATTCAATGTATACAGCCGCCCATCTCAAAAACATGAGTATTTGGGTGACTAACAATGAATAAAAAGATAAAAGCGTCACAACAAAATAAATAATATATTGTATACAGCAGCTAAGATAAAAAACAACAACCAATACAACATAACCATGATACAGGCTCAACCACATACTGTACTCAGGGCCTCTGGCTTGGTAACAAAACCATGTCTTCAAGGCCTGATGAAAGGCCAGCAGGGTCAGGGCAAATCTAATCTCCAGGGGAATTATGTTCCAGAGGATAGGTGACATGCAGAAAAGACTCTCTTCCTGGTTCCCATCAGATGACACTGCCTAATAGACAAGACCTGGAGCATGCCTCTCCTGCTGGATCTAACAGGACTGGTAGATATAACTGGGGAGAGATGGTCCTGTAAGTAACCTGGCCCCATGTCATGAAGGGCTTTATAGGTAACTACCGGCACCTTGAATTGAACCTCGAAGCATTGTGGCAACCCATGCAGCTGCATTGCAGTAGTCCAATTGGGAGGTGACCAGGCCATAGTGACCATGACCAGAGCATCCCAATCTAGCAACAGGTCTAATTAGCACACAACAAGTAGCTGTGCAAAGGCCCTCCTAGCCACAGTTGCCACCTGCTCTTCAAGCAGGAGCCATGAGTCCAGGAGGACCCCCTGTCCTAAAACTCTAAATAACCATTTATTAAGGTTGTGCAGCACTTCAGATTTGATTCCAAAAAGATGCTTCACGATACTTGGGAGTGTAAACATGCTATTAGCCTGCAGTCCTTTAAAGCAGTCATGTCTTTTTCCGGGATCATTCAAGGATCATATATTATTGAGGTTGTACAATAATACTTAGGGGTTTATCTTTAAATTCTTCTATAACTTGTGGATTGTGGCATATATTTATACTTGCAGCTTTACAGGATCATTATTACTGATAATATTTAAAAAGCAAAAAAAAAAGGCTTAGCTGAGAAATTTCTTAAGTGAAATCTTAATTAATGTGAACGTAGTAAAGTGTTCTTTTTTAGAGATTCTCAAAATAACAACTGATTATCAGAAACTAGGAAAAAAGCCTTTTTAGCATTTCTTGTCTCTAATGTCTAAATTAAACCAGGTCATTTCACTGGCATGCATAATGTTAGCATGCTAAGGATTCAAGGGCAAGGCAAGCACTGTTTAAAGCAGTGTTCCTCAACCTTGACAACTTTAAGATTTGTCTGGCTGGGGAATTCTGGGAGTTGAAGTCCATACATCTTAAAGTTGCCAAGGTTGAGGAACACTGGTCTAAAGGACCCATTTAAGTAAGATACCTGATGTGGAATACTCCTGTTCTTTTTGCTCATCTGATGCTGTGTTTAAAATAAGGCCTTATACTTAAAAACTCCTGAAGAAACAGGTTGTGTTTGAATTTCTCAAAGGAACAAATATACTCAGGGGTATAATAAAATAGTGTGTGATTATATATTTAAGTTATCTTCTGGAAACACCTGTTTTAGCTTAACCAAAAGCTTTTGTGTGATTTTCTTATTTTGATTCATGAGGAACTGTTATTTTTCACACTGCTGCTTACTCTAGTGGCTCTGGCAACCAGAATGCAAATTGCAGTAAACATGAAATTGGGCCTTTAAACTCTAAATAACCTATTTAGGCTATTAGATACTTTACTTTTACACCTTTCTGTCTGATTATACAATGACGTTCTACAGATAATAGTGCTGAGCTGAATGGCATAGCATGTTATATTAGCTTTGAAATAAATCCACATAGCTTCAGATATTTTAATTAGCTATCTTAACTGCCCATATTTCACAGTATTTCCATTCTGTGATTGTGGATGGCTTGAAAGGGTGAGGGAACCAAATGATTTTGCTTTTCAGAAAGTCTAACCCGAAAGTGATTCCTGACATTTATTTGTTAAATTTATGTCCATTTTTTAAAGGAGGTCAAAATGACAAATATAGCACTTGCTCATTAAGTGTTTATTTGAGCTATATCTATATACCACATTAAATAACATGACTTGTTTTGTCCTAGTGTGGTTTATTCACTAAACCAAGTATTGTGGTTTATTCAGTAAAGAAAGATTCTAGAGTAAATTCAATGGGACTTCCAATTAGACAGCATTCTGCTGTAGATTACATAGGATTTCAGATATAATTAAACTTTTTTGAATTTCCATATAGAGATATGAGTACATTAGTATATCTACTTCAGTGTTTTTCTCATCCGTTCAGTTCATTCAGATCTCTTGTAAATAAACTATTTCTGTGCCTTATTAAACTGTAAGGAGGAAAATCCTTAACACTTATGATTGTGACATGAGCAGCTCTATCTGTTCTTAGTAGTTTAAAAGAATTTTCTAAATGTCAAATAGATAATCTTACTGAACATGTTAATGAGTTTATTGTTTGAATTTCTTAAACTATAACATATCAACTTCACTGGACAAGGGATAAGATACAGATGTTTTAAAATAGAAACTTAATCAAGTTGTGTGATTTAAAAAATCCATAGTTGGGTAAAAAGTTTATTAGGGTCAAGTAAAATGGTGGAAGCTGAAATACTCTAGGTGAGGAAAAACAGAAAGACAGAAGCATATGAATGGTTGGCTATTTCAATTAATGAATCCTCGCTTAAAGACCTGGTTTGAAATGTTTGTCTATTTATTTACTGGGGTTTACATGCCACTCTGGTCCAGCTGCACTTCTGAATGACTTGTTAAAGGCTAATGGGATTTCAGAAATCCTTTTTGTATCATATCTGGCATTATTCTCAGTGATACTTTCAAGCTCATTTGATCTTCATTTCTCCTTTTCTTCTGATGTGTCTGCTGTGCAAGGATGAGGGATCTGTTCTTTCTTGTACTCGTTGAATATAGGTCAGTATAGACTTCAAGAAAAAGTTATAATTTCAGCCAAGTCCTGGGATGGTTCTATAATATAACATCCAAACAGATGGGTAAATTTTCAATTTCACAGTCAAGCAAATTTAGCAGCTGATAATTAAAGATGCATATAATTGTTGAAACACATCAAAGGCAGCATAAGAGTAAAAAGGCTTATTAACATTTCCATTCTAGATTTGAATATATTGTTGAAAAAGTATTATTCTTTTTTATTATTGTAATGGGTCATTCCAATTCTTCAGTACAGGAATGGTTATAGTTTATGGGCTTTACTTGTGAAGGGCAGGGAAAGAATATGATGGATTAAGAAAAAATTATCGGGTGTGTTCCAGATACTCTTGTTTTTTATTCTTGGATCATTATTTGGAGCTCTGAAAAAAATTTGGTTTAAAATAATGATTTCAATCCTGTTAGTTAATTTGACTTTTACTTTATGAGCTGTTGACAGACATATTATAATAGCAAGAGTTGCCATTGGAGACTTCAACATTTTTTCCCTTCAAGATTGTAAATTGTCCTGCTGTCTTTTTAATAGTAGTTTTATTGGTAGAAATTAGCAGGTAAGGATTTTCATTGTATAATGATCAGCATTAAAACCTACTAATGTTTTTAGATCAAGCTGTTACTTGAAGCAGTGATTTTTTTTCTGTTTACAGTATAATGGGACTTATTTTCTGTCTATATCTTTCTTACCTCATTTGAAGCCTTATGAGTTTAAAAAGTGTGCACTGTCTTCTAAACAAATAATGGCATAGTTTAGTTATTGCCGAACTACAGATCTCCCAACTCTCCTCAGCATTAACTGTGCTGAGGCTACTACAAGTTCTAGTTCAGCAGCATTTAGAGGGCCATAGATTCATGACTGATGACCTAATTTCAGTTATTCTCTGGGAATTATTTTGCCACTTTTGCATTCTTTGCCAATAATTTTGATTATTGACAATAATTATTATTCAACAAAATGTTAGAAAATGAATTTAATAAACAAAAGACTTAATTTCATGCTTTCTGATACAGCCCATTTCGATATGTTAAGTATATTTCTTAATATGGCACATAGTGCATTTTCCCCCCCAATTATTAAACAAAATTTTTAACATGTTTCTGACATCTTAGTTAGCAGTATGAGTGAAGTGTTCTGTATCTTTTGTTAATCCCTGAAACAATAGCTAAAGTGAAATTTGATTTAAAAGCATCATGTATAGTATATGCTAAAGTTTAGGAAATCTAGTGTGCTGTAGTGGTGAAGGTGCTGAACTAGGAGCAGGGAGACCAGGTTCTAGTCTGCTATCTACCACAGAAGCTCACTGGATGACTTTGGGGTGGTCACTCTCTCTTAGCCCAATCCACCTTGCAGCTGTGATACCACAGGTAGTTCTCACTTACCAACTGCTCGTTCAGCAACCATTCAAAATTACAACAGCACTGAAAAAGTAGAATTATGACCGGTCCTCAAGCATCCCCACAGTCATGTGGTCGTGATTCAGGCACTTAGCAACCAGCGAGCATTTAAGATGGTTGCAGTGTCTTGCAGTCACATGATCATCCTTTGCAACCTTCCCTGCTGGCTTCTCACAAGCAAAGTCAGTGGGGAAGCCGCCAGTAAGTTGCAAGTCATGGTCATCTGACGTTGTGCTTAACGATTGCAGGTGATTTGCTTAACGGCCACAGCAGAACAGATGTAAGAAAGTTAAGTTGGGCACAGTCATGTGAAGTTTCACTTAATGACCATGTTGCTTAGCAGTGGAGTTGCTGGTCCCAATTGCAGTCAGTAAATGAGGACTAGCTGTATGGGGAAAAATAGGAGAAGAGAGCACTGTGTATGCCACCTTGAGCTTGTATATAAACAAGGTAGTATATCAGTGAATCAATCTAAGCAAGCAAGCTAATAATTACATACTGTGTGAAAGCATGAGTAGAAATATATGGGGTGCCTTGGGTTGATGAGAAGAGAATTTTGCCACGGTGCTAAACTTATTTGACATATTGTATGAAGTTCAGGGTACAGCAGTAGACTGCATCTTTAATCTTTTTACTAAAACAAGAAACAGTTTAAGATTAATATATGGAATCTTATTTCAAATTGGGAATGTTAAGATTGTGACACCACAATTGTCAAATATTCCATCAGTTCAGAAATGTCCTTGTGTAGATAACTTTGTCTTTTTTCTTAGTTGCATTGTATTAGCACCTTGATAGCAAGCAGAGAAGTGAGAATATATTCTATTTAGTTCATTTAACTTAAAAATTATATAACTGTATTGGCTGCCCCTAGGGATATGGGATCAAATTAAATAACTTTTCATTATCTCAAATATCATTCATTGTTCATGTAGTCATACATTTACATAAGATCATTGTTAATGGTAAAATAATGCATTATAATTAAACTGTAATTGTTTTATTGGCCAAGTTTTTATAATTAGGGTTGGTTTCTTTTGTTACCATCCTAATTTAAACTTGTAAATGCATGACAATTGCCTTAAATTATTTAACTCTTCACTCACCCATATATGAAAAACGTCTCCAACCTTGTGCCCTCTAACTCCCAGAATTCCTAACTTGGTGAATGTGGGTTGCTTTTGCATAAATTGTTTATATTTAATGTGCCATTTATATTTATTTGCATTGATAAATTACTGTATATCTCTTACAGTCATTCAGATTATATTAAAGACTGTACAGCTATTTAGGTATTAAATCTTACAAATAAATAAAATGTGTGGCTGCAAGTTGGTTGGCACTGCCTGCTTCCATTGTAAGTGGGGAAGCTGATATTATTTACTGTTTCTTTCAAGGAAGAGTAAGCCTACAAATCTATGCATGCTTACTCAGGAGATAGACTCATTGTATCCAGTGATAATTATTTTTGAGTAAACAGATATAGAACTTATACTAGCAAAAGCAAATACTATGATTGGATAAAAGTCAGATTTTTTTTAATGTATATCCCTATGTTACTAAAGGTTGGAGCAGGAAACCATTCTCAGTTCATTTATAATTAGTGTATAGTGCACTGTATTGTGTGTGTATGTGTGTATCTCTATACAAACACTTGATTTTTGTATCTTCTATTTGAAAACACTCAAACTGGAATAAGTGATGGAAAGTTATGAATGCTTTATTTGCACTTTTTTTCTCTTTAGTGTTACTGGAGGCAATTATGAAGAATGGGAGTACAGCTGGAAGTGGTACTCACTATCGAAAACCAGCAAGCGGGAACGACAAAAGTAAAACTAACAGCATGAAGGACAGCAGTGCATCTGCTGCGGGTGAAATTGGGAAGACTTATACAAAAGATCAAATTGAAGGAGTACAAAGGTATTGATTGCTCTATAACACAATTCTATAATCTAGAAATGCTAATACAGGAGCCTATGAGTAACTAAAAAAGTGCTTGGTTAAGGTCAGTGTGGCTGTTTTATTCAGATGGTTGGTATAGTTAAAGATATGCTGTTCTTTTAAGTCAATGCTTTGGGGGAGTTCTTTTATCATTCAATTGCTGTTATGCATGACTTAATTTCATGAATTCATCTTTTGAAAAGTTTTATAGGATTTGATAAACTAATGACAAAGTGTCTTGGTATTATCAGCTGAAGCCTGATACAATTTGGAATAGTTTGAAATACAAACACAAACTGTAGTTGTGTCTAGTAAACAAATTCTCCATTTATCAGGTACATCAATCTGTTGAATGGTTTCTTAGATTGAATGGCTTGAACTTGAACATACATATTTCACAATTGTGGATGCATGTATTTTCATCATTTCATTTTATGTATATTCTACTAATTCTTTGAATTTTCATCAGTTTGTAATCACCCCAGTAAAGCTTTATTTGCAACTAAATTAGGACAAATTGTTATATTTTTAAGCAAGCTCCTTTTGGGTTTTGTTCATCACATCTATCCTTTGGAGTACTTCTGCATTCAAAATAAGGTAGTCAAACATGTATGGGATAACATTCTAATATGAAAGTGGAAAAAGCATATCATAAGCAGCATGCAGTTAAATTCCTATAGGTGATAAGGAAATTAATGAAGAGCATTCAGAAGTGTGCTTTAAATTGTTTTATTGTATACTAGCTGCATTTTTGTTCTGACCTTTCTTCAAGGAGTTTAGGGAAATTATAATGTTTCTTATCACAATGATTTAACTTCAGAACAACTGAATAACATGGTAGGAATCAGAATGGAGGTACCCAGTGAGTTTTGTAACTGAGTAAGAATTTGACCTTGGATTTATCAGTTGCAATCCAGTGCTCTTTACTGCCACATCAACACTGGTTTCTCTTTGTTTTCAGGCGGAATATATGTTTTAAAGGTGTTTCCACAATACTTGGAATATGTTATGCTCAATCTCTGAATGGTAGTAATAAGAAATGTAAGAGAGAAAATAGTGCAACTAATCAATCTCCATGTGACCGAGTTTAACATATTTTGCTGTCATCAGTTCTAATAATGTATTGGTAGGCACAAATATAAACACCCAACTTAGGCTTGTTTTCTTCTCTCTCTTCTGTGTCCTATACACAAGAGACAGTGCTCCTTTTCATATTGTTGTAGCTCTTCAGCTGAGTGTTGCTCAGTGACAGTTTGACTCAAGTGGGAGCTGGGAAAGATGCAATAGCTCTTTACAGATTGCATAAGTATTAAGCAGTTATGCAAGAAGAATAAGAAGGAGCAGAGCAAAAGGCTGCTCATTTTGGTTGTGCAAAAGAGATCTCATGAGAATGTCATAGGAGCTAAGTTTCATTTGCAGAGTTCTAAAAAAATTATGAACTTTGTTTTCTAGTAAAGAGCAAGCATCTTCACAACTAAATAAAAATTGCAGTGTTGCTCATTGAATTGAATTCAACTGATTCCCTAACCCAATGATTTTATGAGTAAAGCAAAGCCTTGTTATATTATATTACAATAGGATGAGGTGTCCTTTCACTAATGGAGAAGACATGAACGCTTTCTTTCCTAATTGTCTTCAATATTCTGGTCCATTCTTGAGAAATAGTTGTGCTATCTATCCCCGGAGTGTTTTTTCTTTTATAGTCTCTAGTGTTTGAAGCATCTCTTTCTTAGCTGTTGCATCACTGACCTGATACCACTTTAATTAATAATGAGGATAATACTAAGTCTAATATTGAAAATGCTACTCATGTAAGTTTGTAGCAAAGTACAAACTTACATGATTAGCTCAAGTAACTGAATCTGAATGTATCTCTTATTTTCTGGATGCTTTAGTCCTGCCAAGAAATTAAGTTATAAATATTAAAGCAAACTTCTATGTATGGGTTTAAATATTTTAGTCTTTGGAAAAGGAGTAAGGAATGGTAATTGTTTCTCCATTGTTCTATCTGAATAAATCTTAATTTTGGAAAAGTGATTATTTTATTAACCAGAGTCACTTGCATCTCAGTAATAAAGATTTGCTTGAAATCATAGAATACAGTGCTATAAGTATCTGCCTGGTACATGCCTGGTAAAATAAGCATGACGTCTAAGATACAAATATCATATCTAGAAAGAATAAGAAAGTTATGCAAGCTCGAAATCTAAAACAATAAGCTTCTCGCATTATGTTTTGAGATTTAATATGCATTAATGTTTGGTCTCTGAAGAATTTCCTCTTCTTCTGCAGCATAAAAAAATGTAAAAATTACTATGAAGTCCTTGGAGTGTCAAAAGATGCAGGTGAAGAAGACTTGAAGAAAGCTTATAGAAAGCTTGCTCTGAAGTTTCATCCTGACAAAAATCATGCACCAGGAGCAACCGAAGCTTTTAAAAGTAATATTTTATTATTCTTTTATAAGAAGAAAATGCTCCAAGGCAGAACTGATCATTGCTGCTTCCTCACTGATTAGGTTACTATATATCTTTTTAAAGTGGGATGTATCCAGAAATACATTCTAATGACATTTTTAATCTGTGTGAGCTCAGTCCAATCTCATTTGCAAAACAAACCCCCCACCAGCACTGGCAAGGCATGCCACAGTATATAAACAGAGCAAACCCCATCCCATTTTAGCACTGAAGATGTTACCTAGCTGGGTAATGAAACGTTTGCAAGAAAAGAACCAAGCTCAGAGAACCCCAAGGACTCCACAAACCTAAAAGCAATTTAAGTAAAGAGCTGACTGTAAGTTTAAACAGTTACAATGTTACAATGTTACAAAATAGAACTTGCATCACCTCAATATTTTTTGTACATATTACAAAACTGAGCAATTCAGACTATACAGATTTTTAGTAGAGGTAGCAGGAATGGTGATAACATATTGGAGCAACATTTTATTTGGTATTTTTTTCCCAATTATTACCAAAAGGGATAAATACAGCATGCAGCGAAACACACACTACATTTTCAACAGCATTAATGTTGTGATGTGTGCAAAGGGATATTGCAAATCATTCTATCTGGATATATGCTGAATCTTTGCTTTCTGATATATATTGTTTATTTTTTACATTTTAAAAATATGTACTGTCAGCAGTAGTCATGTTTGTATTTGTTTCAGATAAGATGTTTTTCTTCCTTTTTTCTCTTGTGCTCTGCTTTTCAGAAATTGGAAATGCATATGCTGTGTTAAGTAATCCAGAAAAACGCAAACAGTATGACTTCACAGGCAGTGAAGACCCCTGCAATCAACCAGGCAATGGTAGATATAACTTCCACAGGGGATGTGAAGCAGATATCACCCCAGAGGACCTCTTCAACATGTTCTTTGGGGGAGCCTTTCCAACAGGTCTGTTTACCTGTTAAAAACGTAACATTCAGACTCTTTCTGTGTCATCATAAAATTGACATATTCCCTATCCTTATCCTAAAATAGCAAATATCCTACATTTGTAGCATGCCTGAAATCAATTAAATATTGGATTTGTGACTATTAACAGCTTATGAATTATAAACTTTCTGTAGGACAAGAATAGAATGCTTTTGAATTATCTCATGCAAGGGTGGGCAGCTTTTTGATAGGTCAAACAAATGGATACTTAACATTTCTTACAAGATTGAGGATTACAGTGAGCAAGTTTATGATGCAAAATGGATGAGGGCATGTCATACATTTTGATGGCACCATTTTCAGGGCTTTTGATTCATTTAAGGGACAGAATAGTTTAAGGATTTTTTTCTTTGTTTTTATGTTATGCTAAATCTATTTTAAGGTTTATGCTATAATTTTCTATGTGTCTTCTACCTCAAAATAGTATCAAACAGGTTTGACAGTTGTGGTTGAGGGAGGTTCTGCAGGTTGCTATTCCTAGATTCAAAAGAAAGGTTTTTAAAACATTAATTTTGTATTTAAGTTCTCGTCAACTCCCTATGGTTTTCTTTATAGGAAGTGTACATTCTTTTTCTAATGGGCGATCTGGCTACAGTCACCATAATCAACATCGCCATAGCGGACATGAAAGAGAAGAGGAAAGAGGTGATGTAAGTTTCTCCTGAACAACTGTTTCCTCAATCTAATGTAGGATGCCTTTTTGTACATTGAACTTTCTAAAGGATTTTTAAAAAGCATCCCTATAACATTTAATAAATGAATTTCCAAGTAAACAATAAAAACTGAATAACTGAAACTAATAATACTAATATAGTCTAATCTAAATGCTGGACTCATATGTATGCTTTCAGAGGCATAAACTTTACTGGGTTGCCCCCAAACATGGCCAACCATTGACAAGGGAGGGAGGGAGGAAGTGGCCAAGTTTGGACAACACTGCCCTGATAAATTGCAGCCTGAAAAAAAGCTATAGAATTCTTGAATGTGGCTGTTTAGTGGTACAGGAACAGGATATTGGATCATTTTCAAGTCTTGAACTAAGGTGATTTTTAAAATTAATGTTACTCTAAACTGTTTTCTCAGTCTGGATTACATTAATTATGTGCATTAAAAACAAATGTTCTGATTTCAAAATTCCAGTATGTCAAGGAAACGTAACATTTCAGGTTCAGAAGACTTGCAAAATGGTCAAATGGTATTTTGAATTTGAAATGGTTTGAACTGAAAACATTTTACATATCCCTACTTGGCAAATTACAAGTATGTTGAGATTAGAACACATTTTGAGGAGGTCTGTTTTAGAACACAAGGTACAGTAATGGATTTTAAACATTTGTAAGTTACAATTAAGCCATATTTAACTAAAAAATAGCAGATTATTAATAAGAGAGGGTTTGTTAAGATGCACAGACTTCAAAAGCTTTTAAGAAATAAATTTACAGGAATCTGCTAGAGGTACACATTTCCTGTTTAGCTTTTGTGGGCTGGATAGATTCCTTTCAGTTTACAAAAGTAAACCACACGTCCTGCAATTCTTTTCATTGACTGCTGTTTTGTTTTCCAGGGGGGGTTCTCCATGTTCATTCAATTGATGCCAATTATTGTGCTGATCCTTGTTTCTTTGCTTAGCCAGTTGATGGTGTCTAATCCTCCTTATTCCTTATATCCAAGATCGTAAGTAATAATACTTTTATAATGACCTTTATCATACCCACTTTGTTAATAGTCAGTGTCTATAGATAATTGTCACTTATTTCTTGCATCTCATTTTACCATTCTTCCCTTTCATTCCCTCTTTTTTATTATTATTATTATTATTATTTTTATTATTATTAAATTTATATGCCACCCATCACCCCCAGAGGGCAACTCTGGATGGCATACTCTTGGACCCCCTCCTTAAAATAACTGTGTGTATATAGAATATTTATTTTTCAGTACTATATTTGATGAAGCTGGTGAAATGGATTGTAGTCCAAAAAATATATTCATAAATACTTAAAGTACCACAAGACTCTGTTTATTTTCTGTAAAAGAGCAAACTGTCTAGAAAATTGCTGTTTTAAATTCATTCTATTGATTCCACATTGTTTCAGTTTCAAATGTGGCAATGCTTTCCTCTCTTGTATGCATCAAGACAGTATAATAATACTAGTTTGTAACAAGGAGTAATTCAATCTCTGCACTTTGTAGATTTCTGTAGATACTGGTCTAAAAAAACCTGATGTGACTAATTAAAAATCCAGGTCCGCTTTGTAGCACTGTCTGGCTGGTGGATGTGAATGTTGCTATCTAAATGACTATCATGAACATGAGAGGATTTAAGTTAGAAATGGCAAAATTATAAAAGCCATTCTATATTTGATTTTTGGAACTGGAGTTCTAGGTGATGGGATGGGGGAAAGTGTTGCATTTGTGAGAAATACCAAGTGTTGTTTGAATTGTTTTAAACAATAGGTTTTTGTAGCTATTTCTGAAAGCCAAGCAGTTACTAATCTACTAATGTAATGGTAAAATAGCAGTAATTGGCAACTGTTGCCGTATTAAAAGCTAGATTCCAGTTGCATGCTGAGATAGTGCACCAGACCTCATAACTATTGAGGCAGTGAATAACTTTAAGGCAACATTTGCGGATTTCTGGATTTGCAGCAATAATTATTTGCTTAGAAGTTAAATAGCAAATGAGTAACTTACATTATAGATTTGAAACTCTCTTTGCTTTTCTTTGCTAAGTGCAGACTTTGAAGTATTCACCCATGCTGATAATTGATATGGAATCTTTTTACAGGAGTTCAGGGCAGACCATTCAGATGCAGACAGAAAATCTGCGTGTTGTTTATTATGTTAACAAGGACTTTAAAAATGAATTCAAAGGTCCAAATTTGCAAAAGGTGGAAAAGAGTGTAGAAGAAGACTATGTCTCAAATATTCGAAATAACTGTTGGAAAGAAAGGCAACAAAGTAAGTTTTACAGCCCACATTGAAGACTTTTTCAAATATAGCTAGAAAGAGGTATTGGGGAATTTCCTGAACAATGTTGGCTGGACTGTTTGAGCAAAAATCCCTCCAAATTACGCAGAATTCTCAGAGATTACCCTAGCAAAATTCCTCTAGCACTACTTTTTTTGGTATTTTATATATATCTACAGCTTGTATAAGTACCATATATCATTTTACAAAATTTCCAGTTCCTATTTTAGGTCACATAGAATCACTATGTGACTTCTAAGTCTAATCCTCCTGGCTTTGCCCTCCCCACCTTTTTTTTTCAAATATGGGGATAATAGTGGTGGACTACCATAGATGGCTGTTGTGTATATTATTAAACTAATTTGCTGTAGAAGTGACTTCTGTTATTTTTTTATTATTTTGGTTCTTTGAAAGCACTAGAGTACAAATGGAGTAAAAACTACTACTAGATAAGGTCATGTAAACTCCTCTAAAGTATTATAACATGGCAGTAATGGTGGCCAAGAAGCATTTTTCCCCACAGTCATCCAGTAGACTTCTTCCAAGCAGCATAGCTGTTTATATTTTGGTTATTGTAAGATTTCAGTGCTATTTTTTACTAGCGGTTGGTCACCATTTGGACAACACAGTTAATGCTGATGAAGAAAAGGTGTTGTCCAAAACCCTATTTGGTACAATTTTGGTGAATGACTTTTTTCTTCTAGATTGGAAAATGTGGTCAAGATGGTTGGTCAAATCTGACCAGCCATTTTTGGATTCAGCTATTATTTTTGTTCTCTTAGTATACTCACCAGGTAAAGATAGGGAACTATAATAAGGAAGGTATAACTTCCTGCTTAAGAGAAAAAAAGCATGTTCTCATGCTTCTTAGGACAGACAACTTTGCAGCAATTCCTAAAGAAACATTGGAACTCTTACAATTTCAATATTACACCAGTAGCAAACATCCACTTCCTAAGCAAGTGGTTTCTAAGCCACTTTCAAGCGTGATTGAACAAAATTGCTTTCCTAGGTACCTTTCAGTTATAAGTTTAATCCCATGTGAGTTGTTATTTGCCAGTCAACAAACTGGGACACTACAACCTTATTAATGTTCTGGTGCTTATGGTGCTTTCAGAAGCTATCTTTTATGCTTATCAGTGGTTCTGCTCACAGCTGCTCAGCTTCCTTCAGAAAATAGGAATTGGATTTCTACTAATTTCCCTGCATTTATTTATACTTTGTTGCAGGATTCTATCTTACCTCATGCACTTTTTAATAATTACATAAAATTGTTGAATAAAGTCAACCAGAGGTTGAGGTCCGTCTGCATGTTTTGTCAACGTGCAGATAATACCTAGCTCTAATTCTCTTTTATGGTTAATCCACTTGAGTTGATGGAGGTATAAAAATTGAAGTTCAACCCAAGCAAATGGGTAGTTTCTGTATTTAGTTGAATAATACTGATTTTGATAGATATACAGAAATCTATTTGTAAATTTGCATCTGGGTAGAAAAGTAGTAAAACATCTTGAAAACAATATATAGAAGATCAAGATCAAAGCAATATTTCCATTCTCTGTAATTTGGATGGACACCTCTTTCTCTGTCAGATCTGCACAAACAATATTTATTGGGATGACAGTGTTTCCTTACTCCATTTGTATTTTTAATAAGAACTGGTATAAAAATATTTCAAAATAAATAAAGTAAATAGATTATCCCAATAGAAGAAACCCTTTGGTTTGAAATCATTTTAGTTTATTAGTTGGTATAATATGGAAGAACTTGGACTTGGGGGAGAAGCTGTTTAAAACCAATTTTCTGACACTTTTATTTGTTTGTTTTTAAAGAAACTGATTTACTCTATGCAGCAAAAGTTTATCGGGATGATCGACTGCAAAAGAAAGCAGAAGCTATTTCCATGGACAACTGCAAAGAGCTAGAACGATTAACGAGCATCTATCGAGGAGGATGAGCTAGATTTTTGATCTATACTGCTTGAAGTACATGCTTCCTGAGAAAAATACTGTTTCATCATGACAGCTGAAAAGGAGAGATATAAAACTCTACAGTGTAGCTATTTCCCAAAACCTTACCCTGAAGTTTCAATATCATTTAATAGCCTCTTTACATAGTCTGAAACACATGACAGAGATTGTTTACATCATTGAATTGTCCTTCATATTTTACTCCCAAAACTTCTGTGAACATTTCTACAAGAAAGAAAGCAATTTGGACAAGCTGCTCCACTAGAGATGTAGATGTAGTGGCTCTCTTACTAAAATACTTGCCATGTAAATATATGTGGAAAATTATCTTTATGTATATAAAAAATGTTATGGATATTTGAAGGCATTTAGAACATTAAAAGTTTTAATCTCAATAGGTGGAATAAATACTATGACTACATCATTACTTATACAGATGTCAGGTTTGTGGAACTAAGGAAGGAAATAGAGGTCATAGGTTTCTTTTTTCTTTTCTTTTTTCCTTACTAAGACAAAATTAAGATCTATACTGGAGGAGAGAAATGTTGTATATTGAATGTACATTGTACATGAGTTCTTAATAGCAGAATATTTTGGTGTTCCAAAAGAGAGCAGTTAAGCAAATGCTGCTGTTCAGATCCGTCTGTAGTTTGGTTTTTATTTCACTTTTTTTTTTTTTTAATTAATAATCTAGGAGTGTTTTTAACTTTACAGCTCTAGTTCCTATTCTGGTATTAAAAGTTGGTTAAGAAAGTTGTTCTTAAAGTTCAGCCTTGTGCCTTTTGGTTGGTTGGTTGATTAACCTTATTTCTGAACTGTTGTCATCAATATTAATGGAAGCCATGGTCTTGCCCAAGCACTTGAGCTAAAGTCATAATGTAGAAGCTTCAGGCCAGATGTGTATCAAGGGTAGCACTGATGATAAAAGTGATCTGCTTCTAAAGATCATATATGAAATATTGGTTATATAATCACTCTTGCCAGTTTAAATTTAAAGTGGTTTTGGAAAAACTAAAGAAAAGACTTGAAAGTTCAGAACTGAATTTATATGTTTATAAGCTACCATATAACTAATATGGCAAAATATTTATTTTTTATTGATTTGTATACTTTGTTCTAAGGGCAGCCAGTGTGGGATAGGCTAGAAAATAGCTACTTTCACATGAATCAGCAAATCATTGTACCTTGTAACATAAAGATGCCACCTTTAACTGAAAGATGGTACTTCAGAATTACTATTTCAATGAAGCAACTTGCATTGTGGTGTGCTGCATATAAAATTTAGTTTTGAAAACATGTAATTTTTCTTAAGTGGCTCTTAAATCTCTTGACTTAGAAGGTCACATGAACACAGTTTTAACTACTGCTGTGGAACAAAAGCCAACCAATATGTGAGGGTCTTTCCTTTTCAATGGATAATTATACAGTGACATTATTTCCAAGCTACTGTTTTAATAATAGTATAACATTTTTGTAAAAAGAGAGAGAGAGAGAAATCTGAAATGTGTTTTGGGTAAAAAAAAAAAAAAAATCTGGAACAGATTGAGTTATTCCTGTCATAACATTTTCAGGGAGCAAGTTTCTTTGGTGTCCTGAATTAGTTTCAAAATGAAATTCAGCTTCACTGAAAAAACAGACCTACAGTAATCTATTTTCCCTCATCAGCAATCAAATTATTGGACAAACAGGGGTATATATAAAATTCTGTCAAGCTATTTCAGTTATATCTTCAGTTTTATAGAGAAATAATCAATACAGGTTCCCTATATTCTTAGTTATCTGATACATTTCACTTCATGAATTTGGCTTATTTTGAGGATCACTCAGTCTGGACAGAGTTGCAAAATTACTGGAATTTTTTTTAATTATGCGCTAAAATTATATGTATCATTATAGCTTTAAGTTTCATACAAGCACACCAGCCTTGATCTGTGTCCCTTCCTTATAGGAAGAAATGGTAAGGACAGAAATAGCAAGGTGTGGTAAATCAAATATTATAAATATGAATTTTCAAAAAAAATTTAATTTGTATGTTTCTAAAATCTGTTAATTTAGGTTGCCTAACGTTTCATAAATGATCCTTAATTCCAAGTAAATATCTTATAATGAATTCAGTATTTCTTAATAAATTCAGGATTGCAAGTGTAGATACAGTTTTATAACAACATCCACATGATTGTTTTTATGGGATTTCACTGATGTTATTGGAACTGCACAGGAGCCTTGCTGTATATTTATTGAGGGATGAATTTTAGCAATACCATGTTCAAGAATCATTAAGCAAACTTGGAAAAATCTTCCAGTAATCCAAAGTTAAATGCATTCATGGTATGGGAATTTAACAGATTCTGCACAGAAATCGTTGAGAACTGAATTGTCCAATAACGCAGTTCTCTTCTGGCAGCTATTATGAGAATGTTAGGGGTGCTGTGCAGGCACTCTACTTTTGTATAAGTCTCTGGCCATGCACCATAGTCTCCACTGGGATAAACTGAAACTCACACTCCAGAAACCTGGGGCGGGGGGGCAGAATTAGCTTTGAAAACCTGCAGTTTAACCAGTAGAAAAATTGAATGTAGATAAAAGAGACTTCTGTGGGCAACAAAAATACTTGGTAACTTTCATTTGGCTGCTCAAGATTAACTTTACTAACACTTCCATAGTGAATCCATGGGCTTGGATCTAAAGATGCTTTGTCACTAATGGTATTTTAAAGTGACCCCTCTCCTCTCCTGCTACAGCTCATAATATAATGCTGTATCTTAATCTCTTAAGAGCAGGTGTTTGGAAAGTTGCTAATAGAACTAGAAAGCCTGCTTGTTCAAACTGTGGGTCTTTTAATCCAAGCCAAAATGCTGACGCAAAACCTGTTGAAATTAGTGGAACTTGTTTTCAAATGATATGTGAGATTTGGATCTCCAAGCATGAACTACTAGTTCATAACGGAGGCTTTAGCCCTATTAGTTTATGCGCGAATCATCTTAGAGAATGGTTATACTGATTAATTGTATTCGTTTATCCCTATTTGCTGCATACCTTCCTTTCTGAAAGGACTGTTTTTAGAATTGGGATAGTAATGGCTTTATATAAAGTTGATACATAATAAAGCTTAGGCTTTCAAGAACATCTATTTTCCTAGAGGTATTTTCCTCTAAGATCAGTAAGTGGAAAACATTACTAATAATTGAAAACATGGACAGCATTTCACTTTAAACATAATTTTTTACTCTCTAATTTGACAGGACACTGACCTGATTGCCTTATGCTTGCTTATTTCTTTTTGAAAATAGCCACAAAGGCTGTGAATTTCATGTCAGAGCTTTGCTAGGTAAAGAAGTGTTAAATCACTTCCATCAATGCCATAATCTCAGTCTACTCATTTTATTAGTAAATAATTTTTTTAGCTTTGGGAGAAAAAATGGTTTAGATGAAAGAGCAAAGTTAAAAAAAAAAAAGTCTCCATCACAGCTATTCCAACTAAAGGTGAAGCTTCTTGAATGAACAAAAAGTTGGAAGATGTGATTATGGATCTCTTGCAAATTTGTGCAGTTCTGCTTTCCATTATTCCTGGTTAGCCTACAAGTTACTTTAGTTTGGGGCACTTGGTCAAGTCAGTTTTTATTCTTTTGGCCTAAATGGTTTATGAATGGAAGAGTTACTGGCTTCTTTTAAGTTGCCTTGATGTATTAAAAAAAAGCACAGTTGCAAGTTGTTTCTTCTTTCTTTAGAAATGTCACTTGGATGTATTATAATCTCTGCTTATCCCTTCACTGCTTTAAGTGCTGTGGTACATAATACTGTTTCCAGTTTTCAAGGCATTATCTCCATAATACTGTTTCCTGTTTTAAAAGCATTAGGTATAACAGTGCACCAGACAGTGTGGTTTATGATTTACTGAGCCATAATTCATAGCAAAGCTAAACTAGACTTTATTAAAAAAAAAGACAAAACATTTTTATTTCAAATTAATGTTAAGTTAAAACAAAGATTAAAAGCTCTCTTCTAATATGGCAAGAAACAATAGATCAAAATAAATGAGGCAACTGATTAATTGACAATAGGTCATTACATTTGGTAGGTAGATCTTGCAGAACAAGAATCATTTATAGGAATAAAAATCCTAATTACTAGCAACCTTAGGTGAAAGTTTAAGCATGTGTTAATACATGGACAATTGCTTCTTATGAACATGATTCAATTGGTGAAGTTTATGGGTGGGCTTTTCCAAATCAGTCCCACAGAAATAAATGTAGGCCGCTGTACAAAAGTGCCTAACAAATTGGGCCCCAAAGTTTAGATTATCGGTGGCCCATGTAATATTAATATTACAACAGCTTTTCTGATTTGCAGAATAACAGCATAGTTCTAGATCATATGCCAGCTTTGTTAAAATTTTGCTTTAAAATAATAATATGCCTTACATTAAGGATTATGTTAAGGTTGCATGTTTTTATTTTTATTTTTCTTAGCTTATATGTTTTATTTCTTTTCACTGCATCAAAGGTCTTTTGGTATGGGGACTGCTAATCTTATAAATGACTAGGTATGTATACATCTGTGTATTGCTATATGTATTTCCTTGCATCATACCTCCAACTTGTGATTGTATAATACTGTATGACTAAATATTTGCAGAGAGTACCATAAATAGTAGGGATTTGGATGTCATGGCAAGAAAAGAAATTGCCATACCTTTTCTTTCCTTGCTAATCTTGTCGCACCTCAGTTGTGGCATATATGATTAGCTACAAACAGTAATTTGATGTCTGGACCTTTATTGCAATAAAACCATGTCTTGGCTTACCAAGCAAAGCTTTGCTCCTACATAATGAATATAAGGAGACGTGAGCAAAAATTGTTTATCGCTTGCAAACAGAGAAAGTAGAAAAGAAGAAAACTGCCTTAATTGTGGATTGCTCAGTGCAAAGGTAGTGTGCAAATTCATCAGTAAATATTACCTAGGTTATAAATGATAATTTGCAATAAGAATATCTGTGGCTTCACATCATGTGTTTAGCCAATTTTAGTGATAGTTCAGGAATTCCAGATATGTTTAAATATTATGTCTGTATAGGGTCTGTATATGGGAGGACATTCTGGATGAAGAACAATCAGAACTGAGAGTGAGTCAATTCTCCTTCCCTCCTGAATTTCTCTCAAAAATAGACTTCCTGGAGGAGATCTTCGGGTAGCAGAGAGGAAGAAAAAAGTTTGGTCATGTGAGCAAACCTCTGCTCGTGAAACTCTGGATTTCACCCTCTAGTTCTTACAGAATCTAATTTAAACCTGTGAAGATTTGCTTTTTTTCTAAAAGCTAAACATATTTCTCCATTTGAATAAAGTAAAATAATAGAGATGTTTTACCAACAGACATTCCTTAACTGTTTGCTAACCTTTCACATAACAATCTGATAACTACTGTTTGTTCATGAGGTTTTATAAAACTTGACTAAATATGTAAGTTTCACTTGGCAGGAGCTCTGTGAGCATAAATAAATTTATTTTTAAGTAAAAGCATTTAGAATTTAACCCGTTTTGTCTGCTTTAAAAATCTGAATGGACTTCAGTGTTAATTCTTGGAAGATGATGTTTTCAAATCACGCTTTAAAAATCTATCAAAGATGCCCAGGAACAGAAATCCATTAAAATTTAGGATGGCATCTTACAAAGATCTTATTTTATTTATCTGTACATTTATGGTTAGGAATAAAGAAAAATAAGATCCTATTTGTAATGTACCTAATATCAGACTTATATCAAAATAAAACTATTTTCAGTGTGAACAGACTATCTACTTGATTATTCATCTCGTCACATTCAGATACTAGCACGTTACATGGAAGCAACTGCACAGAGACTTGTTTGTAAAATACTCTAAAGTGTAACCCAGGATTTACAATTCATAATGGTTAAACCAAAACTATATGTCTTAAGTTATGCAAACCAGGCCATCAAGTTAATGTGGTTTGTTTTGGCATAGCATACTAGGTCAATACATGAGCATGTTTGTTAAATATGGTTTAGCCTGTTGGGCAAACAATTTCTTGTTCTTCTAATCAGAATCCTGTTACCTAATGGAATTAAATAAATCAGATACAATTTTTAAAGTATTCTCGGTTTATCTTTGAGTTAGTCCTACTGTACTACAGAAAGGGTTCCTTGCGTTTACAGAAGAAAATTTAATCCAACAGAATGTCTTCCTAGAGGAATTTGTGATATTGCGCTTCATGTATTTCTCCATCCATGCTGCAGCCACCAGTCTTGGTTCCCATGCCATATTCCAAAGACTCTCTCAACATTAAGAAATTTAAAAGGGAGGAGCGGAAAATGATGACATTAGCTGCTAGCAGCAGGAATATCCAGTTATCAGTGCCAGTATAGAGAACTCTGAATCCACCTCTCTTGCTTGTGACATTGTGACACTGATTGTGACACATCAGAATTAAAGACAGCTGCTAAATGAATCCTGCAGGGAAAAGAAACCAATAATTGACATGGGAAGAAAAGATCTACAGGGAGGCTTCTAGCCACTGAATATAAACAGATCAGAATGATAGAGCTTTCACCGCTTGTAGGTCAGAAAGCAACTTAAGATGTTTTGTAGCAGTACTTCAGAAAAATGATCAGTGTTTGTCTTTTGCATTGGTTTGAGAGAAACAAATCTCTAATTTTTTTTCTTTTGAAGACCTCATATATTAGCAAAGAAAGGAACATGTATTTGACTTCCCAGGTTGAAATAGGCAAAGGTTACAATCCTGTGCATTTTACTGGCATTAAATCCTTCTGAACTCAGGGGGGGGGGTGTTTAATTTTAAGTAGAGATATACAATAGATACAGATATGATTACACTGTGACAGGAAGATCCTCAAAACACGATATTCTATTAAACTTTATTCAGCCATTTCTTCAATTAACAATCAGTTTAAATTCTTGTTCTGAAAATGTTTGCCCAAACAAATACTACTTTCAAAAGACATATATACTACTAAAAATCTCATTGAGTTTGCCAGTTTGTACCCTCAGGTTAGCCCTCCCTCCAAACAAGTATATGCATTAACAGTAATTTAACACCTACTCTAATATTACTAAAAAAAAAAACCCTTTCATCCCCTTTCATCCCTAAACAATAACTGAATTATGAAAAATATTCAATTATCAATTTAATCAGCAAAAGCGTTAAAAGTGCCAGTAATGATAAGCTATATATTTTAAGCTTAAACAAATAGGTCTATTTTGTATTTTAACTTCTAATTTTTTTCTGAAAAATAAAACCTAAAAGATCTCTCCCCATAAGCATAGAAAAATTGTCTTACAGTCCTGGTCAGAAAAAGAAAGTTCAATATTAACAATCCAAGATCAAAACATAGACAATTTAACCCCGATCTGATAAATCCACTTTGAATTCCTTTCTCTTCTTTTTTAAAGGCTCAGTCTTCAGTCTCTTCTCCAGATAAAACTCCAAATAGCAATCTCTTATCATTCTCTCCCTATTTATTTCAGAAAAGGTTTCAGAGATTTGGTGTTTCCCTTCTGTGTGTCCAAAGTAGAATAATTCTCAAAGTCACTCTTCTGATCCATTACAGCTTCTTTCTCCATATCATTCTCATAAACAAGCAACTTTGAGTCCATCTTCAGATTCACAGCATCTTTTTCCATATCATCCATGTCTCTTTTATAATCTGGCATTTCTTTAAAGTCCATTTTAGAATCCTTATTCAAATCATCCTCAACTGCTATTTTATCTAGTAAAATCTTTTCTTCTTCTACAACCTCTGTTAGTCCCAATTTTAAAAATAGTTCCTGGACACACTGATTCCAAACAGCTAAAAATTCTTCTTTGAAAGGAGGATACTCCTCCATTGTGTTAAAAGAGATATGTTCCTCTAATTGCTCTCCATTCCCTCTGACCTTGAAAGGTCAGTCTTATCTGATGTTTATTTTCAGAAGCAAAACTTTCCCAGGACAGATTTTCTTGCAATTAAATCCAAATTCACTTACTGTATTTTCTTAAATATTTAAAACAATCCTTTAAAAAGCTGTTTCAAATCCATCTGGCCTCTTAACTCTCGCCAATCAACATTCTTAATTCCCTTTCACCGTTTCCAAATATTAATTTTTTAAAAAATCTTTAAACTTACTTTAATCTTCTTTTTCCCAGGATAGTAGGAAATTCTCCCAGTGTACAGCGACTTGCCTTTCAGGAGGTTTTTGATTGCCAAATAAATCACAAATAGGCAGTTTACGATGTTAATTAAAAGAGGAAGTAAAGCAAATCTAAATGTCCTTTTGAAGGCTCCGCACCATGGCTTGGGCTCAATGTTTTCCTTTGACTCCCAGAGCGTGCCATCCGCTAGAGGTTGCTAGTTTGCAGTCTCTTCACAAGGATTCTCTGTAAGGAGTACCTGTGGTGATCCTGTCAATCTCCTTTATCTGGAGATGATTCCAAGGAGTTGAACCGATGCCGTTCCTCTAATTGCCATGGGCACCACTCCACAAAAAAAACGGAGCTGTGTTCAATTGGCCATTTTTTCCCCAGAAGCCCCCAGCAGCTGCAGCTCTTCAACTGTCTTTTAAGAGTAGCCCTATCTAAACTGCATTGCAATAATTCAATTGTACGTTTAAAATGAAAAGCCATAATTGTAATTATATAGCTAGAGTTGGATATAGCCATGTAGCTCTAAAGTGATTAACTTTGGAGAGCAATTTTGCATTTATTCCTTTGGCAGGAGAACAATATCAACTTATTGGCTTAATCACTCCTTCCAGGCACAGTGTCTCTTGATTTAACTGAGACAAGAGTGTCCTCAGCGTAACTATAACAGCATACTCTGACTTTTCAAAAAAACTGTCCCCTGGCAGCTTCATATAAACTTGGAGCAGTGAGGGGATATGAGGAGGGAGGGAGGGAGGGATATGGGACCTTGTGAGATCCCGTACCATAGATGCCATGAGATGCTTCAAGGCTACTGGGTAGCATTTTTCCATACCTTCCAGCTAATAGGAATAGAGATTAAGCTGTGTCACATTCAAGCTGTAGGTTCTTCAAAAGCCTACAGGTAGTCTTCAACTTACAATCACAATTGGGACCACAATTTCTGTCTCTAAGCAATGCAGTTGTAAAGTGAGATGTCACGTGACCACATCACTTAGCAACAGCAATCCTGGCAGAGCCATGGCGCATCAAAAACCCCTTTGTGCAATACTCCTGGGCCAGGCTGGGGCTGGGCTTTGCACTGCAAAAAAAAAGTAAAAGCAACCCCTGAGCTACAGCACGCCAAAAAGCTGTCTCAGCTGCACCCATGGATTGGAACTGCCCAGGAATTGCAAGGAAAGGATCCAGTGGAACTGAGCCAAACTGGAGTCTGACTTTGCCACCCCACTCCTGCCTGCACATCCTCATCCCTCTTACGAACCCCCATTCACCTGTTGGGTTTTTCCAGGATAAAAGCAGCAGCGCCCCCCACCTCCCAAGCCTATTGTTAGTCTAAGTCTGCAGGCAGACACTTCCTCCCCCCAACCATCCCAACTTCCTACTTGGAAGAAACACCTCAAAGAGGGTTCGGGCTTCAAGTTCCTTGCAGCCAACTCCTAGCCGCTTTTTACTTTTTTTTTTCACAGTGCAAAAAGGTACCAAAGAGTGTTTGCCTTAGGAAACATCTTGCAGGAGTTGAATCTGCACCTTGGATGGGGAGACAAAGAAGGCAGTGGCAGTCCTTGCAGGAATGAAGCCTCGCATGGGAGGCTGTATTTGCTTTGCTAGCAAGCCCCAGTCATGCACTTCTTGGCTGTGAGGAACCCTAAGTCCGAACCCCCTTCAAGGTCTTTCTTCCAAATTGGAGGGTTGGATGGTGGAGAGAAAGTGTGGAGCTCAGACTCCCATTCAATTTTGCCTTGTTCCTTCAGGTCTTCCTTTGGTGGCAGATGTTTTTCAAAGGGGAAGCCATTGCCTGCAGACTTCAAATGTACACATATAAGAAGTAAACAAAGACAACAAAATATAACAAAGCAAAATAGAATAGATAAGAGTAAAATTTGGATAAAAGAATCAAAGGACTCCTTCACGACAGGATTAGACACCTAAAGCTTTCTTATAGTAATAGCTATAAGAACTTGGAAACTCTGTTCATAATAGCAGGGTTCTACTCTAAGAGTAGAAAACAAACCACTTCTCCCTCACTGAAAGCTTGATCTCTACTAGGAGGTGGTATACCACCACGTAAGTTCTTGTAGAAGGGACAGTGAAGAAATACATGCACTAAGGTCTCAGGTTCATTCTGGCTCAGGGACAATTTCTCTCACTAAATTTTATGAAACCTCCCATCCAATACTGCTGAGGGTAGAACATTAAAGTGGGCCGAAAAGAAGGTTCTACAATGTGTTGATCAAACCAGATTGAACAGTTTGCAGTCAAAAAGGTTTTCAGGAAGGAACCCATCCTTGTAGGATGCCTATAGTGCTCAAGTCTGTCTGACATGCAATAGCGAAGACTCTTGTAAATCTCAGCTTTTGCTTTCTCTACCTAGAGGTAGCAAAGAGTGAATAGAAAGGCCACAATAACACAGGTTAGCTATGGTTTTTACTTTCTATCTTGATGCAAAGTCATCAAGAATTAGTGGGGCCAGCGGGCCAACAGAAAAGTTCGAGCCAATAAGAGATGGCAAACCTGAATTCTCACCTCCAGGAGGATCATTCCTGTTTCCATGCAAATAGAATGGTTGGAACAGAACCTGGAAGAGTGCTTGCAAAGCAAAAATGGGTAAAAAATCAGACTATATACATACAATTTTTTATATTCCAGTTTATATTTATATTCAATATAAAGTTAATTATGTGGAGAGAGGATTCTCTACATGGCAAAATGCTGTAAAGCATATTTGGAGGCCCTTTTGCTCATTTTATAGTGGATCCGGGTGTCTTCTGATTGCATCTCAAGCCACGGAACAGTACAGCTTCCCTTCTTTCCCCAATTTCACAAACTCCTTTGGTTTTTGCAGCTTTTTGCTTTTTAAATCTTTATTTAAATTCTATGCAGTTCATTATAGTGGAGAAAGTGGGAGAGACTGAAAATGTACCTCTCACAAATCAGGGTTTCGAGTTATAAAATGATTGGGTCCAACTCTGGGTAGGAAAAAAAATGATCAGGAAAAGTTTTCAGATTTTCAGCCACCAATATCTGAGTAGTATTTCTGCCCACCATGCTGTCTTAGCATGGAGATGATTACTTAGAATGGAATGAAAAGTGATTTGGGGGCTGGGGGTTAAGTGTCCCATTGAAAGGTTTCTGTTGATTATTTTGCCTGGGTTTAGCCTTGTCAGCCGTTGTAAGCTATTGCCCTTTGTGCTGGGAGTTGAAGTTCGCACATCTTGAAGCGGCCAAGGGCGAGAGACGCCGTTCCGCACCACCCAGGTACGCTGACCGCTCGCGCGCGAATCTCCCGCCTCTCTCCCCATCGCACAGAAAACCACGCCCCCTCGAACTCCCGTCACACCCCGCCCCCGTTTAGCATCTCCAGCAACGTCCGGGGCGCCTGACCGGATGTGACGAGTCACGCGAGAGACGGAAGGCGTCGTCGCGCTGTCTCAAGAGTCACGTGGCGGCAGGGACCGAAAAGCGACGGGGACGCCGTTTAAGGTTGGTCGGTTAAAGTGTTCAATGCCGGAAGCGAGTGGAGGTTTGTATGGGGGTAGCGGCTGCGTTGTTATGAATGCCCGAGAGAGGCGGGGGGGAGAGTTCTCTTTCTCACGTCTTTAATTTTGTTATTGGGATTCCTTTTCTCCCCACATTTAGGATTGAATGCAGTGGGGGGTTGGAGTCTCCTTCCGTCTCCCGCAGCCCCTTCCCGGCTTTCCCGGGGGGACAAGAGTAGTTAGTTGCTCCCGGGTCGGACACGGCAAATGCGCGGCCCCTTCATCACCCCTGAGAACTTGTTGCTCCTCCGAAGATACTCCGATGGTCTCTCTCATCCTCTCCCTTCGCCTTATTCGTTGCCTGCTACTTCCCTTCATCGTTTTTTTCGCCTAGTCTGTCATCTTGTGTGTAGTTTGTTGTGGGCTGCTGATTATCGCGTTAAGAAAGCAGATAAAGATGCTCTAGTGCAGCTTGACTCTCGGTGACAGCGTGGACCCATCCATGCAGTTCCCTTGGTAATGGTATAGAACTGATTGAGGTTGCCTTTTGGTATCTTTTTCAACTTGCCAGGCAACTGGCAAGCCTGGGATTTCCTGTTGGTCTCCCATCCAAACATTAGCAAGGGCTAACACTGCTCTTTTTCTGAGCCCAGGCATCACTCCTTGGCCTTTTGGCAAAGATCCAACGTAGGGCCTAGAGAAAGTTGGCCAAGTGATTTATTTTTTATTTATTTATTTATCGAATTTGTCACTCCCCATCTCGTTAAAGGACTCTGGGTGGTTTACAAAACAATTAAAATCAATTAAAATTACAATAATAAATAAAAAATAAAATGCCACCTGCTCCATCAGCCTTTATTTATTTTAAAATTGTTGGGTCCTTCTTTTAATCCACAATATGTTTGCCCTTTCCAAATCCAGAATTCAAAAATATTTTTTCACAGCTGTGCATTACCACTAGAAAGGCCATTCCATTAACTGGATCTTTGTTGGCACTGAAGTTCCTCTGTGCTTTGTAACTGGATCTTTGTCATTGTTATCTGTAGGGATTATCCCTTCTTCTCCAGCATTCTGTCCATTTATCTATTTTGAAACCTAAGAAAGCAAAACTGTCCATCTAGGAGGTAAAAGGTACCACGCCCTGGGTAAGGTAATTGATACTAAACTTGAGAAGCACAGATTTCCCCAGCATTTTCTAGAGGGATAGATATTAAGGCTCTAGACTGAAAGGGGAAAAGTGAATTGAACTGTGTGAGGGTATGCACCTTGCATCTGTTGGCAACCCAAATTTTCCTGAATGTTGCGAGAAAACCACTCACTTAAATTAGAAATGAAAGCATTTGGAGATAGAATGAGCTTACAGTGATCACCGGTCTCCTTGCCAGCAGACAACAGGAGAGAGAGCCCCAAGTGCAACACTTCTGTAGATTATATATGTTTGGTCAATTACATTTGAAACAGAAAGATAAAAGAACTAATACAATTACACTGCAGCTCTTCTTCTGGAATGCTTTGATAAGCTATTAAATTGACCTCCCTGTTATATTTCACACTTGTAGTATCCTTCCTGATATTCTCGACATGTACAATAAACAACATTGTTTATGTTGTAGTGTCCTTTTACACCATTCCATTCCTCCTGCCTACAAAGACAACTGTCTGGTTTATGTTAACTGTCTCCAGGCCAGGTTCATAGTACTAGGCACTAAGTTATACAAATATAATCCTGCCAGTTAGCTACATAAAGAATCATATTTAAATACGTGAGTATATGTTTTATTATATTTAATTTTATTATATCTCCACATGAGCTTGTACAATGGACCCTAGGAAAGATGTGCTTGAATTAAGTGCCAACAATTATAACATGCATGCCCATGCATTTATTTTATTTATAAATTAAATAGTTGGCTAACAACATGTGAAAAACAATGAAAAACAACATTAACAAAAGGTAATAGCCTACAATGGCTGACAAGGGTAAACCCAGACAAAACAATCAACGAACACATCTTAATGGGTCATCTAACCTCTCAAACCCCAAGTCACTTTTCACCTTTGAATCCAGATCATTGCACAATCCCAGTAGCTATGTTTTGCTTGCAATAGAAAGACCAAAGAAGCTGATGGCACTTTAAAGGCTAACAGATTTGCCGTGATCCACTTCTGTTGGGGTACTGTGATAGAGGCTCCTACATATATATTTTCTCAGCTTCCACAAATAGACCTCAGGGGATCTAAAAATGATTCTTACAAACATACAGTCAAGTTAGTCCTTTCCTGATACTAATCAGATAAGGAAAGAAAAGATTGGAGGGAAAGGGAATGAGCCAAGGGTTGCAAAATTATTATTATTTGGCTTTTCTGCAAATTAGTGGGAAGATTCATACCAATTCTGAGCCAAAATGTGGTTCCCTTCTTAGTATTCTGTGTGAACATAGCAAAGTGTGGTTTATTTAATAAATTATAGTTAAACCATATCTTAGTGTGTTGTGTAACCACAGCCCAACCGTAGCTTCTTAAGAAAACCATTAATCAGTTTTGCATAGAAACAAAGCGATCACAGCTTCTTTAGCAATTATTGGTTTGTTTTTCCTCCATCTATTTGCAACCCAGTGTTCTATCAAACCTTGGTTTAATTCTTTATTTGAAAAGAGGCAAGATGTTTTTTTCAGCTATCATATGATACACATTTAATATAGAGTTGGAGTGCTGTACATAAAACTGTTGTCTAGTTTCATACAGAATAGAGATAGGATGAATTGATCCAAGATTTAGCGTCTGTGAGAATAGGCTTTGATTTCCTAAGCAGGAATTATTTGTGTGATCCTCTCCAAACTAATCAGATGTACAGATTGAAGTAAGGGATACTGGACATTTATTATCCTGTATGCATACATAAAACAAATCATATTTTCTAAAAATATATCATTTTGGCTTTTCAGTGGGCTGGCAGTTCATAATATTTTGGATATCATGGCAGATGTAAGTATGAAAATCCTTTTAATGATTAGAAGCTGTCTTTTGTATCAAGTTACATAGTGAATAGTTTCCACTAATACTTATGGAATAATTGAAAATTCCAGTGTGTAATTATGAATATAAAATATATTTAGCTTATTCTAGTCTGTAACTTATATTGAATAAATAATTCACAAGTAATCGTATCAAGAACAATCAGCCCATATGGCAGCTCACTGGTAGAAATACATTTAAAAATGGTGGCCCAGGAGTTGGGGAGGGGAAGATAGAGTACTGTTTACTTCTTGCCTATAATCACTGAGCTTATGACTCCTGGCAGTAATTCCTAAACAAATACCATCCTTTAAAATGACAACAAAACAGTTTCTCCAAAATCTAGTTTAATTCAAAAATTAAGGAGTGTAATCTCTTATACGTAACATAAGAGGCTAAAAAAAGCTGCTTGCTTTGTTTCATTCTAGGATTTGAAAAGGTTCCTGTATAAAAAACTACCAAGGTAAAATACTTTTTAGACTTACAGTTTACATTCCTGAGTTTCACATTTCTGTAAATCTTTACTAAGATTTTAACTGCAGTCATACATTTATCCACTAAAGGGATTAAGGAATCAATTCCATTTATTCCACAGAACTTGCTATTAAATTATTAGTGTTTATAGAGGAAACTTTGTGAACATCTTGGAAAGTTGCTTGCTTTGAGAACCTGTATTATAGAGTTATATGCGGGTTGGGAAAATGATATTTCAATCATATGGCAGGACCAAAACTAAATTATTACTTCTATATAAAAATAGTTTTTCTGTTATGACACACCTAAAATCACAACCTGATAGTAACTGGAAGGACTGTGAGGGCTGCAAAGTAGCCCTGAGAAAACATCCCACATTCATATTTAATACTTTTATTAGGATCAACCAAAATGACTCAAAAGAATATGCACATTCCTTTAACATTCTCCAAACTCCTCGTAAAGTGCATACGGTCCCAGATTTTTGTACCACATTACCTGATAAAAAATTACAGAGACCTCAACGAGTTGTATGTTCTTTTCTTTTCTTTTGGTAGGTTTTAATAAAGATACTGTCCAGTTATAGATTTTTATACCATATAAGCATGTAAAGCCATCAGTATAAAAACGCCGTGAGTAGTTTTAGAAATCTCTAACGGTCTTGCAGTTCTTTCCACTCTTCTTTTCTAATGACACTAGTGGATTCACTTGGGTGTTGTTATAGGCTGGCATTAGTTTTACAGATGGGTCCCCTAGTATATGAAGTGTCCAGCTGCAGGTCCATCTGGCTGCTCCTTCCAAACCTTTGGCCAAATATGTAACTGCTTCAGGGCAATCCCTGATATAAAGCCAAAGGCTTAGGCTGGTCCAGACTGAAATAAATGGTATTAGAAATGTCTATATGTCACAGGATTCTGAATGACTTTTTGAATTGCAAATTTGGGGTGTTTTCTTTGTGCTGGAGAGAAAGAATGGTAATGGCTGCTTTTAAAGCTAAGATTTCCTTTTTGACAGCCCCAAATTACAAACTGCAGTCTGATCAGTTCAATATAGGAGTTCTTTTCTACCCCATCCCTTTCTGTTACAGCTCTCTTTGATGTGGAATGAGGGTGCATAGTATAGAAGGAAGATAAGAACAGAAATGTAGATCACCCATTTCATAGTGGAGATTTTTTCTACTTGTTGAGAGCCTTGATTTGTGAAAAGGTACATGCTACATATGCAAACACTCCCAGATTCCATTCTTGTTTTTCCGTGTAGGGCTGGAAAT
The DNA here is from genome assembly GCF_059951505.1 of Python bivittatus. NCBI lineage: Eukaryota > Metazoa > Chordata > Lepidosauria > Squamata > Pythonidae > Python > Python bivittatus. Next base: position 40,814,670 of record NW_028277034.1, read on the forward strand.
CCTCTAAACTGAAACCCTGAAAACCACCATTAACAGTGGTGGGCAAGGTCAGCCAGTGCACTGCCTCAGTATAAAGACAACTTTCTGTGGTCACAAAATACAATATGGACTTCTTTGGTTGCCAGCAACTGTTTAGTAACTTAATTTGCAAACATTATGTGGCTTTAAAAGTGTTGATAATAGAAACAGAATGAAGAAATGGCATTTCAGTCATCTTTTTTCCCCATGCATTCTGGGTAGAATTCATGGGTTTCCCAGCCAATCTCAATGAACTAAAATCTGTTTAGTTTCTGAGCTGCACCTATAATAAGCAAGCACTTTCAGACCATTTTCTGGAACAAGAACAGGAACATAAAACTCATCACATTTTTAAGCTGCATGAAATATTGTTTAGTGTTGAGAAAACTGTATAATTGTGAAAAGTTATTTGATGTGAGTTCATCATCTCAGGTGGTTCAGATGTTGCACTGGGACCAGGGAACCAAGATTCAAGTTTCCATATACCCAAAGATCTAATTGGGTGATTTTTGCCAGTCATACACCCTCAGCCTAACTTATCTCAAGGTTTATTGTTGTGAGAATAAAATGTGGAGTCACTTTAGCTACACCATAAGGAAACCCAAAGTTGCGTAAAAAACCCCCAATAAATTACTTCTGTTTGGCCATAAAATAAACTTAGTAGCAAGTTTTAAATTATTATATTTATTAACTAAAGGCAAAAGCAAGGAGGCAGCAGAATCAAATGGTTTACTCTCTTTCTTTTTCAGTGTTGAAGGACTTCATGCTATTGTAGTATCAGACAGAGATGGTGTGCCAGTAATGAAGGGTAAGGAGTAATCACAGATAGGTAAATTGGTGAACTGTCCTTATGCAAATTGATTACTGTATGCTTGGTATTGAACTGCCTGCTGAACAACAACATTCCAACCAAACTGAGATGCAAAAGTAAAATGTTTTCATCCTTCTTACATCTAAGTTGTAATAATCTGCTTCATCCTGATTCCAAAGGGAAAATTTTCAGTATAACCTAGCAAGCACGCATGTGTATAACTCATGATTTTGTTGCTCAACTCCTGCTGGCCTTCAGCATAGTTGTAGGTCAGCTGGAAGTGTAATACCAGTTCATCAGCCATGATGCATTTCCTTGATGTGACTTACAGAAACTGTGACTTTGAGGAAATCGTACGCAAACTTTTTTTTGTTGGTGCTTTGAATTTGAGTAACAGTGTGGACTCATTGTCTCATGTTCTGTGAGTGATGAGTGAAAGCAACTCATACGGAAAGCTAAGCTGTACATCAAACTATAATAAAACTCTTCTAAAAACAATGCACTGATGAACTATATACTTAGGATTCTAATTAACAGTATTTCACCGAGGACTGCAGTGGGTCTGTTTTTGGAATGTACTGATGCAAGAGCAGCAGTATTCCTTGCCCTCCCTTGCTGTGGTCACAGTTGTACCATATTCCAGGAAGAGCCAATCCTGTTTCCCAAACTTGGGTGCTCTCCAAATAAATGGACCAATTTCCAAAGGTTCCCAGCATAGGCCATGCTGAATCTGCAAACTTGGAGGGCACCCAAGTTGGAGAAGACTGGCCTATGCTTTTTGACAGCCAGTACTGCTTTTATATCTTGCTAGATCTGCACTGTTGTCTGGATGTTGAGGACTCAGGAGTTTATACTGCTATCCAAGAAGATGATGCTTTGCATTCCTGCCTATTCTGTGGACAATTACAAAATACCTTCTTCTTCTAGTTGCCAATGATAATGCCCCCGAGCATGCTCTTCGACCTGGTTTCTTGTCAACATTTGCGCTTGCGACAGATCAGGGCAGCAAGCTTGGGCTTTCCAAAAACAAAAGCATAATCTGTTACTACAACACTTACCAGGTAAGAAATTAACAATGAGCTTGCTTGTTAGCGAGAATGTCAGCTAGTGAATAAATTTAGAAATGCTGCAAAAAAGTTTTGACCTGTTCAGGTGCCATAGATAAGTTTGTTCAAAATCTGTTAGAGCCTATTACGTAAACTATTGGGGGTTAGATTGGCATCGTGCATGAACCTAAGTCACTGTGGGTTTATGTCAACCTGGGTTTATGGTTTTGTGTGCTATGTGAACCTGGATTCAATAGTTGGTTTAACAAAGTATGTTCAAAACAGTAGCTTATCACAATGTATAAACCCAGCCAGTATGAAAGATTTATACCATGTAAAGAGAAACCAGAACGTTCCTTTGAAATAGGGTATTGTGATATTTCATTTACGTATTTAGATCGTGTGTAACTGTATGTGTGTATATATGAATGTACGTAAAAAGTATTATCAGCACTTTCATTATTTTAGGGGTGGGAATGGAGAATGGATAATTGCATGTGGTCGGCTCAACCTGGCTATATACAACCCAAGCTTGTAAACTGCCCATAACAAAACACTTACACTGAATGTTGAAGTTGTATTTCTTTTCTTGTAGGTGGTTCAGTTCAATAGACTTCCCTTGGTAGTGAGTTTTATTGCCAGCAGCAATGCCAATACAGGTACATTTTCAGAATCAAAAAGCACTGCTGTATTCAGCATTTCAATACTTAGATTTAAACTGTAAGGTCCATGCACATTTTTTAAAGCTATATACAATTTTTGCAAAGAATTTTGAAATCAGTTATTCCTGTCCTTAAATAGTAAAAGCTAAACATAAGGAAAGCCTAATATCAAAGCTTTCACAGATTATCCTCTGCCAAGATTGGTAGCAGAACAGAACACTTCAATTTTCCTCTGAATGGAAGGGAAATCTATGTCGTGCCTAAGAGCATTAGGAACTTTGAATCCCCTGAGAAGCCTTGAATACTAAATGAACAAGTCTGTACCTTTCCGTCCTTTTCCCAATTGCTCTTATTAGCCCAAAGAAGCCACAGGAAAGGTTTCCCTATGCCAGGGCAATCTTGGTCTGAGGTTACATGCAGCTCTCTGCCTAACTTCAGGCATTTCTCTGAATTGATGTCTAACAAGAGCAATCTGTGCCGTTGTCTGCAGTCTGTTCGAACCGAGCTTCAGTCAAGAAGAGTAAAGAAAGGACTTCAGCTCTGCTTACTGTTGGTTTGTAGTTTGCGACAGGTTGCCTCTTTAAAGCTGGCTCAGCAAGTATGATAGCAGAACTGCTCCTTGCACCCCAGTAACTTCTTCTTAATGCTGTGAAAGTGAAGCAACTCCCACTTGTGCCAGTTTTAGATCCAGTAGTTCCTCTGTACAGAATCTAGTTTATAGGTGTCAGCTGGGAGATTGCCCTTCTGAACCAATAGATTAATATGGAATTTAAGTCTTCCCATACTTGCTTTCATTTCTGCCTGAGAGGCAAAAGTTAACCTTTATATCTCATCTTCCTTGTGTGTCTTTATGTAGGACTGATTGTAAGCCTGGAAAAAGAGCTTGCTCCCTTGTTTGAAGAGCTGTGGCAAGTGGTGGAGGTCTCCTAGCTCGATATTTAGGTCCAGAGTGCAGCATCTCTTCAATATCAAACTGGGAAAGATTCGGTCATTTTCACACTGTATAATGAATGTCTTGGAGAAAATGTCACTTTCTCTTATTGTATGTTAAAAACTATACTGGACTGAAATGTAAGGTAAGATTGGGATAAATGGGCCGTAGCTGTTCCTCTATGTCTTAAGTTGCTGGGTATATTAGTGAGCATAACAACTCCCATGGAGTTAACTTCATGCTAGCACACACTTCATACCAGGAAAGATACTTTTTGTGTATAACATGCCATCCACAACTTTTTCACTGTCCAAGCAATACATTGCCTCTGTCTATAGATAAACTGAGACTAGTGCAAACATACATTTTGCAGTCAAATCTTCCTTTTATGCTTAGAAGGAGAACATTATGGGGAAAAGTTATGTTAATGCTGATATGCAATCAATGACTCTTTGTTTGGATAGCAGAATGTTAAGGTTCAAGATTAAAAAAGTAGCTACATGCTAGCTGTTTTTGAGAGGTCAAATTAATCAGTGTGTTCTCTTTCTGTATTCTTTATAAAACTGATGATTTGAATACATGTAATTATGGTACTTTGCTGACTTATATGGCTTTATATGTTCCTAAGCAAATCTGAATAAAAGAAACAGACAAGATATATAGTCTGATCTTTATCACAGAGATAGATCTTGCAAAGCAGCATTATTGCTGTCTTTAATCTCAGTATGTTGTTTTATATAGTGCTGTTTCCTTGGAGTAAAAAATAAAACATGGAACCCTATCTAGGAGCATTTTTTAAATGAGAGAAAGCATTTGAAATTTGGAAAGTATAGAAGGACATAAAGGAACTTATTCTATATATGGAAGAAAGCCACATTACCTTTGATAGGACATTAGTAGCTGTATATAGGATTGTACCCTTAATAAATAGGCTTCAGGTCAAGAACAGATCAGGTACAGAGTCTGGACCAGAGCACTGTTTATCAACCATGGCAACTTCCAGATGTGTAAACTTTAACTCACAGAATTCCCCAGCCAGCATTGCTGAGAAATCTGGAACTTGAAATCTACACACTGGAAATTGCCAAGATTGAGAACAAGTGGAGTAGCTAATATCTCAGATCCATTCCAACTCTTACATTCTATGATTTGGAAGTTGTCATAGTTGAGAAATGCTGAACCAAGAGAGTATGCGAGTCCTTTTTTTTCAGAATCCAGGAGTGGGGAGTAATCTCATTTAAATGAAGAGCATTAGCCTAACCCTAACCTCAGGCCCCCATTGGGAAAGGATTAATATTTTTTCAAGATTAGTTATGTAAAGCTTGAAAAAACTTGTATGACCACCATTGTCTTATTCACTGCACAGCTAAAATTGTATTTTCTTTTTGTTCCTGGTTTATTAGAAATGTTATAATAAAAGTACAAAATATGATACAATTGTTCCCAATACATATTTGCACAATCCTTCATTTACACGGTCCTCTTGTCTTTACAAACTCTGACAACAGTATAACATTTTGAAATGTTCCTATAGTAGTAAACATATTAAATAATAAAACACATGAAAAAAACAAATGTTTTACAAGATTAAAAAGAAAATGTTAGCCAGTGAGAGAGCCCTAGTTAGCAGTATGTATTTTAGAACTCTTAAAATGGTATTAATTCTAAATAGTAATTAATGGAAATTAATTAAAAATGGTAACTCTAGCCATTTATACATGTATGCCAATTATTTCCTGAATGTGTTGGGTTGTTTTGTATCTCTTCTTGTGCTACTTTTCTTTAAACCCAAGTTCTCTGGCCTCCAGAATTGCATGGGACAGGTTTGGAGTTGCTGGCATAGAACATCATAGTATGTCAAATGCATACACTGACAGAAAATTTTATTTCATCCTTCCCAAGATATTGGTTGACAACTGGAGGGAATAAGATGCTACACAAACTTATGATTTGATTTTGCAGGTCTCTTATGATGTAGCAAAGGAGGTATGTTCTCCCTTCCATGACTTTATATGCTTAAGCATGCTGAACATATGCAGAAAATATATTGCTGAACCAGGATCAGAACACACATATTAGATGTGCATTTAAGCATAAAGCTTCTAGTAGACATCAGTTTCTACTGTGTATACAGGGCAAAAATATTTAAACAGTGTAGCTGAAGATACACCTTACCATCTATGTTTTGAGACCTAAGTGCAGTTTCTCTACTTTCTTGGAACACAGCCACATTGATGTGTACAATTCTGACTGCACTGAGGGTATCCATTGTGGCATTTTGAAATTTAAAACAGCAGCAATCAGGTGCAAAGTACAGCCACTAATGAATGGGGGCCATGAACACAGAAAGCAGTTTCTAGAAGGCACAGTGCTAACATCTTCTCAAGCCTGGGGCTGACTTTTAAAGTAGCACTTCATGTTGCATAACAGACTTCCTACGCACGAAAACATCTAATTGCTTATAGAAATGAGCTCCGCTAGCAGAAGATTATTTAGAAAGGCTGCCCATCAAGGAAGTCAGACAACAGGAGTTCTGAGAAAATTATCTAGACGTTTTAGCAGATAATTCTTAACACCAGTCAAAGCCACAGATGAAATCAAAACTATTTAAAAAATAAAGTGTGCAAGTAATTTCGGTTAGAGACCACAGTGTAAATGGTTTGGAGCATACAGAATTACAGCCAGGGATGAGTGGGTTCACAACCGTTCAGGTTTGTGCTATGAAACAATCCAGGTACTTCCACTGAAACTGCTTACATAGGAAGAACTAGTGAAAACCTGGCAGCAAAGGCAAATATAGAATGCCAGTAGTCACCAGGCATATCCAAAATAGTGAAATATGGGTGAATATCCATCTTCCAAGGTAATCATCTTCTGCTTTAACAGGGCGCTCAGGAATTTCCTAGCAGCAGGTTGTGGGCAGGTTGGCAACTGTTGAGCTTAAAGAACCTCTGACCTGATCCAGTGCAGCACCTCTTAATGCTGAATAACAAATCTGAAGGAATATTAATATGAACCAATGTCTGCTTCTGCACAGTTAATTTGTGACCAGAATTACTATGGCCTGAGTGTGGCATCATGCTGGCGTTGTTGTTTCCTTATCTGTGACTAGATAAATGAAAAGGGGAGAAAACATTTGTTGTTTATGTAATGAAGAAATTAATTTGTAAATAAAAATAACTTAAAATATAAAATACCATGTAGTTTAAAAGCTTCTGGTATCTTCCACATAGTCTAGCAATTCCTCATCATCTCTAATCAGTTTATTGTAGAAATAGTATACGGTAGCTAGCAATAATGGGAATTATAGTCCACCCAGAAGACCAGTTGGAAAATACAATTAGTTCACAATGTAATGGCTTTCACGTTAGCAAGTCCAGGTTGCCATAATGACATGACACCAATATTGCAGCTGCTGAATTGACTGGCAGGAGGTTTCCAGCCTTGGTAGTATGTTTGGGAACAGCCTCCCTTCGGAGGTCAGCTTAGCACCCTCATAGTGGGCCTTCTGGAAACAGGTGAAAATGCAATTCTTATGGAGGGCATCTGGGGACTGAAAAGCAGTCACCTTTGCATTCATATTTACAGTGTTGCTATTTATTAATATTGCTGTCTTTTATTGTTGCAGTAAATATTCAAGGGGGTTTATAAATGTAAGCCACTGGGAGTCTCTGTTATGGCTGGATATAAAAAGAGTAAATAAAACTAAACAGATAACACCACAACAGGGCCAATAATGGACAAGATTCCTCAGCATTACACATTTTAAGCAGGATTGACAGAACAAAGATGAAAGAGGTTGGTTTGATAAGAAACAAAGATATCAGGACTAGGGAAAGGAAAGGAAGGTCAATGTGGTAACAAAAATTGAAAAAACGGGTCCTATCATAAAAATGACCATATTGGGTTATTTGAATTTAAGAACATTACCTCCAAGCCATTTGAGCATTTCTCAACTTCTTTTTTGTATTTCTCAGACTGAATCACTAAACTTGGTGAACACTTACCAATTCTGAACGTACTTCTTCCTTTTAAAAGTAACCACTAAAGCAAGCAGGTTAAGCCTCTCATAACGCCATTCAAAGGATCATTTTACATATTTTAACTTGGAAAAAGTAAAACAACAATTCTGGCTTGAGGGTGTCATCACCCCATACGCCTGCTGATTTCAAAGATCAAAAGAGGTTTGAGACAAAAAGCTTTGAACAAACCACTGCAACTTTAGCCTCATGCTTATTTTCTGATTCCTATCAGAAAGGCAAATAATGCACTTCTTCCAGAGCTAAGGTTCTCCACTTAGCATTTAATCCAAATCAATTCCTCACCAAATCACCCTCCTCATTCAGCAAGAGTGCTGTTTCTGTGTCATAAAGCTTTAATGCAGTGTGGCTACCACTGAGCACCAGTGTGCAGAATCAAAGGATAACCTAGAGTCCAAAGAACAGCTTTGGGGGAAGGGCTCCATTATGACTGAATCCCCTGCACCAGCTAAGCTCCGGAAGGTTGCAGGGATGCACTACTGAGAAAGTGAAATTCAGTGTGTTCTGTGACATGCAAAGAAGCATTGGACCCTAATGATTAGGATGGTCTTGTTTGCTTTTGGAAAAGGAACATAGGAAACTGCCATATATCAAGTCACATTATTGGGCCATCTAATTTGGTATTGTTTGTACAGAGTGCAATTGCTTACATCTACTTTCAGATCTATTCCTCACCTGGAGATACCAAGGACTGAACTTGGAGCCAATATGAGCAAAGAAGCAACCTGTGGCTCTTTGGGGTGGGGAACAGAGAACATGTCTATGTGTATGTGTGATGTAATTTTCTCTTTTAAATATGACTAAGGCTACTGTGGCGGAATTCAATTATAGAAATCGGCCCAGTCAGCACGAACTATTATTTGTCACCATACTACTACCCACTTAATTCTAGTCAAATCTTCTATAATGGATATTTCCTTACCAATTTCCACTGCAATATTTTAATCCACTCATCTGCTTCTACTCCAGTCTTTGCATAGAGATAATATGTCCGCATTGGAAATACTAAACTGTAAAATATAATATTGTAAAAATTCTGTATCACAAATATAAGGAAACAATAGTCATCTCCAATACTAATATTCCATTTTTCCAAAGAAACTTAAGCTTAAGATACCATTTGTTTTATTTTAAATAGTAAAGTAATCCTACTTTTCTTCCCAATAAGAATAGAAAGTGATTGGCATAAATATTTGAAATTTGACCAAAGCCATATCATAAAAAAAAAAGAATAATAGTGGTCAAATAGCAAAATAGTGGTTAAAAAGCAAAACAGGAAAAAAAAAAAATCAGCAGTAAAGATGCATCCAAAGTGCTCCATTCAATATGAATCAGAGATATTACCAAATGTGGAGCCTTCTAGAGTATAACTCTTATCACGCCTAGCCATAATATTTGGGGAGGGGGTTCTAGTTTGGAGAAACCACAACAGGCATGTCCTGGCTTTCTTTCTGAGAAATAGAGGAAGTTATGGCTGCTTAAAAAAAAAAAAGTACAGGTAATCTTTGTTTAGTGACTGCTTCATTTAGAGACAGTTTGCAGTTACAGTGGTGATGAAAAAATAACTTTACAACCAATCCTCGCATTTACAAAGGAAAGCTGAAGTAAGATCATAAGCACAGTTGCGGTTTCACTTAGCAACCGCTTCATTTAATGACCGAGTTGCTGGTACTGATTGTGGTTGCTAAAAGAGGACTACCTATAACTTAAATGCATATTTTGTTATAATTAAACTAGGCCTATAGAATTCAATGGGAGTAAGTCCACTGAGTTGAAAGACAAGTATGCCTAAGTAGGTCTAAGCCAGTGTATCCTAAAGGCCAAGTGGGAATAGATAAATTGTGGAAGCTGCTGCTGAGCTTGTTCATTCTGATGACTAAAACTGCAGCTTTTTGTTTCAGTCTGAAGCAAGTACAAATATGCAAGAGGAGCTAAGCAATCAAATAGCGTGCATGAGTTCACTCTCATTCTTAATGAAACTAGAATCTTGGACTTCAAGCACAGCCATTGTCTAAAGCTGTTCAAAAACAGGAACAAAAGGAGAGGAGGAAGCAATTAGTTCTGATGGCAAGCTGCAAAATCAAGGAAGAGCAGAACAATATCTTAACTGAATTCATGAGAGGTAAAAGTGATTTGGGCGGCGCTGGGGTGCTTTCTGCCATGGTGGGAAAACGGAAATGTGAAGAAGAAAAAGTTTATGCAAAATAGCACTGAGAAGCTTTTAAAGAAAGAAAAGACACACCAGTGGAGCCCAAAGTTGTATTTAAGCCTCGACTTACCAAAAACAATTTACTTTTTCCTGGGAATAGTCAAACTGTACTGCTGAACATTCTGTTAAATCGAGTGCTCTGATTGGCTCTGTGGACTTGAAAAAATGTTATTTTTGAAACAATTGCTCTGTTTTATCACTTAAAATGGGTTACTGACCTCGCCCCATCACAGACACCAAGTAAGAAGCAGAACAATAAATGAGACCCTACACACAAAGATTATTCTGCAATTTCACTTCGTTCCTTAGTTGCCTTGTCTCCTGGTGCATCCCAGATCGTATGCATTTTGTCCTTCCATAAAGCGCAAGTTAATTCTAATTCCATAATCCTCCATACATACAGTTGCACTAGTCAGTAGTATCAGCTCATGTATAACCTATGCTCCATATATACGTGGGGGGGGGGCAGTTCCAGGGGAGTCACAAAAGTCAAGATGTCAGTTGCAACACACGAAAAGTGATGGGACTTTGGCCACGCCATTGTAGCTGTCATATTGACTTTTCTGACCCCAGCATGCCTACACTGAGTCGATATACTGTACCTGTCAAGAAACAGTTTCACTACAAGTGGCAACATGGATGTACATGAGTGTGTGGCTGTATATTTTCCAAAACCCAAATTTTCTTTGAGCAAGACAAAAACCGCATACCATTTACCCTAAAAAGATTTTCTATTTAGACCTAACTGCCTCCCAAGCATATTTTGGGCAGGTTTGGAGCCCTCCCCAAAATTAAGGAGTCCAGTTTCCATTACTTTAAAATGGGAAATACACAGGAAGTGTAGTGTATAAAACTGATTTTGCACAGATTTCAAAGAACAAAATCAAGCCACACTTTAAAAAAAAAAAAAAAGGACTGTGAACAGAATCTGAAAATCCCAGCCCAGCCAGATGCATATTATGATCACACATTTGTTGCAAAGTATTGCCTCCCCAAACCCAACCATAGCACATGATTAAAATATTTGGTACCTGACTTATAAACGATGGTTTATCCCTAATTTAGTCTAGTCGTCTTGGACATAGGCATATGGTACAAGCCATAATGATAATAATAATAATTTATGAAACTTGTATGCCTTGGATGTCACATCCCTAATTTAGTCTAGTCGTCTTGGACATAGGCATATGGTACAAGCCATAATGATAATAATAATAATTTATGAAACTTGTATGCCTTGGATGTCACATCCCTAATTTAGTCTAGTCGTCTTGGACATCAGCATATGGTACAAGCCATAATGATAATAATAAAAATTTATGAAACTTGTATGCCTTGGATGTCACCTGCATCATTACATCACTGTACAAAAAATGCAGGATGATGACATCACAATGCTCATAGCATCACATGCACCTCCTTGCCCCATCCTGTGAATACCCAGCAATCTGCTGTGTGAAATCCAGGCTGAGCAAGATGACCCTTCTGCAAACTGCTGGAAGGGCAACCAGGACTGCCTACAGCTCAGAGGCCATGGGTTGCCCATGAGCAACTTTGATTTAATACATTGCAAAAGACTGTAGTACAACTGGAAGGAGTAAGACCTTAAAAACAGAAATCCACACATGGGTTACTTTACTTTCTTGTTCAATAATAATGAATGTAGCTTTTTCCTGGTGTGGCTTTAGGCCTCTTTTGGGTACATTTCTGTAAAGGAGTGACAGCCCACATTTTTGGGCCATGCTTTAAAAATTATTATTGGCCTCCAAAGCCCACAGGATGTGTATCAACCGCTGTGGTGGTATCAGTGGGGCAGGGCAACCCCATTTTATTTTGCAGGGTTGAGGGGTACATAGCAAATAGGTTTATTAAGCCTTGCATAGACTTAAGGAAACTATTTTGGTGCCTCAAAAAAGGGAAATTACAACACAGAAAATAATTTTTGCCACCAAATTTCAGGGCAGAATATGGGGGCTAGGGAAGAATTTGCAGTCTGAATTTCCCAACTCTACTATAAGAGAAGAGCAGTCATTTATACAATAGGGATGGAATGTAAGTGTAGCCCACTAACTGAACTGACTCACCATGGATAAAAAAGGCAGTGATTTGGCAATTGCTATTCTGAAAACATGGGGACAAAGAGCATTTACAGAATCCAGTTGATTCCTTCACTTTAGCTCTCAGGGAACAGCTTCACGAGCAACAAGGTAAAGGACAACTCACCGTCTGATCTTTGTAATATTTCAGCTCATTCCTATGCAATGTAAACCACCTAGTTTTCCAGTTCTGAAAGAATAAAGAGAAGCGGCATTTAAAGAAAATCAACATGAAAGGGGCAATGTGTACTGGAAAAAAGCCTCCCTTTGCCATGCTGTCTAACACATACAGCATTCCCCGTACTATTCTAGGAGCTGTACTGAAAGTACTTAAGTGGATAGAGGAACTGCAACTTGCATCATCAAGATAAGAAAGAAACAGGAAGATAGCTAAATGAGGCCTGGGGATGCCACAGAGTATCCTTCCCTAATCTGGAACTTTTCAGGTGCCAAACACATCTAGAAGGCACCAAGTTGGAGAAGGCTATCTGAGATGAGGTTTCAGCAGCACTGGAAAAAGAGGACATGCAATAGCAGGATGGATCAGAAGAAGATTCTAGAAGTAAAGAAGGCAAGAAAAGCAGATTTAGTAAGTGAAGAGGAAGAGGGTGTTGCAACCACGTCCTACATAATGTGAGATGTGAACAGAGGAAAAGATAGCAGATGAATCTACATGAAAAAGGAGAAGTGAGCAGACCACACACAGCTTAAAAGAGACTGGAGAAAAATAAGGGTAGTCTTGCCTATGAACTCACAAAGTGTTAAACACAGAGCATGGAAAAAGGCTGAAGTTGGCTGCTTATTCCCAGTTCCCAGCTCCTGCTCTGAGATCATTCAAAAGACAACTCAGCCAATACAGTGAATATACAGTAACTCCAAAGTTGATATAATGCTGGATCTAAAATTAAGAATAGAATCATCATCTATAATAACTCTTTGTAATCATGTCGCTCAACCGTTCAAAATAAAATTATTTTTCTCTCTCTTACTATGATAAAAATAATTGTTCTAGAATAAGAAAATATGTTCATAATAACCCCACATAACATTAGACTTAACATTAGGTCAGAGGCTGTTCAATCCCATAGCTCACTGAACACGTGTGGTTATGATTTGATATGGCCCATATCAGTATGTCCCACATGCTGGCTGGGCAATTCTGAGAGTTAAGGTCCACACAGCTTAAGGTTGCGAAGGTTGAGAAAAACTGCCCTAGAAGACCCTCAGTTTTCATGGGTCCATGCAGTCATCTCAGACTGCAAGTCTGAAAGCAGGAAAAGTGGGGTGGCCGCATCTGATTTTGAAAGGGACAATTGTGGAGGAGATGGGAGATGAAGAGACAATTCTAAAAATGATACCGAGAGAAGAATATTTGACACCGCCAACATATTTTGGCAGAAATACTACTAAAAAAGCTCAAGATGGCATCCATACCCATAATGCACATAAAAAAGGGGCATCACATTCCTGCTGAAAGCTGAGTTTTTTCAGCATAGCAGGAAAAAAAATGCATTTTTAAATAAGCGTACTCTTTGCTGCCTTTTCAAAATCAGCTACCAAAGGCTGCTTCATATGGCACTCTGCTTCATATAGCCTTCACTAATATGGTACCCTACGGGAGCTTTGGACTATAACTCCCATCATATCCAGGGAGCCATCCATACCGGCAGGAGAATATAGGAATGAAAGTCCAACATGCCTAGAAGCTGCCATGCGAAGGTAAAGCTACCTTAACAGTACAGCCATTCTCAGCTCTTGTACAGTCTGATTTTTTTTTCCAGGCCCTATTTTCCTCAAACATGCCCAATATAATTTTCAAACACTGCTCCTCAGCATGTTTTAACAGACCGGCTTTTCATGTGTAAGGGAAAAAGAAACAGAAAAACTTTAAGATTGCTTACCTTAACTATTTTGCCTTGCTTTGTTAGATAACCTTCTTTAGTACCTAACTGTAATGAAAGAGATGAACGATTATTAGAAGGGTCGAGAAGGATGGTGGGGAGTTGGGGAAGGGAGGAGACAGAGACAGAGACAGATAGACCTTCATCTCAATCATGAGTCTTTTTAGAGTCTTGATGTGGTTGACACAGCAAAAAAGGTTGGTAGCTTTCAGCTTGTAATTGTTCCTTTTCTCTTATAACTGAGTTACCTGCTCTCTTTGCGAAGAGAATAATCTCAATGTACACCTAAGGTACACATGCAAAAGTAATTCCACTGACGGATGAAATATTCCCTCTGGCAACATGTATTAAGTGGGTACTGATTATAATGTACAAGATACATACTTTAGATGGGTCAAACTGTAAACAAACAATAGGCAACTGAGCATCCTCTGTTCATCAAAATTCAGATGGCTTTACACAGCACCCCAATTAGGGCAAAATGGAATTGGGTCATCTGTGGTTCACTGCATCATTGAGAAATCCAGTCATTAACTTAGAATATTGTGTGAACTAAAATATCACATTGAATCATAATATGTTTTATTTGTTAAGCATAGCATATGATATGCATAGCATATGATATGCATAGCAAAACACAGTGGTTGTGTTTTGTTAAACAGGTTTAAAATTTAAAGCATTGTGTGATCCCAGCCTTCATATTCATGGATCTGTATCCTATGAGATACACTAATTGCTGAAATGCACCATTTGGGGGAAGAGCATTTTCTCTCTAAAACCATCTTTCCCAAGCTGGTGTCTTCTAGATTTGCCAAGTTTTCAACCCCAAGAATTTCCAGACCGGATGCTTTCTTCTGAAGAAATCACTTCAGTTCTAATCAAAACCTTATCTTATTTCCATAGTAGGCTATGGAAAGCTTTATTTTCTTCAATCAGTAGTCCAACCAGTAAAAATAGGAACTCACCGATGGAGCACTGGGAATGAGGTCAATTTCTGTTCTTCCTGTCTGCATGGCCGTGTGGACTCGCACAGATTCATAAATGGCAGGCTCTTCTACTTTCCTGGGATATGGATGCTTCAATACAGTCAAGGTCCCTATAAGAAAGAAAGCCCTAAATAGCCCATAGAAGTCTATAGAGAGCCCTTTCCCTTCCATAACAGGATGCTTTCAAAAAAGTGCGCAACATGACCTTAGAAAGCCATTACAAGGTATCACTCACCACATTTACCTAGATCTTCTAGTCTAGTGTCTTACTGTATACTTAAAAAGTAAAAACTTTTGATACTTTTAAAAAGTATCAGACACGTTTGCCTATTTTTGTTTTATATTTCTTCCTCTAACTCAGACTCACAAAAAACCTCTTGGGATCTCCTTCAGGTCCATCTTAGCTCCACTCTGGGCTTGGCCCTCACTAACCTAAAAAGTGCAATCTACAAAATATCTCAACTTACATGGATACCTAGAAGTATCTGGACAGATTGGTGTATTTAGGCATCCTTCTTTTCCAACTAAATAATAAATAAAGCGATGGTAATAAATATGAAGCCCAGCTAGGTGGCAGTACATACAGTAGATAGCTTACCTGATCTCAAAACCTAACCAAGTTATTACTTGGAGAGGAGACTACCAGGGAATCCCAGAGTTGTAGGCTAGTCTGGGAATTGAACAAGTGCCCCAGAAGAAGGTAGTGACAAGCCACTTCTATATTGTTGCCAAGAAAACTACATGGTATATCCATGAAATCACTGGTTGAATTTGACTCAAAGGAGACTTTACTTGTTTTTTAATAAATATTAAAATCATGTTCATGTTTAAAGTGCTTTTAAATATTATGGACTGTCACAGGAACAGCAGTACAAACATAGTTCCCTTTGATGGAAGGCTAAGTTAGGCCCTGCCTCATATTATAAAGGGAGATTTGACCTTCAAAATCAAATGAAATAATAGATATTTCAAATGAAATTGTCCATTATTTGTAATCATGACAGAGTTTTATTCCAGATTTCTTCTCTAGCCTCCAGAAAGGGCAGTGTAATCTATTGATTTCCAAACTGGTTAAGAATGATGGGAGTGAAATTCAGCCCATCTGTAGAGCACCACATTGGAAAATGTTACAGTACTTAAAGAGCTTTGGGGATCCTATAAATACAAAGAGAAGGTTAGTTGCTTTTTTTTAAATCCATTAAACCTGCTTTGTGGAGTTTGGGCTATTAGTACATGAAAATGGCAATTCTTTCTCTCTGGTATCAGCTTTCCTTTCCTATGTATTGCTTCCTATAGAAAAGCAACATGGAAGGTCAAAAGTTCATAGGTATTATGAGGTCTGACACCTATCTCCCAGCTGGTGACACTTTCCATTTTAAGTACATGAAAGGAGTTTCACAGAGCCAGCAGAATCTGATTTGGGAGCTGGTAAACCATAGGCCAAGTCTATCATTCAACACTGGAGATCAGATTCACTGATATATAGTGTGAACTTCTTCACTGTTAACAGATATAACAGATGGTAGGATAGCTGGTGGTAGAGGAAAACTACAATAATGTACAAGGTGCATTAGAAACATTAAAACTGAACCAACAATAAACTATAAGGAGGAGGAGGAGGAGGAGAAACAATGGAAGCAGATTCCTAGGCAATAATGTATAGTACATCTAGGATGCAAGCCATGAGAAACAAACTCTGTTAGTTTAGGACTGGAGTAGATGAATTTTCTGAAAGAGTAAGGCTGTTTCTATGGTTCTCGAACAAATAAAATTCTGATGGATGATATCAGTGAGTGGTGAGAAATTTTTACTTCATCTAGGCAGTTTACATCAGTATTCATAAGATGTCACATGGTCTCCCATCCAAATACTAATGGAAGTTATATCTGCCTAGCTTTAGCAAAGTTGATATCTAATATGCCTCTGATTTTGCCCTTGATCTAACTGATTCTATTTTTGGAAACAATGAATTTTGGAGCCATCAAGAAATGGATTTTTAGTTGTTTGTCCTTTTAATAAAGGGCAACAAAGAATAAACTAAGGAGATAGAATCTCTTGGGTCAAAATTGTGGTCTAGGTCAGTGAAGACCTATGGAGAAAAAGACAGGAATGATCACTGCAGGGGCAATGGAGTTATCTCATCTTAAAGCATTCCCACTAATGTGTATGTGTCCTATAGATCAGAGAATCCTCAAATGGATTTAAATTGAATCCCAGTGTCACAGTGCCAACCCTTATCCTGAGTATAGAAAAGCAGAGCATTTGAGCAATTCAGACAAAAGTACAGTAGGATCTAATTTGCGCAAAGGCAGAATTCTCTTAAACAAAACCTCACAGAAGTGGTACTATTAAAAAAACAAAACAAAAAAAAAAACCTCAGGAGACCTGATTGCTCCTTACCATCCTTTCCTTTCTCAGGATGGCCAGGTAGTTTCGCACTCTTAAAAGTTCAGCCCACTGATCTTACTTTTCACATAATGAGTTGATAATGGGAGCTTGTTCTTCATCTGGACCTGTTCCAGTAATAGTTGTCCATCAAAAATCTGAAGCATATCTTGTGTTAAATAGCAAACCTATTTAGGAACTGTAACAACAGAGCTCAAGTTTCGAGGCACTGAGACAGTTGGGACCAGTCAATGAGTTTTAACACTTGTATCAGGAAATAGACTTGACACTTGAACAAGATTAAACCATTCCTGGCCTTTAACTCAATGTATATCTCAGAGCTCTTTGCCTCTCTATGTTCTGAAGTACTTTCTTTAGCCACCTGGAATGATCTACAGCATTCAAATATTTACTTGTCAAATAAAACTAAATGAGGAGAAAATCAGTATTTATCCCAAATGTATTACATACAGCGTTAGCCAAAGCAAACTAAAAACATTTGTATCAAGATGGTTTAAATTTAAAAGTTTAAGCTGAATAGGAATGGATCCAAAGGTTTCAAAAGAAGGATTGTAAAGGAAGGGATTCTGTGGAACCAATTCAGCAAAACAAAGAGGGTCAGGGATTTTAATAGAGCATATGGTTATTAATAGGCAAAACTACTGGTTATGCAAACAGCCAGTGTCTGGATTTCTATGACCTTTTACCTTTTATTTAAAAGGCAGTAGAAGGAAACCTTGAACAGAAGGAGAGGAGAAATACTGAAGGAAGAAATATTTAACTTACTTACCTGCATTATTGATCACTTCTCTAACTGTTCTATTAGAACTATTTTTTAATTAAACTTATATCCTACTTTCCACTAACAATACTATTCTGTGTCACTAGACAACCAATAAATAAGGGAAAAAGTTACACTTAAAACATAAGACACATCTATTTTAGCATGTTCATAAACACAAAGAAGTGTCACCCACCAGGTTAAAATCTATTTCAGCAAAAAGGTAGGTCACAGAACTACCTGAATAAAAAATCTTTTCACTTGCTAGAAAAAAAAAAGAAAAGAGAGTTGGAATCATCCTGCTCTCCTCTCTTGGCAAGGAGTTCCCAAAACTGCAACTAGCCCCCAAGAAGGCCCCTTTCACATTCATACTAAACATACTTCCTCTCCCTAGATGATCTTAAAGTCACAGAGAGCGTTATAGATCATAACCAAAACGCTGAACTGAGCCAAGAAATGTAATGAAGCTCTGGTAACAAAGAGAATCACATAACCCCAGTAAAGGAAATAGCAATTTCAGAAAGGCCCCTTTAGCTTAAGAAAATAATTTTCCCAACCTGACACCCACCAGATTTGTTTCAATTACAACTCCCCAGGATCCCCAGCCAAGCTGGTTGGAAATTCTGGAAGAGGCACTCCAGCTCACCTGGAAGGCACCTCTTCAGAGAAGGCTGGTGAAGGAAAAAAGAAACAGTCTCTCTCAGCACAGACATTGCTCATCCAATTCATTTCCAAGCATTCCCTGGCTGCTGTTAAGAAAGAATACACTGGGACCTTCATCTCCTGTCTCATGGGAAATCAGTAACTTGTCAAGACTTTTCAAGGGAGCAAGAGTTCTCCAAGAGGATGGTGGGGCTTGCTATTTTTAAAGAGCCATTTTCATTGTCCCCCTCCGTTATTGATTTGGAATTACTAGTTGCCTGAGCCCATTCTGAATCAGTAGCATACTAATCTGGTTTGCTTCTTACTCGTTTGAAGCCATTCTTTTCCCTGGCCTTTCATGGCAAGAGGCTTTAAGGAACCAAAAAGTTTGTTTCGCAA
This sequence comes from Python bivittatus, assembly GCF_059951505.1. Lineage (NCBI taxonomy): Eukaryota > Metazoa > Chordata > Lepidosauria > Squamata > Pythonidae > Python > Python bivittatus. Next base: position 40,833,577 of record NW_028277034.1, read on the forward strand.
AGCACTGAATTAAAATTATTGTGATTTCTATGCTAACTTGTGCTGTATTCCCCTCACATCCTGAATCCATGATGTACATAACATTTATTCTATTAGGAAATGTTTTCTAGTATACAATATAGAGTAACAGACCACTAATACAGTGCCCTAGCATCTGACAGCAAAAAGAACATATTAGATATTAATTTAAATATGAAGAACTTTGTTAGAGGCAGCAGGAATCTATTAAAAGTACAAAGGGGAGAATTAATCTGAGGATATAAAAAGGAATTCAGGTTTAAAGTAAAAAATACAATATAAAATGTTTACATTAAAGTATTCACAATAAAATATTTCAAAACAGATAAAAATAAAATTTAGGTTACCTGTCTCACTACCGATTAAAGGCTGATTTGCAAAATGCATGATCAGGTCTCTCAGGTTTAAAAATTCATTGAAGCCAAACTTGTATGAATTCCCCGTGTATTCCACATGAAAATGCTTTACGGAATCTTTTGCTCTGAAACAAAATAAAGGAAGTGGCTGAACTGTACAAACTGTTTGTATTGGTTCCAGAAGACCACTATACAAAAGGGTTAGCAACAAAAAACTCCCTTATTCTCATAAGGAACTTCTTCATGTTTGCTTTACTCCCAGCAGCCTATGGCCTACAGTATTCCCTACCATCCACCCTTCAGAAACGTTGAAGGGTGCAAAAGTTAAGTTTCACATTATATTACTCCACTCATTAGCTTCCTTTGATGTACATCATCTTTCACTAGCCTGGTGCCTTGCAAGTATGTTGAACTAAAACTCGCCATGCTGACCAGGAACTTTGGAAGTTGGGACCCTTCCGTACAAGAATTCTGAACCAGACTAAAAGCAGTTCCAGTCTTCTATGTTCCCATAACTTAAGCCGCGTTGGTGAGCTGAACGGATTTACTTCTGGCTCAACTGCCTTATAGTTGCAATTGTGAAGCTGTTGATTATTCTGAGATACAGTAGCTTCATTTTTCCACTGCAGGAACTATTGCTTTACTCCTCTTCCCAGTTCCTCAGCTTCAGATCTTATAAGGGAAATGCTAGCTTGATGGCTTTGCAGCTCTGTCTCAGTAGCCCAAGAGACAAGAGCAGGAATAAAATTGTATTTTAATTTTGTTAATAATATTTTTTATTGAAGTTTTACAGGTACAAAGATAAACTAATACAAACTAAGAAAAATATGAAAAAGTAAAAATAAAATAAAATAAAAAGTGCAGAGAAAAAAATAAAAATAAATAAATAAATAAATAAATAAATATGAAAAAAGATATACAAAGAAGAGATTTTCACCTTCATCACAAGTATAAACAATTTCACTAACTTATCACCTTTTCTAATACTACAACAAAGGCTCTCTTCTTCCCATATCTCATCTTTTATCTATAAACAAATTCTTAAAGCCTTGTCATTCAAACCTAATCAGCAAAGGTCCATTAAGAGTTACCAGAGATAACAACATATATATTTTAACCTTAATCAAATAAACCAGCTTTACATTCCTTTTCCTTACTTTTAACATAGTAACTTATCGCTTTCTCTAAAAATCCAACAAAAGATCTCTTCTTCCCATATCTCATCTCTTATCTATAAAATTGTATTTTCACTTCTTGTTCTCAGCATTTCAAATAGATAGAAATTAAGACAATCACAGATCATTCTAAAAGGGCTTGTAAAAAATAATGTTAGTATGGAAGTGCCCCTGTAATCAAACACAACTTGTGATCAACATTCAGAATATACTCTTTCAGTCCTGTTGTTGCAGGTTTGGAACTTTGGTTAGAAAGTGATGACTTTGCCTATCTGCAACATAGTTTAATCTGTACCTCTGATTCTCATCTGTATAACTAAACAAAATGCAGTTATCTCTTATCCATTCATAGGAGCAGTAAGCATATAATAATTCTGGTTTCATACATCATGATATCACTGAAACCAATGCAATATCATTGTAAGAACGTGAATTTCAGACTGAAATTCATGTTCTTACAAATCTCAAAATTTTAATGAATGAAAGATCACTCTAGTTTGCATGTACTTGAGACTTCAGTATTTTACAAACCAATCTATGCAAACCGTCATTATTTTTAATGTAAGTTGAATGTAAGCTTTTCATGTAAGCTGAAATCCAAGCAGGTACATGTAACCTACAAAAATAATGTCTCAGGGGTTGCATGTAGTCTGTAGTTCATGAGTTTCCAGTTCTGCTTTAGCACAATGTTATATAAGATATTGATGTCATCTCTGTCAATACTATGCTAAGCACATTAATTTTAATTAACATTAACAGATTAATCATGAATATTTCAATTATTGTACCTCCAATATTGTGTGTGTGTGTGTGTGTGTTTTTAAAGTGTGTATTCCAGTCCAAGGTAAATGCTCCTAAATTGCAGCTATTTCACTTGGGTTCATATTAATTGCATTTCCCAACTGCCTTGTGAAAATTGATCGGTAATGGAGTCAAGAGGATTGTCTGGGTGTACTACAATAAGCTACTATTGTAGTACCAGCCACTAAATATATGACAGTAGTGGGACAGAGAGCAGCAATTGAACTCAAAATATGAGCAGGTTCACATGAAAAAAATGTAAGAAATATTCATAATACTGTACCTTACAGAAAGAGAAAAAAGAGCAGTCTTGCCATTGCTTTTTCTTAGGAGATAGCTTCCATCGCTGCCATTGGAAAGAAGAAGAGCTTCTGCTGCATGGCGTGTAAGATTATCATGATACCACCTAAGGAGACATCAAAGTTCATATTCCATTAAATGGAAATGTCTACTGCAATAACTGTCAAGCCCAGTGCAACTGGGCAAGGACAAGAAAGCAAGAATTACACAGACTTCAATAAGGTGTCTTTAACAGTAGTATTAGGGAATTTCCAATTTTCCTTTATTAGTGAGTTCATTAAGATGGGGAGTCTCAGAACATTTTGAATAACTTTTTCTCAGGTTTCTTAATATCTGGATTTAGTTACTGTTTATGAAATAAGTTACCAACAGATTCACTTCTTATCTCTTGGCTCTTTATGACTAAAATTCCCTCTATTACTTTCCCAGACTGCCTACAATCTCTCACGAAAAGTGACAGAGCAAAAATGTCATGAAAATCTCATAGGTGTAAAACATAAGGACAAACAAGGATCTTAGAGCATATCTGTCAAATATCCATGAGGATCTCTATCCATCCAGGCCATTCTCCATTTTGATCCACGTTTGATCCACAGAGGGGATCAAATCAGTCAGTCTGATGAAGCAGCAGCACAGCACAAGCCCTGGCTTTTTTGTACGTGTGTTGTGAGTCAAACACACATCCAAAAGTGGCAGAGCTTATGGTGCAGTGGTGTGATGCTGTTTTTATCATTTAATGAAGTAGCTGGCGCCTGAAGATACCTGCTAAACCAGACTTAGGTTTGAGGCCAGCAAATAAAGCTGGTTGCACAAGTTTGGTGGAGCACCAGGGCCATCTTCTAGAGGGCTTAAACATATAACACTATTTATTTATTTATTTATTTATTTATTTACATCACATTTATTTAGCCGCCCATCTCACACAAAGCAACTCTGGGTGGCATACAACAAATTGTTCATCTTCCCAGAGAAAGCTACTGATGCTAACCTGTCATAGCCAACATTGTGCTAATATTTCATTTACTTATTCATTACATATTTCATACATATTTCATTATTTATAACAACCCTGCCCATTAATCAATATACCTGTGAATGATGTGACCAGATCCATGAGTGCAAATTTATGAACTTATATGACAGAAAAAAGTCAAATATGCAAATTGTACAATACAATGGGCAACAAGTGTGATTTTTTTAAATAGCAACAATAACATGAACTGCTAGTGAGGCTATAGCATATCTGCTATAAAGTGGCATTTTCAAAAGGGCCAGCCCTGGCAAATTCCCTCACACCCATGACTTGGGTACATATTACCAGAAAATAATATGGAGACCATAGCTTTTTTTTTTTAAACTATAAAGACAATTTTCTAGCATGTATTATGACTGGGAAAGTGTTTTTTGAAATGCATGGGTAATGTCTTCTGGAACTACAAAAGCCAGAGAATCGACTGAATAAGGTTTTGAGAAGATGCTGTCCTTCCTCTTTCTAGCAATATCAAAGCACAAAAGTACAAACAAGCAAAGTACAAAAAATATGGCCTTGACTCTTACTGTCTTTGGATTCCAATTCCTATGACCAAACATTTGGAATATCTGAAGACAAGCTTTTATCTTTTGGTTTGAACAGTAAGCACACTAATATGGCCTTACTCCTTTCCATTATAATTCTAGTTTTATTATTTCAGTCTAAGAAGTTATCTCATTCTTATCCCAGTTAGTCTCTCAGGAATTGATCAGATAGGTTAGGCTGGCCCATAATAAATTGCTGAAGGCATCTGCAGGATCAGACCAATATACTGTTTATTGCTACCTAAACTGGAACGCATAATAACGACCTCCAGTCAAGAGGTCAGCCAGAATGCTCTGAAATGGAGAACGCCACTTCACATGTCGGTATCTCCCTCTTCCCTGTCAGGAAAAATACAACCATAAAAAAATTGCAAGTTAACAATTTCCTGCCCCTTCATGGCGTCCTAAATCAACTCCTTGATGTGACCATCTCACTCTGCCAAGTGATAGGACCACCCTATTTGAGTGCTCTTGTGTGTTTGAAACCATCATGACAACTTTCTAAATCACCATTTCCTGAAACCTGCTCTTCAGGAAGCCTTCTTACTGGTCTGGTTCCTCTTTTAGAGAAATAAACAATGTATGTATACACAGATGCATATCACAAATGCTGAAACCCTAGATCAACTTGCACATACATTTCATAGATGTCAGTTTGATCCAGTAAGGCAGTTGACATAAGTTGTGGTTGGAAATGAGTATTATAAAATGGTGGAGGTTTCCCTTTTTCTTGCTGTTCAGTACATGAAGGTAGTAGAGTGATGTGTAGAATCTCATCTGTTGCCCAAACTACACAGAGAGTTTTCTAAATACTGAGAACATAGGGAACAAGCACGCCAAAGGGAATGTCTGGAAGCAATGCAGAAAAAGTCATGTCCCACAATGGGCCTTTGACAGCATGGACATTTTTATTAGGCCCTTCTCCTGCAGAACTGAATGCTGGAACTGGGCCATGATGGACGAGACCGGCCCCCAGAAAACTGGATCGTAAGCTGTTTAGGGTATTAACGTTAGTAAGGTAAAGTCTCCTTCAAGTTGAACTTGACTCCTACTGACTACTCGGACACGTCTATGTCGTTTTCCTGGCAACAACACAGCAATGTTTTGCCTTTGCCTTCTTCTGAGATTTTTTTTTTTTTTACTTTTCTGTCTAGGTTGTAATTCTGGGATTTCCTAGTAGTCTAATACAGAAGTCTAACACAGACGAGATAACTAGGTCCAAGCCTCCTTAGCTTTTCAAGATCAGCCAACCTTGCCTAGATGATGCCATTAACTCTGCTATGTTAATACCAACTCCTGAAACTGTGTCCAGTAAGCAACTGTTACTCCATTCATTACTTGTGTCTTGTACCAGAGAAATCAAGCTGCTGTATTTTGAACCAACTGCAACTTCCAGACATTTGCAATACTCAATGCAGGCTATATAACCAATATTTATTGCAATCCCACAATTCACTAACTAAACCAGTTTTTAAAAGGTAGCAGACAACATAGGTTGGAGCTTTTTGCCTTCAGAAGCCACAGGGGACTAAATAAGACATCGCATAGTTATGCCATTGCCCTGTTCTCTATCCATTATATACTGTATGGTAGTGTCCCTAACATAGGTCCATTGTTTCCCTTTGCCCTCATTCCCTTAGGCCTTAACTAAAATGATTCCAGGCACTACACCGTGGAAGCAGAGCAAATTATATTGATTTATGCTGTACTCTAATGAAAACATGGATAGAGTTTGGGTTACTTGATTAAATTATTTCAGCCTTGAGTGTATAATCTATACCAAGAGCCCTATGGAAGCCGTGAATAGAACCTACCACTGTTTGTATGTGATAATACTAAAATTAGAAGCTGCTCCAAAATCTGCCTACCCAGCATGCATAAAAAGATCAAAGGATCATCCTTAACAACACCTGTTGTTCCAAGTAAGCTTGTTAAGTAAGTGCCAAAACGAGAAACAGTTGAAGAGCAGATCTCTGACTAATGGATACCATGACCATGCATTGATCTAATGTAGTGAATAAGATGGAACAGACCTTAAGGTTGCATTTCCCAACTTATTTCTGTGAGAATATACATACAGTGGGACTTGAGAGTAATCATGCATGATTAGGTAAAATGGGAGAGGGAAGTAGCCTGACATATGGTTACTTGCAAATAAATTCCTCTCAGTTTCAAGTTGATTTACTTGCAGGAAAATGTGCCTGACTTAAGCTTGCATATCCATTACATGTATCTGCTCACTGCGATGATGACTGATAAACTACCTATGCAAATAATACTAACTCATCATCATAATTATCATCATCATTTTCCCATTCACCACAACAATTTAATGGGGGAAAATATGACCAGTTCTCTCAGAGCACTACTATAGACCTAGCAATGTTCATCATTCTTCCAAGTGCAAATCAATCACAAAATAAAGCAATGGTTATTTTGATTACTTATTAATTACATTATTTTTATTATTACTATTATTATTCAGTTTAAGTACATTTTTACCCAATCATATATTTTTAAAATGTTACTACCTCAAACATGTTGTCAAGTGTAAAGCATAAAGTCAATCTCCTGTCATGTTCCTAAGGACAGAATCTCAAAATGCCCTGTTGTGAGCAAAAGAGTGAATCAGCAGCTGCCAGTTTTTCAAACAACTAGTAAAACACAGAGACAAAGGTGGTGGTGGTGGGCTTTTAGACAAAGATAAAACCTCTGTTTTGGTGCAAGATAAGCTTCTAATGATCAAATGACATTGTAACCAATGGCTTGCAAATACATGAAAACTTGATCTCTCTCTCTCTCTCTCTCTCTCTCTCTCTCTCTCTCTCTCTCTCTCTCTCTCTCTCTCAATGGATAGGGAACTTCACTTTAGAGGTGTGCTGTCTGAAATTGACAAGGCCCAATTATCTTGGAGCTTTATAAAAATCTTGTTTAATACTGATGACCTCTAGTCAATTTCACCCCTGCTAGTTTTGGCTGAGCTATTATAGATGCAAGAAGAGTTGCAATTGACTGTTCAGTAATATCTCCAAGAAGTCAGAGCAGTTAAATAAGGTACCAGTTCCCTTTAGCTGAATGTGTTCAACTATTTGTTATGGATGCTTTAATAAGAATTTCTGTACAAAGCAGGGAGTTGGACTCAGTGGCCTAGATGGCGCCTTCCAACTCTATGATTCTAATTGATACACAAACACATACATATCAAAGCTGCCCCATGAGTTGTGGTTGCATTTTGTACTAGAATGGGAAAGGTTAGAAAAAGAAGTTAGTTGTCTGGAAGTGCCCAGTGTTCAACTGTTTAAACCCATCAGATTATCCAGTAGATAAGGAGTATCACTACTTCCTTGTAGTGACAAAATCTTATTTGGGAAACTTCAATCCTCTTGTCATTCATTTCTAACATTTTGTTGTTAATATAAACACTTGCTGTAGTGACCCAGGAACCTCCTACAGAATCAAGGATGGGCAACCTTCACATGGCCGTAGGCTGCCCTTAACTCTCTTGTGGAGACCAAAGATCACAGAGTAAGTAGCCATATGACACACATGGACTATATCAGGTTTTTAATTCATTTTTCTAGGATTTAAGGTGGGGTCTGATTTTTGAACAATAATAAGCCAACTTTAAGGATAGTTTTCTTTCTGCTATCAAAATAGCAAAAACTAGCAGCACAGATTTTTGGCAATATTGATCAGATCCAGGGTTGAAAAATAAAGGCATTTGGGGGCTGCCAAGTCCAGCCATAAGCCTGACCTCCCACCTTACTATTTTAAAAACCATCTTTTTTCCTGTATTGTATCACACATCTCCAACAATAAGACCCAGGAATCTTCCAGTAATAGGTTCAGGCTTGCTCCTCTAATAATGTGTCAACTCAACTCAATACTATTTGACTGTAATGCTAAAGGGAGGGAGGGGGATTAGTCCTTTCCACAAATTAAATATTTGATTTTACTGATTGCATGGAGGTTAGAGCCCTCCCAATATCCCTGGGCTGACCAAATGGAGTCACTTGTACTCAAAAAGGTTCTTCTGACTAATCAAGAATCCTGCACTGATTCCTTTCCCATCTTCTTCACAGAGGACAGGGAGGCAGGTTTACAAAAAGTGTGAAAGTAGGAGGGTTCATCTTCTCTGTGTGCTCAGCCAGCAAATATACTGAGCACATGGACAGAATTATTATATTTTACTAGGATCAGGGAACTTATCAGAGTCAGGTTCCATAGTGCCCCAAAGGTTGAATACCTGGAGGCAAATCTAAGGTCTTAATGCTTAGAGTGCACCAAACTGAGTGCCAGAGATAGAGGGACAGAGAGATGGATAAGCAGATAGGCTGATGGAGATAATTCTGCTCAGCACTCTTCCACCTTTTCCTTCCCTGTAGATCACTGTTTGCAGGTATGTGGACTTCAAATCCTAGAATTCCACAGCCAGCATGGCTACTGATGAGAATTCTGGGAGTTGACGTCCACACACCTAGAGGTGGATGCCCTACATTAGACAGCAAAAGCCACATATTAAATCTGGTTTTTATCTCAGGGTAGTGGCGACATGATCTGGAGTGAGGAGATTTTTATTCTGTCTGTTCTGTTCTGTTCTGTTCTGTTCTGTTCTGTTCTGTTCTATTCTATTCTATTCTTTTATTTTTTATTTAAAATATTGGTATAGCCACCCAGCTTAAAATCAAACTCTGGGCGGCTTACATCCCCAAAATAAAAACAATACATACAACTGAAACAAAAACAATAAGACGAAAAACCAGTGTTAGTCCCATGCTGTGGACAGATCACTCCCTATTGGTTCTTGAGTTCTCTGGTGCCATACCTCCCTGCAGGGAGACAGGACCTATTTGAATGGTCCACCTCAGGCACCTAATGGATCCTGGGGCTGTGGTACATGGTTGTCTGAGACTTTGGTTATCACTTGGAATGAGAGAGTGACTTTGGCCTTGGACAGGGTCATGCCTATGCAGACTCTCTATGCACATGGATCCAGGAGGGCCCCTGGTTTTCAAATGAGCTCCACCTAACAGATGGCTAAAATGCCACTGGAGAAAGACAAAGCGTATACCCATGATGGAGGAAGGGACCGTGAAGAGGCAGAACTTGCAGAAATGTCTGAATTGATTTGTTTGATTAGGGACGGAACAATAACTACTTTTATATAAGACTGGAAACCCTTTATGGACTTTTTGCTGAAAATTGATAAAAATGAACTGGTGATTTCTGTATTTATTAATATGGGTTGAATATGAGGAGAAGGAAACCATGTTATGTAATTCTGAAGGGGAAAAACAGTTTCAAGTATGTCTATAGCTGCTGCAAAGAAGATTGGAGGTCACTTTTTAAAGTATCTTTTTGTTTTCTTTTTCTTTCTCCTTACTCTCTATTGTTTTCACCAACTTTATCTTTCTTTCTTACTTTTTAAATATTGTTTTGTGTTTATCTTTTAACTCTGTAAACAAAAACTTCTTTAAATATGAATGAATGAATGAATGAATGAATGAATGAATGAATGAATGAATGACAAAGACAAGGGTAGTGAAATGTGGTTATTTTTCCACCCTTATTGTGTCTGCAGAGATCTAACTGGTGGCCCGGTTTAGGGTAACCTGGTCCTGGTCCATAGTGGGTAACACTTGCTCGGTAGGCATCTGTTGGATAAAGTTGTTTGGATTCTCTCAGAGTTTTTGGAATCCAGCTGTACAAGTCCTGTGAAGTTGCCTAAGCACAACTTTGTTGCCTAAGCACAACTTTGCCCCATTAAATGAGAGTTCCAACCTGCTGGCCCTGATGAAGTGGACATTCTTGGAACCCTGAGTTTGGCCACCTGTATTTTAGGTCCTTGTTCCTCTGGTCTCATTAAGCTGTCGTGGGCAGGTGGGCAGGTCCAGGCAGTGGTGAACGCTTCTTTGTGAGAGGGGTGATCCCACTCGCCCTGAAATAGCTGGTTCACTTCCTCCTTAAGAGGCCATTATTGGACCCAGTGGATCTTGACAAGGCTGGATCTAGTCTCCAACCTTCTCATTTTGGGGAAGATAGTTGAGAAGGTGGTTGGCTTACAGCTCCAGAGGGCCCTGGAAGAAGCAGATTATCTGGACCCCTTTCAGTCAGGATTCAGGATTGGCCATCGTACCGAAACAGCACTGATTGCATTTGCTGATGACCTTTGGCAGGCTTGGATTGGAAGTAGTGCATTCATCCTGGCCCTCCTTGATCTCCCAGTGGCCTTTGATACCATTAATCATGGTATCTTTCTGGGCTGATTTAGGGGATTAGGAGTGGGAGGCACTGAATTACAGTGGTTCTTCTCCTTTCTCCAGGGCCGTCTCTAGTCAGACGGAGACTCCTGCTTTGTGGTTCTCCTCTCTCCTTACTTCTATTTAACATCTATGAAGCCACTGGGAGAGGTCATCTGTCAACTTGGGGTGTGATACCAGTACTCTGTTGACACTCAATTTTATATCTCTGCCCTGGGCTGACCAAGCATCCTTTCCCAGTGCCTCTCATAGATAGAGTTGTTCTACAAACCAAACATAGGCTGTTGCCTAAGTAGATCAGATTGTTTTTCCATCTGATATGATACTTTCACTTTCTAATGGGCATTGGCTTTTCATGGCCTCAAGCAGAGATATCTTACTCTTTTACTGGAAAGACCATAGAAACACAGAATGAGCATTCTTTGACTAGGATGGATAGATGAGTGGCTCTCTGTAACAAGGATTTCAGGGCTTAAAGCTGAAAAATGTATGGTCAAGCTGATATGGCCTGAATCATTACTCAGTCTTCCATATGGAAGATACATGAGAGAATAGAGAGCAAAATCTCATATATTACTGTAGTCATAATAGATATAATAAAAAGGGAAAGCAAGCTTGGCATTTATGGTAAAGAGGTGTGGTTGCAAAATTTAATTATAGCTGTCTTTGAACCTATTACTAAGATCACATATGACTCATTCGTAATATTTACTTTCTTTCCATGTGCTTTTGAAATTAACTTGTGAAATAGTGCTTTGTGGATGTTCCTAGCACATTTTGTATTGCCTTAGTTGCCAGCTAAGATTAGTTAATATCTGCCTCCCTACCCTCTCATATGTAACAAAGTATGTAAGAATTTTTTTTCCTTGAATATGTGTCATTCAACATTGAGCCAGGCATTTTCACCTCATGCTCATGTCTGCATTGGTTCTGTTTCCCTTGCAGAGCAAAGTTGCACGCCTCTTGTAGCTCTACAACTCCATCATTGGAACAGCCATTGATCTTCCAACACCCAGTTTTACATTTAGCAGATCTGATCCATTCATGATCTTTTTAGGCTACGGATATATGGTTTAACCAGATAACTAAAATACATTGATTTCAACCACTGAAGGTTAGTTTCTTGTCATTCAAGACATGAGATATCATCTGTTTTAAAAAACTGAATAGAAAAGTGGCCTTGATATGGGAAGACAGACTTGCTGTAAAGGCACTTTATGTTGTTTAGCAAATCAAAGGGCACATGTAATAATTGCTGACAGTACATAAGGCTTACTTATACAGAGGCAGTATACCTTTGAAGGCTGAAGGTGACGACCATCAGTTCAGTATTACTGTATAAGCATTCAGTGTATCTGTCTCACTTCTACTAGCTTCTCGATATGAGCTTTTGTCTGATCAAGCAAGTTAATTATTCTAAATTAAGTTCTTGCATGCATTTCAGTACTGGAATATTTAAGGAATAGCCAATGCATTGGAAAAACAAACCTCGCAGATAAAGAACCAACATGACTTCTGCAAAGGTAAGTCTTGTTTCACTAACCTAGGTTTTTTTGGAGAGTGTTAACAAAGACTAGAGTGACTCTGTATCCTGGGACTTTAAAAAAAAAAATTGATAAACTCTTGTGTCATAGACCTAACTCAGCTGTTGTGGAATAAGAGGATAAGGGCTCTCATGGATTAACAATTAATTTAAAAACTGGAATCAGAGAGTTCGTCCAGATTTGGAAATGCCTTTTAGCTTTTTTCAACTTGGTGACCACTTTGAACATATTTTGTGACTAATAGGCAGCCTAATTCAGATGGGTAAGTAACTAGTAAAGGACAAAGATTATTCAGTTTTTAATTTAATATTTCACTGAGAGCAAAGGATTGATGTTTTTTCCTTCCCAAGGCATTTAAATAAATTAATATTAAATATATTTGTACTGAATTATTCAGACTTCTGCTTTTTACTGTTGCTTGCTGTATATTTTAAATATTGTATATTTTAATTGTTCAAGATTACACGTGTTGATTTTAATGCAGTGCAAGCTGTCCTCAAAAGATCTGGTTTTCTGGGTCAGCAAAGAACAAACAAATAAAATTCATGCCATTGGTCACAACGGAAAGATTACTTCTCATTGCTGCTTTATTAGAAAGTTACTGAGATTTCTTAGAAAATTCCTCTTTAGCTCATTTCTCCTCTGAAACCAGCTGGGTAAAACAGGCCCTTCTTGAGAAATCTGTGCTGTTCTATACTTAAGTCACGGAGGCCAAGAAGATGGAAGGTCTGTGCAAAACATCCAAAAGCGCATTCTTCTATAAGGCTTGGTTACTTTAAAGTCTTTCCCAGATCATCTGCATACGCAGTCACTGCAGCTCACCAACAGTCCCACCAGGAATGTTCTCTATCCATGCTCAATCACATGAGCAGACAATCTGGGAAAAGCCCTCATCTAAAACTCTTAATAAAAAGAAAAAGAGAAAGCCCTCAAAGAACTTGTGGTGAGCCTTCAAGAGGACTAAGTTTCCTCAGTGCTTTCAACTGCATTGTCTTGCACGTGCTAACGTGCTTTTCAAAGAACCCCTTTAAATGCTTTGGATAACCCCAATCTACATTGTATTTACACTACAGCTAGTCCTTGTTTGGCAATCAACATTGGGACCGGCAACTTGGTCATTACACAAAGCACTCACTAAGTGAAATTGCAACTGTGCTTCCTATTTTACTTTAGCAACTTGGTCATTAAGCAAAGCGGTCACTAAATGAAATTGCAACTGGGCTTCCCATTTTACTTCAGCTTTCCTTTGCTTTACAGACCTGTGAAGGTCGTAATGCAAGGATTGGTCGCAAAGTTATTTTTCATCACCATTGTAACTGCAGTTGCTAAATGAGGCAGCCACTAAACAAGGACTACCTGTATTATGATAGGTTAGTCTCACCAAGGTCATTAGCCATCAGCTAGCATCCTCCACAGAAATAGATGTCCTGCAGAAAGTAGATAGGCACTTTTATGGAATTCGGGAGGTGGAGCTGAGGCACTCCACGTATAGCAACTATTTGACATCTAATCCAATGTACTTACATACATAGAGACTGCAAAGGCACATATTAATGAATGGAAATGTTAAATGAGAATCAGTGTGTTGGACTGGCACATGACCCAAGTTCACGTCCACTCTCTGCCTCAAAAGCTGATTAGGTGACTTTGGGTCAGTCACACTCTCTTACACCCACCCATGTCCTCACTGTTGTATGCATGTTTCTGATTGCATGCAAAAAGATGTCCAAATGGTTTCTATGAGGAGAAGCTTCAAAACAGTCAATCCACTATTCATCTAGGAAAGACCTATGAAAGGGCAACTAAAGCCCAGAAGCCCAGAGGCAACAGTTCCTGGAAATGAGGACATGGACACCACAAGTTTCACAGAACTACAGCAATTCAAAGATGAATTTTACCACTGTCAACATGGTGAGATCAGGAAGGTCTAGAGATGGTCTTATATTGTCATATGGAAGGGCTTTTTATCCTAAGATCATTTCAAAGAAAGCCCAAAAAAATGGTCAAACTTGTTTTTGCTGACCACTTAAGGCTGGTATTAGGGAAAAACACATTCCAAATGAGACAAATTCCAAAAGATAGCTGTTTTAATCCATCATAGCAAAAAGGGACAAATCAACTCTTATGTGCTCTCTGAAAGTCAAAATAGATTTTAATTTTAGACTCACAAACACTTACTGTACAAAGAAAATGTATGACATAATAAATCAGTTTAATCTTTAACCCTAACCTAAGTTTCCACTTCTGTGCCAAAGAAATTTCCACCTGCTTAAAGAAGTGCCATTAAAGTATCTATTCTGAGTAGGAAGATATTATCTATTTCCAAAGTTAATAAAGCTAACACTACATCTATGGCCATTACCTTTCCAATGGAAACTGGGGTTCAGCCTCGCAAGATGTAAATTGCTTGTATTTTTGATCAAGACTAATGAAGAGATTGCCTGACCATGAATTTTAGGGTTTTTCCTCATGAAGAAACATGTCTTACTTTGTATTATGTGCAATTTGGAAAGTAGTTAATTTAATTTGTTAGCTACTCAGTTTATCTGCTCAGAAGTGACAGATGCTTGTTTGGAATAAAATGAGTATCAGTCACCTAAAGAGGGAATTTCACTCTTTTAGGATTACTGTTGCACAAATAATTAACTAGTGCAACCCAATTTGACTTTCTTACTTAGTATATTGTCTCAATTTAACCTCCATTTCTGCTAATATTAAAACTATGTTTTCCTTTACTTTTGTTTTTTGCTTACCCAGGAACATACACATTTTACCTAAGGTTGCGGACAAATTTGAAACTCAGCTGGATTTTAGATTTTCATCCTTGTTTGTCCCCAGATTCCTAGGTATGACCTGAATCCTACACAGCATGTAGGAAAGCATAATAACTTAAAACCATAATTCTTCCTCCACCTCACCTCAAATCTCTGACCATGCAGACCATAAATTCAGCCTCAAACCAGTCATTTTTCTTTTCCTCCTCCTTTCCTATCTTTTTCCTAATGAAAAAAAATTAAGATCTCCAAAGTTCATCCACAGATCTTTTAGAATTGTTCTTATAAACTCATTATTAGTTTCAAGATATAATGTGGCACCACTCAACTTACTTTCTACCTGGTTATATAGCAGAGGTGGACTATATTAGTTTCTAGGCATCCACATTGGCAAAAATCCACGCATACATGCATGTGCATGCACCCACACCTAGAGCTTTGGAGAACTGATGGCTGCTATTCTAGCTTACACAGTATGAAGAGAAGTCTACAAAGAAGGTTGCTTTATATTCTGCATCTTTAAACCATAGTTTAGAGAACGAGGGACCAAGTTGATGGCAAAGTCATCATATTAGACTTTCAAGAACACTTTGCAGGTATTACTCAGCTGCTGGAAGGATCTATAGGATTTCCCTCATCGAAGAAAAACTACATTCTTCCAGTAATATCATGACAATATCGTGCCACTGAGAAAAAAGCGGAACTATGAGATCAATGGTTGCGTGCGTGATAGGGGTTCCTATTGCATAACACAGTGGCATCACTACTGACATAATGATGTCTTGCTATTATGGAATACTTCCCCTCCCTTCATAAGCTGCAGCTGTAACACCTTTTAAAAAACAGAATAGTATTATAGGTATTCCATTACAGTAATAGTAGACAACTCCAAGGCTTATATGACCCTCAAGCCCCTTATTTCCAGTTTCATTAACTTCTCCACCCACAACTGTTGAAAACTGATAACTCGTTTTCCCTCCAGCTTTTGTCAGAAAACACATGACACCTGTAGTGTATACACCAATGTTTCTCAACCTTGGCAAGTTTAAGATGAGTGGTCTTCAACTCCCAGAATTCCCCAGCATGGCTGGCTGGGGAATTCCGGGATCTGAAGTCCACACATCTTAAACTTGCCAAGATTGAGAAACACTGATATACACTATCGTAGATTGGCATAGCTTAAAAAAAAAAGGAAAAAATCAACCCCTTGAAAAAGTGAGGGAGAGAGACATAGACAGAAAAAGAATTGGGATTGAGGCTATAGGCCACTAATGTGGTTTAACTTGCCCACTGAAGCCCTCAGGTCTTAAAAAAAACCCAAACCACCACATCCATCAGTTACCCACCACTGCTTCAGCAACTGAGCATTGCATCTTGTTTTATCACATCAACAAAAAGGTTTTTCCTGTTAAAGAAATATTCCTCTAGCAAACCTCTTCTCTTCCTCAGAGCAATCTCTGTCATTTCATAAAGCGTTTTCTCCCTTCCTTCTGCATTCTTTAAGGCTTAGAACTCGTTTTTCTACCATGGCAACATGTATCTGCCCTGCTTAATGATGAAGAGGGAAGGGAGCAAACTGATTTTCCCAACTATCTTTCAACACCCCAGCCTTGGATGTTGGATCAGAGCTCACACTAAAGAAAGAAGATAGGGGAGGGATCATCAGGAAAGGCCAGCTGGATAATGTCAGCCAGCTTTCATAAGCTACCCAGAGCCCTCCCAAGAATGGAAGGACCCTCAATCTACTGTAATTATAGCTCCTGTTCTTACTCTAAGTTCTGGAGCTCCTCTTCTGCTTCGCCATGAATGTGCCGGCAGCTCATCCTCCTTCCGTCTTCCATCTCTGCTATACCCATCCACCACAGCTCCTTTTCAAAGTACCACTCGTCACAGAAAGAAAGATAAGAGAGATGGGAAACAGGTCGGCATCCTTTAGTTTCAGCTTCTTCTGGTTCTTGATAAACAGTAAAGAAACTCTACAAGATGAGCAAACCTCTCTGGAGCCTGTACAGGGCAAATGAGGAAGTGAAAGCAGAGTCCCTCCCTATCTTTGACTAAGTGCCCTCCCTTGCCTCTCTGGTTCAGTGCAGGGAAAAGGGGAAGCTGCCTGGAGAATGCAGCCAGGGCTGTTTCATCGTTTTTTCTGTCCTGCATCACTCACCACTGTTACAATAAACAGGCACAGTAGCCTGAGTGTTAGTCCATAAGGTTACGTGTGCACATTTGCAAGGGGAAATATCTATACTGCAACTGACCTGTTTATGGATACCAAAATGGGCTTTCCTATGTTTATGATTTTATTATTAAGCCAACAATAACTGAATATTCATGGAAGATACAATATCATTCCAGGATTTTTTTTAAAAAAAAATCAGGATGTACTTTTACCATGGAGTAACAGCAAGACTGCGTCATAACTTTTATGTTCTCTCACCCCATGTTTTTCCTACTGTCCAAAGTTTTGTGAGCTGGACTTCAGTCTGAATATAAAGCAACAGAAAGATGTCTTTTCTTTTTCTTCTTTGTTCTTTTTTTAAGAGATGTGGCATCTCTTGAAAGTGGGAAAAGCTTAGTTTAAACTCTTGTTCAGCTGTGAAGCATGATGGACAACTTTGTTCTTGTTTTACTCTTCCTGACTATCTTACGTGCAAGATTGCAGCAAAGACTGAGAGAACATTTCTTACAACCTTGGAAAAATTAACAGCAAGCCTGTGAACTTAAAATGAAGTTACAGGTTTTGTCAGGTTTGCTTCCCCCCTCCCCATTTTTTTTTTCCTGGAAGACCAAAATAACCAGTCAGGCTGGGTCAGGGCAGCTGAGCTGTTGTTTGGGTGCCCCACTGATTCAGCATGGCTCTTGCTTGCATATTACAGGAGCCAAGGGTGGGGGAAGGCACTAGGTTGTGCTGACTTTGCCAATCCAAACAGCAGAGTAAAAAAGACCGCAAGGCAAAGAATCAGTCTGGCAAACCAAAGTGATTTTAGTTGGGAACCAATTTTGCCCCCAAATTAGTATTCACTTGCCTTTTTTGTACCTTTCCAGTTTAATGCTGGAAAAAGGCCTTAGGCCCCTGGTTTCTTTGAGAACATAACTTTCCCTAGCATACCGCTTCCTATGAGACAGACCAGCTGCCCTGACTTGGTGTTTTCTAAGCACTCCATGCCACTCTGATATATATAAGCACAGTTTCTCTCTTAACCTATTGCTCTCTGGTTTTGTCCCCTTGCTTAAGCCTTCCCTTTGGGCTTTGACCCCAACTTTTAATCTCCTGTAGTGCTGACTCACTTTTGATGGTTTCTCTTGTCCTTTGGTTAGACACAGTGGGAAACCATCTCTCCTACATTCAACACATACACAAATATATACAATAAGCCTCCCACGTAGCCAAATAGTATCTGCAAAACAACAGGCAGCAGTCTTGCTACTCGGCAGATCCTTTAACTGGAAATGCTTTCCAGCCTGAGGCTTTCTGGTGTGCAAATATCTGTAATACTGTAATAGAATATAGTTTATTAGCAGCAGGGGACTGACTTCTGTTTCAAAGTCAGTTTATTTTGAGGATTATCCCTCAGAAAGGAAAAAAAGGAGTCTAAGAACTGCCTTTCGAGAATCAGTGCTATGTAAATAGATCCACTGTATAGAAGCATAAGGTTAGAAGAGCTTCAAAGGTCATCTAATCCAATTGCCCACACCATGCAGAATCAGTAATGCAAACAATCTCAATCTGGGTCCTATATGAATGTATTCATCCTGCTCATAATTTCTAGTTGGGCCCTTCTATCCTAGTGTGTTCCTTTGACATCTTTTTGTTCAAGGATGGCAAATGTCACGTCACCCTCAGAGTATTTTCCCTGTTCTGAGAGTACCTTCGCACCAGAAAGTTGGGCCTAAGTGATATGGATGTGAAAGTGGTACTTCTTTTTATATGCAGGTGATTTCCAAAGAGGAAGTAGAAAATATGACAAGTGCCTTTAAATCTGTACATATTGAATTATTTTTATTGGTAATCAAAGCCTCTCCTTATTTATCTTAACTCTAGCTTATTGTTTCCCTGCACACTAACAAAGGCAGTTTATACATCATTCCTGCTGAACCAATGATGTACTTTTCCCCTCTTCTTAGATTCAACAATATTCAGTGTAGAAAGGAATTGTACAAGACAGACAGAAACCATTGATCTGTGTTCAGTGTGGTCTACACAATAACCAGCAGAGCCTCATCAGCAAGATAGCCCATCTTTGACCTGCAGACCACATGCAGCCCCCAACCACCTTTCTGTGACCCCTTTGGGGCTTCCAGGAAACACACTGCCAAAATTGGGTGGCACATAATGAAGGCACATTTTCCTACCAAGGTCTTTTTGGTGGTGGTGGGGAGGTGGGCAAAGGCAGTTCAGCTGAATAGTATTTTTATTTATTTGTTCACTTTTGGTCCTGCCTGTCTTGGGACTTTCAACAATTTCACAACAGAAACAACAGCAAAAGATTTAGAACAACATACAACCCAAACTGCAAACAAGAACAAAAGCATGAGAGAAAAAATAAGAATCACAAAAGGCAATGTTGCTGAAAAGCTTGTTGAAAAGTTTTGTTTTTAATGACTTCCTAAAAGCTGCTAGGAGGGGGTCCGGTCTGATCTCAACAAGGCGTCCATTCCACAGCATCAGCAGTGCCAGAGAAAAACACCACCCTCTAGCTTCAGCTCCCCAACGTCCCAGAAGTGTGAGACAACAAGGAGACCCTCCCTACATGTTCTAACAGTCCAGGCCGAATTCAGTTGGAGATGGTGGTCCCATAGATATCCAGATTCGTAGCCATGAAGAGCTTTATAGCTTCTCAAAATGGAAAGCAAACAAACATATAAATCCCTCCTCACCCACCAGTCCTAGTCCTGCCCACTTGTCTAACATCACAGCATCAGTGCCCTGCCCACCTCAGCTTTTCCCTTCTCCAAAACAGGTGGTAAAAAGACGACAAATGGCATTTAAAGCAAGGTGTCTTAATGTTAGAATGGATTTTATTTTCCTACGTTCTCCATCCTCCTTCCGCCTTGTCTGTGCAGCAGTGGCTCCCTCAGGGAAATCAGGCTCCTTTCTTAGATCTGTGGTTATAGCTCCACCCATAACAAGGGGAAATGGAAGTTACTGCATGAGAGGCTCAGCAGAGAAAACCGTTGATGCAGTTTAGTCAGGCGGGAGAAGTAGAGGAAATAGGCCATTTCTAGCACAGGATATAAAAATAGCTGCCACACAACAAGTTGGTTGTCTGACAAGTTTGCCAGGGGTATGGGAAGAACACTAGGACTATGCTGGTTTGCTCATGTGGTGCTACACTGGTATAACTGCCAGCACTTTGTCCTGAGCTCCTGCCTGCTCTCGTAGGAAGTCTACACAGCCCTTCCAGGAGTCCTTTCTTCTGGGAAAAGTACGTCAAAAAGAAAGGGCCAATTGCCACTTTTAGTACCTCCCTAATACCTAATCAGTATATTCAACCTGATGTAATCCTGCCATGTAAAGGTAGAGTATACTTTAGTTTAGCAGGGATGCCATTTTTGGATGGTGGCAATTACCTAACTTTAGGCATGGTCTTTCTTCCCATTAAATAATAATATCCATAAATATGATACCCTAGCAAATGAGGGGAGATGAAGAGATTATGGAATTGTTTATACTTGTCATAATGAGGGTGGGAAGTCGCTTTTTTGGGGGGGGAGGTTTTTTTATTGTTTTGCTTAGTTTTCTTACACCCTTTTTTCCTTTTTTTTTTTTGCTTGTATTCTTTTATTGTTCTATCTAAAACTTTTAATAAAATTATTGGGGAAAAAATAAATATGATACCCAAGCTATCTGGCAGCATCAAGGTGACCCTTGGCCGATTTCTAAAACTATGCAGGATAGGGCTTGGTTCGTAGTTCTCTGATGGAATACCAGAAGATCTCAAAGCTGTAGGCTAGACTGGAAGTTGTAAAAGCATTCCAGAAAAAGACAGTGGCAAGCCACTTCTGCATCGTTGCCAAAGACAAGACGGAGATATCCAGGAATGAAGACTGGAATTTGCAAAGGAGAATTCAAAGGGGAACAAATGCACACATTTCTTCATGTGCATCCTAAGGCCATAAAGGGCATTCTGTCATATTCTTTTTACTGCAAATATATGCACTGTAGTCACACTGTATCATTCTGAGGAATCGGGTGGACTGTCAGACTGTAAACCAGCTGTTCCATTTTTGAACGTGGCTTTCTATGGAAAAAACAAAACACTCCCTCCCCCACTGCAAGCCCTAGCACAGCTGGCTCTTCCAAGAAAGGTGGGTAGTTTCATGTCAGCAAATATGCTATGTGGACAGAGTGTTTTTTGAATGTAGATGATTCTTCCATCATAAGCATTAATGCTCTGCATCAACCTCCAGCTCCTGCATGTGTAGATGAAGGCTAATAGACCAAGTTCGAAAGAGGAGCTATTTTGGACCGGGAGGATGGCCAACTGCCAAGGAAGAGTACAGTAGAAAATTTCAGTTGGTGGAGCTTGCATAGTATATCACCTCTGCTGAAATCAGCTCTTTCGCATAACTTCTAAAGGGCAGAGTCTCAACAGGTGGCTTCACCTGGTTGCCTTGATCTGGGTTGAGCCACTAAAGCAGGGTAGTTAGAAGGAGACTATCATGGTCTTCCATGGCAGGGGAGGGGTCAAGGAAACAAATGATGTGTATGATCATTAATCATGCAAATCCTGTACCTTACATACTTGTGCCAGTCTTAAGCACTTAGATCATCATAGTGTTTGCATGATTACATCATTACTCATGTATCAGCATTTTGGTGTCATCATGGGTTGCTGCAGACTCCAGTAGAGACAATGAGGGCTGAAGGCTAGACTGGGAAGAGTTCAGGAATGCTCAGCTTGGAGACTTTACTTAAAGATGCAGAAAGCTTGTTGTCTTTTCCATCCTGGCCATTATACTTCAGATACAAGGGATTTTTTTCCTGACCAAAGATGAATATGTCATAAGAATATGTCATAAAGGTGAGATAGTCATAAGTTTGCTCAGACTGTGAGCTTCACAGAGGCAGCTGATGGAGGCAGCCACGTGAGCTATTTTTGGGATCCAAAGAAGGACCCATATAACACCATTGCTCCATGAGCTGCATTAGGTACCGGTTTGCTTCCAGGTCCAATTCAAGGTGTGGTTATCACCTTTAAAGCCCTACATGGCATGGGGCCAGGCTACCTGAGGGACCGCCTCTCTCCCATGATTTCAACCCGTCCCACCCAATCACACAGAGAAGGCGTGCTCCGGACCCCCTTGGCAAAAGAACTCCAACTAGTGGGGTCCAGAAGGCAGACCTTCTCTGCTGTAGCCCCCGCCCTTTGGAACACCTCGCCCCCAGAGGTGAGACAGGCCCCCTCATTCCCGGCCTTTCAGAGGGACTTGAAGACCTGACTCTGCCATCTGGCCTGGGGTGGGGAGGGAGGTCATCAGATGTGGGGTTGGCTAGCCCCCTATAGGCCTGGTGTTGCTTCCATCAGCCTCCTGGATTTTTCCTTTTATTCCTTGTAAATGTGTCCTGTTATAAATTTTAATTGTATATTTATTTATTGTTTTAATATGTTGTAAGCCGTCCAGAGTCCCCCATTGGGAGGAGATGGGCAAGTTTAATAAATAAATAAAATAAATAAATAAATGTTAGAGATTAAACTATAAGTCAGGATGGGCCTAATTTGATTTTTTTTTTTTCCTGGCTTACAATTCACTTTGAGTATAGATATTCTCTTTCTGGATTTATTATTTATTTCATTTTAAGTACTACCTATTTAAAAAAAAAACTCAGCATTTGGATGATTTATAAGCAACTGTTAAATGCTTCTCTGTATCTTATGTTCAGGGTTTTAAAAATCCAACCCACAGTAAGTAATAGGAAACAAAATTTAACTAGAATTAACATATCCAGGTTGCAAAAATCCAGTTGGCCATTAGATGACAACAAACAGTTGTTTTTAATTTCCTTGCTGCAGTCTAGTTATCCATATTTGCAACCCAAATATGGTTGATCTGTTTCCCCTTCTACTGCAATTCCCTAGGAATTCTCTTCTTTAGAAAATCCCTCTTCTGCAATCATGTCTGCTTGAGGAAGAAATCTCCCACAAACGCCAACTGGATTTCCTTGACATGCAAATACTACCTTCAGCAGAGGGATTATCTTTAGTTCACAGTATTATTTAAAACTTAATTTCCTCCTTTGGAACCTGTTCTAATCCCACAAATAGCCAGCCCCTCCCAGCTGATTCAAATAGGTTGAATGAATTTGAATGCATTTACTATTATATCTACTTTGACTCTCAGCCCGGCAATAAAGAAAATAAGTGTACTGATTTTTTTTACACAATTACTGAAAGAATTACAAGACAGTGCTAGTGCAGCAGAGGGAAATGGAAGTCAGGGCCCCGTTAATAGACTAGGTCCATGTGGTTCCTCCTCCCAACTGTTTCTGTAGTGCTCAGCATTTTCTTATTTCCCACTTCTTCCCCTTCTCTTTTCCATTCTGTGCTGTGTCTTTTAAACTGAACATATGTAAGCTTTAACATCCTTTCTGGCTGAAAAACAGAGTAAAAGATTTTAAGTAAAATTAAGGAGTTTTTATCTCTCGTGTCTTCTGACTGCTAGTTGGTGTTCATGGATGCAGTGTGCTAGTCTTCTGCCTATCTGTCCTAGCAGTCAGAAGACACAAAAACTCCTTAATCTCACAACACCTGGACAGATGCAACCACAGTTTCAACTGGGAAACTCTGAGCATCCTAGACCAAGCCAAATCCAAAAACACTAGAGAATTCCTGGAAATTTAGCATTCAGACAAATCAGCCATCAATAGACACATAGAAATAAACCATACTGTACTTTCACACCATTCAAAAGAGACAACAAAAATCTAAGAAGAAAACAAAAAGACCAGAACACATCCCCTCCAGCAGGCAACACCCAGATAAACAGAGAGAACACCAGACAAACAATCAAGCAGAAAACAGTACCCTACTCAAGGAACTACCAAGGAGAAAAACACACTCCCACCAACACTGGCAGAGCAAGCTACTGTATATAAACAGCAAACCCCACATTCACTTGCACCAATGGTGTTACTTGGGTAATGAAATGTCTGCAAGCAAACAGCCAAGCTCAGAGAGCACCAAGGACTCCACAGTTCAACCCTGAGCTCTTCTATTGAAATGAAGATTTACAGAATATTCCAATGGAATATTGTTCAGCCTTTGAAGAAACAAACAAAAAATAATTTAATCACTTTTTGTGCATTGATTTTGTGCTGCCTAGGAGAGTAAAGTTTCCAGATATGAAAAAGAAACATAAACAAGAAAATAAAAGCTAAATAAATGGCACAAGTACTGAAGGGATAAAAGCCTTGTGTCTTGTCATGCAAGGAAGAACTTGCAAACAGTATCCAAAAGGGTGTGTGAGACCCGCAGATTCACACTCTACCCAGCAATCACAGTATAAATCAATGAAGCCTCTCAGCCATCTGGTAGAAGGGTTGTTATTTTCTAAGTGCAACATCAACATTTGCAGAGGATGCTATAATCTTGCATCATCAATGCACTGTTGAGGAAATATTTTTTTTCTTTGCAAAATAAGCAAAAAGGCAGATTCATTGAAACTTAAAGAAAAGCCCTTCAGTTCAACCTGCAGTGATCATCACTACAGTGGTACCTCAGGTTACAAACACCTCTGTTAACGAACTTTTTGGGTTACGACCAGCTCCAGCCGCAAAAATTTACCTCGGTTTGCGAACTCCGCCTCGGGGTACGAGCAGGATACGCAGCCATTTTCCCTCCTGTGGCACAGTCCGTGGCCATTTTTCCGCCCCTGACACGTGGTCCGCGGCCATTTTTCCGCCCCTGACACGTGGTCCGCGGCCATTTTTCCACCCCTGACACGTGGTCCGCAGCCATTTTCCGCCCCTGACACGTGGTCGTAGGGAAGGGGACTCTCCCTCCAAGCAATAGCCACCTCCCTGTCCTCCAAACCAGAACGGATTAACGGTAATTACATTGAACCTTATGGCGAAATTTCCTTCGGGTTGCGGCCAGAGTCATGGAACGAATTAAGTTCGTAAACCGAGGTTCCACTGTATTTGATCGGGGAGATGGACTTTTCTGTGCCTTTGTCAGCTGCAGAAAGTCTTTTAAAAGTTGGTGGAAATGTGCACAAAACCGCATTGTGTGAATTTTAAAATACTATGCATGCTGTTCATATAGTACAAAACAGACGGTGGATGTTATGTGGATGGTGCTACCTTTCAGGAAGGATTTCATTTGTTGGCCTTCTGAACCATATTTAGAGCTGTGACTCCATCCCTGAACATGCAATTCCTAATGTTCAGCATATAATCTCTCCATAGAGCAGTGTTGTCCAAACTTGGCCACTTTAAGATGAGTGGACTTCAACTCCCAGAATTCCCCATGCTGGCTGGGGAATTCTGGGAGTTGATGTCCACTCATCTTAAAGTGGCCAAGTTTGGACAACACTGCCATAGAGTATTCAAAGTACCCTTTTAAACCTGATTATGTGATTTTAGCTCCTTTTATTTTGGTAAGAGGCCACATAATCGCTACTGATATGTGTGAAACCAGAAACCAAGGAGGGAGCAAATGGGAATCTGAAATACCACTGGCATTTCCAGGCCACTGACAGCTTGATTTGTTGCCAGATGCTTATTTAAAGTCCCAAATGCTTCTCCTGGTCATAGCACAAAAGACTTCTAAGAAGAAAAGGGCCTCTATTCCATAAAGGAAATCAGAAGAGTCAAGAGACCTGTTGAATGGTGTCCAGTGCATCATATACTGTATATTCTCTCTTCCCTCCCTTCCTGGAGGGACCTTCTGCCCCTCCACAGTGGTTCATATGAATAATGAATCTCTGTTCTGCTGTCTTCCATTTTGGGTTGAGGTATTTGGGTCATGATAAAAACCAATACTTTGTCACATTAACCCCTGGCTGCACAGCCTATCAGAGTGGTTGTTATAAATAGAGATCCTCTCGAGAGGCATAGTCTTACCTGGAATATCCATGTAGGAATATTAAAAGCTACAATTCATGCTTATCTGTTACTTGGCACTTCTTATTGGTTTTCTTTTTCTCTCTGAGGAGAAAGAGGGAGGAAATGTTTCTTGTACTGCCCTATGATACAATGTGCACTGAGAGTAATACACACTTAGATCCAGAACAATACAACCTTCTATTTCTCCTCTTGTGATCACTAGAATCACCTATCCACCATTAGGAAATATTCTGAAGAATAATGATCTACAGAAGCCACTATATTATCTTTTTTGCAAAAAAGGAGTCCACATTTCTTATCCAAATCTTTTTTTAAAATATCCCACATTTTTAAAAAACAGAATATTCCGTACTGCATTACTTAAGAATAGTTTGAAGCCTTGAGTAACAAACAAATAGCCAGTAATCTTACACTGAGCACTGTTGCATAAAATTGTCCTTTCGGACCACTTATGCTTCTGAGGTTTTGTTCATCTCTTCTCAAACTTGCATTTTCCCTCAAGTTGACTGCTGAGACTACAGTATCCGTCCATCCGTCCATCCGTCCATCCGTCCATCCATATCTATCTATCTATCTATCTATCTATCTATCTATCTATCTATCTATCTATCTATCATCTATCTACCTACTAAAACCAGTTCTCTATATTTTAACATTATTGCAAGCAAAAGAATGGAACTCTACAGAGGCCTGTTCTGATGGCTAGGATCTCTTGCTGGGAAAGATTGAAGGCAAAAGGAGAAGGGTATGGCAGAGGATGAGATGGTCAGATAGCATAACTGAAGCAATGAACATGAAATTGAGCAAACTCTGGGAGGCAGTGAAGGACAGGAAGGCCTGGCGCAATATGGTTCATGGGGTCACGAAGAGTCGGACACGACTAAACGACTGAACAACAACAACAAAGCAATGTTTCCAAGTAAATTTTATCTTGCTGATTGCTGCTATGCTGTCCCACTGGAGAAAGCATTGGCTTTCAGCCAGTGTTGTGCTTTGATGAACACCTACCCACCTCCAACTCTGATGGTTCTATGAAGATGATCCTCATGTACAAGAGGATCATAGCATTACAGATGAAACAGTTGGTGAACCTCTGAAACAGATGAGATGAAGACAGGCTGTAGCTGATACCAAAAATTCATGGATTAGAAGCTGGACATTTAACAGTACAAAAGAAAGACCAGATAAACGCCACAAAGAACAATTTACCATATTATGGGTAGTTAGCTGTCTATCACTTTGTTGTTGTTGTTCAGTCGTTAAGTCGTGTCCGACTTTTCGTGACCCCATGAACCATATCACACCAGGCCTTCCTGTCCTTCACTGCCTCCCTGAGTTTGCTCAGTGTCATGCTCATTGCTTCAAGTGATGCTATCTAACCATCTCATCCTCTGCCGTCCTCTTCTCCTTTTGCCTTCAATCTTTCCCAGCATCAGGGTCTTTTCCAAAAAGTTACCTTGTAGTTCTTCCTTTGATTTGCAGTCTTTAGTGAAATTGAGAATCTGAATCCTCTTCACCTGTTTCTGGATAAAGCCTCACAAAATCTGCTACTAAGAGGTCATTAGGGCCAGCAGCCCAGATGGATATTATGGACTACATTCTCACAGTCCCATATTGCTAGCCATTGTGACTGGACTTCACGAGCATCAGTCCAAAATACCCGGAATATCTTGTGGATACAAAACCAGTAGACAAATCCAATGGACATTTTACTTGTTTCTCATAACATAAGCAGATTATTTCAAGTGTTACCCAATGGAAAAAAAATTAAAGCCTCTCAAATCCCCTTGTTTGCAGTTTTTCCAATGATAGTTATTAATCTTAGGAAGCCTCCAAATAATGTTTCTACAAAGTATTTTTCTTCCTGTTACTCTCTGTATGAATATAAAAGCCATAAGGTGAAATTAGATATATACACAATTCTAGGTTAATTGCCCTATAGAATCAATTTTCAAGGCTGGCCAGTTACTAATGTTTTTAGGCCAAGAGTTTGCTTACAAAGTTGATGTCAGAGAATTGCACAGGAAAATGTTTGATTAATTGGAAGGAAGATAAGAAAGAATGTTTAAAACAGTGGAGATTTCAAATGTGGATAAGAAGAAAAAATATTGCAGGTATGGTTGGTCTTTTGAAGCTTCATCTTGTTTTGGCACATCCATTAAGCAGCACTTTAAACTCATATGTTATAGCTTCCCCAAACACTATATTGGCATCATAGAAACTTTATTTTTTTCTTGTTGGACCTCAGATACTGAGTCCTTCAAGATGAACCATTTCTGCTTAATTGATTAATGTATGCTGACTGCAAAAGTCAATACATATTGAAGGGAAGCTGTTAAATTAACCCAGAACAAATCTGGTGAAGAGGGGAAACTATCTTGTTCTAATTTTTTTCTTTGATGCCCTTGATGCAGCCTAGGAAAGGACCATGAAAAGATGTTTCCACATTGCAAAGTCATAGTTGGCTCAAAGTGGCTTTTTGTTACCTTATTATGCATGGCGTATATTTTGTGACAGGGCTAGAGAGAAAAACTACACATTCAGATCATATACATTGCCACACAGCATCAAAGGTAGAAATCAGGGAGCCTCAAGATCTAGGAGTTTATTATCTTTGGTTCTTGACGGGGTCGCACTACCCCATACAGACCTGGTGCGTAATCTGGGGGTCCTCCTGGACCCATGACTCCTGCTCGAAGAACAGGTGGCAGTCGTGGCTAGGAGGGCCCTTACACAACTTCGTGTTGTGCGGCAGTTATGCCCCTTCGATTGGGAGGCCCTCTGCACAGTCACTCACGCCCTGGTCACCTCCTGGTTGGATTACTGCAATGCGCTGTACATGGGGCTACCCTTGAAGAGTATCCGGAAGCTAGAGTGGACAGTTCTGAATGCCCCCGGGGGGGGCATATAACACCGCTGTTATGCGAGCTGCATTGGTTGCCGGTTTGCTTCCAGGTCCAATTCAAGGTGTTGGTTATCACCTTTAAAGCGTTTCATGACACAGGACCAGGTTATCTGAGAAGCCATCTTGCCCCTGTTATATCAGCCCGCCCCCACTCGGTCCGGCAGAAGGGGCATGCTGCAGACCCCACCAGTCAACTGGTGGGATCTAGGAAGAGGGCCTTTTCTGCCATGGCCCCCGCCACAACCTACCTCCCCACTGTCATGGCCTTCAGGAAGAGCCTGAAATCCTGGCTATGCCAGATGGCCTGGGGGCTGGATGGGAGCTCGCATCGGTGGAAGTGGCTTGTGGGGTAATTGATTCTGACCCCCCTATCATCTTGAATGTTTTTAGTTTTTTATGTATAGGGTTTGCTTTATAGCTTGACCTTTTAATTGATTAATCAATTTTAATTAATTAATATGTATTTTTTAAATTGTTTGTAGGTTTTGTTTTAATTGTGAGCCTTCCAGAGTCACCCGTTGGGGGAGATGGGCAGCATACAAATTAAATAAATAAATAAATAAATAAATAAATAAATAAATAAATAAATAATGCTTTGCATACAGAAGGTCCAAACCACTAGAATCTCCATCTCAAAAGAAATCAGAGAGTGAGTGCCTACACAGGAAGGGTGAAACATTTGAAAACCCTACTCAGCCATGAAAGTAATTGGGAAGGTGATTCTTTCAGCCCAACCTACTTTACAGAAATCTTGTAAGGTAAAAAGGTAGGTGGGGATTCACACAGATCATCCTGCATTCTTCAGAGAAAGGATAGGATAATAAAAGTAAAGGATAGTAAGGATAATAAAGGATAGTACAGTAAGCCTTCCTTGGGAGTGGGGTCTGAGGTGGCTCAGGATGGCCACTATGATGGCCATGGGCCTATCCCAGGTCATTCAGAGCCCAACACGGGACAGTGGTCACACACCCAACCTGGTGTTCCTGTCGGAGCAGTGGATATATGATTTGCAATGGGGGGGGGGCTTTTGGTGTCTTCCTTGTCATAGTCAGATCATGCCCTGATTACCATGGGATTCTCTGGCGCTGCTATCCACTACAGGAAGGCTGGACCCATTCAATTGGTCTGCCTCTGGTGACTGATGGATCCAGAGGGGCTCCAGAGGGAGCTGGGGGTTGTTCCTGCTGGTCTGCTACAAGCTCCATCTGAAACTATGGTCGCTGCCTGGAATAACGGAACAGCTGAGGCTTTGGATCTGATTGCACCTATGTGACCCCTCCTCTCTCGAGGATCCTGTCACTCCCCATGGTTTACAGAGGGGTTGAGAGAGATGAAACGAGAGAAGAGACATTTAGAGTGTCGCTGGTGCTCATCTAAGGATGAACTCAACCAAACACGGGTTAAGGCCACTAGTAAGGCCTACCTTGTGACAATAAGGGTGGTGAAGCATCAGTACTCCTCCACTTTTATTGCATCCACAGGTTGTCGCCCTACAGCCCTGTTCTGGGTGATACAAGCTTTCTTGGGTAAATGGGGCCCTGAGAACCTGTTTCAGGGTCGTGCAGAGTAATTTGCTCAACATCTGTTGGATAAAATCGCTCAGATCCATTTGCAGTTGCTTTGCTGCAGGTCTAGGATGGGGTCTTGCCTGGGAATGGCTTGGATCTGTTGGACCTGAGGAAGTGGACAGGGTCCTTAAGACTGTGAGCTCAGCCACCTGCTCCTTGGATCCCTGCTCCTCCTGGCTTGTGAAAGCAGGCCTGGGGGGTGGGGGTGTTGTGTGGATGGGTTCTAGCAGTGGTGAATTCTTCTTTGAGTTAGGGGGTTGTTCCATTGCCTCTTGAAGAGGCTTTGGTCCACCCCCTCCTCAAGAAGCCATTGCTGGACCCCACAATTCTAGACAATTTTTGTCCAGTATCCAACCTCCCCTTTTTGGGGAACATGATTGAGAAGGTGGTTGTGCAGCAGCTTCAGAGGGCCTTAGATGAAGCAGATTATCTGGATGCTTTTCACTCAGGGTTCAGACCTGGGCATGGAAACAGCATTGGTTGTGCTTTTGGATGATCTCTGGCATGGACGGGATGGTGTCTTACTTGACCTCTTGGCAGCTTCCAATATCATCAACCATGGTATCCTTCTGGACCGACTCAGAGGATTGGGGGTGGGCAGCATGGTGCTGTGTTGGTTCATCTCCATTCTATGGTATCGGTTCCAGTTGGTGGTGATTGGGAAGGAGAGATTCCACCCTCAGCCCCTGATATGTGGGGTGACACAGGGATCAGTGCTCTCTCCTCTCCTATTTAACATCTACATGAGACCTCTGGGTGAGCTCATCCATCAACATGGGGTGTGGTATCATCAGTATGCTGATGATACTCAATTGTACATCTCTGCCCCTGGTAAACTAAGTGATGCTGTGGACGTCCTATCCTGGTGTCTGGAGGCTGTGAAGGTCTGGATGGGGAACAACAGGGTTCAGTTGAACCCTGGCAAGACTGAATGGCTTTGGGTTTTGAATCCCTCTGGTTCTAGGACTTTACCATCTTTGGTATTGGATGGAGTTGCACTGCCCCAAACAGAACTTGTGCGTAATCTGGGGGTCCTCCTGGACTCACGTCTCCTGCTAGATGTGCAGGTAGCAGTTGTGGCTAGGGAGTTTGCACAACTTCGTATTGTGCACCAGTTGTGCCCATTCCTGGATCAGAGGGACCTACTCACGGTCACTCATGCCCTGGTCACCTCTTGGTTAGATTTCTGCAATGCGCTCTACATGGGGCTGCCCCTGAAAAGTATCCAGAAACTTCAGCTGGTGCAAAATGCAGCAGTGTGAGAAGTTATGTGTGCTTCTGGTACAGCACACGTTACACCTCTGCTTCATGAGCTGCATTGGTTCCAGTTTATTTCCAGGTCCAATTCAAGGTGCTGGTGTTGACCTTTAAAGCCCTTCATGGCATAGGATTGGGTTACTTGAGAGACCGCCTCTCCCTGATTTCAATTGCCTGCCCTACCAGATCTGGCAGAGAGGGCACATTATGGGTTCTGATGCCTAGGGAGCTACATTTGGCGGGCCCTAGGTGGCGGGCCTTTTCTGCTGTGGCTCCCATGCTGTGGAATCTTCTTGGAAGTCTCGTCACTGTTGAGCTTCTGGAAGTCCCTCAAGACCTAGTTGTGTCAGCAGACATGGGGACCCCAGAGGATGGGTGATCTAGTGAGGTGGCTCCATTACTTTTAACATCCCTTCGTCTGTTATTTTCTGTTTCACTTGTTTTTTTTATATTTTTAAATACTTTTTAATGTATTTATTGATTGTTTTTTAACCTTGTTGTACACCACCTAGAGTCGCTTGGGTAAAAGGAGATGGGCAGCTAATAAATTGAATAAATAAATAAATAACAAGGGGGAAATTTTATCAATCATTGTTGGCCAGTTCCAGATGTGTGGCATTGCAGAGAATTCTGGAAGGTTGCACATCTGGAAGATCCCAGGGTTGTCAAACACTGTTATAAACAACAATATTTAATTTAATTAAGGAGTTTAAGAAGGGTTTGCAGACCATTATGTAGGTAAACTCTCATTAAGCCACAGTGTGTTTGCTCACTCCTGCAATCCCACTTCAATTCAGCCTGATCCAGAACTAATCAGATCCTGATGCTTTGGTTATTTATTATTGCATAGGCAATAACAGCTGTTCAAGGGCCCCACATGGACAACATGTCCATTTTCTGCCAGCAGGTCAACCAGTCCATCAAGGTGTTGTTGTTTTTTAAATAGATGGCATCTATTCATAGCAATTTCTCGACCCACTTCAGAAGAGTTATAATTAGACTGCATTAAATCCCATTCAAATAAACAAATCACAGATGGTACACAAGCAAGCGAGACCCAAAGTAATTCAACTGGGTAAAAAAGAAAAGGAGTCTTGCCTTCCTTGAAGCTTTGATCTCACTGTTAGAGGTTCGGAAGCCTTTACTCCTGCCTTGTGCAATGAAACTCGTTTG
The DNA here is from genome assembly GCF_059951505.1 of Python bivittatus. Lineage (NCBI taxonomy): Eukaryota > Metazoa > Chordata > Lepidosauria > Squamata > Pythonidae > Python > Python bivittatus. The sequence continues at coordinate 40,866,348 of NW_028277034.1, forward strand.
CTCTGCTCATCAGGGAAGTGTTTGTTTTCATTATATTTGCAATACTGCATGTGGCTATGGCAACATAAAACTGATCAGATTACAGCTCCTTGCTAGCCTGCCCTATTTAAAGCATGCTTGGCCTATTTGTTCTCACCGCTCTAGCTTTCTTTTGTTCAATCCACTGCTCTACACCCATTTGTGTCATTTTCTCTATACAGATATCCAGGGTATCAGTGGGCACAATTGGGTTCTAAGCTATAGGAAGCTCCTTCTCCTGCCACTGTCTGGAGCCTCCTCTGACCCCCACTTTTTTACCACTTTGAAGCAAGAAGCACATGGAAACCATAATGCAAGTCTAATAGTGGAGTCTTTAAAAAAAAAAAATAGAATTTGCCCCCAATAATAAGAAAAAAGACAGACCAATTGGCATCATTGCCCCAGGCACTTTGGCCCATAGACTCCCCCAAAAAGTTGTCCGCTTCCTTTTAAGGTTTGGGATAACAGCTAGCATTGTTGTTGTTGCTGCTGCTGCTGCTATTATCATTATCATTATTATCATCATCATCATCATCCTTGTTATCTTTTGGTTTCTGTTCAAGAGGAGGAGGAAGATTGGACATCAATGAAAGGGACAAGATAATACTTCACATTCTTCTGAAAGAAATACAGAGCAGTTAAAAAGAAAAAGGGAAGAACACAATCATAATTCCTCCCTAAAGTCCATAGAATTATAAATATGCAAACTATTCTTCTGGCAGATGCAAGGATAAAGAGAGCAAAGAAGAGGGAAGGAGCTTGGAAGCAGAGACTGGACTTCCAATACAGTAGGTCAATGGCCAACCCCCAACCTCTGCAAAGCTCCAGCATTGCACTAAATGATTCGTATGGAGCTGCAGCCAAGCTTCCTCAGCTACTCCATGCATGCCAATAACAGTGTGGAATCACAGGGCAGGTTATTGATTCTGGGGTGGTAGCTAAGCCCATTGTAAAAGTTTCCTGAATTTCAGAAGACTTGCCATGAACAAACAGTGTTTTTGTTTACAGCAGCTGAGGTCCTTCTACTAGCCAAGATGATAAACTAATCAGGAACATGAGAGCTTATTGTGTCATACAACTGCAGATCTATGCCTTTTTGTGGACCTTATGCACCAGGATGGTGAAATTCTCCTACATTTTTGCAGGAATTCCTGCATTCCATCTTGTTTGAAAACATCAAGACTAGATATAATAGCCTGTATATTCCTGCTTGGTTTAGCAATTTATGCTAGCTGGAAGAGCCCAGTGGATGTGAATGGGCTACATACTGTATTAATATATTGTAAAACAGAAATGAGAGCTACCAAATCATTCAATTTGAGATTCCTTCTTTTTCTTTTCCTTTTCCTTTTCCTTTTTCTTTCTTTTTCTCTTTCTCTTTCTTTCTTTCTTTCTTTTTTTCCTTCCTTCCTTCCTTCCTTCCTTCCTTCCCTCCCTCCCTCCCTCCCTCCCTCCCTCCCTCTTTCTTTCTTTCTTTCTTTCTTTCTCATAACATGAGACTGTTATGAACCAAATGCAACTTGGCAGAGAGTTTCTGGCAAGTCTACAACTAAAGACTTTACAGTAACTGAATCTGATGTATGAGAATGTTATCCTCAGAGGGATTTATGCTAGCAGGTATCTATTTCATATTTTGCAGGTGATAAATGTTGAACTATAGATTTTGATATATAAATTATCACATCAGTACAGCATAGTTTAAAAGTACAAAATGGCTAGGACTTCTCTGAGAGATGCAAAATAAGATAGCAGTCAACTTCAGGTGGAAATGTGAATTTGGATAGATGTTTTACTTGGTGTCAGGAATACAAATGTTACCCAAGCTCAGTGGCCTGAAAAAAAGAAGGAACAAAGCCTTAGTAAATTTGGCAGATGAAAATAGTCACGAACAAAAACATCAGTTTGTAGGAAGGGAAGATAGAAAAGTTGTGTGTGTGTGTATGTGTGTGTATGTATGCACATACATACAAATAATATTTTAAAGCAGTAATTCCCAATTCCTGTTTACTAAACGATTTCATATAATTTTCTCAAAGAAAGGGTATGTCTGCATTAGCATTTTATTTAACAATTATGTTGATACACTTAAATCAGCTTACATCCCACCTAGTTCATAATGTATGGCATTCCACTTTCCAGTACATTTTATGTGGTTTTTCAGTATGCCTTTCAAAGAATTAGTTTTTTTGTAGCTACTGGAGACTTGGTTTGAAATAGTATCTTGAAATAGTATTTGGTCCCCAAAGCAAGGGTACCCACTTTTAACTCTCTATGGTGACTGCTTATAGAACCTATAACTTTTGCTTCCAACATGAATTGCATTTTTCCTTTGTTCTCTCTACATTCTTCAAATACAGCCAGGGAGAACAACCATGAGAGCCCATGCAAGACAAGTAGAAGAGGAGGAGGCTGATAATGCTGGCAGCAGAGCTGAAGAAAACACAAGCAACATGCAGCTACAATGAAGATGCAATCACTGAAGAGGTAGCTCTTGACTATGTTGTATGGTGCCAATGTGCCTGATAGGCAGATGTGCAGATAAAAACTTTACATAAAATAATATGAATAGGTAACAATACATCTGACATTTTTCAGTGATTTAAGATTATTTATCTAATCTTCATAGCCTTGTAGTATCAGTTAACATGAACAAGCCCAGCAACTAAGATCTTTCCCCACAATGCTGGCTTATCTAGTTCCCAGATCAGGATGAAGCCAGACTTTAGTTTTCATTTGACATTCCAGCTTAAAAGTATTGAGAGTTTGCTACTTAAAATGACAGAAAATATCTTCACAATTTTACAAGGTGTGCAAAATTGATGACATTTCTAGCTTCTTGTGGTAACTAAATCAGGTGATTTATTTCTACTATTGCCACAAATATAGGCATATCCAGAAGTGTGGTCACATCACTTTCTAGCTGTTCATTGGCTGGCATCTGCCACTATTATATATTTTCTGGGTGTTTGCCTTCTTAATTAAGACTGGGTTCAAGCTCCTTTCTTGCTTCCCAGCCCCTTTTTAAAAACAAACTGTTACCTATAAATGCTGTTGCTTCCCCCAACACACTTCCCCTTTTCTTGCCCCCTCCATCCACTCACAGCTATAACATCCCAAGGATGGTTTTACAAAATATGAGACTTGAAGAACTCAGAAAGACAAAAATATTTCCAAATCCCCATAGACTCCTTAATTTTAACAACTTTCAATCATGAAATGTTTTGCCTTCCTTTCCCAGATAAACTACCACCTCCTCAATAAAGTAAAATAAAATAAAATAAGGTAAAAGGAAGGGGACAGAGGATTGAGGTGGATTTGCACAAACTAAAATGGAGCAAAGTTGAAATGATGCAAGTCATAAATGGCATCAGTGTAGTCTATTATGTCCTGTTTTGTGCATGTTTCCTACTATTATTAATATTGATTAAGGAGAAGGGGAACAGAGGGATGAAAGGCAAGGAGAAGATTATTGGCTCACCCATTAATGAGGATAGCACAATTCAACACTGCAGAGCCATGGAAGAGACAACAATCCAGACAACCAAATGTACAACAGCAATGCTTTTTGCCAATAGAAGAGGCAGATAGTGCTTTAAACCAGTAGTGGGGAAATAGTTTTAATGACTGTGCTTCCATGTCACTCTTCTTGTATCTAAACACCTGGATAAGTGTGGATCATACCACTTCACACCCACTGTTTTTTTTACTCAGCCAACATGGCTAGGAAACTGCTGTTGCTAATCAACTTGAAGGTTACGTTTTCCAAAAGTCATCTAGACAACATGTTAGACCAGAGCTAAAATGGGGTGGTGTTTCTGATTCAACACATTTCAGAAACCCAGCCATTGTCTTAGTGATGTTGTATGAATCAGACCATCATGTTAAAACACAATGTGGTTTATTTGTTTGGGCACACTCTATGCAGCATTTGTGTTTGTTAACCCAGATTTGGGGTTTAGCGCTTTCTGTACATCAAACAACTTAGTCCTAAATTAACCTATACCTGCTTGCTAGCTGTGCCAGTCAGAAGAAGCTGGTGGGTACAGTGGGCATGTTGCATATATAAGGCTAGATAAACATGATGTACAAAAGGCTCAGTGGCTTGAGAGGCAGGATATCATTGGAGTGACTGGGTTCGACTCAGCATAAAACTCCATGGGGGATCTCAGCCAATAGTCTTTCCCCAGATTCATTATGTCACAAGCTCATTATGAACATAAAGGCTGCATTTATGTCCAATTAAGGTAAGACAATTGAAAGTTACACTAAATTGAAAGAGCAACTCATTCTCTATCTCCCTCAAAGCTCGGTAACTCCACTTAGGGGCATTAACTTTGCTGCTATGTTCCAGAGGAAGCAACTTCATAAAAAGTGAAGTTGCTTAATAGCCACTTAACCTCTAAATGGGATTTGAGTTCAAAGCAGAAAAAAAAAAAGTTATGTTCATAATAGAGACCAGCCTTCCTAATTTGGTCCATTCCAAGTATGCTACACTCTCTTATCCTGATTGCCCTGCAACCAGTTGTGCAAATAACCATAATCATCTATAAATTATATCTTGGATTCTCCTCTTCCTTAAAATCCCAATGTTGTTATTTCCTGATAATGAGACAAGAAAAACCCGTGTTTAGAACTTTTACTTGAGCTTTCCATGACTGTTAAATGTTACAATATCTCTGGTTGGTTGGTTGGTTGGTTGGTTGGTTGGTTGGTTGGTTATGTGCCATCAAGTCTAGCGACCACATAGATTTTCTCCATGAAGATCTGTCCCTAACCTGGTCTTTCAGGACTTCCAACAGTGCACCTATTGCTACAGTAACTGAGTTCATCCACCTTGCTGTTGGTCACCCTCTTCTTTTTCCTTCCACCTCCCACCATTAGAGCCTTTTCCAGAGAGCTGGGTCTTTGCATAAGTTTGTTTGGGAAAGGGGTTATTCTGAAGGGGGGCATTCCTCATTTGACTGCATTCCTGAAGTCCCTGTCTCTCCCAACAAGTCTTTACCAAGCTTCTTAGGCTATCCACATATTCTTATTTATCAAGATGTACAGGTAGTCCTCGGTTAACAACAGTAATTGGGACCAGAATTTCCATTGTTAAGCAATGCAGTCATAAAGTGCAATGTCACATGACCGCATCGCTTAATGATAGCAATCCTGGCACTCCCTGTTGCCATCATTAAGCCAGGTTTTAGGGTGGTTAAGCAAGTCCCAGGTGGCTTGCAAGCAGGCTGGCAGACAGGTAAGTGGCTGCTGCCAGGTGGGGAAAGTACACGGGTGGCCCATGAGGTGCGGCGTGAGGATGGCGGGGTCAGGGGTGGCTGCTGCTGGGTGGGGGAGAGTGCGAGCAACTTACTGGAGCAACTTGCAACCTTTCCTGACAGCTTCCCCATTGACTTTGCTTGTCAGAAGTTGCAGGAAAGGTTGCAAATGGTGATCACGTGACCATGGGACACTGCAACCTTAGTAAGTGCTGAGCATGCTGGAATGGCTGGAACTCTGAGTACAGGTTGTAAGTACCACTTGTTCAGTGCCACTGTAACTTTGAATGGCCATTGAATGAGTGGTTGTTAAACGAGGACTACTTGTATATGTTTTTTTCTTATTGTTATTTGCTTTTTTTAATGGGAAGGTCTCCCACTCTAAGATGTTCATTGAGGAACAAAAATGCTAAAGGCTAAGATTTCCTCAAATCAGGCTCAATTCCTGGTGCCTTTATGGATACATCCATGCACTTTCTTTGGCCATGGTAAGGAAGTGATTTGCCACTGCCTTTTCTGGGATATTTGTTTCAACTTCCCAATCTAATCTACAGACATGGAATTTCTGGGGAGGGAGACTCTAAACAATGACCATCAGGTGCTGCCACTTACTAAGATAAGCCCCAGTCACCAATGGAAGGCTTTGTGGTCTTAATTTGAATACATTGGAGACATCTGGAAGACCCCAGATAGTCTGTCACGTGCTAGGAATGGAAATGTTAGTGGCTATGTTTTGAATGTTGAATGCATTTGGGATGAATGTTCTGTTCTTTGTATGGCTAATGGTTTGTATGGCAAGGCTGACATGGTTATTCTCAGTTTCCTGTGGTTCTCCAAGTCACGTTCAGGATAATTCAGAATTGTTGAACCATGGTAGGTGAACTTGGTAGGTAGAAGACTTTAGTCTTTCTGAATATACAGACAAATTTTGTGGCTGTCTATAAATATAAATATATCTATAAATCTATAAATATATTATAAAAGTGTCGTTTATAAATATTATAAATATTATATTATATTTATATAATATAATATATAATATAATAAATATTATATTATAAAAGTGTCTATAAATATATCATAAAAGTGTCTTTAGTAAATGGCTTAGAAAAATTCTTAATCAGCAATGCCTGTTCTTTTTGTTCTTTGGTTTACCATGCCAGGCCTGCCATGTTTGTTTATCCCAATGGATTCATAGTCACTCACTGAAGATTGTTATTTATACAGCCCTTCACTTTTACTGAGCAGAAGTAGGAAGAGATAACAAAGACCATAGGAAGGTATAAGACAGGTGGCTAGATTATTCATTTTATGGTGGGAGGTTGAGTTGGAGCAAGGTGTTTCATAGACCTGAAATGAGACTGAGAAATGACAAGGTTAATCAGCAGAAATCAGCTAAGATGAGTGAGATAGCTAAGGAAACTTTGATGGGCCAAAGCTACTGTAACTAATAAAGCACACACTTTGAATAAAAACTGTTAACTAAGGATCTATAGTAAAACAGCAATATGAGAATGAATTGCAAGACTTGGGTACAACTGCCAAAGAAAGAAGGCTTATTAGAATATATTTTTTGTTCAAGGGATGAACAAACAAGCCAGTGAAAAATTACAAGCAATGGGGCTGAGGAAGCAGGAAGGTTAGCTCCAGGCCCCAAACCTATCAGTACTGAGAATGGCTGCTATGGTTTCTCACAAGCCCGTAAACATGGGATAGCTGGTTGCCATCCCAGTTTGCCACTTGGGGAACCAGATCAAGAACTTGATAAATACAATGAAAGAAATCTCTGGAATGAAGGGCATTCAAAAGAAATACCCATGAATCCTTAATCTTCAAGCAAAAACACTGAAAAGAGTTAGTAGTGTAGTGTATACTTCTGTATGTGATAGCTGCACCATTTGATTCATCCACAAGGGTCACGCCTTGTGACCCTTTTGTGTCTTTTATTCATTTTGGATTCCACAATTTTGGGTGCTCATACACAAAATCCTTTCTTTATGTTACAGAACAGCACAGTGTGCATTTTCAGCAAAACCAGAACTTAAAGACCGAACCTAAATATTTTTCTGAGCACAGTTCAAGTGGATTTGCAGGTGGAGAAGCCATTCTTTGAAATGTATAAGTGGATACTTCCCATCACCTTTTCCCCTTTCCCTTTAAAATGTAAAGTAAGCCAAGGCCAAGTCATATGAACCCCTATTAATTCCAAGCTATGGGTAGATTGTTTCTGATGAAGCATGTATTTTTACCCTCTACTCATTTTGAACTGATGTGTCACCTGGCCATGTGGCAGAGCAATCACTCAGCCTCTTCACTGCGGGCTCACTGTAAGACTCAATGCAGTTCAGGCTCCGAACCCTCGATAAAATGCAAAAGGTTAGGGGAATGGATCTCCGCTAATGCTAATGGGAAACTGAATTTTCAGTAGTGTATTTAATTCAATATCCATCATCAAGCTGCAGGCTCAAGGGGCATTCCAAACAATTTGGCATCAGTAGTTATATTCTGGTCAGACTGACTTGTCAGCAGAAATATCTAAATATGGTTTTGTTCCCAAAGCTACACACACACACACACACATGCCAATGCACTTAATGGCTGTCAACTACCAATAAAATGTCAATAACCTAATAAGGTATGTTTCAGTGGACAATTTCACCGGCTCATAACCATTTCCCTTTGTTGAAGTTTGGTGCAGCTTTTGAGGGAAAGAGTTTTCCTCTGGGAGATCACAGAAAAATAATGGAATAAAGATCATTTGCATATGAACACGTGGAGCAATTCTTACTGGCATTGGCAGAAATGTGCAGGCAACGTTTATTTCAGAATACATCTGAATAAAAGCTGGATTCAAAATGGGGGGGGGGGAGGGAATCCAAGGGGATGAAATAACAATGTTAAAAACATTTCATATATATATATATATATAGTGTTGTCACACTCTAATTGGAGCGTATTCTTGTTCCAATTTTTACCAAAACTCTATAAAGTAGGCTGATACTATTGCATCCCTATGGTAAACAGGAGAAGAGTACTGTGGCCAGAGACAGATGGGAAATTTTGCCTACAGCCATTTGCTAAATTCATGGCAGAAACAGACTCAGACCTGGGACCTGCATAGCTCAGTTGCTTCTTCACCACTCTACTACAGCCATTGACTTATGACATATTACAGAAAAGACATCTGTTCAGGGCTTTGCATTGGCCTTAATGCAGCAGTCAGATTATTTGAGAGACATGTAACAAGGCATAGATCCACAGCCTCAACCCCTTATTTACTCCGTTTAATGTGAATAATGGTCTCTTTTCCAAAAATAGCTGCAATCTATTTTTAAATTTTAAAAATAGTCATAATCTTAGTCCTACACCAACCACTCCAGGTGGAGCACCAAACAAATAAATCTGTTTATTCCATCATTGTAGCTTCCACAAAAACACAGGGAATGTGGCAGTACCTCCATGCCCCAAAGGCTGCATTCCAGGAGTGACATGTAATTGTTATTAAGAGACATTTCCATCTAGAAGCAGAAAAAGAGGCGCCTCAGGTGGATTGAAGGAGAGCAATTCTGACCTCTGATTTATGGCTTTCCACCAATGGAAAATATTGTTCTTCTTTTGATATTAATTCTTTATTTATTTTTTAAAAATTCTACCAATCACTTATCAGCACTAATACCTTTTCCTGTTGTTTTATTGGAAAACCAGTTGTTTTTATAGAGTCTTGCTGTTTCAAATGTAATCTCTTATTCCTCTATTCTGTTTTTTAATTTTAATTGCAATTATTTATTCATGATTTATTTTTCATTACTTTTATTCATGTCAAATTATTTATAAATCAAACTGGAACTTGTTCACCACCTTAAACAAGGGAGGTATATTAGATTCTTATTTCTACCAAAATACTGCTCAATGAAGCTAACAATATAATGTAAAAATTAAAATAACAAGTTACAGTATAATTAAAATCCAACAATAAAAGTGCATTGACTAAAAACAATAATAGCAAATCCTCTCTTTTGATGTAGATATATGGATCATAGATATAATTACATGCACAAGTGAGCACATTAAATAAATCCATTTGGATTATAATAATGAATAATATACAAAAGCAGCTGCCGCACAAGTTCTTGCCTGTTGCTTCTTCTCTTTCACCTTCCTCCAACCTTGAATTAGTTAAAAAAGAGAATTCAATCACACTCCTAATATTGAAACCTGGCTCTTTTCAGCAGAAGCCACTAGTTATACTAAAATTACAAAGTAAAGCTCAGTTCAACTGACTGCTTCCTTATTTTATTAATGTTCTCACATCCTTGATGTTGTCTTGCTCTGTTATGTCTACTACTATTGCTGTTAATAACAATTTTAGCCATCTCATCTAAAAATATTCAATGAAACCAGAGTTACAGCAATCATAAATTTTCAGAAGGATTTGCTCATGAATTTAGCAAAACAAACTTAACATATTCTCTCTCAATTAAGTTAATGAGACTTAACATTCCATAGCTATCAAAAAAAAAAAAAGAACTGTTTTCATTTCTTCTTTGACAAACAGGGTGTTTTATGAGCCATTGGGAACCTAATTTTCTGTGTAAATTCATGTAATTATGTCACTAAGAGGAATGGTATGGGCTTTTTATTTCAAAGCCTACACTCCTGCACAACTGTGCAAGTATTTACTGGATTTTTAATAAGAAATAATTGGCAATTGCCACCATAACCCCTAATTTTTTCTGCAATTTTGACACTATAGTTATAGATGCACTCTCATTAAATATGCATATAATGAGCACACTTGATTTTAATGGTGTTTGTACTTTTTCTACAGTGTATGGAATGTAAGGGTATTATAAACCCCACAGAAGCTATCCTGATGTGTTTACTTGCAGCCTTAGAACAACAATTATTGGTAAAAAAAAAACAAAAAACTGACAAAATGATGCCTGAGAAGCCATAATGGCTCTAGTACAGATTTTTCTGAGAAATCCCTAGTAGACCTATCACCAGGCCAAACTGTAATTTCCAGTACTCCTAGTTTATCCCAGAGGATAACAGTCTGCTTGCATAAAATTAATGTGGGTTGGTACTGGAGATGCAAAAATGCTGGCTGCTGATGTAAATGCCAAAGTATGGGACTAGAGAAGATGGATTTTCAATCATGTGACTCAAAGAAAGAAAAATCAGCATTTTGATCTGTGGCTATCATTCTGCCTAAGCTGCAGAGCTAACAGCCTGCCAGAGTCATCAGCTATAGCCTTTCTTGGAGGGAGGCAGAAGAGTTAGTGTCCTACCCTGCTGTTGAAATGTGAAAGAGATTGAAAGAGGACACACCTGTTGTGGTTGGAAAGTACCATGGTGCACAAATGAATAAGGGTCGGGCATCTGGCAAATGCACTGCACGCCTGACCTCCCTCTTGATTATCCCATTGCCAAGTGCAGGCTAAAGTGGATTAGGGAAAGGAGAGAAGCTGTAGGAGAAAACAAGGCCAAAAGATCTCCAGCTGTAAGAAGCACAAGGGAACAGCAGCTTTCTGCAAGAGCATGAGCCACCCTTATGTAGCCTTCTGGAGGGAAATGTGGCCGGCTGTGGACTTTGCAATGTGTGGGTTACTGGCTTGCATGTTACAATTTCCTGTGCATGTGCTTTGTACAATCTATACTTGCAGCCATTGGAGCAAAAAGAAGTGAGTGCACACACAGGAAAACAGAACTGTATCTACAAAGCTGCATGGATGTGAAGTGTGGCGGCCCTTAACACAGAAAAATTGGCTTAAAATTTGTCATGGTGGCCAAAACTGGTTATCAAAATTCATTTATAGTCCGCCCAGCCATCTTTTGATCTCCTAGGCTCAGAGAAGCAAACACCCACATTGTTCCTTCTGTGTGACTGATAGTCTGTAAAATAAGAATAAAAGAATGCATCCAAAGTTTTACAAATTATCTGCTTAGTCATATCGTCAGTCCATGCAGAGTTGGGATAAGTGAAAGTGCAATCTCTGGAAATAGCAGAATTGCCACTTGTACAACCCTCCCCACCCCAGAGTCGTCACTAAAACCTCCACTGTAATTCATAAAATGGTAATTGAACAGAAATATAAAACCTGAATATGCATTAAATAGAAACTACGGAAGTTATAAACCAAAATCAAATGGTTGAAAATACATTGCAAAACACAATAAGAAAAATCATGCTAGCTCGAAACTTGGGGCACATTTAGCCTTCCATTCTGTTCCCAGTAAACACATGCAGGATATGAGAACAATAACTCCCCCCCCCCACACCTCCATCCATGTTCCCCAGCTATGTTTTTGATTATTTATTCATTTCATTTCTTTCTTTGCCCCTTGTAAGAGCCCAGGGTACTATACAGTACATCATTGAACCGTAATGAAAACATTCTGTAAAAACAATATGGACCCCTTTTTCCTCCCAACACACGTAAATACACATTAATAACTGAAAATGATTGAAAAAGCATTGTGATAGCATTTTTTCTCCTCGAATCTGAGTTTTAGAATGCAAGGCATGGATTTTAAGTTACAAGGGGGCAGATTCCAACTGAATTTTAAATCTGCATTTATGTCTCCTCCTTTATTTATATTTTTATTTATCTTGTTCTATGCCAAAAAAGGCTTCAATGCTGTAGCTTTGCCACACACCAAAATCTTTCACTTACAGTTTATTTATTTATTTATTAAACCAATTTATATAGCTGCCCATCTCACCACAGGCATCTCTGGGCGGCATACAACAAAGCTAAAAGCAGTCAATAAATACATTCAAAATATATAAAATGGAATAAAACAGAGAATAAAAGGAAGTTAAAAAATAAAGGAGCCGCCTCACTAATTCCCCCATCCCCTGGGGTCCCCAGGCCTGCTGGCATAACCAAGTCTTCAGGGACCTCCAGAAGCTCAACAATGACGAGGCCAACCTCACCTCGGGGGGAGAAGATTCCACAGTGCAGGTGCCACAGCAGAAAAGGCCCGCTGCCAGGGGCCTGCCAAATGTATCTCCCTGGGTGACAGAACCTGTAACATGCCCTCTCTGCTGGATCTGGTAGGACGGGCAGATGAAATCGGGGAGAGGAGGTCCCTCAGATAGCCCGGCCCCATGCCATGAAGGGCTTTAAAGGTCAACACCAGCACCTTGAATTGGACCTGGAAACAAACTGGTAACCAATGCGGCTCGCGAAGCAGACGTGTAATGTGTGTTCTACAGTTATTATTTTCTATACCTTTCCTGGCTATCTATCTATCTATCTATCTATCTATCTATCTATCTATCTATCTATCTATCTATCTTATATCAGAATACTACTCAATATTCCAGGTGTGGTCACAACATGGACCTGTATAAAGATTTTTAACGGTAGATAGGTATTTGGCAATTAATTTGAATCTTCTGCATTAGATAATATTAAAATAATATACAGCAATGAGTGAAAATTACCTCGTCCATATTTATTTATTTATTAGATTTATATTCTACCTCGCCTTCAGGAACTCAGGGTGACATACAAAGCATTCCCTCCCCCTATTCCCCCCCCCAAAAAAACCCCTGTGAAGTAGGTTGGGCTGAACGAGAGTGACTGGCCCAAAATCAACCAGGGACCTTCCATGACTGAGAGTGCACTTGAACCTTGATCTCTTTGTGCCAGCCCATCACCAGAACCACTACAACACACTATTGTGGATTTTATTATCTATTTATTTACTGCTGTTAGACAATTCATAAATCAATCAACATTTTGACTTGAATAATTTACAATAGCAATAGTGTTAGATCTCAAATACTTTTTGAAAAAGTTAACTAGATAGATAACTAGATAGCGATAGAGAGATAGAGCCAATTTAGAAATATTTATGGAAGAAATCTAATTATAACTCAATATGTATGATGTGTGTGTGCATGCGTGCATGATTATGTATCTCTCTCTCTCGCAACAGATTGCAAACAGTTCACAATGATATTTATTACACTCATCTATATATAGCAAATCCAGTTTCATGAAGGCTTTGCTCTGAGGCTTTTTTAAATTTATCCTTTCAGCACCATGTGATGGAGAGCACTATTTTCCCCACAAGTCAAGGAAGAAATATAAGCTAGATTTGTAGTACATGAACTTTAGGTATTATAACCAAACCCAAACCAAAAATAGTAGAGTAGCTTTTAACTTGGCAGTGTAAATTCTAACTTTGAATAAATAAACAAACAAACAAACAATTGCTGAATGTGAAATAATGTTTTATGGTGGCAAATCTGTTTATGGATCTGCACCTTTAATCCTCCCTTCCAAAAATTTCTGTTGAGTACTGAAGTCAAGTATGTATGTTTATGCTTCTTTTGGAAACGGTAGGCAAAAGGAGATGTTTTCATGTTAGATGCAAGTGGAAAATCTAGACCCAAACAGACAGAACAAACAGCTATATGATCCCTGAGTCCTAATATCAAATTTTCATATATCATATAGCTTCTTCTTGGCATAACAGCATGAAAATCTAGACCCATGACTCTGAATTATACTAGGATGGATTCATTCTGTTTAGTATGAACAATATGTAATCATTAAATACATGTCACATATGCATCAAATCAGTATATTCTCTTGCATACATAGCTTCTGTGTCTGCAGTTTCTTCTATTAGGTTTTTGAAGCAGGGCAAACATATTTCATTTGTTTTATTCCATTTGTGCCTTCAGACATACTCCAACCCTATCTACAATCCTGACTTGATCCATCATTTTAACTCTTCCAGCCTAACCTATCCCCACCACTGCCAGCCTGACCTTTCTACTTTGCTCATGCCTTCTCCTTCCCTTTGAAAGGCAGGGCTACACAAAACTGGCAGAAGCTGATCCTGCCAGCGGTATTAGCTTCCATTTCATTTGTACCACATCTTGCCTCTTCGGCCATTCATCCAATATGTATCTTCAGTAATATGGAAAGGTGCTTATTAGTGAAGTATTAGTCTCCTATCAAACCACTTTTTGAGTTGTTGCATTGACTGCATTTTTCCAATTCATCCAGCAAAGTGAGAGAACGTAGGTGATGGTACCATGTTCTTCTGCAAGAGAAATAGATGGTATAAGGCAGACGGTTTCCTTTCATTCAGTCCCACCTTCCAATTTCATTCTGCTGTTGGGTCAAGATGGGGAAGTGGGCTGGCTTCAACCTCTATAGGCATATTCTAGCTTCTGACATCTACCAGGAATTAAAATGTGAAGGTTGGATATTGTGGGATTAAGGATTGTAGACACATATGTGGGTGTATTATTACAATCTATTGTCAATTGCCTTGTGATTTACCTCATACATTTAAATCAATACATTCAGTAGAGGACAGTGCTAAAATATTGTGATGAAGGTAAGACAAGTCACACCACAGATATCCTATAAGATGAGCTGGGCATCAGCAAAATCAGCCAACAATTTAAATGTACTACAAGCTTCTTATGAGAAGGGGCGGGACTTCACTGCTCCTTGCAAGATGTGGCGAAGGATATGAACCAGAGCAGTAAATGAGTAGCAGTCCAACAATCAAATGACAAAGAAGTGGGCCAAATTCCTGCAACTAGAATGAATGGGTAGCTGTTCCAAGTGCATTGGGATGGAAAGTTTCCATAGCCATTTGCTAGATATCACTACACCTAACCTCACTTTTTAAAAAATTCCCTCAAATTTGTCTCAATTCCTTGGAAGTTTTGTTTTGTTTGCAACAGTAAGGCTATTGTTTGCTATTACATTCTTTCAGGATTATATTTTTGTACCTCCCAGTCTAAATTTAAGACTTTTTCTGATGGTTTTCCATCCAAGTACTAACCAGATATGACCTTGCTTAGCATTGTAAGATCAGCCAAGATCAACTAGGTGCTGTTACCTGTTGAGTTCCTAATCATACTCCTTCTGTCAAAGCTATAATACTTCTTTTATTACCCTGTTAACATGGCCTTGGTTCCAAGAAAAGGAAAAATGACTTTGAAGCACTAGAAAAATGTTTTATCCCTGCTAGAAAAGCCACTAATTTCCTCCAGTATCACACTGGAATAAGTAAAACACCTGGGAATAGGTAAAAAATAGCTGAGAGCTACAATATAATGATAGCAAGACAGACTGACTTAACATTCCATATTAATCATTTTTAAGCCTTTAAATCAAATTAGCAGCACTATTATCTTAAATGGATAACAACATTTCTGGTGCATTCAGTGTTCACAAGCTTCTAAGAAAAATCATAATTTTATGACAAATTAAATTTACATTAATTTATATTGAAGTCAGACATTCCTGGTTGGATTACGTTTTCTACTCAGTTTTGATAAAGATGGCATTTTCATGTATCTCCATCAATATTGTATATTCCATTTTTTCAATTCATTCAGCAAAGTGAGAGAACATAGGAAATTGTACCATGTTCTTCTGCAAGAGAAATAGATGGTATAAGGCAGACCGTTTCCTTTCATTCAGTCCCACCTTCCAATTTCATTCTGCTGTTGGGTCAAGATGGGGAAGTGGGCTCACTTCAACCTCTGTAGGCATATTCTAGCCTTTGACATCTACCAGGAATTAACAGTCAGGAATTAACAGTGAGGTGGCCTTAAAATGCTGTTATGTATTATGCAGAGAGAGGGAAAGACTGTCAACACTACCATAATTTCCAAATTGTAAGATAAAATGCAAATGAATGTATTTTATGAAAGAAAATAATGTTTATATGATTTGTTGAAATAAATGAGAAATCCAGGACAAGAAGTCTTTTTGGTTCACCACTGACCGTGGACATTCTCACTAAACTTTTGATGTCTAGCCTTTTTCTGCAGTACCCTCTGTAGAAAAGCAAGATTGCCTCCCAAACTAGGCTTTATGGAAAATGTGCTTTCCTGTCTTCCTGTCCTTGATGTATTTTAAAATTAGATCCTATTAACAGAAATTATAAACATTGCATCACACACTCACAAAAATAGATGCATCATTAATCTCAGCAAAAGTTTTATAATTTGCAGTGCATTTTATAAACTGCAGTGTAAAAAACATTTTATAAATACTGTTTGAAACATGTCATATTTCAAAAAAGCCAGTATCTGGATTCTTTTAATCAGTCCTATCAGGAACCTAGCTCAATGACAGAGTACATATTTTGCAGGTAGGAGCTCCCAGGGTCAGTCTCTTTCATTCTCTAGGGAAGGTTGGGAAAGTCCCATTCTAAAACTTCAAAAACTTTGGCGAGCCAGTGTAAGGCAAATTTTCTAATTATAGTCCATCTGTCTATTCAGATGGTCCTCAGAATGGTTAAAGAACTGTAGCTAATTTTCTATTATCTTTTTCTATTTAACTATTTTCTATTTTGGAACTGCAGTCAATTTTTTTCTATGAAGTTCAAGATTGTTGAGATGATTACCAGATTACTAGATAATCTACTATGGTCTATGGTCCTTTGGCCAAGGCATTATTAAATTTATCCAATTTAATAAAACTTTGGCCAAGGGACCAAGTGCAGTCTACCTTAATATTAGCAGTTAGGAGACCTTCTCCAGTGTCTTGGTCTAGGCCTCATGAATGTAATGGTATCATTTGGCTAGTTTTATCTTAGTGCTATGGAAGAAATATTGAAAGAATATTAATGAGATTTATTAGTGACTTATTGAGACCAACGGCAATTTCCAAAAGGTCTCCAATAAGAATAACACTGAGATTTTTAACTCAGTGACTCAGTTCATAACATCGCATTAGCTCACACACTTGCCATAATGTGGTTTATTTGGTTCTGACTGAGCATGTTGGATTTAGTTCTTGTGATTTATTACCCATGGTTTATGATTTAGTATGATGTCCCAACCAATATAAGGTAGCTTCATGCATTCAAACTATTTGCCCCATCCAATCCCAAATTTTTAGGGTTCTACTAGATTTCTACCTCATTGAAATAATATTTTTCTGGCAGCTCCTCTGCTTTTATAATAGAAGACTTTGTTCAAGTTCTAAAATTTATGTCCAAACAGAGAATTACTTGTATTCAGAACCAGTTTTCACATGCTGCGTATGTTTGAACAGTTTTCTCCTTGAATTTCAGTAAAGCCAGTTTTTTCTATAATTATTCTATACCAATGGCAGTGTAAATTCTAGATGGGCATTGTAAAGATTGTTTTAATATCAGAGTTGCAGGTGTTTATTTCTTAATGTGTTTGGTGAAAAGGTGAAGCAGTTGTCCTGCTTTCTTTATACGATATTTCTTCTTAAACTAAAGACAGTGTAAAGAGGAAAATGTAAAAGGTTAACCATTTCATAACTTCATCCTGCCTCAGTCAGCATATTTCCCAGCAGCACCTGGCATGATGGTGTGACCTGATTAAGGAGCAGGACAGCACTTTTTAAATGTGTTATTTCGCAAGTACTTTTGCTCCTGATGCTAACAGGGTTCAGTTACATGACCGTACGTTGCACACTATAATAGTTTGCCAGAACTTGATCCATACTCATCCTGGAGAGGAAACACAGCCTCCCATTCTAAGGGGCAATTTAAAGCCTCTAAATCCTTTTAATCTCACTCAGGTTAAGGTCTTGAAACTTGTCCAGGTTTATAGTTCCACTTCTTGGAATAGGGTCTTGTTTGCAGCGAAAGTCAAATTTAAGAAGGTTGACACTTAATAAGAATAAAATGAGATATGTTGATCAAGATGTCATCCAGAAAGCTACAGAGAGATTTCTTTTTTCCAGGTAGGGTCTTAGACTCATAAATGTCTTGACTCTGAGATGTAGATGTTCAGGATTTCTTAAACAGAAAGGATAATCCAAACAAAGTTATTTACCACTAATTTCTGAACTACACATCAGATTGAGAATGACAGGAATGAGACAGTAAAGTACAACCTTAGTAAAATTGTGAACATTTCTAATGCAGATAAAGGCTTATCATTTGTTGGTGTATAAATGATTTTAATTCAAAATTATATAAATTATCCATTATTAAATTCCAATGAAGTTCTCCTCTAGGACACCTATAGCAGTAACTGAAACATGCCACAATAAGTAACTTATCTTGTATCTTTGTATTATTTTTCTCATTTCCAGTTTCAGTTCATAAATGAAATTGTCCCAGTGACAAATATATAAGCCAATTTTCAGTAACCACTAATAATGTCCAACCATATGCAATGATTGTGGCTTCAATACATTCTCCACCCATTTATTGTTATTGTTGCTGTAATTTAATAAGGATGTTACAAACACTCTGCTGCTGAAGATGTAACTCAGGAGTTGGGATATTAAACCATGTGGTTTGATCTTGTTCTGCTGTTATATTTTGGGCTGACATTAACAGTCATTGTTAATATGATTCTGGATCAATTGATGTATGCTAAAAATGAGTATGTTGTTTTTGGCCATAACCCAGATAACTCGACTTAATCAAGAACTGTGAATTTTTTTGAGGGAGTTGACTGATGGTGGCACACTAAAATAAAATAAAATAATTATTATATAAGAGTTGAATGAAAACTAATGCCTCAAATATTTTGAATTGCCAACAGGTGACAGTACTGATATACTAGAAGCTCTGACATGTTCTTTGGCATCTCTTCTTTCATTTCTGTTAATGGGAAGTTGCTGTAATAAAAAGTTTTGTTGCTATTATTCATGAAATGGAACTCTGCAGTGAGTACTCATTAGTGCACTTTAAACAATGTACCATGATTGAATTTTTGACTGCTAAGAGTCCCTCTGACTGAATCCACTGGTGAATGCAGATTGTTTATGGTGATGACTGTGCTGAACTGAGTACTCTGTATTGTTGGGCAAAAAAAAATGTGAAGATGAACCAGGAAGAGGTGATTTGTGTGATTGAATACAAAGTGGATGATACGTGACAGCAGCTGAAGAGTTTCACATGAGAAAGGTTGATGACCTGATTATGGACAATTGGCAGATCAGTCAAAAGGAAATTGCTGCCAAGCTTGGCATTTCACAGGAAAGTGTGGATTACATTATTGATGTTCTTCAATATCCAAAGGTTTTTGCAAGATTGGTTCCGCATGTCTTGATGGCAGAGATGAAAGCTTCAAAAGTTGAAATTTGCCAGCAATTGTTGTCATGCTTTCAAAGTGAAGGTGAGGAATTTCTTCAGAGGATTGATAGCCAAAGAAACATGGGTTCATCATTATGACCCAAAATGAAGTATCAGTCTATGGAGTATCATCACAAAGCTTCACCTGTGGGAAAAAAATGTAAAACCCACGCTTGAACAGGAAAAGTCCCAATTACAGTTTTTTGGGATGCAGATGACATTATTTACATGAATTTCCTTGAACCTAGCACCACTATCAGAGTGCTCCATTGCAACACTCAAAACTTTGAAACAATTAAGCAGAATTTGTATGTCAAGAAGGAAATTTTGCTGCAACATGACAACACTAGGTCTCATATCACATGAAGCAATTGCAAAGCTGGATCTCATCCCCTCTCCCATATAGTCCAAACTTGGGGCCATGCAACTTCTTTCCAATTTTTCCCAAAATAGAAGAAATACTATCATAAGCATCACTTTGACTCAAATGAAGAGGTGGAAAGGACTGCCAGGACCTGGTTGAAGAGACTATGGGGTTCATTCATGCATAGGTTCATCTGGTGCACCAGTTGTGCCCATTCCTGGACCAGGAGGCCCTTCAGACTATCACAAATGCCTTTGTAATCTCCCAGTTGATTTACTGTCAAAACCATCCAGATGCTACAGTTGGTCCAGAATGCTGCAGTGATGGGCATGTGGTGGTATGCTTATGTGTGTCCACTGCTTCACAAGCTGCACTTGGTTACTAGTTGTTTTCTGGGTGCAATTCAAAGTGCTGGTTACCACCTATAAAGCATAGGGGCTATCTACTTTGAGAAATCACATCTCTGTGTTTCCACCCATCCAGTGGAAGGCTTCAGGAACCCTTCTAGTTTTGTAGAAATAAGTAGGTATATCCGGCTAGGAATTTGCAGTGGGTTTATTTCTGCTTCCTGTGTTGTTAAATCTCGCTTTCTTTCTCTCTCTACACAAATTACAGAACTGGGTGTTTAATTGCAGACTTTGTTCTTATTTCAGTATGTTCATGAACTTATTTCTTTAGAGTCTTCTTCTAATCTGTAGTTTTGAATTTTCCCAGTCTCCTTAGAGACTTTGGGCAAAAGGTTCATTTGTAACAGACCAATGCCACCCATGTCTGTCCAGAATATTGTCTTTTCTGTCAGATTTTACTCTTTCTTAACTAATCTGCAATTAATTACCAGGATTTGGGCAAGTCTGTAATTATATACCTCCATTTTAATACTTAAAGTAAAAATAAAGTTTAAAAGGGGGTGTTTCTATATTTTTAAATTCATGCTATCAGCGGCATGAAGAATTCGAAAGCACCTGGCCCAGACAATCTACCAGCAGACATCTGGAAGCTGAAAGAACTTTGCGGCACAGCAGCTGATTGGCTGGCAAACTTTTTCAATGCCATTGTGGACTCAGGCCACACGCCTGCTGACTGGGCCATGAGTATCACAGTTCCCGTTTTTAAGAACAAAGGCAACCCAGCAGATTGTCCCAACTACTGACCAATCCACCTCCTGTCACACACAATGAACATTTTTGAGCAGATCTTCAACCAGTGTCTCTGTGACATCACTGAAATCAGTATCAACCAGTGCAGTTTTGTCAAAGGCTTGAGTACCACTGACTCCATGTTCATGGCTTGCATACTCATGGAGAAAAAGAGAAAATAAGTCATTACACCTGGCTTTCCTCAACCTAGAAAAAGCTTTTGACTGTGTCCTGCATCAGCTGATATGGTACATACTACATGACCAGGGTGTGCCTGAGCTACTCATAAAATGGGTCCAGATGTTCTATGTTAATACCAGCAGCCGAGTGAGATGCGCTGCTGGCCTTTCTGACAGCTTTCCTGTGAATGGTGGCATGCACCATGGCTTGGCATCATTGCCATTGCTGTTCATTCTCATCATGGATACCATCACATGAGACCTGCATCACAGTGCCCCCTGGGTCTTGCTCTACACTGACAATGTCCTGCTTGCAGCTACCACCAGGAAAGAACTGCAGTGCTGTATCCAGACATGGAATGACCGTCTTAGCCAATTTGGTTTGTGCCTCAATTATAAAGAAGACTGAGTATCTAAGAGACTAGCCTGAGCACCTCTACCATCCAGGTCAGCGGTGAAGGTCTAGTGAAGACAAACTCCTTCCATTACTAAGGATCCCATCTGCAAAGTGACAGTGGCATTAATGAGGAAGTACATGCAAGAGTGAATGCAACATGGCTGTGGTGGAAGGAGATCACTGGAGTGCTCTGTGATAAGCGCATGCCAATCCATCTAAAATCAAGTGTACAGAATGATGGTCCGCCCAGTAGCACTGTATGGTGCTGAGTGCTGGCCAACCACCAAAAGTGTTGAGCACCCTTTACATGCCATGGAGATGCACATGCTCTGTTGTTAGGCATTCCCCTTCTAGACCATGTCAGCAATGATAGTCAGCAGGTGGGCACTGCATCAATAACAGAGAAAATATGGGGAAAACTACAGTGGTATGGCCATCTTCTATGAGCAGCACCCCACACAGTCGCCTGCACTGCCTACCACTTTAACACTGATGGCAAATGCCCATGTGGAAGACCAAAGCAAAGATTGCAGGACACAATTAATGTGGACCTGAAAATTATACAGTTGGACCTGGTTGCTGTGTTCGATCACGTGAAACGGCATTTGTTGACCTGAAAAGCAGACCCTGCACCTGTGGGAAAATACTAGGATGAAGAAGTTTTTATATTTTTAAAATAAATTTTGATTTTATCTCTTTATTTACCTTCTAGTATGGGGTAGAATGAGAGGAGAGCAAAGGCTGACTCCTTTAGTTACATCTCTGTGCTAAATAGCCAGAAGGTAACCTTATTGAAATTTGTGTGTGTGTGTGTTTGCATTTTTACCTTTTTATTTGCTAAAAAGGCAGCAAGGGAAGTGACAGCTCTATGTCTCTTGTACAACAGAGTTAGGGGATGTATGTGAGGTTAGGCATCACCTGGAGGAGAGTTAGTGGCGGGGGGAACTACCAAATATCTTTCCCAAAGTATAACATGGAACCAGAATATGGAGATCCACGCCAGAGGATTTCTGGGAAGAGGTTTGCTACCTCCAGCCTTCCATCCTGCAGGCCCTATCATTTCATTGCACTTAACATATTCCAAAGTTCCTTGTAATCTCATGGTATGAAGTTGCAAGTAACTGAAGAACCATGGCCTGGGATTAACAGAGTTGCAAATCATGCCCAAGCTGGTGTTTCTGGCCTGTTATTTTGGCTAGAAGATGCATTGGTATAATCTGGGGAACATTCCTTACAGCTTTTAAGAGTAGGTCTTTAATCACTGCATCAGTATTGAATTGTCTTTGAAAAGATCATGTTAATCTCTAAGAGTATTTTAATATGGAGATTTCCTAGTGCTGCCAATTGAAAAACATTGCAGTTATTCCATTTTTGTCTCCTTTGTGAGATTTGCCCCGTTCGACAGAGAAACTCTCGTGACACGTGTGGTTCACAAAGAAGGTTTACTCATGCGTAACGTAGTAGTCACAAGCAAAGCCAGGACTGGCTTGGTACAATTGCATCACTTGTTATATTCCCCCCTTCCCGCGCTTTTTCCCGCCTCGTGATCGCGTTGCGGCTGTGGGCTATTAGGCCCCCCAATGTCCCCCCTGATCGTTCATGATGGCAGGGTCGGTCAGAGTCCATTGTCCTTGATTGCCAGTCCCCCTCCGGCTGGGTTGGTCCCTCCCTGCTACGTGCAGACCCGCGGGTTCTGTGCTGCGTTGCGATCTTGTTTCGCTGCCCTGCGGCCCCGTTCCTTGCTTGCTCGCGCCGTTATCAGTTCATAGTTAAAAGCTTCCGCTGCGGTTTTCCTGTTTAGCTGGCCGCAGGTGGCTCGTTAATTAGCGGCGCTTTCGGTTCCTCTTTTCCCCGCTAGCTACCGCCGGTGGATTCCGCGTGGTCTGGTTGCGAGCTTCCCTGCAACCCCGTGCTTCCCTGAAGCCTCGTGCTGACCGAACCTGACATGCCGCCCCCCTGACGACAACTCCCCCCCCTCGGTCCTATTTCGGCTTCCCGGGGTATTTGCTGTAAAAGTCCCGCACTAGGTCCGGCGCCCTTATGTGGGTTTTACTCACCCATTCGCTGTGGGACTTGGGGAAATGTTTCCATTGCACTAGGAGCTGGGTCTGCCCCTTGTGCCTCCGGGCGTCCAGTATCCGGTTGATTTCGAAATGCTGCTCCCCCCCGACCATGATGGGTGGTGGTACTCCCTCCGCCTTGTGCCAGGCGTTCCCCGGCTGGTGCAACTTTAGCAGGCTGCAATGGAACACCGGGTGGATCTTCCCGAGGCTTTTCGGGAGCGTCAGCCTGACGGTCACCGGATTGATGACCTCCGAAATGGGGAACGGCCCCACAAACCTCGGGCTGAGTTTGTTCGATGCCTGGTGCGTCTTTAGGTTTTTGGTTGACAGATACACCTGGTCCCCCACTTTCCACTTTTCCTCGGGGAGCCTCTTGCGGTCCGCGTGCTTCTTGTAGTCGGCTTTGGCTCTTTGCAATGCCGCGTGCGCCGCTCGCCGGGTCTCGTCGATTTGGGCGAACCAGGCGTCCAGGGAGTTGATCTGGGATTCCGGCTAAGGCAGCTCCGGCATGGGGACGAAATCTCTCCCGGTGGCTACTTTGAACGGAGAGAACCCGGTGCTCTTGTGGACGGCGTTGTTGTATGCCACCTCCGCGAATGGTAGTAGCTCCGCCCAATCGTCCTGTTGGTGCCCCACGTAGCAGCGCAGGTACTGTTCGAGCCCCCGTTCAGGCGTTCCGTGGCTCCGTCCGTCTGCGGGTGCGCCGCGGAGGATAGGGCTTGTTTCGTCCCCACCCGCTTCAGGAACTCCCGCCAGAACCGCGCGATGAAGTTGCCGCCCCGATCGCTGACGATACGTCGAGGTGCGCCGTGGAGTCGGTAGACATGTTGCACGAACAGTCTCGCCAGCCCCTCGGCCGTGGGGACTCGCCGGCACGCTACAAAGTGCGCTTGTTTGGAGAATAAGTCCGTGACCACCCAAATGGCGGTCTTCCCCTTACTCTCCGGGAGCTCCACTATGAAGTCCATGGCGACCTCTTGCCAAGGGCCGTCGGGTTCCGCTACCGGCTGGAGTAGGCCTCTAGGTTTGCCTTTGGCTCCTTTCGCTGTTGCGCACACCGGGCAACCCCCCGAGTACGCCTGCCCGTCCTTCCGGAGCGTGGGCCACCAAAACTGCCGCCGGATTAAGTGGAGTGTCTTTACGAAGCCGTAATGCCCCGCGCTCCGGCTGTCGTGGGCTCTCTCCATGACCTCCCGTCGGCAACCCTCGGGCACGTACAGCTTTCCTTCGTGCCACCACAACCCCTCTTGGCCGGTTAGCGCCTCTCGGTTCTGCTTGAGCCAATCGTCCCGCTCCGCCGCCTCCGCGAACCCTTGCCTTACTTCAGACGCCGCGTCCCGTCGCTCCCCCTTGGTCTGGCTTCGGGTCACCGCCTTTGCAGCCAGCCTGCTGGCGGGGATGACGGAGTCCACGATCTCCTCCCGTAGGCTGGCGTGTTGGGGCATGCGAGACAGTCCATCCGCTAAGAAGTTGCGCTTCCCGGGGATGTGTTTCAGTGTGAACCTGAACCTCCCGAAGTATTGGGACCACCGTGCCTGTTTGGGGGATAGCTTACGCGGGGTCTTCAGGGCCTCGAGGTTCTTATGGTCCGTCCACACCTCGAACGGTTCAGTTGACCCCTCCAGTAGATGCCTCCACGTGGCCAGCGCCAACTTGACCGCGTACGCCTCTTTCTCCCACACCATCCACCTCCTCTCCGTCTCGGTGAATTTGCGGGAGGCGTAGGCGCACGGGTGGATGGCCCCCTCCGGGCTGGGTTGGAGCAGGACTGCTCCCGTTGCCACGTCTGATGCATCCACTTGGATTATAAACCGCCGGTCTGGGTCGGGATGGCGCAGGATCGGCTCCGCGGTGAACCGCTGTTTTAGTTCCTCAAACGCCCCCTGGCATTCTGCAGTCCACGCGAGTGCCATGCTGGGCTTGGGGGTTTCCCAGTGCCCTTGGTTTTTAGCAGGTCGGTTAGGGGAAGGGCGATTTGGGCGAAGTTCGGGATGAACTGACGATAGAAGTTCGCAAACCCTAGGAAGCTTTGGAGTTGCCTCCGGGTTCGCGGCGCTTCCCAGCCCAGGACATCCCTTACTTTCGCCGGGTCCATCTCAATTCCCCGGCTGGATATTCGGTAGCCGAGGTAGTCTAGTTGCTCTCGATGGAACTCGCATTTCGAGAGCTTTGCGTACAGCTGTGCCTTCAGCAGTCTCTGGAGCACCGTGCGCACCAGGCTCACGTGCTCCGCCAGGGTCTCGGTGTAGATGAGGATGTCGTCCAGGTAGACCAGGACGCTCCGGTAGAGTAGGTCGTGCAGCACCTCATTTATTAGCTGCATAAATACCCCCGGGGCCCCTTTTAATCCGAACGGCATCACGGAAAACTGGTAGCTTCCGAGCGGGGTGTTGAACGCCGTCTTCCACTCATCTTTTGCGCGGATCCTAACTCTGAAGTAGGCTTCGCGCAAGTCCAGTTTTGTGAACACCCTCCCCTTCGACAGATGCGACATCAAGTCCTTCATCAGGGGGAGGGGGTATTTGTACTCCGTGCTGATTGCGTTCAGCCCCCGGTAGTCTACGCACATACGGAGCGAGCCGTCCTTCTTCTCCCGGAATAACACCGGGGCCGCTAATGGTGACTTCGCGGGTTGGATGAATCCCCGCGCTAGGTTCTTGTCTATGAACTCGCGCAGGGCCCCCATCTCCCTCCTCGACAGGGAGTACATTTTCGGCTTAGGCAGGGTCGCTCCTGGCTCTAGCTCGATGGCGCAATCACTGGGCCGGTGTGGTGGGAGCTGGTCGGACTCCTTCTCCCCGAACGCTGCCGCCAGGTCTCGATACTGCCTCGGGATTCCGCCGCCCGTCGGGGGTTCCCCGGGTCCGGCCCCTCGCTTTGCGGTCGCCTCGCCAGTCGCCGCTGCCTCCCCTCGCCTCGGGATCGTGGCGGGTCTCCGGGGTCCCGGCGCTGCTGCTGCTGCTGTTGCCGCCCGGGTCTCGGGCCCCATCTGCTCTCGCCCCGTCTCCCGGTGTCCCGGACCCTCCGCTTGTCCGCCGGTGGTTGCGGCTGCCTCCGTCTCCGCGGCTCGGTCCCCTCTGCTCTCGCCCCTCGCCGGTCTGTCGACCCCGAACCGCACTGCCTCCGCCGTCCAGTCGACTCGTGGGTTCCGCCGCCGCAGCCACGCCAAGCCGAGTACCACCGCGTAGTCGGCCACCGGGACCACCACGAACCTCAGTTCTTCCTGGTGACTCCCGATCGTCATCTGGACCGGCTCGGTGTAATACTGAGCTGGCCCCCCCCCTGCCAGCGTGCCATCTAACTGGCTGAATGAAATGGGCTCCTGGAGGCGCCTCAGCTGTAGCCCGAGCCCCGAGACCACTGCTGGGTGCATCAAGCAGTGGGTGCAGCCCGAGTCCAGTAGCGCCCGTAGCTGCGCCTCCCCTCCGGATCTCACCCCCCGGACGTGTATCCTCACCCGGAACGGTGGGCAGTCCTCGTCTCCTATTGGGTCCGCGCGCCTCGACTCCCCTGCTCGCACTGGGACGCCGTTCAGTGCGAGCGTGCCTCGTTTCCCGCCGGCTCCGAGTCCTCTCCGGAGGATGCTGTCTCCGGGGTCGACCACCCCCCGCGTCCTTTCTCGGTCACCGCCGCCACTGCCCCCTTCCGCGGTCGGTCACCGGTCCTTTTCCCGTTCGCACGCGGGGTTTTGACTTCGGGCCGTGGTGGGGCGCCTTCCCGCTCCGTCGGGCACTGCGCCGCTCGGTGGCCTCTGCCTCCGCATCGGAAGCACAGATTCGGGGCTCTGGTCGCCTCTCGCCTCCCGGTGGACTGCCGTCGACCGCTCCGTCTCTCCTCGGGGTCCTCTCCCTCGGCCGGTCCCTCGCCTGGTCCCGTCGTCTTGTGCTCTGTTGGATCTGCCGCCACGCCGATTCCGCCGTTCCGGCCAGCCAGATCCAATCCTTCACTGTGGACGGGTCGTCCCGCCCCAGTGCCCGTTCCAGGATCTCTGGGTTGAGTTCCCTCTTAAAATACTTCACCTTCAGGGACTCCGGCCAGTCCGCGAGCTTCTCGGCCAACCTCCGGAACTCCAGGGCATATTCCGATACCGATTTGCCCCGCTGTCTGAACTGTAGGATGTCGTCCTCCGCCCGCTTGGCGCTCAATGTGTCCTCGAATCTGTCCCGGAGCGCCTGCATGAAGTCCGGGAAACTCCGTAGTTCCGCCGCGTTGGCATCGTACAGCCCGATCACCCAGCTGGCTGCTTGGCCATCTAGCAGCTCGGCCACGTAGGATACCCTGTCCTCGTCTCTAGCGAATAGGTGACCACCCCTCTGCATGAACCCCGACGTGCGTCAGAAAGTGCGGCAGCTGTTCGGGGTCCCCTGAGAACTTCCCAGTGATACCTCGAAGTCTCAGGGCGTCTGCCGCCCGTTGGTCCTCCGACCGGGGCGCCGTGGGTGGTGCCGGCGGGGGTGTCGGACCGCCCCCCCTGTCGCTCGCCTCCTCGTTCACCGCCGGTGGCCCCACTTTCTGTAGTAGGGTCTGGAGCATCGCCTCCACGGCGTCTAGGCGTCGCTCGACTCTCTCCTCTAGTCGGGCGAATTTCTCGCTCCACTCACGGTTCCGGAACCCCGAACCCCGGGTCATCGTAACGCCTGAATCGTCTGGTCCTTGGTTCACGCCCATCGACCACCGCTCGGATGGAGTGCGCCCGGCCCTGGCCGCTGCCCCGTCGCTCCCGGGCGGCTCCGACCGCCCTTCCGCGAGCCTGGATCCCTCGCGCTCCAGCTGACCCACGGATTCCTCGTCGCTGGTCATGCCTGTATTGAGAAAGAAAACGCTCCTCGGTGGTACCGGGTAGCGCTGACGGTGAGTCCTGGCTTTATGTGAGATTTGCCCCGTTCGACAGAGAAACTCTCGTGACACGTGTGGTTCACAAAGAAGGTTTACTCATGCGTAACGTAGTAGTCACAAGCAAAGCCAGGACTGGCTTGGTACAATTGCATCACTTGTTATATTCCCCCCTTCCCGCGCTTTTTCCCGCCTCGTGATCGCGTTGCGGCTGTGGGCTATTAGGCCCCCCAATGTCCCCCCGATCGTTCATGATGGCAGGGTCGGTCAGAGTCCATTGTCCTTGATTGCCAGTCCCCCTCCGGCTGGGTTGGTCCCTCCCTGCTACGTGCAGACCCGCGGGTTCTGTGCTGCGTTGCGATCTTGTTTCGCTGCCCTGCGGCCCCGTTCCTTGCTTGCTCGCGCCGTTATCAGTTCATAGTTAAAAGCTTCCGCTGCGGTTTTCCTGTTTAGCTGGCCGCAGGTGGCTCGTTAATTAGCGGCGCTTTCGGTTCCTCTTTTCCCCGCTAGCTACCGCCGGTGGATTCCGCGTGGTCTGGTTGCGAGCTTCCCTGCAACCCCGTGCTTCCCTGAAGCCTCGTGCTGACCGAACCTGACATCCTTCACTTGAAAAAAAAAGGTCAAAAACTCCAAATATCAATTAATCAATGTTTGGAAACCCTCCTTTCCAATAAAGAAATTTTTAAATTAATAATTAATTTAATCTTTTAATAACAGGACAAAAAGTTAGATTAAACTCTTACCCATAATAGTTGTTACCAACTTCCACTTCTGCATCAGCTTCTTTTCTTAACTTTTTAGTTTGAAAAATCATGTCCACTTTTCTTATTTCATATGTTGAAATAATATGACAGTGATCACATTATAGCCAGGAATTTCCAGGTTTCATTCCTATTGCTTGCTAAAATCCCGGCAACTGAAAAAGTTAAAGCAACTGAGAAACCAAACAAAACGAAATACTATTGCATAGAATCATACTGTTGCATAGAGTTCAAAGGGGCCATTTCGAGGTTGACCCCTACTAAGTGCAGGAATCCAGATTAACGAATCCTTACAATTGACAGCCTAAGCCTCTGCTTGAATACATCCAGCAAAGGGGAACTCACCATCTCCCTGGATAATTGGTTTCATTGTGGAACAGAGAGGTTTTTCTAACATTCAGTTGAAATATTTCTTTCCTGCAACTAAATCCATTAATCCATGCCTTGCGCTCCAGAATGGTAAACAGGTCTTGACCTTCTTCTGTAGGACATCCTTTTAGGTATTTGAAGAGTGCTATCATATTACTCCTCAGTCTCTGCTTCTTTAGGCCAAACATGCTCAATTAGTAGTCCTGTTAAAATCCTTCCTGCCCTTCTCTCAGGCTCTTCATTTGTCTGAATGCATCTTCAAGTGTGTTACCTGGATGGTCTGTCTGTCTGTCTGTCTGTCTGTCTAAGGTAGAGTACTGAAGCACAATAGAGGCGAATATGTGTAGCTCAGGGTACTGTAGAGTACTGAAGCACAAACCAGTGAAATTACTATTTGTGATCCCATTACTGCATTTGCTTTTCTGCAGCCATATTATTCGGCTGACCCATATGTAATCAACTACTATCCCAGTATCTTTTTTCACAAAGATCATTATCAATCCAGATATTCCCTAGTCTGTATCTGGGCATCTGATTTTGTTTCCCAGATGAAGAACTTGGACTTTCTCTTAGTAAATTTCAATTCAGCCTGTATTTTTTTTTAACATATCCAGGTCATGTTGAATTTTATTTCTGTATTCTTGAATATCAGTTATCCCACCCAATTGTGTCATTTCCAGATTTGGGGGGGGGGGAATGGCAACTGCAATCCCTCCACTTCTTCATCCAGGTCATTAATAAAAATGTTGAAAAATATAGGACCCTGCAATTAACCTTTTGGTATCTCACAGGATATCTTTCTTCAGTTTAATGAGCTATCCTTCCCTGTTAATGACTGCTGATAATGAACATTAATCTGTTGGGGAAAAAAAACCCCAAAACACTATACTGTTTCAACACTAGAGGGCTGTTTTGCACAGGCTAACAATTTAGGGTGCTATCTACAATTAGCCCAGGCCATAAATAATATGTACACTTCAAAAAATAAAGTTATATTCCGAACCATCATTCATGAAACAGTATTGTATTTTTACCTGGGATATTAATGTAAATACATCTACTAGGGGAGTTTTTGCAGGGGAATACGTTGTGTCCTTCAAAACTGATTTTCTCCCTGGGAAATGTTTTCCTCCTAATGAACTTTCCTTGACATTTGAAATAGCTCTTTTATAATCAGATACTGAAGTGTGAAATTGTGATGCTTTTCCTTTCTCGTCCTCTGGGGCTGAAATCCCTCCCACCTGATCTTAGATGCAGATGGTCTGAGAAGTGATTCATGATTCAAACTGATTCCCAAATTTGGGTATCCTGTATGGCTGACTGATGGGTTATGAAAGTTGTGACTGGCTCAATGCCTCATTCTGATTGAATATCCAGTCTGCAATATAACCAGAGCATGTGTTTTTCCTAGAAATGCTGTGTTCATTCTAATCAGTACTACGGTTTATTTAGTCACAGAATCTTTCTTAAATATCATTACTTTTTAAACCACAAATGTACAAATATATTATAACATAAACTCTAGCCTTACTGAATCTCCGAATTCATCACATCTAGTACAGAAGAAATTATTAGAAACTGGCATGGGTTTTTGTAGTTTCCTTTGCATATATATTTATTTCAATATTTTTTAAAAAAAATCTGTTAGACCCATATGGATCAACCTTCATGTACCTCAGTATAATTAACTTTGAAATTTTGTAACCTTCTCTTCAAAATTTTAATCAATTTGTATCCTATATTCACAATAGCATCTTAAAGGAAGAAAAAGCAATTGCAAACACAAAAGGAAAATGTCACCCCCAAACCTACATCTTTCCAATTATGAATATACTTTCAAAGAACCCTATCCAAGGCAAATCTATTGCATAACAACTTTTGTCTATACTTGAACCTAAGATTGGCATCAGAAGCCCTCATGTGTGACTTCAGAGGTTGCCATTCTAACTTTCCAGATGTTTAGAGATGTAGCCTAAAGTAGCTGGGAATAAGAGGCACATCTTTATTGATCATAGTGCTCTAGTTCTGAAATTCTGTACTTAAAGAAAATACAGAAATTAATTTTTTCCCTACTTTTAGATAACCTGTGGCCTGATTCCTACATGCTAACCCATAATCTTGTTTATATTTGTTTTACAGTAGTATGATGTGCAAACCAGATCGCTATGCCACTACAGATTAGCATTAGTATGAACTTACTTTTATTTAACACATTTTTTAAATATTTGTCCTGGTGTTTAAGAGTTTCGTAGTATTTTAATGCTGGTTTAGTATATTATTATTTTAATGTTTATTTAAATATTTTTATATACCTCTTTGGGTATACTACATATAAAAATGGAATTAAAATGAAAAGAAATGACATAGTATTATAAAACTAGTTTAGTAATATTCATATTGGTAAGATATATTCATATTGGTAGGGTAATATTCATATTGGTAATAATTGTATTAAGGCATGAGTCCAAAAAAGGGAAATGTTAATAGGTTTTTTTTAAAAAAAACAGAATACTTGAAGTTTTCCAACTAGATTTCCTTTACACTACATTATTGCACATACCTAATTCTACTTCAACAATAATATTGTAATTATATGCCTTTTTTTTGTATTTGTCTTAAATATTTGAAAGTAGAAGAATGGGGCAAAAATATATTCGCAAACGTCTTGGATTCTTGCAATGAATGACAGTCAAACACATTTATTTTTACTATGTACAAATGTGGTAGTTTAAAATAGTACTTTATTCACTCGGCTGAAATGACACACAGTCTATGTATAGATAATGGTTTTGACCTAGCAAGCTATACTGATCTTACAAAAATGCTTCAGAGTTTTCTTACTCTGAACAAGTCATTATGAAAATCAAACCAGTTTGGAATTTTCCCACTGCTTCTCCTTTATCTCCTTCACATCCTTTTAAAAACTTCTGAAGATGAGAAGAAAATCTTCTTGCAAGATCTAAAGTACTGATTGCTATCCCTGGATTAATACTATAAGAATTAAAGAAAAGGTAAGTGTGGTGTTGTTCAGATTGCTTTTTTCTTCTGTGCTGAAATATTATTAGACCTCATTGTAACAGATAAAGCTTATTCAACTTACACTAGAGAAGCTTGATACCCTTTAATTTTAATAGGACTCAAGTGCGATTTTTATTATGGCTGATATAATTAACTGAACTGAGTACAATTCTAAATCAACTTAATAAATAAAGAGGCATGAACAAGTTAAAATTAGTTCTATTTCTCTATTTCATGACATATTAAGAATTGTTCTAATTCCACATGTTGCAAGTATTTTTGCAGGAAAGAAGCATGTTGATAGAATGAGAGGATGGGGAACATTTTAAATGTTTTTGCATGCAATTCAATATATTCAAATAATGTTCCATAAACTGGGAAATAGTGCTTTTTAAAAATTACCATTAAAAATACAAGTCATTTGAAATTGCCAATGTCTTATTAACACTAAATTCAGTCTTATATTTTGCCCACTGAAATATTATCTGGGAACGAGGTAATATTTTTAAAAATACTGCTTTCAGCAGTAAAGGGTGCTTTCCATGTAACTCCCCTTCATTCTCATCATCCAAAAAACTAATAATCTTTTAAAATCATTACATGGATTAATTCCCCATACATACTTACATATTTCTTAACTAGAAGTATAAGAATTTCCATATGCTTTCTCTTCATTTTGGGATGTCTGGGAAAACTGAGTGGCAGATGCTGCTAATGCTGCTACTTCTGTTACCAATGGCATTCAGACTGACAGCTCTTCGTGCCAAACTAACAACTGTACTTCATAGCTCAGGAATAAGACACTGGCAGCAGCAACAGTCACCCCCCCCCCAACTCCACAGAGACAACAGCAGCCACCCAACCTACTACCCCAGCACTATCAAGCAGCTCTCCAGGGTCTACAGCTAAACTACAAGGAACAACGTTAGGAACCACGGGGGAACACGTGTGTAGGGGTGTGTGTGTCTCTCTCTCTCTTGACTTTGAGTCCTGGGTCCAAATCTTGTTGTTCCCTTCAATCAGCTTGAAAGCGATCACCATGGAAGTGCTTACAAAACTGCCTGCTGAACAGATAATTATTCAAAAAGAGAATGCTGGAAAAAGCAACAGCCAAATGTTCAAGTATCATCCTCAAGAGCCATCAGTTTCCTCAGCCAAGGAATCAAAATATGTGGAGATTTACGATTTTCCTGGAGGGAGTGGAGAGAGTCCCCAGACTCTAAAACTGAATCTAGCACAGAATGGAAGTAAAGTGGCTTTTATCAGATCTAAAAATGGACCATGCGGGATCAGTGAGGTTAACAGATTGGCTAACAAAATCTTGGCAGACAAATCTGCGAATCAAGAATCCCTGGATTATACATCTAAAATGGAAGGCACTCCTTCCCCCATGGGGATGAAAGCTGATGAGGTTGGGGAAAGGATCACTGGCATCAGCTCAGAAGGGTCTGAGAACACTCTGTCCCCTAGTATCTCCAACGTTCAGCTTTACACACATGGCTGCCCAGAATCATCTTCATCATCTTGTCCTTCACCAATACAAAAGACAGGGAGTTTTCCAAACATGGATGACTTAGAAAGAGGGGGGAAAACCTCTTCCTCATTTGGGTATGACAGCGATGAAGATGAAACAGACTGCAAAGAAATCTGTCTGAGCAATGAGAGAGGAAGATGCAGACATGCTTCACAGCTGTTGCAGTCACAACCTACCTATACCAGTGAAAACAACAATAGTAATAATGATGAAGCACATTATATTACTACCCATGAAATCCAGCTTAGTGAAGTAGACCATGACATGGATTTTGACTATGGATTAGCTTCTCGGTGGGACTTTGAGGACAACAATGTAATTTATTCCTTTGTGGATTATGCTTCCTTTGGGAGCGAAGAGACTCTTGCAGACACACAAACAGAAGAGGATAATAGCTGTTATCTCAGCACAACCACCAGTGATCCTAATAATCAGACAGACAGTATTGATAATACCAGCAGTACAGAGATAGTCAGCATTAATTCTGAAAATGATACTCCAAGCACAGACAAATGCGCCAGCTCGGAAGAAAGTCAGTCCAAGAACCTCTGCAACATGAGTGAGAATTCTGCAGGCCAGATACTCCTATCAATCAAACCAACTTCCAGGGCTATAAATGAGCCTAGCAACCAGCACGGAAAGCAAAACATTATTTATGCTGCCAAGCATGAAGGCGACATGAGCCTCTGTGTCTCCACAGCTCATGAACGAAATTCAAGTTTCAAACAAGATGTGTTTCATGACTATGCAAAAAAATTTACTGCAGTTCCTGCACGCTTGCAAACAAGGTGCGGAGCCATAAAAGCAAGAGAACTGGGTGGATATTCAAGTGGTGCCTCCAGTGTGGTAAGTGAGTTGGATGATGCAGATAAAGAAGTAAGAAGCCTGACAGCAAGGGCATTTCGGAGCTTAGCTTATCCCTACTTTGATACCCTGAACTTGAGCTCCAGTGAGTCTTCCACATCTCTTTCAGATCACAATCTAGGAATCAACCGGTGGTCAACTTACTTGGATTTAAAGTGCAACAGCCTTGGACAGAAAGCAGAGCAGAATCTTTTCAAAAGTAGCGCTGCATCTGCTGGATGGAAAAGAAGCTCTGGGACTAAGACATCCAGTGACCATTTCTACATTCACTCCAATAAGTCACAGACTAAAGCATTGGAATTTGTTGTCAGTAAACTTGATGGGGAAATAACGCATGTTGAAACACCACCTTGCTTTGAAAAACAAGTCCAGTCAGGCTCCCGAGTTGTTACTTTGCTGGAGACTTTGAATTTCAGCAGCAATATTAATGCGGGTGTCCCCAGACCTGCTAAACCTTCTGAAAATGCTGCTGTTGGATCAAGTTGCACAGATGAAGTTACAGAAACACTGCCAAAGGAGCAGGGCAATGAAATCTGCAAACAAACCGGAGTGGTTGCAGAAACCATGGAAGGAACGCAGAAGTCAAAATTTGCATCTAGCCTCCTCAAAAATGTTATTTCAAAGAAAATGCAACGGGAACATGAGTTCAAAATGGAAAGGGGAGAGATCACAGACACCACATACTCTGGTATGTCAAATTCCTCATCTTCTAAAGAGGTAGATAGCACTGCCAAAGAGAAGTTAAAGAATGGGGGGTTGCAAAGACAAAATTCAAGATATTCAGAAGGCAGCTCTGATTGCACTATTGTAACAGCGGATGATTTGGGGGAGTTTTTTGACAGCAAGTCTCCAACCTCCAAGCCCTCTACTCCCCGCGAGGCCACTATTAGCTTAAATCGAAGCCTTTCAGAATCATTTTTAGAAGAAGCATGTAAAATAAAACGAAGTGCCTCTGAAACACTCAAGGCAACTTTCCTCCGTAGCCAGAACAGTGCATTTAGAATGTGGAAAGAAAAAGAAGCAGAGAAAAAAGAGGAAAAAGTTCCTGTGGGAAAACTGAAAATTGGATCTAAAGGTAACTGGAAGGCTGATATGGGAGAAATCACAGCTAACAAAGCAACTAAAATGTCTCATCTTTTTGTCCCAAATATTCAACAAACAACCAAAGATAATACTAATTTGCATGTAACAAAATACTCCTTAGCAACTACTCCAGCAGCTCAGACTGCTATTGCCACCACAATGATAAAGCCCAAACCTCCAGAGATCAAGATAAGCTTGGGAAGTGTGGAGCAGAACAAAGATAATTCTTTCAATATTGCTAAGCTTCTCACCCCCAAGATAGCTGGAAATGCCCCCAATTTTTTCAAGACAGCTGTTGATACCAGATGTCAACAGCAAAAGCAAATAAAAGGGGAGACTATGGACAAACTGCCTCAATTTCAGGTACGTGATGTAAGAGAAAATAAGTCTAAAGTCCAAGGGCCTATACATCAGGTGAGAGATGTCAGGAAATTAATCAAGAGTAGTTATGGTCTTGAGTCAGGGGATAGCCACAGTGACAGAGGTAGTGTTAACTCTGATCAGGGAACCTTTGACCAGAAAGCCAAACAGCTGATGTCAACAGGCATTCCCAGGTCTCTGTCTCCCATGGTGATAACTTGTCAGGCAGTAAGTAACAGTAAAGAAGACAAGAAGCCCAACAGATCTTCTGAGGTGGGGGCCAAAGTAAGTAATGGAGGCAAGATGCTCCCTTCCAACCAAGAAGGAACCATCTTGGTGCACAGGACCTCAGGAAGGCTGCCAGTAGCCACCATTGCTCCCAACAAAAGTGACCCTCGCCAGCCTGCTGTACTGAAGATAGTCTCCAAAACATCTGTGCCCTGGAGGCAGCAGTCACACCCACCACCACAGCAGTCAGTGACAACTGAGAAAAGCAGTAAGGTGGGACCACTGGTGGTGGATGGAGAAGAACAACTTCCCAAAGAAGAGGTGACCAAGGCATCTGTCTCAGCAAACCATCAGGCACTGCAAAAACTCACAGCAGCAGTCCGGAGCATGGAAGAGCTGTACAGTTTCAGTAAAAATGAGTGGAAACGGAAGAGTGACCCGTTACCGATAACTGACAGCCATGTCCTGTCCCTCATTGCCAGCGAGGAGCGGACCATGGGAGGCATGAACAGTGCTACAGAAGAATCAATGACAGCTGCCAAGGCTGAGGACCAGGAAGCAGCTCGGATGGTGGGCTTAACAACTTCTCCCAACAGATCCGCCCCAGAGCACCAACCTCGGGGCAGGTTCAGCAACCCAACCAAGAGCGCGGAGAAGGTCTCAGCCAAGACAGCGGCCTTTGAGAGCCTGGCCCTGGCCCGAGAGCGGACACGTGGTTCAGGCATCTACGGGGAATCTGCCGCCGGGCCTGCTGAGAGGGGCAGAATCCCTGCGGTCCCCCGCGCCACCTTCACCTTCAGCGCTCAGGCCCAGAAGGCCAAGCATCAACCTCCGGCGCCTTCGCCGCCTTCCCCTCCTCGAGGCCTCAAAGGCCAGGCCAGGCCTCGGGCCATCAAGCTCTTTGGCGGCCGGCAGGGGAGCCTGGTGGAGCCCGACAAGGACCGCAAGCCCACCGTCCCCGACTGCGGGAACTACCTGGCCATCTCTCTCAAGGAGTCGGCCGCAGAGCAACCTGGATCGGTCGGCGCAGGCGCAGGAGCAGCGGTCAGCCGCGCCGGCCTCGTCGCGGCCGCCTCGCCCGCTGCCGCCCAGCCTCTCAGCCTGGGCCGGTCCCTGGCAGGCTCCAGCCCCAACAAGGAGCCCCAGCAGCAGCCCGCCGAGGAGCGCACTGGCCCCACCACAGCCACCACTCAGCCGCAGCCTCAGCCTCAGCCTCAGCCCCAGCCTCAGCCTCTGGCCAAGCTGCCGCCGCCCTTGCCGCCGCAGCTCCAGGCGGCGGCGGCGGCGGCGGCGGCTCCCCCGCTGGAAGTGTCTCCGGCGCACATCTTCCCCCAGGCTCTGTCCCTCGCAGCGGCCGCGGCCGCCCTGACCGGAGCCGCTCAGCCAGCGCCGCCTCTGCTGTGCTTCTCGCCGCCCATGCCCGCCGACCCCACCGCCTTCCCGGCGCCTCAAATGCAGCGCAAGGTGCTGCTGGACCTCAGCACGGGCCAGTGCTACTTGGTGGACACCCCGCTGCAGCCGCAGCCGCAGAAGCGGCGCCTCTTCGACCCCGAAACGGGGCAGTACGTGGAGGTGCCCTTGCCAGCCCCGCCGCCGCCGCCGCCCCTGGCCCCCATGACCATCCCCATGTCCTCCCTGGCGCTGGGAGCGGCCGCGGGAACCTACGGCGCCCCGGCCGGGGCCTACATGTTCTACCCGGGCTTCCTGCCGGCCGTCCTGTCCGCCAGCGCCCTGCAGGGCCAGCTCGCCCAGCAGCCCAGCGGTGAGCTTGGAGCCGCGGCCGCTTCGTCCAGGAGCGCCGCCAGCCCCGCGGCAGAAAGCCCGTATTACGTGCCCACGGGCGCCCAGCAGCAGCAGCAGCAGCAGCAGCAGCAGCCATCCCCGCGAGCGGCTCCCGGCGACGGGAAAGCGCCGCTCATCAGCATCACCTCGCAGCCGCTGGGCCCCAGGATCGTCGCACCTCCGTCCTTCGACGGCACTACCATGCGCTTCGTCGTGGAGCACCGGTGATGGGGCGCCGGCCCGGAGAGATGCTGCTGCTGGTACGACGGGTGAGTTGTCGGGCTGGGGGCGGGCAGCTCAGACCGCTGCCGTGTTAATTATCACAGTCTCGTCTCCCGCCGTAATCAAAGGGGAGCGTTTCTGCAAAAGGTCGCGCGAGGAGCAGGGCCGGCAGGGAGGGGGAATGGGAACAGGCCTTGCAAAGCGCACTAACGTTTGCCACCAGACAAAAGGGTCCAGCTGTAGCCGGAAAGGGCTCTTTTGCCATTTACAGGTTATTTTGATTGATAGCACAATCATTCCTAGCATTAGCAAGGAAAACATACGGTGCAACACTCTAGATCGGTGTTTCCAATAGAGGTGAATATGTTTAGCTCAGGGTTGAACTGTGGAGTCCTTGGGGTTCTCTGAGCTTGGTTCTTTTCTTGCAAACGTTTCATTACCCAGCTAGGTAACATCTTCAGATGTTACCTAGCCGGGTAATGGAACGTTTGCAAGAAAAGAACCAAGCTCAGAGAACCCCAAGGACTCCCCAGATCGGTGTTTCTCAACCCTGGGCACTTGAAGATGATTGGACTTCAATTCCCAGAATTCCCCAGCCAGAATTCCACACACCTTCAAGTGCCCAAGGTTGAGAAACACTGGTCTAGACTTTTCTTGCTGAACAGATTTTTGGGGTAATGAAAAAGCTGGAACAGTAGTAGAAGGTTGCAGGTGAAAGATGATGCTGTCTAGGCCCAGCAGCAGCAGCCCTCACAGTATTCTGTTCTATGAATGAGGAAGGGGCCAGCCACTTTTTCCTGGGAAGAAAAAATATTGAAGAACAATGGGAAATGGAGATTGACTTACAAGTGAAAGTAAATTCTTTCCTGGGGATAAATGCCTTATCTGGAAAACTGTCTTGGTGACAAGGAGTGCTTCCAGAGGAACAGCTTCTAAAGGCATTTATGCAGCTATTTTTTCTCTTTCCCTCTTTATGAACCTGTATGTGTGTGGAAAAAACTAAAAAGAAGAAAAGGAAAAAAAATGAGAGGGTGAACTATCACAACCTCTGGATATATCCACATTACCTTAGATTCTGTAAATGGGGCCAAGGAAATACATATAACATTTTAGTCTCAGAGTGCTTGCAGCATGCTTACTCTAGTGTTCAAAGTGTATTGGGCAGCTTATTTATCAAAACATAGCAAGAGATGGCAAAACATGGCAAAATTACAAATGAAAGACAAAGATATTCTCCCTCCCTGCCTCTCTTCCTCCCTGCCTCCCTTCCAGTCAGTTTTGATTCCTGGCGACTGCCTGGACAAGTGCAGTTTTCTTGGCAAGATTTTGGAAGTGGTTTGCCATTGCCTGCTTCCTAGGGTTCAGACAGAGTGACTGGCCAGAGGTCACACAGCTAACTTTGTGCCTAAGGCAGGACTAGAACTTACAGTCTACTGGTTTCCAGACTGGTGCCTTAACAAAAATCTTGTTTGGCAGCATCCATATTTATGGACACATTCACTCCATAATGTGCAGTATGGTGTCACTAATACAATAAAAAAAGACAGTAATCTTGATTCTATCATGAATATTCATGAATAGGCTTGCATTCAGGGCAAATAGCAGAAACAGTGGCCCATGGGAAGAGGTAAGATACTCATGCATGATGGTGTTCATACCATATATACATTTTCTTTCTACTCAGAGTTTATCCATAAAGACAGCTGTGGCATGTATGAAGCAGGTTTGTATATAACTGTAGAATTGGGAGGTGTCATTTGGAGCACTGAGTCTATCTCTGTGCTCAGTGGAAAAATTCAAACCATCCCTGATTGTTCAGAAGAAACCTCTGCTTTCAGAATAATAAAATATTTTTATAATGTTTTATTTCTCAGCACTTTATATCTATTCTAACCCCATTTTCACCAAGGGAACAGAGAAAGAAAGAGAAAAAGTGAACATATGTTTGCAGGTTTCTGAAAAGAGGAAGACAATATACATCAGAAGAGTTTTTATACAATGAGATGAACCCAATCAGTGGTCCTTTCTTGAGAGTAATTTACATGAGACACAAGTGAAGGGGATTGTCTGTGTGTGTGAGAGAGAGAGACAGTGTGAATGCTTTGACATATCACAGAAATTGTGAGACTGCAAATCACCACCTGCTTCACAATATACACTTCAAAGAAATGCCGCCAGCCACTGAGCCTCAGTTTCAACACTGTGATATATGAAACCATTCATTTTAATATTGGAGTTGCCAGCTTTATTCTAGTAAGGCTTTAGCAGTTTGACCGAAACTCCATAGGTAAAGTTTTTTTCCCATTAGGTACTGTGGATAAGAAGCTGAGCTCAGCTTGTGGGTTTCTTTGCTAGAATATAATGTATATTTCACTGAATAGAATGTAATAATATGAAGTATAATATCTCTAATATACTTTAGATATATTAATATACAGGAGTCCTGCCTACAAAAAAATAATTTTAGTTTCAGTAACATTAGTAAATTGTTATGAGGAGGAATTACTGCATCAAGCCATTTTTTAATGACATACTTAAAAATATCTGCTCTGCAATAACCTAGAGGGGATTTTCAGCAGGGGAAAGAGTTAACTTTTCCTCCTTTAGGACATGATCTTGATCTGGACTGCAGTCAGCTGTGCCTGCCAAATGCTGTATTAAAACATGCTATTGAAGTAATGTCAACTTTGGCCCTCACTTGATGGAATAGATTAGGCATGGAGTAGCAGTATATCTTTGTCAAGGGGTTTCCTTGAACTACATTGTATTTTTCTTTTCTGAGATATATTTGCAGAGCAGTACAAAAACACCCAGTCTTTCTTTCTTACAAGTATTTGTGGGGAACCTTATGGAATAAAGCTTTCATTTAAATGGGAGGTATACAGTACAGTATTTGTAATTAATAATCATCTTGCTCTTCTAAGCATACAGCTAAATATAATGGTAGGTGATTCATGCACAATTCTCCCATTAATTCTTTCAGACTAATGAGTAACATTAGACTCTTTGGAGATGTAGCAGTTTGGGGGGACAAGAGGCTAAGTATAGTCTGTCAGTGCTGTGACTCAGTCCAATTTGGGACTGATCCTAACCTTTAAAAACGCAGCGGGCCTGACATCTCATCTAAGCTGATGCTAATTTGGTAGATTGATTGTAAAGTATATTTTCCAGTAGGCTGTGGAGAAATAGGTATATAATATATATTTTTATTTTTAAAAGTTGCTTGGATGTCTGTTTCATTTCACTGATTTTTAATATGCTTTATTATAGACATTATTACAGGCAAGCATAGAGAGGTAAACCCAAACGTCTTCCTTAAAAATGGAAACTATCTGGCTTACACATATTGTCATCTTAGTAAAGTTCTGACTCCCAAGTTCATCTTACCATTGGTCCCTTGCTTGAAGGCCTTTGTCATTTTCCCAAAAGGACCAGGAAGTCTCATTTTGACATTACTGGGCTAAGAGGGAGGCCAGCCAGGGTGGCAGGAGGGAACAGCAGCTGGAGTGCAAGAGTGCCATAATGGCAGAAAACAAGGCTCACGGGGTTGCAAAAATACACTTTTGGAGCACTTCAGGTTTGAGGGAAAAAAGATACAAGGAAAAGCTCCTCGTTCATGTTAAATTGCATTCAGAGTTCACAGCCAAAATCACCAAATGTCAACACTCATTTCTCAGCCACCTAAAACTACTTTTCTTAAAATATTGGGGCATGCAAAATACTGGGGCGTTGTGTCACAGTTACTCATGTGTGCATGTTATATGTATTTGATCAGCAAGTCTTACAAATAGAGACAGAAATTGGAAACAACAGTATTAGACTTGCTTTAAGGTTTGTGGATTTGAATAGCACTTTCATATAATTGTTTAATAGTAATATCAAAATAAAGTTTTTAAATTATAGGATTATAGAGTTCAACAAAACTATTAGGTCAGATATAAAAATTACAATACCAGGGATCTGCTTAAATTTTGTATTGGGATTTTTTAATATAAAATACCAACCGCCAACCATTAGCATAATAAGAATCATTCTAAGGGTCAAATTACTTAAAGTGATATGAACATATTTTTCAAGAATGAAAAATGTAACGTTAATTTAAAGTTCAAGAAAGTTCAGAGAACATCTCACATTGATATAATGACGTTGCTAAATGTATGTGTTTATGCTTTATCTTACAGGCACAAAGAACAAGAATTTGGAATTTATCTCCCTTAATCTGAAATGTACTTGGTAATTCTAAATTTTCATTTAAATTGCTGTCTTCTGATGTGTTGCTCATGCATTGCTTTGTGCAAAACATGTGTTACCTTGTTTTCATGTTTGAATAAGCTGTCCCTCCATTTTTAACTATGCATAAATTTAATTATGCAAATATGAATGATTGAATTGTAGCATTTCCTGTAGTTTTTTTAAAATGTAGAAACTAGTAATCAGTGTACTGTGCAACACATAGCTAACTACATACTACCTACAAATGCATATACAGAAGGAGAAGGAATCATTTTTGGTTTTGAACAAAAGACAATTTGGAGTGAAGGAGTGACATTCTGGTATAGCCTTGCAGATACACATTTGCAGGGTTTTAAAAAAGCATGGAAAGCTTGAATTATTACTCCAATCTGTTTTTCTGTTTAAAAAGTGGCTATAAGGTTACTTTAATACATTTTTGATACCTCTCCATAGTCTTGGGAGGAAACGTATATGTAAAAGTATAAACTTCTTTTTTTTTTTAGTTTCGTCTCTTCAAATATATACAGAATTTGCCAATAATATCCACTTAAGTTAGGCTTAAGTAGCTCCCACTGAAGTCAGTTTTAATTTAGGGATAATCTTCAATAGCAGCTGAATTAGGATTCCATTACATAA
The DNA here is from genome assembly GCF_059951505.1 of Python bivittatus. Lineage (NCBI taxonomy): Eukaryota > Metazoa > Chordata > Lepidosauria > Squamata > Pythonidae > Python > Python bivittatus. The sequence continues at coordinate 40,909,747 of NW_028277034.1, forward strand.
TAGGTATGCACTTTGATGAGTTTAGTTCAAACTAACTAAACCCCAGGTTGGCTAAATCAAAGGATGACAATATAGTATCCATGGTTACCAAGGCAAATATCAGACCTACAACAGTGTCCATTATTCCTCAAAAAAAAAAAAAATACCCAGATCTTGCAAGATCTCCAGAATCCTATGAGATTTCAGCAGTACTGTATCACATGTGAGAGTTTGCAAGTTATTTCTGGCAAAAAAAGTATACTACATTTTAGAAATTTTCAAATCTTGCAAAATTTCAAGCAGTTCTTTTGGGCAGTGCCCATTGCACAAGATTATATGAGGGTATTTTAGAGACAAAAAAAATTGGTGAATCCTGAGTTAAATGTATTCAAGGCCCACTGAAAACTAGTTTGTTTCATTTAAAATCCTTGGGATATGAAGCCTAATTCTATGGATGTTTACTTGGATTTAAGTCCTATTACTTTTTCTGGGGCTAACTGCCAAATGCATGCATATGATTTCAGTTCCTATTATTAATAGATCTACAAAATACAGACTTTATTTAATGGTTTCCCCTTAAAACGGATTGTGAAAGTAACTGGAAATATAGTTCTTTATTTTGTTTAAATGCTGCTTTATATTATTTTCAAAGAAGTCCCTGAGCTGCACTTTTTTTAAAAAAAATACCAGAAAGCTAGAAAAGTGATACAGTTAAATTTACTACACTTTCTTGGTGCCTTCAGTAATTATAGAGCAGGCAGGTATTCAACTAGTGAAGCTTTCCTTATCACTTTATCTCCATGTAGAATAAATTGTGTGTGTGATGATAACTGAGTGTTATGCAGCTCCCCAAAAGGTGTTAACCTTTTGTGTGTGTGTCTTTATTATTTCAAAGAAGAAGAGACATTCTTACTTCTCTGTATGAGGATTTAGTTTTAAGGTGGGAGGGTTTGTTTTGTTTTTTACAAATGTATGAATTTTAGGAAGTTATTTTAGAAAGTACTTTGTGATTTTAACCTAGCTATTTCCGGTCAGTATTCTAAGCCAGTAATGTATATTTGGCACCAAGCTATAATTTAAAAGATATACCTTGAAGCGTTCAAGGGAAAAGAATGAACACTTTAATGAGCTTTTAAAATGGAGAGTTCTTATAGGAGATTTACTTGGTGCAGGCATGACAATCTTAACCACCATTAGGACAGAGCGGTGCAGGAAATCCTGAGCAAACTCAGGGTGATGTTTAAATGCAGAAAGGTACGAATCCCAAAAATATGGTTCAGCATGATGAAACCTGGGGTGTATAACTCAAAGCAACAGGGCCACATAGAGCCCCTAAGTCTTTGGTGTAGTCTCCAGAAGGCCTAGAAAAGCTGCTACTAATCTGTATTTTTTTAAGTAACCCTAATGTCAAGATTCTCTCCTGTCTGTCATGTCAACTGGACGTGCCTTATTGCTCACAACACTTGTGACCTAATTCACATGGCATGGTTTGTTGACTAACCCAATTGACTGGATTCACATAAGGTGTGATTTACAAAAAGTTGTGATTGGATTCACGTCACACTAAGGCTTGATGTATTGATTGGAGTTTTTCAGAATGTTCTGTCAGATAAGCTGATCTTAACCCATCTGCAGAATACATCTAACAGGGTTATATATATTAAATCAATTTTAATAGACCTATATGTTAAAGCCAGAATATCAGGTTGAGGTCCCACTTTTTATTCTCAGGTACGCCATTTGCCTCTTTGATTTCAGTACCATTAATGCTAGAGTGAGTGTTTGGATTTTCCTTTTGAGAAAAAAATAGAGGAATTTCCAGGGAAATCAAAAGATTTCCCATAAGATTAATGGCAAGTGTCCTCAGGGTATTTTCATAAATCTATAAGCTATTATGATATTTTGCACTGGGGAGTTTTAAAAAGTTCAGAGAATTTCAAAAGGAAGCTAAAAAGAGTTTCAGTAGCAATGTATAACATTTCTCGGGGGAGGTATCACATCAGCGTGGATATTACTGAAAGTCATTTGTGTTACCAGCACATTATCAGATAATTTAGATTTTCTGTATATCATTTGTTGCATTTATATCATTTGCTGCATTTGCAGTGACATAAACGTTGTTGCAATATAGGGAAGATATAACAGAGATTGAAGCTAAACAACCTAAGGAAAATTGTGTATATGTATACATACATGGACACCCATGTATACATACACACAGTGTTGCATCTTAAGTTCTGTTTCTGATTATAGCTGTGAAGTATTTTAAGATGCCCTAGGTGAAGCAAGTGTTTTTAATTTTACAAATCATAAGGAAAAGTGTATTTGGTGCATCAATTTTAAGAAAAGCTTGGCCAAGGCAGCAGTGATTTACTGCCAGTATTCAATTTCTGGTTGGGTATGTTGCAAATGCCACTGCCACCCACAACCATACCAGTGGGTGTTGTATGGCACATGATCCATGCAGTATACAGATCTCCAACTAGCTACTAGTTTCCTGTGGCTGGTGGACCATCAGTATAGTGCCACAGGTTAGTAGATCAGATCTACTTCCTTAAACCAAATAGCCAATAGCTTCACTCAAGTGTACAGCCAAAATGCATAAGCCATGGTGTTCTAAGAACAAGTCTTATTTTTTTCTGCCATACTGTTTTACTGAGAGCTCTTTGTGTTTTTGGCCAGAATTCAACACAGTGGGGCTTAACCTTGTATAGTAATACCCTTGATTCTAGCCCTGTTTTAAAACACTGAGCTTAACATTTTGAAAATACAGTGGTACCTCTACTTATGAACGCCCCTACTTATGAATTTTTCGAGATACGATCAGTTCCGGCCCCAAAAATTTACCTCTACTTACGAACTCGCCTTGACTTATGAACCGGATCCGCGGCCATTTTCCGCCTGTTCCACGTGGTCCGCGGCCATTTTCCGCCCGTTCCACGTGGTCCGCAGCCATTTTCCGCCCATCCCACATGGTCCGTGGCCATTTTCCCACCCGTTCCACGTGGTCCGTGGCCATTTTCCGCCCATTCCACGTGGTCCGCAGCCATTTTTCCGCCCCTGACACGTGGTCCGCAGCCATTTTTCCACCCTGCCATGTCGTCAGCGGCCGTTTTTCTGCCCCTGACGCATGGTCCGCGGACACCGGAACGGATTAACGGTAATTACATTGAACCTTATGGGAAAATTTACTTCGACTTGCGACCAACTCGACTTGCGATCAGAGTCACGGAACGGATTAAGTTCGTAAGTAGAGGTACCACTGTACAAGGCTAGATGGACCATCCTGCTTTTTAAAATATGAGCATTTCCACGTAAGGCTTTTACACACACACACCCCCCATTCAAGTCATTCCCATAGCTCTGATTCATTTGTAATTCCTTCATCCGCATTAGAACTTAAATCTTCATGCCAATGTAAGTTCAGGAGAAATTCTCCACTTTGCTTGCTCCAAGAAGTAACAGTAAATGAAAGACCAGTTATGTTCGCATTGGGTACCTGAATCCCCTGAAGATTGAACATGCAATTCACCTTCCTTTGGAATAGCTAACAAAAAACTGGATTCAAGCACATTATGGGTTCCTTGTAGTCATTGTCATTTGGATCACTTAATATGAGAGTGGCTTAAATGTGCTTTCCATGGAATGTGTGAAAAAGCTCTCAGTGCTTACAGACTTATTAGATATGATGCTAATTCAGATCTACTTAGAAATGATTTAACATGGGCTATTTCCATTTTCTAATAGCTTTATGTGAAAAAAAAATTATCAGGTTCTGAAGAATGAAATAATTAAATGTGACAATAAGACAATTGTTATGGGATTAATATGTTTATTTTTCTAGTTTGCATTTTGTTCTTTTTCAAATTATTTGCTTCTTAAGGGAAAATGAATATATTGTTTCATAGTACGTCCCAACTGCTCTTTTTTGCTATTTTTTTTTCCTGAAATGTGTGTGCTGCATAAAAGATTTCTGTGTAATCAAATCCATATAGTATTTTCAGACTGCCGGACAGTATGGGTGCAAGATTATCTCAGTTGTATCCACATAGTCACACAAGTGTCTGTGTAATCAGTGGCATGATTTTTTTCATCTCGGTGCTCACAATAAAGTTTCCGTCTATAGTTTACAAGATGCAGCTTTTCACCCACATGTATATCCTCACACAAACAATTTAGTACACAATGAATTGTTAGTTTTATTTTAAATTTAATTGACAGATGCTCAGGGGTTACAGTTTTACCCAGTGTACTTGAAAAAAGAGTGAAATTACGTTTTATTAGAAAAGAGGCCCATCACCAGGAACAGCAACTCATTGTCAGGTTCTCCCTTCCCTTTCTCCATAATTTGTCATTCAAATTACCTCATGTTTCACAAATTACCAAATGTATCATACATTTTCTCTCCGTCTTTCACTTTTTGGCAGGCAGCATTGTGGAATCAGAATCATAACATGACTGAATAACCAAATAAGTGCTATTTATAACATGAATGTTGGCCTACTAAAAAATGAGGAACAGGCATACTATTTTAAGTTTTGGAGAGATTTCTATACCTATAAATATCTTCTCTCAGGGCAAAACTCTTCAGAACAGTGCCAAAGAAGAAAGTGCTCCAGCATTTCTAATGCCTGTTTAGAAAAGCAAGTTTTAGCTTATGTCACTTACTATGCAAATGACTCCCTTCCTTATTCATCAATTGTAAAATTAGTACTATTATTTGCATTACTTAATTATTATTACAAACAAGTAATTTCATGATTTCAGAGAGGACTTAATTCTATCAAATTGCAGTAATTTTTAATTGAATATTTTGTATCTAAGTCAGCAAAAAAATTAAGTCTGTAACTTAATCTTAAGCGCAGAAATGGTCTCAGTAATTGCATTAAAAGCCAAACAGAGGTGTAAATATTTTAGAACATCAGGACTAGGAGCTTTATAGATGATTATGTTGGATTATCTCCAAATTCTGTATGTTTGACCCTCTTGTCAAACTGAAAAAATAGAAGGGTAAAAAGAAAGAGTAGAAGTTGCAGAAAATAAAGGAAAAAAGGGAAAAAAGAGAGAGAAAAAGAAAGAAAAAAGTATAGTAAAGAAAAAGAAAAGAAATATATAAAGAAGTGACTTCCCACTTTCATCATAAGTATAAACAATTTTAGTAACTTATCAGCTTCTTTTAAAATACAACAAATGATCTCTTCTTCCCATATCCAAAATCTTATCTATAAATAAATCCATAAAGCCTTGTCATTCCAATCCTGATGTCAGCAAAAGTCCATTGAGGGTTACCAGAGATAACAACATATCTATTTTAACCTTGATCAAATAAACCAACTTTATATTCCTTCCTTTTACTTCTAACAATCTTAATATTTAATCCCTTTGAATATTGTAATAGAATTTGATTTCTTTTCATTTTTTCTTTGTCCCTTCTCCCAAAATTCTTGAAAACTTTAGCAAGCCTCTTTTGTAAATCCCATATAGGAAAATTATCCAGGTCACTCTCTTGGTTTGTTGCTTGTATATCCCTTTCAATCATTAAGACATCAGCCAGTTTCTTTTGTATGACCAGTGTAACATCTTTTTCCATGTCATTCTTGTAGCCTGTCATTTTTAAGCCCACTTTCAACTCAGTCTCAGTCTTGTCAGGTAGAACTTGTTCCTCTTCCATAACATCTTTTAGACACAGTCTATCTATGGAGGCAGACACTATTAAAATTATTTTCTTGGTCCATTGTTCAAAAATATCCTTCAGTATGTCTAATGTTAAAATATTTTGCTTCATTCTGTAATTATAAGTGGAGTTTAAGTGTTCTTTTCCTTTAATTGGAATCTTTAGTTCCCTTTAGTTCCCTCTAGTATCCAGTGTTTAAAATCTTACTGTTGTTTTTTTTTTTAAAAAAGCATTTTCCCATGGGAAGGATTCTTTATAATTAACTCCAAAATCTTATTTCAAATTTATCTGAACCCTTAGTCCAGTTGTAACTTTCTAAAATCATCCTTTTGCTGTTTATTAAAAAAATTTTTTTAAGTTCTTAAACTTGTAGTTAAAACTTTTTGTGCTAAGGATTGAAGGAAACTCACCGGCTGCTGTCAAACTTGTCCATCCAAAGGTTTCTATTAGCTGAAAATCAGTTAACAAGCAATTTCCTAAAGTAATTAGAAAAGGAAGTATGTGAACTTAGTGTCCTTTCAAAGGTGCCGACTGCAGTTTGAGCAAGTTGGCCATTCCCTTGTCCTCAGAGCTCTAAACCGGCCGGAGACCACTATCTTGTGGTCTCTTCACAAGGAGCAGCTGTCTGGAGCACTTGGGGCAATCTCAAGTCCTCTCCTTGTCCGGAGAGGTTTCGAAGAGTGGGTCTACTCACTGGCTCTTCCTTCCACTGTGGTCGTTAGCTCCGCTTTTCGTGGAGCTGTCTTCAATCTGCCATTTCTTCTTCGGAAGTCTCCCATGTTTTACAGAGAAGTCCAGTAGTACATAACATGTTCTACATGTTTCAGATGTAGTGAAATTAAACGTATTTTAGGAGGTAGAGAGGCAAATAGCTATTTTATTTTATTTGTCTAATTATGTGGCTAGACAAATTAGACACAAAAAATTGGACAAATAAATGCTATTTTCCTAAAATCCTGGAGAACACATGCCAATAACGGTAGAAAGCACTAAACAGATTGTTGATCTGGCTTAATACAATTTCAGTTATGTTACAACACAGTGTACAGTTCAGTGTCACTAATATAGTTAGGAACCTGAGATTCTTTGATGCTCAAGTTCACAAATAACTCACTCTCATATAAAAACAAATTTGTTTATATTCATTTTTGCAACTATTATATAGCCATGAGTGTGGCCTTATCTTATATTAAACCTATCATATGGTAAACCAAAGTTTCTGATAATGGAATAAGCTTTAAATTACAAACCTTTTCTGCCAGAGCTCTGAAATGGCATGCAGCTGAGAAGAAAGGGGCTTTTAGTGTCAGAATTTTCATTCACAAGTTCCCGTCCCTCTCAGTGAAGCATAGTTCAACTTTTTTGCCTTTACCTGAAGGAAACTTCATTCTCCCATTATTTATTTATATGCAGTTTTTAAAATCTGGCAAAAGTTTAGTCTGACTTCTGGTTGTCCTGCTTATAAATAAGATATTACTATGATGCAGAACGTAATTTCATGTACTATAGGATAAATTAATAATTCAGATTTATTAAATATGTTTTGTATCCAAGCTATAGAGTTGGATGGAAAGAACTGTGAGAAGGAAAATAGTCACTAATGCAATTCTGCAAATACTTATGTTTGCTCAGTGCTATTATATGTAGGCTATGTAGCAATTTGTATGTATCTTCTTGTTCAAACTGGGTCATAAATAGACCCCAATTTTAAAACTTTATTTTTCTTAAACAGTGTCTTGGTATCAATATAAAGCAACATTTTCATAAGGAGATGGTCAGTTTTGGATTTGAGCATATAAATAAACTGAATTAGGTTACAGTCATATCTACAACTACACTGATATCAATGGGGCTTATTTCCAAATATTGTAGATGAATTTGGATAATGCAATGAGTTGCTTGTCTCTAATCAGTTGCTAATTCCTGAATTATTTGTTGATTTATAAAAATGAGGCCTATTGTATTTCTTGTTCCAAGCTTTAATTTCCAGGCCACAAGTTTTACTTTTTCATTTATAGTGAATTTAAAAGGATTAACAAACTGATTGTTTTCTTGTATTTCACACTGTATGTTATTACAGAAAAACTTTATCTCAGTCATAATATTTAGGCATCAATGAAGTGTTAGGACCTTTATCCCAACGCTGTTTAAAAAGGAAAAAAAATCTATCAATTTCACTGGCTTGTGTATGATATTGTATTTTCAGACTGAGATGTTGTACTGAACATTTGTACCTGAGATTGACTTTTACAGCATTACTTCTGCAACTATTTAATTCTCCTTTGGGACTACTCCAGATAGCTGTGTTTTCTGTCTAGACTGAAAGATACCTTTGCTGTATGAGTTGGATGGCCAAGGTATCATTCCTTTTTCTGTTGCAATTGCACCAAAGTTTTGGGTGCCCAAGGAGTGAGTTAGTGTTAGGATTTAGCAATTCTAAAATGCTTTTTCAAACTGAATGAGGGTGGTGATGTGGTTTCCCTCCTATTTCTGGTTAAGGAGGACCCATGTAAAGGGATTTAAGAATGGTGGGATAAAGAAAGAGCAGTGATCCTGAAAGAGACAGTTGGTTGAATGTCTGAAATGAGTGCAGTTGAATAAAATGTTAAGGGAAGAATGCATTTGAAGATTGTTTTAACAAAATAGTGCTACTGGTGAGAAGTCTAAGGAAAACTATCTGGAAGAAAACGACTCTTTATGCTGCTTTCAACATAGGTGACCTTATAGCAAGTTCTTAGCTGAAATCTGAAGTGATTTTCTTACAGAATGCTGTGAGCTTGGAATTGAAAGACAGCAAACCCAGCTAAGAAGCTCTGGGAATTGCACTACGTGTGTATTGCACATAGCAAAGATATAATTGTATGAGGATCGCAAGAATATATAATAAACTGTTTAAGTCCTTTCAGAACCAACCTTTTAAGCAAATAAGGATTTGTATATTTTTTGAATGTTATAACAAATAAAATGTATTTTTCAGTAAACTATATTATAAACAACCTCTCAGTATTCTGCCTGGATTACTTAAAGAAATATTGTATTATAAGTCTATTAACCTGTAATACAGGGGAAAATTCATCTCATTTTCAATTTTTTTTTTTTTTTTTTTTTTAATCTGCGCTCAGTCATTGCTGACCCTGCAGTGACTGCTTGGACGAGTCCTTGCAGTTTTCAAGGCAACTGTTTTTCGGAAGTGGTTTGCCAGTGCCTCCTTCCTAGGGCAGAGCCCAGCTGGCGAGCGCAGGAGGTGGGGTTTCCGTTGCTTCGCGCCCTTTTCGGGCGCGCACGGTTTTTCGCGCTTACCAGCAGCTGCTCCCAACTCCTTTTTTGCAAGGCGCCGCCAGCATTTTTCCTCCCACCGGAGTGAGAGTCCCCATTTATCTACTCACGTAAGTTTTCGAACTGTTGGGTTGACAGGAACTGGGGAGGAAACAGGAGCTCACCCTGTTTAACGCGAAGGCTGGACTCGAACCGCTGAAGCGTCGACCATTTCTGGCCAGCAACTTTCAGCGTCATTAAGCCGCTGCGCCACCGTGTCCCCCCATTTTCAAATAGGGTTACATAAAATAAAGAAAATACTCCTATACAAATCAATTACAAATTCACCATCTGTTCACCAAGGGGAACTAAAAAGACTCTAACATTATCCTCCATTTCTTAAAATAGTAACTGTTAACACAGTGCCAGCCCTCTAAGTTTTGTTCTGCCATGCCTTTAATCAGTGTTGTCCAAACTTGGCCACTTTAAGATGAGTGGACTTCAACTCCCAGAATTCCCCAGCCAGCCATGCTGGCTGGGGAATTCTGGGAGTTGAAGTCCACTCATCTTAAAGTGGCCAAGTTTGGACAACACTGCCTTAAGGACTTGCCAGCTTGAAGAATATATGTTTTGCAATAATACAGAAGGTGAAGTGGCTTATGGACAAGCAAAGGTTTGCAAAGCCTGTTCGTTCAAAGAAGAGTTATTTAAAAAAAAGTTTGGATTGCTTGAGATAGTAGTTTCTATATGACTGATTTAATAAGCCCTTTTTAAAAAGCATTTTAATCTTAAAGCAAAAGTTGGTATAAAATATAATGGAGGTGGTGATTTCAAAGTTCTGGCAGTATCAGGAAAAAGACTGAAGTTAAAGTTTAAGTCTGTCCACAAAGTTGTCCAATCCATTCAATTGACATCTGTTATTCTGCAATACTTTAAATGAAACTATCTTTATATTTAGGTGAAAAATTGAATGCAAATTGAACTGTTAAAAAAGTATTTTTGTTTCTGCCTTATAGAGAAGGAGGAAACCTGTATAAACAATATACAAAAACAGCTATCTACCATGCTAACATCATATTATTTAGGGACCTTTTTTCTTTTTAAAATTAAATCAGGATGAGTGTAGGGTTCTAGTGTTTTGAATTGCACTTCCTCCAGAACAAGATGGAAAATTTACAAGATTAAGGCTAGCAGTGGAGTACTGAAACATTATTTAGCAAGGGCATTTGTGCCTAATTAGCACAAAGTACATTTCTGATTTTATTACAGTCCACTTGAAGACAAGACATTGTGATTGTTTTACTTATAAATAATGTTTATGACCATCATTACTTTAGTCACTTGCTTCTGTGCTGCTAAAAACAAGTGATTCTAACATAATTTTCCCCTATCTTCACTGCAGCTGCAGTGCATAAGGGCCAAATGCATATTATGGCTGGTAATATTCGTTTTGTTTTATTCACAGAATAAAAAATTATCATCTGCAATATATTCCACAAATGATTTCTTGGGTCTATGTCATAACAAAGTAGGAAGTGTTTCAACCATGGTTTGCACACATGCAAAGAGCACAGGAACATATTGGACTAAAAGTAGAAAGATAACTACAGCCTGCATATTTCATTAAGGCTGAAATCTGATGTATGTAGGAATAAGACAGCCTTATTTCTGAGGAATCTCAGGTCACACTAATAAAATGAAATGACTTGTGGATACAAACTTTGGAGGAACTAGCAATTTCAGGCTTCTGTTCTTTCTTTCTTCCATCCTTTGGTAGCACCAGGCAGCAGAATCAAACTATGTATTAGTATTAAAATGTCAATTTAACTCAGCTTCTTTAAGAATCAAGCTAGGAAAAAAACATTTATTAAAGAGGTCTGCATATCAGGCATCATGCTGGATCCTGTTGGATGGAGTAGCCCAAGAATATTGATCATTAACATGCAAATATTTGGTGGCACTACCATGTTGTTCTCAAATAAAATTTTACATTTCTGTTGCATATATAACGAGATTAGATTACACTTCTTTCTCTAACACATTTATTCTCTATAAAGATGAAGGATTTGAGGAGAGATTTGAGCCAGCAGTCTCACCTATGGTAAATAGTTTTTTGATTTAGATATAAATGAATAAAAACACTTGTTGCTGCAGCTGCATATGATCATGGCTGTATTTTCACGCTCTGTGCAATTGCTATAGTAACAAGGTCCACCATGTAAAGAAACCATTCCTTCTCTTACCCAGCTGTTGAGCTAAAAATCCTCCTGGAATTCCCCTTATGTCCAGCTGTTGGAAGTCAGATGCCTTCAGAATCAAGTATATTATGATGTGACAGAGAATTTAGAAGGACATTGCTCTATTCTGCAGGAATTAGGCTGATTTCAGAAATTCCATTTCCTCCCAGCTGTCTTTAGATTTAATTGAAGCAAATACTCCTTAAGAGTCATTGCTGAAAGACTGACAAAACATAAAGGCTAATAACAAAAATTGTATTTACATTCAAGCCTATATCCCATATCACACAGGTGTCACTATCACATAATGGCTAGAAAATAATTTCCAGAAAAGAAGAGACCAATAAAAGTATCTGGAAAGTTCTGCATAAAACCCAGTGAAGAGAAGAAGAGCCATACAAAAGCAATTCTCTGAGCCAAAATGAGACTTTCTGCTTTTATCACTTTTATCAGTCCACAGACTACACAAATTACTAGCATACAGGTAGAAGAACCATATCTTCATATAACAAATAATTACTGGTGAAAGAATCTTGTGCACTTGATTCAAATTTCACATATCATAGCCTGAAATCACTTTCAGATAAGCCTATTCACGTTAATAGCTAAATAGCTTCTGCCCAGCCTATACGATTGAACAAAGTTGGCATGCTCCAGATCTCATCCATTAAGCAGTGTCACCTGATGGGACCCATGAAGTGTGCCTACTATTTTGCAGCATCTGTCTTCTGGAACACCACTCCCCCCACCCCCCGCCAAGATACATCTGGCTCCGAACCGAGCCGTGTTCAAGAGAGCTCTGAAAACCTGGCTCTTTCCTCAGACCTTGGGTTAGACAGGGTGGCAGGTCTTGCATTTATGTCTTTTAATGATTGCTTTTCTTCCAGTATTTGGGTGGCTTTATTTAAATTATATTTTATTATTATTTTTACTGTATGCCACTCAGAGTTGGTGTAGGGTTGGGCAGCCTTATAAATTTTTAAAATAAATAAATAAATTGACAAATAGTGGTCAAAATCCCTATTCTTGAGTTTACCAGAATATCCATCTGACTACAAAACACTATACTGTTCATTTGGAAATGAGCAGCGTGGTACAAAACATTTAAAATTGGACTGTTTTGGATGCAAACCATTCTGTTGAGTGCAAAACAGCTGTCTCAAATGCAGAAGAGGCTGTTTTGAGCACCTTGGAAATGCTTTGAGCTCAAAAAAGATGATCAAATGCAGCTCTTCCAAGCTGGAAACATTTAAAAAATGTCCAACAGCCCATTTTGCATTTAAATGAAATATTTTTTTCATTTTAAACAGCCATTTCACACTCAAAACAGAAGCCATTTTTAGAAGGCATGATTCAAAGCATTTTGTACATCACTAGTAATGAACTAGCCACTACGTTTTCTTTTTTTAGTGGTAGATAGCTGGAACGACTCCTCCCTCTGATTTCCATATTGTCCTTTCCTAATGTACCTGCTGAAAAACAAACATACCATAGAACAAAAAATTGCACAAAATAATGAGGAACAAAAGAGTAACAAACTACTGATTATTCCAATTTATTTCATAGGTTCTGAATGAATAGAACACTTTGGATCATATATCAAAAAGCATAATATCATCAACCTGTTGATCTGACCTTTAGGCACTGATTAATACCAATGCCCAAATTTAACAGCTCCATGCAGGCCAGTCTAAGTGAGAATGGTTTCCTTCATTTATTTCAGTGCTTCACATTCAAAGGAAATGAAATAAAGCACAACATGAAATGAAGATCAACATCAGTTTGATGTCTCTAAGTTCACAGTAATATTTAGCTGACCAATCAAGAGATAATGTGTTGCTCAAGTAACCAATAAAAAGTTTATATATAATACTATTGCTCTAACTCCTATGGTCTTCATCATCATAAGAACCCTGTAATGTTATCCTATACTAGTAAGTGAACTTTGTCCCTGTGTGGAGATCAAACCCATCACACTGATCAAAGTCCAATGCTATTTTTTTAAAAAGTAACCTGAAATTTTGTGGCCAACATGTATAGCAAATATGAATAATGTTAATTGTCACACTTACTAAATAAGGGCTTCAATATTTTGGATGGATCAGGATATACATTTATTATTTATTACACAATAGCAATAAAAACATTTAGTCAGTCTGAAAAATTTGGCCAATGGAGTGTTTGATAATTAGGTGAGAACAAATTCTCTTTGTTTTCCTAATGAATAGTTAGGAACTTGCAAAACCCTTATGTGGAAAGTTCTCAAGAAGAAAATGCACAAGGTGTAATCCTACAAGCTCAACTAAATCCAACAGATGCATATGTAAACAGTGAGAATATAGATCTACTTCTATTATTTCAATATTCTTTACTTCTTGTTTACCAGAGAGGTAAGCACAGCACCTGCAGAGAAGAAGCTGTACAAAATGTTTAAGATTTTTTTTTTCTAGAATCTTAACTTTTCCAATAACTACGACATTGATCATATGGCTTTGATGGCTAAAATGGAACAGACCTAGTAGGAAGAGATGGCCAGATACTCCGGTAAGGTATGCAACTGCAGGACAAACAAAAATACTCAGCAGAACAGAAATGCTTAATAGTGCCCAGGCCATGCCTCTCCATAAGTGGAAGGCCACTTCTCATGCCCTCAGATGCAATTTACATTGATCTTCTCATAGCAGAATGGCATTCTAAAGTAGGAGTAAGCAACTTATGGGCCACAATTTCTTGCAGCCCTGAACCATTGTTTTCTGAGCACCTGAACTCTACTACCAAAATTTGGCAGTTCCCAATTGAAACTGGCATAGCTCTGTGTATAGGTATGAAACAGATTAAAATTACTGCTTACACTTTAAGACTTTCATCACATGGTAAAGTCCACACTTTCTAAAAATTCTACCTTTTCTCCCCTCCTAAAAATCTAGCCCTAGTGATTTATATGATATTGCTCTGCTCACTGCAGTCCTATCTACTAAAATCCCTCCCTGAAGTCCCCCTTTGCGGCCTATGAAAGTTTGCTTGCACCTGTTATAAAGGGCAGTTTAGTGTTCATAGGCTGGATCTGCACAGCGTGCTAAGTTAAACTAAAATGGGGTGATAGTTGTAGTTCTGCAGGTTATATGTAACCAGCCAGTTCTTAACGTTGTGTGAGCTGGACCATCATATTAAGCCGTAATAGAATTTATTTTGGAGAGACATTATGTGAATACAGGAACTCTGTTTTCTTAATCCAGATCTAGAATTTAGCATGTTGCATGAACTCAATTACAAAGTTCCAAAACCATTCAGGACTTTGGGAGAAACAGTAACAGTACTGGATCACAGTTTAGTTACAACAAAACCAAAATATTAAAACAGAAAATCTATACTAAGACAATGCATACAGTCTAGAGGATTAGTTGCATACTGATGAGAGGAAATTGCATTTATCAGTGGGATCTAATCATCTTTAGACTAACCTACTGCAGATACTCCCTGAATGTCCAAGTACTCCTTGATTCACAGACTCTCTTTTTCTACTTATTCCACTATCAGTTTTGAAATGGGAATTTGAGGGCAATTCCACTTAAGATACTTTTACTAGAAAATGAGTGGAGGAAGGAAGCCCCAACAATTTTTCAGTTATACATATGGATTAATTTGAAGCTAATTATATTTTGTACTTCCCAAACTAGAGAGAGGAAATTACCTAGTCAAATAGGAAAATTACAAGTCCTTATATCATACAACGGTATAAGGCATCAATTTCCAACCTAGCATATGGAAAAGACTACTATAAAGCAATAATAAACTGAGGAGGAGAAAAGTTTTTTTTTTCTTTTTCCTGTTCTTGATATTCTCTTATCTTCTCCTGGTTCCTGTTCCAGTTTTGTGATGAATGACTATCACATTCTTACTTTCAACATATAAGATCTTCACAAAGCACCATCTTGAACTATCTTTATTTACACTGGAGTCAGGTGTTGACTTACAGGGAGCAAAATGAATGTTCAACTTTTTGTTCTCCCACCTTCTTTTCAAATAACATATGTACATAAGAGTTAAAATAAAGATAAATTATAAACACATGAATTGTTAACTTAAATCTCAGGCTGCAATCTTAAATTCACTTACTAGTGAGCAAGACTCGCTGAACACAATGAACTTTACTTATGAATAATTAGGCACAATAATTATTCTTTAACAGGCAAACAGATATCAAACTCATTCCAATTAAAGAAACATCTGCTAAAAGCATTAAGATGAATGAGATTTTTCTAGAAACATATATCCACGCTGATATTAAGGCTTGCAAAAAGAACACACCTTGCTTGGACTGTGGTAACAGTTCTTTAAGCCATCTTAGCAAGGAACGTTTCTACATTTTTTTTAATCAGTAGCCATTTTTTAATGGTTCCATTGAAGTTATGATTTCTCAACAAGGAGTCTAAAATGGCTGAGAAGGGCAACCTAAATATATTTTTAAATAGTGTTTGCTTTATTGAATAATTTTCAAAAACTCCCATAATAAACATAGACTTTGTATGGTTTAAGAAACAATACATGTTTTCTGTGTTTTAACTTTTAACACCAAATGGTATTAATCCTTAAGCACAAAATAAATATGAGAAAAGGAAATTTGTGACTGGATTTATTGCGGCTTTTTTCTTTTGTTAAAAATGATATGAAATGGGGCTATGACTAGGGATGGGCAAATGTCTCAAATGTCAGTTTTTTTCTCAATGTAAAATCTGTTAATGTTTTTTCAGTTTCTCTTTTTGCAAATCTGTCAAGTCCATTTTATCAAACTTGAAAAATTTATTTTAAAAAAATTGCACTAAAATTTGCATTTTAATTTGTATGTATTTATAATGAAATGTGGTGCACATTTCTCCATGCCCTATCACTAATAGGTCCTCAATGAACACCTGGATTTGAAACAAGTTGTATTCCTGACTTGTTACAAACAAAACCAAAAACAAATCTTTTAAATATATGTAAATATGTAAACACAGTGCACAAGACTCAGTCCTGAGCCTCTTAAAGTTTGATACAACAAAGTTCTCACAGACTTGTAAATTATAGATTTAGGCCCTAAACGAAGGCAGCAGAACTTAAAGCCGGAGTCAGCTAGGTTTCTGGTCAAATGCAAGATCAGGTGCCTATTTCAAAACCAACTTTCAGAGGAATCAGATTGGTCACTGAAAACTTCCCTGCACATGTGGGAGTTTTCTTGGTGAAGGGGATATTCAGAACCTGCCAGCAAGTTCACTTTTCCTTTCCGAGAGACATATGGCTTTCCAGAAGGAAGACTTTCATATTTCGTTAGGTATTGCCTGCAAAATAATAATAGTGATATGATTATACTGTATTACTTGAGGGACAACATGTTTTAATCCCAGTAACAATTTTAAGACACACACAATTGCAAGGGATTATGTTTTAAGTTTTCCTTATCCATAATCTTCCAGAACAAAGTTGAATAAAAATGAACACAACAAATTTCTTATGGCTTTGAGAATCAATAATCTGGGCCTTGTGCTAATGTACAGTTATACAAATTTGTCATCAACAATATTTTTCCTTGAACACAATATCAGATGCTGTTTCGAACCAATCTTTGGGGAAATCTGATTACTGAGAACCTCCTTGCGTAGATCAAGGTCAAAGTCAGGAGAGAATGGGAGCAGAATCACTGCCTCTCTCAGTCCCCATGTGCTGAAATGGGACAATTAAAAAGAACCCATACTTGCATTCAAGCCATTGTACATCTATTGTGGAATCCTTCAGACCTTCCATATGAATGCATGTGGACTGGACAGCAGTGTGTACATTTTGACTGCTATCTCAGAGGAATGCAGACTTTCACTTAAAAAAAAAATCCCTCATATTTCCTCAGCAACAGAGGTTGGCAAACATGGTTCCCACAGAAGGTACTGCATATTATTTAATCTTGTAAGATTATGATAATTGTGTGTAAGAACTATGAAATCTCAGATATCTTTCAAAATAAACACATGCGAGATATCATGAGATTTAGTATCCTTGTGGAAACAATCTTTCAGGATGTTACAATGGCACCTGAATAATTTGTTGATCCCTGCTCTATAGATACAGGTGGCCCTTGTTTAACAACCACTTGTTCAGCGACCGTTCAAACTTAGGATGGTGGCATGCAATTCCAGTCCCACTTGCCATTGTAAACCAAGGACTACCTGTATTACAAATCCAGTTTTGTTAGCCTCTGACAAGGATAAAACTAGTCAGATTCATTTCTCCTGAAGTAAATTCCTTAAGTGGATTTAACCTCTCCTTCTTTCTTCCTTCCTTACAAGTTAAAGTTTGCCATTTGCTTCTGCTAGAAAATTAATGGTTCTTGTGTAGCCTGCAGTATTCCTCTTCTTGATATGCATCTGTCACACATCTTTGAAGTTCAATTGCTCTTTAGCATCATACAGTACATTTGTACCTTTTAAATAGATATATGATATAGCCATTTTAACTTATTGTATAAAGTTCCAATTGTTCCACAAAAACATTACTAAAGTATTGGAAAAGGCCACAGAAAAAAGTAGCCCAAATGATTTAAAAGCAATTTCCTACAAAGTTCTGTCCCCATGACATGTTCAGCTGGATCAATAGGAAGGAGTTAATGTGTTGTGGGAACTTTAAAAAGGGGTCATTTGATTCAGTCAACTAACCGCAAGAGCACACACTGCTGGAATATGGTGCTAAGTCTATTGGTCAGAAGTTGGGACCTGGATTGTTTAGGTAATGAGAATAGGACAATTAACACCTAAGTCCTACTGATTAGGGACTAATTTAAGGGCTACATAACCTCCTACACAAATTGCATGTAATACTACTCCAGTTTCGTATTTTATTTATTCAACAGTAAGTACATAATGATCTGTTCTGAGATCAGATTGTGAAAAGCTGCGTTAAAATGCTAGTCAGATCAATAAACATTTCTCTTTGCTCCCTACCTAAATGGACTTTCAGTTTTGTCCATCTGCATGCAGACTAAAAATGGGTATTGTGAAAATTTCACTGTGGAGATGAAATCCAATGTTGCTTCAATTTCGGAAGTGGTTTCCATGCCAGCCTTCACAAATACAGCATCCACAGCAATGTTACCAACTATAGCCCCAGCTCCCCTGAAAAAAAGTGGTGGGGAAAAAAACAGGTGGTCAAACATTGAATGGTACGATATTGCTGGAATAATATCTCCTCCAACTGATAACTTTTAGACAAACTTTTCTGTATAAAGATCTCATCATTTCATGTTGGCTTCCCTGCCTGTGCCTCTACATTACTGACTGCTCCTAGCAGGAAAACCATTGATGTTACTAAGGATAGAAGGAGAAAGAGAAAGGTGGCTATACCTCCAGCTCAAACACTAATTCCTGAATGTTTCAGGAAGTCAAACACTACAGGGCATGAATGATAAATCTGACTCCCTACATTTTGCTAAATGACAATTTGCAACATTCGTCACTCTAACCCAACATTTCTCAAACTTGGCAGTCTTAAGCTGTGTGGATTTCAACTCCCAGAATCACCCAGCCAGCTACATTCTGGGAACTGAAGTCCACACAGCTTAAGGCTGCCAAGGTGGAGAAACACTGCTCTAGCACATGCTGGCTGGGACCACTAAATGTAGTAATCTGGCAACTGGAGAAGCATGGGCTCACCCCAGAAGTACTCAGGTGTTGTCCCACAAATTATTTTTCTCAAAGCTTAAACCTGAAAACCTGATAAAGGCAGTACACAAACTGTGAGCTATCAAGGGTATAAGTATCAGTTTTTAACTATTTCATGGTTTAACTCATAGGCATCTGTGGGGGCAAGTGATGAAATATTGCCACACAAACCACGTGACTACCCCAACTTCAGTTGCAAGTTGACAGCCAGGTGAAGTAAAGTTTCATTTTACCCTTACATGACTATCAGCTTGCAACTGATGTTGGGATGCAAGTATGAAATGTCGGGGTTTGTGTCATGTTGTTGCAATATACATTTCATCATGTTTTCACTATCGCAGTTTGTACCAGATGTTTCAACTACGGTATTCAGAATCAGGTAGCAAAAATAATCCTCTGCAAAAACAGTAAAATGACATTTTCTCCATTTTCAGCATGTTTCCATATGACTACTCTTTCAACTAAGGATCTAAGTTTTGAAAATGTTTAAAAGAAAAATTTAAAGTTGTATACACTAATTGAATTTAAAATCCCCCATGTTGATGATCTAATTTGATATCTCCCTCAAGAACTAAATTAGATGTCTCACCGATTTTTAACTTTTGTTT
The DNA here is from genome assembly GCF_059951505.1 of Python bivittatus. Lineage (NCBI taxonomy): Eukaryota > Metazoa > Chordata > Lepidosauria > Squamata > Pythonidae > Python > Python bivittatus. Next base: position 40,929,185 of record NW_028277034.1, read on the forward strand.
TGGATTCTCTATACCAAAGGCTGAACTCCATTCCTCCTGATACATCAATAGTCATACCTCCCTGGAATTCAGTGCTGCAAATCAGCCCAGACTGCAGCTGGATAGCCTAAGTACAAAGAAAGAGCGCATGTAATATTTCTTGTTTATCTAATACATGTTCAGATTAGTAATGTTTTAGGAAGGCACAAATACTTATCTCTCTGCCTCCACTTCTCAGTTTCCCTTTCTGAATTTTCTCTTTGGTGTCCCCCTAAAGAAAGATCTCTCCACTCCATGCAACTGGGCTACTCAACTAGCTAAGAGCAGAAGGTCCATGGAAGAAGCTTGCGGTGTAGGACAACCACACAGGGAGACCCTTTAAAGCACAGGTAGTCCTTGGTTTATGACCATTCATTTAATGACCATCTGAAGTTATGACGGCACTGAAAAAGTGACTTGTGACCGGTCCTCACACTTACAACCATCACAGTGTCCCCACAGTCATGTGATCAAAATTCGGGCCCTTGGCAACCAGCATGTATTAATAATGGTTGCAGCATCCCAGGGTCACGTGATTGCCATTTGTGACCTTCCCAGGGAGCTTCCGACAAGCAAAGTCAATGGGGAAAACTGGATTTGCTTAATGACCATGGGAAAAAAGGCTGAAAAATCGGGTGCGAGACAATGACTGCATTCCTTAGCAATGGAAATTCCAGTCCCAATTGTGGTCGTAAGTTGAGGACTACCTGTATGTCTTTTAGTCTCAAAAACTGTTCTAGAAATTGTTGTTTCAAGTTGCACAGAAATGAAACATCTATTGCCTCAGCACTGTTCATGCAATTTTTTGTTGCTATCTTTGGTCTAGACCAATGGTTCTCAAAGTATCTTAAGCAGGTCCACAAAGTCAAATAAATATTTTAAAATTTCACAGTTTTAATTTCTAATACAGTAAATATCAATAGATTAATTCATATAAACCAAAGCTCTTGGGGTCCTCAATCATTTTTAAGAATGTAAAGGGGTCCTGAGACCAAAATGTTTGAGAATGCTAGACTAGACAATACCTGTGAAAAAAATAGAATACTATTTAAAATTAGAATCATTAATCACATTTCATATATGACCTCCGAACTATTAAACTGGGTATTAATAAAAAGCCTTACTATCAAAGCAATGGCATAATAAAGCTGCTGTAAAAAGTGACAAATTATTTTCCATATAATTCAGTGACAAACACAGCTTTATGGACAAGATAGCTTCCTGCCAAAACCAACATTCCCAGCTGTCAAAAACCTATAGCTGGATTGGGAATCCATTGCACAGAGCCCATTTGGGAACAGTCAAAACTGAAAGCAATTCTGGGTCCCAGCAAGTCATTTCAGTTGCGTGCTGACCTAGAGCCAACATTTTAAGGTTCGTACCGCTTGGAAATTGTATTAAATATATTTATAGTCTTCCTACAATACATAAAACAAAGTATGATGCAGCTCTGGTGGGTGCATATATATTCAGAAGTCAGTCCCACTGAGTTCAGTGCAATTTACTCTCCAGAAATTGTGCAGAGGGATTTGGCTGATGCATAGTTATTAATAATTCCCACTATTTTCAACCCAACTGAAGCAAGATGAGTAAGTCCATTCATTTTCTGAATACCCAACAAAAGCATTGAAAAAGTAGGGAAAATTAGTCCAGGGTTCAACAAACATGCAAGGTTCTCCTTCGAAAGAAATATCCATAAGCACTATATGACACTGTAACTCTTCTTTCAACTCAACCTTGCTTCCTATTACTATGTCAAAACAGCTGGGCACTACTGAGATCAAGAACTCTGAAGAACCAAGGAACAGTCTTGTTTCACAAAATTTCAGTCCTCACTATCATCTTCTGATGATTGTGGTGACTATCTACGGCCATGCCTTTTATGGCTAGAAACAAACATGATGTATGATAACCACCACCAACATTTGTCAGTCAACAGTCAAATGTACTTGGAAGAGGGTACATTTAAGATAAATTCTAACTCATTTAAAAAGCCTGTGCCTGTCTTGCCACCTTACAGTTACTAGGTGCCATTATTAAAAAATATTCCCTTGTAATAGGTTATTCAGTTCAAAGACTCAGATTTATTCTTCTTGCTTAGATATTATTTATGTTATTATGGTTTTGTCCTGACTTCATCCAAAGGGCTCAAAGTATTGCAGATGGGGTCCACTTCTGATCTGATTTTCACAGAGTCTTGTAAGGTAGGGTCTGAGAAGCAATAAAAGATTTGACCCAACACTGCTCAATAACCTTCAAGCCTGATAGGAGATGTGAGTATCTGTAGTGCTCCAATATTTAGCTAACAATAGGCAAACTAGTGCCCTCCAGGTTTTAGATTATAATATCAATAATCTTCTGCCACTGGCCATGCAATTTTGGGGTTATGTGAGCTGAAGTCCAAAACACTGAAGGGCACCAGGTTGCAAATCCTCACAACACAAATTTATGAGTTGTGTCCTAAATTTTACTCTATGTAAGAATATAAATAACCTAAAGTAAATTTTAAGAAACATAATAGTTTGCTTCCTTGGTCCATCTAACTTTAAATGGGCTATTTGTGGACTAGCTGTCAACACTGAAAACACAGAGGTTAGAAGATTGGTTGCTATGCATCCGGTTGGTATGTTACAGCAGGCATCCACCACATGGCACCCTCCAAATATGTTGGGAATATAAATCCTGGAATTCCCAGCCATTCGGGCTTTGTGGTGCTGAACTGGTCTAGAACATCCCCAAACTAAGACAGTGATTGGCCAAAGGTCACCCAGAAATTTCACAGTTAATGTTCAGGAACCTCAATTCAAGCTTCCACTTTGGTCAATCTATTCCATGAATTGGTGTCAGACAGAGTTGTATTCTAGCCCCAGTGCTTTTTAATCTGTATGTCAATAATTTACCTGGGTTCCTGTATGTTGTGGACACACATATGCCAAAGATCCTTGATAAATGTATTACTATTTTATTATATGCTGATGATATGGTTTTAATGGCACATTCCCAAATAGGCCTGAGAAGACTGCTGCAAAAACTGAATACTTATTGTGCTCATAATTTTTTAAACATCAATAAAAGTACATCTAAAGTGATGGTATTCAGCAGGAAATGAGAGAAATATAACTGGCAGATAAATGGGGAGTCTATTGAACAAGTGAATCTTTTCAATTACCTAGGGGTGGTTTTTACTAGTACAGGATTGTGTTCAAATCACCTCAAAAGAAGCTCGGCAAGGGCCACCGCAAGCACTAAAAGATTATACAAATTATTTAACTATAATTATCCAGGCACCCTGACCCCTATATTAAAAGTGTTTAGGGCAAAAATAATTCCAATGCTGACCTATGGTGCAGAATTGTGGGGTTTAAATAAAGCTACCCCACTTGAACAAATTCAGACCCGCTTTTTAAGATGCATATTGGGAACTGATAAGAATACGTCTGCCCCTGCAGTCAGAGCAGAATTAGATATCCATTCCTTACATAGTCATCTAATAATTAAAGTTTTCACATACTGGCTGAGGATCCAATCAATGGACTCTGATAGACTTCCCAAAATATGCTTAACTGAACAGATAAATATGGTACAGCCCAATTCCTGGATCAGCCAACTCTCTGAAGTTATTTCATGACATGGGTTTTCCATTCAGCATCTGCTTTCAACAGCCTCTCAGGCAAGGGAAATTTTTAAACAGAGTCCTAGATATTAGTGCGCAAACTAACATGGAATTATTGACTAAAAATAGATCCTTAAGACAGTTGGCTAAAAATAAGATTACTTTTCAACCTGAAAAATATCTATCAATGAGTCTGCCACAATTTTTAAGAAAGGCGTATTCGAGAGCTAGATTTGAGTTGATGGATTCCATGGCCAAATATGGGTGTTTCTACCACTTGCCATATCATGAGAGAACCTGCATATGCGGTTCACCAGCCATTGAAAATATTTTCCATATTTTGTTCAGTTGCCAATTATATGCACTCATTAGGCTTAAATATTTATCATCCTTATTGGAAAGAACAGCATACTGGGATCCAAAGCATAGGATTCATAGCATTAGAACTCCTGGGTTCTAATGTGCACATTGTATGTACACGTTTATAACTAAGGCAGCAGTCATAAGAACCCAATACATTGAACAAATTGGGGTATCTTGTAAGGGAGATTCATTTATCTGATTACTGACTCTTTGTATTATCACATATGTATTTCATTACTGTATCTTCTATCTATTTTCCTTTCTGAAATTAGATTATGCATTGTATTTTACATAATTTTTATTTTATTTTATTGATAAGGTTGTAAGATTAATCAATTAATAATAAACTAATAACTAAACTATTCCATGAATATGGAACCCTTTTTGGATTAAGATCCACCCATAAATTTGGGGAAGGTACTGAGAGACAAAGGTGAAAGTGGATATAGTCAAAATAAAAAGTGAGCATATCCAAAGAAGGGGAAAAAAACATTTAAAAAGCATTTTAAAAACCTCCAAACACTCCATCTAGTCAATATATTTAATATTCTTTTTTTAACATTGTTAAGTATAATGATAGTAATTTATTTGTATAATAATATATGAGTTTCATATATAATATGTACATGAAATATATGTCTGCATGTGTGTATAAATACATACTGTATACCCACACAGCTAATCATCTATTTATTACCTGGATTATGGATTCTTCTTACAATGTGATTATGTGAACTGCCATTACCAACCTCTATGCTTCAAAAACCTTATTGGTAATGAGAGCAGGGCATAAATTTGAAATAAAAAATGTCATATACAACTAGAATATTAGGTTTCCAGTACATACATTTCACAGTACATACCTGTGAGAAATCCATCAGAAGGATGAGCCCTTTCACTACATTTATGGGGTCTCCAGTGGCTGAGAACATTTTAGACATTAAATCACCGTATCCTTGGAAAAAGGTAACTGGACGGAGCTGAACATCAAGCATGATTGCTGACAAGCCAGCAAAGGATTCAAGATTTTCTTCGCCTTCATCTGCAGATGCAGCTATAATGGATTCCAGACCTTGAGCTTCAATTACCACCTAAAGGGAAGCAACAACACATGGCACATATGAAGGCTTACATGTGCATGCAAGTACATTTCGTCCTAAATTCAGCAAGATTATTATATTATTCATCTCCTGTCCATGCCTTCCTACAAATGAGAGGCAACACCAGGCTCTTCTAGATAACTGCTATATTGAAAAGGAAAGGAGACATGGCAACTGTCATCAAAGGACAAGACTAGAAAAAAAAAATAGATGGAAGCTACAGAGGGGCAGATTTTGATTAAGGATGTGGAGAAATCTCATTATGGAAGTTCCTGTTTGACAAGGGAGTAGGCTTTCTTAGATGTCCGCTACCTCTCCTCCACTGGAGGGATTTATGCAGACTGCTTTAGTCATGCATCAGGAACTACAGATCCTTTACTGAGAAGGGTTGGGAGCAAATGATCTCTAGGATCTTTTCTCATTCTATGATTCTATCAAAGTTTGATAGACATAGTTGGGCATTCAAGGTAAGAAAAAGTGCAGCTAAAAGTACAATTATGAAAGATATGGAAACAATCTTCTTTTTTTCCATCTGGCCAATTTATTTTAAATTTAAAAAAAATAAAGAATATAAAGTTATGGAGATACTACCGCAATAAACTCTAGGCCACACCATTAAAGGAGGCTTAGAGTACGCAGGAGACCAGGATCAATCTGTAGCATCACCACTCAAAGATCTAGATGAGGAGGAGGATCTTTACCTCCATAATGAGTTAGGAGGACGATAGTAGCTGTGCATGCTTCCAAGTTGCTTTTGTGAATAGAAGAGGTGTTATGCTTGTGCATGCATATGAATTCTGAAGCAATTCTGAATCATTTGCACAATAAGCATGGTCCTAAACAATAGTTTGATCTTATTTAAGACAGTATCCCATGATCAAGTTGTACTTGATTCAAACTGGAAGCTTTTCTGCTACATTTTTATTCTAGTAATGCATGAGACTTACCTGACTGGCATGAAGTTGAGCAAATTTATTGAAAAGGAAGATATTCATGTTGCTTCTTCTTAAGATGCCTGAACCAGAGTACAGTATATCAAGGCTGTATGTAGATGATATATCTTGGCCACCTTAATTAAACAGAGTTGCATGTTATAATTATTATTTTGGCAAAACAATCAAGAAATGCTAATGTAATCTAGTATTTACTTTGTTCATCACATACGTGTTAGGTAACCAGAGAAAGCCGAAGAAGAACCCATTTTTGAAAATCGGTCATAATTATGAATCAACATGTCCTTCAGAGCTTTACGGATCATTTTGCTGAAAAACAAACATTTCATTTCTATTAGAAAATAATTTTTTCCCCTCTACAATGAAATACCAATAGGTATGTTTTAGTAACAGCATCTGAAACAGAATGATTTGATCCAAAATTCCTACTAAGAACCTTCTTTGGAAATAGAGGTACTAATTTATTTAAGAAATTAATTGGATTAAAGGGGTAGGGTTATTTGCTTAAAGGAACAGTAAAATAACCTCACTTTTACAAACTCCTACTTTTCTATGAATATCATCATGTCACCAATTGTTGGTTCAAATTCTACAGCTCAGTCTGTACGACAATTGTACTTACATTGAGTAATTCTTCTGTAGTGTAAACCTGATTTCTCTGTTATCACAAATGACTTATAGCCAGTGTTCACAATGAAACACAAGCTTGCCAACCACATTTAGCCTACTAAATGTGTAATGTATCCCATGTTGTTACTATTATGTAAATCCAGAAAATTGGTTTAATTTTTTTACACCCATCATGGTAAGCAAGCATACTGTGCTATCACAGCCATTCTATCAAACAGAGAGCTGAGTTAGCATTATGCTAGCTTTAATGTGGATATCCTGACTTTAAAAAAAGTTTTTGTGAGAAAAGATATTTTAACCTTTATATATTTATATTTCTTCCACCCCTACTACTACTACTTAATCATATGAAAACAATTTTTAAAGAATTATTAAATCACTCCAAGATAAGAAAGGAACATGAAATATGACTACTAGCTCACGGTGAACTTAAAAAACTATGCTTTTTCTCCCAGTATAAATGTGATGAAAGTGGTGGGAGTACTTCCAAAACAGTCCCATTGTACAAGAGTAATATTTGTGCAGCAATGTTACATAGCAGCACAGTTACATAAATAACAACGACACTTGATATACCTGGCAGGCATTTCAAAACGTAGAATGTCCTGGACTATTGAAAGCATGTACTTATTCATTTCCAGTGGCAACTCTCCAATGGAAAGGAGGAGGTTTTTAACTTCCATGAAGGAAGGATTGCTGCTGAAGATAATAGCAGCAGCTGTGGTTCGTACAGTCTTCTCATGAACCTTATAATTCTGGTGATAAATCCTGTTCATGGTTTTCTTCACCTGGTGGGAATATAATCTGGTTAGTTCCATTGCCAATGAACAACTGGTAGAAGAACAGAAGAAAGGAAAGAAAGACTATCACCAATAAATGAGAACAGATAGGTTTCTGACTTCACATGGTAAACCTTGTGTACTAGGATGGTATAGAATTCAAAAGTATTGTGTCAGGACCAATAACTACCAAGGAATTTGACCTATTCCCTCCAGTTTTCTCAAACTGGAGGAAAAATAATGAGTTCTGATAAACATGTACCTTATTTTGTGGTGGTAGAAAATATTAGGAAATTATGGATTGTGTATCAAACTTGAAAGCTGCAGCGTTAATGGCTAGACAGTCTAGCAATTGCTAGACAGTCTAGCAATATGAGTCCCAAATTTCCAGTTTCTTCTTCACCTTTCTGCAAATTGGACTTCACCCTTGATCACATCTTGTTCATGTTTGTTATGGTAGATATATGAAAAGACCAAAATATGGTTCTTCTTCCAAAAGGTTAAATATATTCCTGCCCGTATCTAGAGCAATCAATGAGACCATGAGTCACCCTTCAAGATAAGGTGGGTAACAACTCCCAGCCCAACACATCTGGAATGTGCAGGATTTGACATAAGAGTTACTTCTCACACTGATGTAAGTGGTTTTAGTTATCAAAACAGTGAACAAATACAAACTGTTCCTTTGTCACAAAAGAGGGAGGCATCCAGACCTTTGCATAGAAAATGCAGAAATGGACAAGAAGTTTACAGTTTAAATTTGCCTACATATAGGTGCCTCATAATCCTCACTGGAATTCTTTTTTTTTTTTTAGTATTTTTAGTATTTCTAATAAATATTACTTTCACCTTTTACCTTCTGTTTAATAAACTTTTATCTTCCTTCTAATAGAGGGAATTAATCAGACCTTTTTGATTCTCATTCTTTGGATTAAATGTATCCATCCAGATTGCAAGGAGGAAAATTTGAAAGTGAGCTGGTTGTCCAAGGATTACCTTGCCTGCAGCTTTTGCCAATTTGGATGTAGAAAATTGTAAAACAAGAGTTGGCAATATGGGACCTGTAATAACTCCAGACAGCATATATAAACTGTTCAAGTTGTGTTCAAATTACATTTTTAATTACAAGAATTTTTAACTCTCACATGAGATCACCAAAATTCCATAAGGTTTTAAGTAAAAGCATCTATAGCTCAAGATTTCAAAGTTCTTAAGATTTGATGATCCAGCCAAATTGGAGGTAATTTTCTGGAAGGGCACAATGACAGCAGGTGCTTAAAAAGGTTGCTGATATAAAAAACTTAAATGTATATTCAGCAGTCTCTTGGATTTTGCATGAGAACCCCATAATTTTTGTGGGTTCTTCAGTAAGATATACATATGTATGTACAACTTCACTCACTAAATGAAGCACCATCTGATAAGAGGGCAGCATCTGATACTCTTAAAGACCTCATCTACTTTTTATTTACCTCGGTGGTGATGGATGAATGATCATATCTCTGTAAAGCAGTAACAGCAATGTTGCTGATAGGTCCTTCTCCTGACTCAGCGTATTTCAGCAGCATAGGAACAGCTTCTGGCAAAAGGGCATTCTTCAGTGCCAAAAGGAACATCTTCACATCATCAGCTTTATCTGCCCTGTTCAAGCCTTGGAATATCAGTTTCTTGGCTTCCACAACAGCCTGGAAAGAATCCACCCCCACCGCACTATATTAATAGTACATCGAAAAGAATCTAGGAGAACCTGCTGTAGTAAAATGAGGAGCACTTTAAAAAACTAGGAATCAAGAACCAATATATTATGCTTTATTACGAGTCATCCATTGAGCTTTCTTGTTGGATTTGATGAATCTAGTAAGGTATTCGTTCATAATATTATGAATAGGAAATTGATTATGGTTTAAACCCTTGGATATGAGGTTGCTGGAAAGCATCTTCAGGGCAGGATGGGCAAACACTTTTCTACCAAGGGCTGCATTCCCTCAGGAGCCTTCGGTAAGGCCCTAGATGGAGGGGAGGCACGATGGCATGCGGGAATGCCACTGGGGGACGGGGGAAGAACTGCAGCCAGGACAATGGTTGGACAAGTGGCAGCTGAGCCTCAGAAAGAATGGGGACATGGCAAACATCTCAGAAGCGACCCTCCATAGTTTCTTGGGCTGTAAAGGCGACGGGGAGAGATGTGCTTTCAGACTTGCAAGATCCTGTTAATTCAACCTTACAGTAAACTAGAGCTAGTAATTCTGGGTGTGCTTCTTGGCTGGACTACTTGCAAGGCTGACAGGAGGGCTGAAGCAGGTACCCAGTGTGAGTGAGTGTTCATTCTCCATCTCTTCCTTTTATTCTCTTTCTGCCAACCCCTTCTCTCTCCCAAGTAACAGGCTATGGGAAAAGGGCAACATCTCTTTCCAGAGGTTGAAGTGATCTTGTGCAGAGGGCTTTTGAAATTCTTCCAAAAGCCACATGTGGGTTGCAGATTGTCCATATCTAATTTGGGATGGGAGTGGGGGAGGTGAAGCAACCATCTGTGAGCTATTTTAAGAGCAAAATACTATTGTGGCTGCTACTATGGGCCTTTTATATATAGCACTGATAGCATGCCATTGTACTCTGCAGTATATGGAAGTGACACGATCCTTCACCCAGTCACCATACTAGTCTTCATTGGATGGATAACATTGCAGCAGTAGACAAGCAAGGGAAAGAGAAAGCAGAAAGAGGCTGACACAATTAGAAGAGAAGAAGGGCAAGAGATAATGAAGAATCAGGGAAAGCAAAATAAGAATTATTTGGCTCTTAAGGGGCTTAAATGGAACAAAGGAAAGGGAAATTGTCTGAGGCACAGAGAAGGGAAGGTTCTTCCAAGCAAACAGGGAGATAATAGATGGAGTCAGCAATAGTTAGAGGAACTTAGATGAAGCTTCACATTTGCATTAAGTGCCTATTGCATTATTGTGTCATCAATTCTTAAAATGTTACTTGTAGGAACCAGAAAACACATACGGGCAGTTTGCAGCCTCCCACGTTGCACAGCTTTCTGATGAGTGCTCCTGCGATAATAACGACCATTTCTCTGATTTCACTGCTACCAATTGGGCTCCTGTATGTATTCTGTTGTATTAAAAAAGACAACGGTATCAGCATTGGTCCCTTAAATTTAACATGTAGAAATGTCTATGATCCCCTTGGGCGAGTTTGCACAAACCTTTTTCCTTGAAAGTTGGCTTACAAAAAGCTAGCATGACCCAGTCTACTGGTTTTCTGTAAGGCTTTAAAGACCTTGGTTCTATTATTAAACCTGGGGCCTGAGTATGTAGTTGAGCCCATATCATGGTTATGTTGATTGTACTGTTTGGTTTTATCTCAGCTGCTATATTTGTTATTTATTGTTTGGTTATGTCTTTATCTTGTTTTTATTTCCTGGTAGCTGCCGAGACCTAGGTTTGAGATGAGCGGCCATCTAAATTGAATAAATAAATAAAATAAATAAATGACACCTAACCTGATGTTCCAAATCCTGTTATGGCTGGAGGGAATAATGCTCCTTATTCAAGAAGGATCAACCTTCCCGCCAACATGCTATAAAATGTTGTCTCATTTTATAAAATAGCCAGTGATTTGGACAAATATTTCCCATGAAGAGTTGCAGCATTTCTGCTGAACGGGGAGGGATAAACGATAGAATGGTATCCACTTCATCACAAGGAAATAGCCCAATCTACTGCTCCATAGAGCAGCTTTTGGCTCTAACCATGACAAGTTTTAAAATGGTATTTTTAATTAAGACTCACAAATGGGAGAACAAAAATAATCAGCATTGCAGTGTGAAAGGAGGGGAAATTTAAACGTAACCCGTCTCAATCTAACTTGAATAAGCATCTCTCTCTCCACATTGGAGTTAGCAGTAGGGGGGAGAAAACCCCATTAATTAGCGCCCATCAAACATGTTTTCTTAACGCTCATTGCATGTCAGGAAGAGGAGGAATTTTTAGCCCCACCCATTTTTTATGTGCATCACCCCTGATGGTGCTGATTTTTTTGAATTCCAAAAAGCACTTATTTAGCCTTACTCAAACGTTTTTACTTTCATTATTATTTTTACCATGTGGCTAATGGTACTTAGTACAAAGATACTAAGTACAGCCCAAACCAAAGGGGGCTTATTCAGAAGCTAGTCTCATTTGATTCAAAGAAGTTCACTTCCAGGTGGGAGCAGAGCATCATTTGATTTCAAAAGCTCATGTCCAGCTCTTCAGAAAAGGATGGGTCAATCTCTTTTCTCAGAAAAAATTATGCTCTTAAAACTGAAGTAAATAGTGTTTCCTTGGCTGCCCCTGGTAACTTACAATTAAGGATCTGAGTAATAACTCATTGGGTTGAGAAGCAAAACCAGAAGCATAGAGAAACCGTTCCTGAAGGAGAGATCCACTCTTGTTCTTGAAATCCAGAAAATCCAACATCGCTTCCAGAGAGGCTGAGGTGTATGTGGAAGCCACAGCATCAACTAGCTGAGGACTGTGTGTAGGCCAAGGAGAGAAATAAGAAGTTAATAATTATTTAGTTTAAAACACATTGCTATTGCTGTGTCATCCTGCATTTTTGATAAGTGTATTGGATTACAGGTAGTCCTTACTTAACGACTACTTATTCAGCAACTGTTTGAAGTTACAACAGCGCTGAACAAGGAGACCGTAGGAAGTCCTCGTAGTTGTGGGTGTTGTAGCAGCCCTGCAGTCATGTGATCATGATTCTGGTGCTTGGCAACTAGCTTGCAATTACAATGGTCGCAGTGTCCTGCTGTCATGATTGCCATTTGCAACCTTCTCTGCTGGCTTCTGACAAGCAAAGTGAACGGGGAAGCTGGAAGGAGGGGGCAAATGGTGATCACATGACATTGCACTTTATGACCACATCATTTAGCGATGGAGTTGCTGGTCTAAATTACCATTGTTAAGTGTGGACTATCTGTAGAATGTTTCATGTTACTATTCAGTTTGAGCAGCTACACAACAGGTTTGTGCAACACTAGCTTCTGTAAAAAAATCCAGAGAACACTAGATGGCAGCAAAAGGTTAGCATTTCTTTACGTCTCTTTCTGCCATCTACTGGTTATGCATATTTTTGCAATTCAAAACTGCTTGAGTCTAAAGTTAGATCTGAAACCAGGGTAATAAGGCTCGGTTAACAATGGAATTATTTAATAGTAATATTAGCTGGCTTACTACTAATTTATTTATGGCTTATTCAGGAAAGAAATATAGAAAACCCTGATCTTTGCTGCATGGCTAGTAGGTGTCCAGATTTTTCAAGCCCTGGCACCTAGATTTATCCCTTAGGTGCTATTAAAGCAAGAATTAGCTTGCCTTAATAATCGGAACAGAAAATTCTACAATTCCGCATATTCTGCATCCGGTCTCAACTGATGCTCAGAGACTGAAGTTGTCATATCCAAATGTAGGAAGGCAACTGTCACGATAAAAGATCTCCAGATAGTGCTACTGGTGCAAGTACATAGTAGCTTGAAAACAGTGCATATTGTGCTAACAAGCAAGACCCACAACAGTGCTTGCTCATATTGGCCATAATAGATCTAATCCTATATAATTCTACATAATGTGGTAAATCTTCCTTCAGTGCTTATGGAAATCTAAAATGGACATGTTACAGCTGAAAGAGTAAAACCCATTGCCAGCAACTCACAGTATTTCTGTATTATTTTCATTTCTCAGTAGCTGAAAGATTTCTTCTTTTGTTGCTTTCTTCAGGTTCTGAACAAAGGCCAAAAATCCTTTTGCAGCATCAGCTTTTGAAAGATTCTCTGGTTCAAGCTGCTTTTGGATGGCTATCCACTGCTGAAAGAGCTGCCAAAAAGAAACCCAGCTTGAACTTTTGCTGGTAGCTAGAAAGGTTTGTCCCCTATGTGCCGCTTGTGACGGCCTAAAATATTACCTCCTGTCTTCTGATAAGATCTGAAAGGTCAAATCCACTGTAGCTTTAGCCTGGATTTCTAAAGGAGGACCTGACCTGTTGATCCCACCAGGCCCCTCATGCAAGACTTTATCATTTCTTTCAGAGAAATCAGAAGGACCAAATGAGAAAGTAAACCTGATGTGATCAGAAAGCAACATTTGTGGGGAAGATGCTTTCAGAAATTTCTTGAAAGGACAGAGGATGTATGACTTTTCCAATTTTAATAATACTTGGTCAAATTTCAGAATACCAGACAGTGTTGTGTCCATCTTGCCTTGCCTTTTAAAAGACAATTAGATCTATCAATTGCTTCAGCAGGTCTTTGGTTTCTTATTAACTGTTGCATATATAGACTAGGGCCATGTTTGTAGGCATTACACTGTACATAGTAGTGTCCACTCAAGTCTCTCAACAGTTTACAATAAAAAGAAGGGGGGGGGAGTTGAAACAAAAAATATTAAAATTAATTAAAATCAAAATTAAATTAAGAGAGAAGAAAGAAGTTAATGCCCCCAACTGCAGTACATTCCAAAGAACTGGAGTGGCTACAGAAAAGTGCAGCATTTTATCTTTGATCTCCACAAAGTGCTTCGGAGTATGCAGGAGTACAAATGTGACACCTTTCTGCGACACCTAAAAACCACTGAATCCTTTCCTGGGGTCAAGCAGCAGTTGTGAAGGCAGGTATGCAATCCTAAGAAAAGGACACTGCTGCTTTAAGGTGTGGCAGACAAGTGCTATGTTCATACCTGTTCATGTTCCAAAGCATGTTTTGGAGACTGAATCAAAAGCACTAGAAAGGCCCGCAGAAAGGCTTAGCTCCAAGATCACTATGAGGCAAGCCCATAGCAACTGTAGTTGAATTTCCTCAGATTTGCTCAAGGCAGGCAGGGTAACCTAGATCACAGCTATACAGAATTTTAAAGGTCATAACCAACACTTGATATTTCATCCAAAAAGAAACTAGGGCCCAGTGCAATTGAGAACTACAGAGTTGACTCTGCAAACGCAAAGGCTGTTAACCAAATGTGAATTAAGCTCAGGAAGACTAGATAGTATGAGAAAGAAACTTAAAGGTGACTTGCCTTGACTTTCTTTGGTATAGGAGCAAATGAAGGGGAAATGCTGTCAGTCTTTCAAGATTATTATAGCCTATATTAATAAAGTAGAGTTTCAATATTTCATATGGAGTCTGTTTCCTGACTTGGCTGACAGTAATGCTATTAGCACAGGTGTCATTGGTCTTCTGGGGTTCTCTAGTGACAAGCCCAGATTCTTAGATCTAGTTTGCATATTAGCCAAAGCTGATAAAAAGAGCTCCTGGCTGTTACTTCAGGGTAATCAACTATGGAATCACTCCAACTATGGATCACTCCCAAACTCTCAAGTGTAGCACTGCTCTCCCCTCTCCACAAGTACCTGTCAGAGTCTGCACACTCATTTCCCAAGTTCAGTAAATCCTCTGGACTCTAATTAGTTCCATTAAAGATTTCTTTATTGAGAGAAATGCACAGTATCTATAGATTGTTGGGTCTAAGAATTTCTAAGCAAAACCCTTCCTTTTAACCCCTTCCCCCTTCCCCCCCACTTTCTTTTCCCACTTGAAATTCCTCGCGCCTTTCTCCTGGTCTCACGGTTGCTTGACCTTGTTGGCGCCTCTGCAGAGATAACGGTAGCACCTGGCTTGGCAGCTTCCTCCCCCTTCTCTCCTAACTTTGATGGCAGGAACAAGCAAGCGGGCCTCCAATTAACAATTATAACATTTAACCCTGTCAACTATTCATCACTAGTCTACATTTAATTAAGCTTTAATTTCTAGCTTGCGCAGATCCTGACAGTACCTCTGCATCATCTGGATTCAGCTTTAATTTACTGTCGCTCATCCAACCCAATATTGACTTCAGGAGAGCCACACCTTTACTTAAAAGAATACTGGTAGCACCCTGCTTAAAATCCTCTGATGAACTGGCCCAGCAATTTCATATGGATATTGAGTGCATATGTCCATACTGGAGACAGACTGGAACCCTGAGGGAGACCGTAAAATAACTCTTGGTTTGAGGAGCCATCTTTCTATTTGACACTATTTCATTAACAAACACATTACTCATTCACACTCTTCTGGATAAAGAAATAAAAGCGATACACTTCACTAAGAGTAAGCCCCATAACATTGCACATAGTTTCCTTTTGAATAGATACACATAGGCCTAGACCATTGGTGCCCAATACTATTCTGAATCTTCAGATGTCTAATTCTGCAAGAAGAAAACCCTGATTTCTATCTTGGAAACATCTTGTGAAGTTTTGTCTGTCATGTGGAAAAAAAAAAAGGGTGAATGTTCAAACAACTTCCCGTAGAGAGCCGAGGGAGTATTTTGACCAGCGCTACCATATACAGCCACTTCTGTTATCCAGTATTATCTCTGGCATTCTTTAGAGAAAGTTCAGCTGTTCTTTCCAGCAATGTTTATTGCAGCTCTCCTAACTGGGAAATTATATCAATGCCAGCTCAGCCTTTGCTAAAATATCCTATCTCTATTGGACCAGGTTTATTAAGCAATAGTAGCAGATGCTAATTGCAAATAGCACTATAATTTCAGCAGTACAGAGTTCACCTTACCTGAATTGTAACTAAACATACAGAAATAATGATGAGTGAGGTAGAAGCTATTTCTGGAGCCTTAATGAATGGCAGGGGAGTTATGATAGCCCAGGACACAGCTGGAGATTATAAACTTCAACTGAGCATCCCCTAATATATACTATGCTAAATATTGCTTTATAGCCAAGAATGTATGACCCAAGGCCTTGGGATCTTATGTATCCCTCATCATTTCCAAAAACTTATGCGTGACCCCTACAGCTCCTCCAAAAGTTGCCCTGAATTGAAATATTTATTGTGACAAGAAGGAGAACAATTGTAAATATGTGAGGAGTGATTATATTAATTATTAACTGTAATTATATTAATTATTAACTATATTTAATTATTTTCATTTTAAAGTTTAAAATTAAAGTAAAAATTACATTTTTTGTGCTGATCCCACCTACTTTTTGGAGTATGTCTCCCAACATGCCATTTAAAAGCCAAGTGTGACCTTAATCTCCAAAAGGTTCTGCTTTATGGACATTTAGTCTCTATAATTATACTGTTGAAGGGCAGATGAATGATAAATGATGAACTTTCTATTGTGAGATTTCATTGAGATGGCCCAAGCAATGTGATGACTGGCTGAATGAGCTCAACATTCACCATGAGCTAGTCACTACTTCTCAGCCCCTTCTCTGTAATATGAGAATAATAAAACTAGTCTACATATTGTACAGAGTTGTTGCCAAAGCAAAAGTGAACCACCTATGCTTGCCCTGAAATTCAACTACATGAATTACTTCTTAAATGTTGTTGGCTGCAGTTATTTATCAAATTTAGTACTTTGAAAGTATTAGGATTAAATACGATTCAGTCTTTGAATGGGAGAGACTGAACCAGAATTTTGGAATTTGTAGCTTGGCCATGCCTACTTTTTGGACTTGTCAAAAAGTCTATCTGAAAAAACTGCCTGTCCTTGTTGTTCTGAGATAATGTGAACATTTCAAACTTTTCAAGTTTTTACATAATTGCAACAACTCTGATCAGCAATTACCGAGATTATCCAAGGTTTGTGAGCTTAGGAGATATCTTCTCTCTTGTGTTCTGCCCCATTCTCATTTATCTGCAGGAGATGTTCATCTCCTTATCCTTTCTCTTTTAGAGATGAGAATGTGCAGAGTTTATTAATCCATATAGTCTCAGCCATCTTATAGATGCCTATCCTGTGGGTTTTCATCTTTGCTCCCCATACTGGCTTCAAGTGAAAACCTGACTTTTCTAAAAAGCATTTCTTGCTTATTATCTCAATGTGTTTTAACTCCTGGATTCTCTTTAACTTGATTTCAATAGCTTTTATTTGGCTCTGTTGATTAGGTTCATAGATTTGTGATAGTTTTATGCATCATTTACGATATGCAGTTTTCAGGGCATATTTTCAGCAGAAAACACGAGTAATAATTATTGAAGCAAGAAAAAATAAAAACATTAAAATGCCTTGTTCCATTGAGTTACTAGAAATCACTTCCAGACATGCCACTCAGAGGAAGCACACACAGAGAAATTCAGGAAAAGCAAACAGGGAATGAAGAAGTATATTAACAGGACATCTTTTCACTGTTTTTATGGACATTATGTCAGAACATATCTAGAATTTGGGACATTTCCTCAAAGGGCATTTTTGGATAACTCCAAATTCTGCGTAATAATAGAACTCTCGATTGTTCATTTGCTGAAGAGGAACAGGGGACCATAGGATGAGGCCTTGATATGAAGAACAATATATTACTGGTTCTAACTGTTTAAAATCTTGGAATTAGACTCAGAAATATAACTAGCAGTAAATATATTCCCCAAAGCTGAGATACATTATGCAGTCTCAAGTTCTCCAATTCCTTCTGGTACCTTTTCAGCTATGGTCATTTAAATAGTACATGAACTTTTATGCTTCTTTTCATGTATTTCTTTATTACTTACTGAGGGACAGCTTTTGCATTCGTGGGAGACAGGATCTGCCACTAATGAAATGGCAACATAATTTGAATCCAGAGCCTTGATAATGCTGGCAGCTTGCTTCCCAGCCTTCATTCTTGGGCCAGCTTCAGTTGACTTCAGTTCCAGTTTCTGCCTGTGTGTACACATAAGGAAACAGAGTTTTAAATCTCGATTGTACTTTAAGGCATGCCCCCCTGCTAACACAAACAGTAGCTTAAAATGGTTGTATGTATTGCTTCATAGCAGTAGCAAGGACCACAAGACTTCTGCATTCTAAGATATATATAGCTGAGTAATGGTCTTAAACAGGGACACATCTGTTCTATGGCACATTTCACACAAATGAGGAATCAGATATTGTGTACTGTAGAGCTGCAGCATCTTAAGAAACTCCTTTTAAAAATAAAAAACAAAAGATCCATTTAGGGTTGATAGAACATTCTTGGTCCTCAAAAACAAAAAACAAAAGATCTGTTTAGCTTTGACAGATCATCCATGGACTTTGATATTCAACTAAAGAAGGGAACAACAGGAGAAAGTCAGGCTCTGTAAAGCAATCAGATAAGTGCTTTACAACTGAGTCTGACAAAGCACCAGATTATTAAAGCAGCTGAATCATTTGCATGATTTGTCTGGCTGCTTTGAAAGCCATCCCTGGCTGTCTGCATGTATGGATCTGGCCAAAGTGCTATCTCTGCAAGCACTCACTCCAACCAGGGAGAAATTTCCAGCTAGCCACTCAAGATTTGCAAAAGATGCAGCTGCTTTAATGTATTGAGGAGACATGCTTTGCTTATATGCTTTGCAAAGCACGTCTTCCAAATGCATTGCACAGCCCTAATAGAAAGTTCCATTAATACAGAACAATGAAAGCAATAATAAACATATTAAGCTTCTTAAATTGTATACAAAAAGACTTTATTTACAAAATGCTTTCCCCTTTGATTTAAATTATAGTACTTGGGATATCAGTAAAGGATACTAGGTTGGTTAAAAGCATTATTAATTGGATTTGACCACTGGGAATTTTCTGAAAAATAGTCAAAGAAACCACCTTACTTTGAAACTACTTTTGCATTAATAAGTTGCAGAGATTTCAAATTCAAAATATGATTTTCTTCAGCCCGCACAGACTTAATGAAGGTGTCCTCCAGTATATAAATTATAGCTGAAGTGGATTTTTTCTTCACCTCAAAGAGCTGAAAAATAATTTTGTATAAATCAAAAAATACATAAAATCAGGATCTAATTCTTCAAATTACTTCAAGCCCTTTTTCTAGTATGCTGGATATAAAATGACTTGAATTTATCGTTGCTCTAAATGATAACACTCTGGTTCATCGAGTCAGATCAATTAACAGTAGTTTTATGATAAACAAAAGAAAGCAGAATCAAATAGAATCAATTGCCGCAATTTAGGACAATGGTCCCTGGTTTATATAATTTTTTAAATCAATAAACCATTAGGAAATCTGAGAAAATATATATTGAGCCATACTCTGATTGTCCCCAAACCCGTGTTTTTTTTTAATTCAGTATTACTCAATCCTTTTTTGTCTGATGTAAAAAATGTTATTCTAATTGTCATAGTTATCTGTTTGTGAGGCTCCTGGAGGCATCTAGCTGACCATGGTTTTGCTGAACAAAGCAGTTCAGGATTGGAAACACAAAATTAAGACCCATGAATTAACCAAGTTGTACAAAAGTTATGAATTCCACTGTACCTGATTGTGGCTGGTTACACTTGGCCGTTCTAATTTGCAAGAGTTCAGGGCTTTAATTTTAGTGATCTGATTCTGGCGAGCCTGGTAAGTTACGTTGCATTTTCCACAGATATCAATCTAGAGAACAGATGAAACAAACATGTTGGTGTATCAAAGACTCCCTGACCGACTTTTATTTTTTTTATTTTTTTTTACAAAACATAGCATCTGCTTTTTGTTATAATTATTCTCAAAGTAGTAGGACAAAATAGGATTAGTCTGATAAAACCATACAATTGCAGCACAGCCACAGAGATGCAATTGAAAAGCCTTGGTGAACAAACACGTTTTAACTGTTCAAAATCTTATTGCCAGCTATATCTGAACATGCTGAAGAGAGATCTAGATTCCCGTTGGGTTTCTACGCAATGCAAATTTCACCTTTAGTGGAGGAGTTTTCTGATGAAGGAAAGATCTGCAGCCCCAGTAGTTCTAATTCCCATTAGAGTAATAATGTTTAGCACTACAACTCTAAATATTTACTCAGGATTTGATTACTATTCACATTTCTTTCAGACATCAAAGAGGAGACAAGAGATCCAAACCTTTTCTGTAAGTCTTTTATTGTTGTACTGTCTTAATCTAACCTTTACTTTGGATTTCCAAATATATTGTAGCATGGATGTCTGCACAAGGGGTAGGGGCAGGGTAAATGATGTCACATGCATTATAATGGCATTGGACAAATGACACAATGACAGCAGGACACACGTGATTACGGATGCTTAAAATTATATGTAGCACTCAGTAGACCTTATCTAAACACCAGAGTGAATCAGATAGTTCTAGTTTACAATACTCATATGTGTAGAAACTCTATAAAACAACAAATCAAGCAACAGCTATTGGCTGTGTTTGTATCCCAACAAGCCATGGTTTGTTAACTATGGTTTTATCAAATAAAGTACAGTTGACTAGAACCAAACAAAACTATATTCTTGCTTCGTGTGATGGGTGAATCCTATCTTAGACTTGCATGTATAATATGAGTGGCCTACTCACATAGCTTCAAAACTCCAAGTTCATGCAGGACAGCACTGCCCATTCTTTGAACTTTAAAACCATGAACAATTCTGTTTTCCAGTTCTAGTTAGAAAATGAATTTGGGTATATTGTTTCTGTGAGCAAGCCCTGCTCCCAGGTAGCTGTTTATGTAAGTCACTGATCAGGGTTCAACACTGTCTTTATTATCTTCTTCAATCAACGTAGCATTCTTCATTATTCTCTGCTTTTCCTCCGCCGTTTTCCCTCCCTGCTCCCCAGTTTTCTCCAGATGAATTCACAATAGGATGAGATGAGAGACAGAGGCAAACACACTGTTATAATGGGCTTAGCAAAAGGGAGTGAGCATTTCACAAATTTACTGAGATGGTTTCAGCATGGGATACATCTGTACAGAATAGGAAAACAGTCATAGTACCCCATGAATTCATTTGGTCTTGCCCTTAATCCTTACTTTGAGGGCAATATGAGCTGGTTCTTCAGCAGAGTTTATAGACTTCTTTCATTACTGGTAGTGTGTTAAATAACAAACTTCTTACATGTCACACATAATGCATATGCATTTATGTTTTACTTTTTAGAGCTCTGTCCTCAGCACGTAAGATAGTACTCACTGCATTAATTTCGGCCCATATTTGAACATATACCTACAAATGGTTTCTATTAAAATCTGTGTCCCCTTTTCTCTTCTTTTTTAATGATGTACTTCCTCTTCCAGAGTAATATGCCATCTGTTCTTGTTCTTTATTCTCTTTTTTATTCCTTTGTTTTTTATAATTTTTGTTATATTGTATTTTCCTATTTTGTTTGGTTACAATGTATACCACCCAGAGTCAATTTGGAGTTAAACAGTGCCTAAATTAAATAAATTTAATTAATATGTTAAGGTTCTCCTATTAAAATCAAGGCAAACAAATATATTTAAGCTGAACACTTTAGCATGCATGACAGAATAGAGTACCTCACTGGCATCACCAGAATTCAGCTGTATTTGAAACAAACTAGCCAGGCCTCTCTTGAGATTTTTGATAATAGAAGGTTCATCTTCATAGCAGTAGAAATTTTTAATCTGCAAGGTGTGGTGGAGGGAGAGGGAAAGAGAGAATATGTAGTAAGAACAAATTTTAATCTGAAAATTATCCTCCAAAATTCCAGTCATCGTTTGATCATTAATTTTCCTTAAATTAATTAATATTGATTAATTTAATTAATCATTAATTAATTATTAATATTAGAGGATGAATCAGTATTCTATTCCACGCAAATATGTCCCAAAGCAGGTCCAATAAAACAGCAGCAGTACAGAACAGGAATACTGTATGTGTTAAATCATCAGGACAAAACACAATCTATTATAACTTATTTCCATGCATAAACAATTTTATTTATTTATTTATTATTATTTATTAA
This sequence comes from Python bivittatus, assembly GCF_059951505.1. Taxonomy (NCBI): domain Eukaryota; kingdom Metazoa; phylum Chordata; class Lepidosauria; order Squamata; family Pythonidae; genus Python; species Python bivittatus. The sequence continues at coordinate 40,951,374 of NW_028277034.1, forward strand.
ATTTCTCCCCCACCCATCTCCCCCCAATGGGGGAACTCTTACTATGCAATATTTCATTTCAATAATAGAAACATTATAACATTTTAAATTCATCCAAAATCAGCAGTGTCATGAAAACTCAAACATGACGTTATTTAGAGGTTGCTAAAATATGTGGCCCAGAATTAAATGCAATAAATCTTTCCCATGTTGCCATGAATAAATAACACAATTACCACCAGACAGTTGCTTAAAGTGCCAAGCGCAGGCAGTGACAAGCAGATGACTTCGAATTGTCAGTACAAAAAGTGATGGATGATGTGATGCTTGTCTGGCAAATAAGTCCTTTATTTTCTTGTGATGAGTGTCCAGCTCTGGTACAGAACACATACTTTAAATGCAGAAGGCCTTAATACAACCTTCCTCAACATGGTGGCCTCCAGATTATTATAATAAAATTTCCAGAATTCCCAGCCTGCATATCCTAAAGTCAGTTCCTGGCATCTTCAATTTGAAAAATTGAATCAGAAGGCAGAACAGTAGCTACTCAAAACCATAGGGAACCACTACCAGACTAGACCACCAGTGGCTACAGGTTACATTCAATCCCATTTTTTAATGCCTGTAGCCCATCCCTCATTGATACTGGCCAACAACACGGTAAAATGTTGGGGGAGAGGTTATTAAATAGTGAGCAAAATGGCTATGTCAGTAATCTTCTAGATGAGATGAATGCCTCCCGAGGGTACATGATTTTTTCCCTGGAAATTCATGATCTAAACTATCTATGGGCTTCTCTCATATCCCTCTAACCACAGAACAAATAAAAATTTTTAAATGGTCCTCTGTCCTCATGATGTTTTCTTTGCCATCCCCAGCCCACAGCAGTCTTAAAATAGCATTTTCCCTTTCTCTTAATACAATTTTTGCCATGAAGATTGTGCAAGATGCTTCCTCAATGATTCTGGTGATGATGTTATCAGGGACTGGGACCCGCATAGCTCCCATTGGCTACTTTATGCAGCTGTCATTATGCCCCACCCCCTCCAGTCACTGGGCATTGCCCTCCATAGCTTTTGGGGATTGGGCTGCAGGAGAAAATACACACCTGGTTTCATCAGTTTTGGAAAATGCTGGTCAGGCATTGTGTGGGTTCCGTATACGCACAGGTTTAGTGCTGTACTGAAAGCACCAGACCTACTTTTTTTAAAAACAGGTTTAATGTTCTGTAGCATGATTGGTTGATTGGTTGATTGATTGATTATATGCCATCAAGTTGGTGTCAACACTTAGCTTCCACATAGATAGATTTTTCTCCATGACAATCAGTCCCTAATCTGGTCTTTCAGATCTTCTAAAGGTACTCCCATTGCCACTATAACTGAGTTCATCCATCTTGCTGCTGGCCATCCTCTTCTTCACTTTCCTTCCACCTTTCCCAGCATTAGAGCCTTCTCTAGAGAGCTAGGTCTTCACATTATGTGTCCAAAGAAGGATAATTAGAGCCTGGTCATTTGTGCCCTGAGTAGAACTCTGGATTTATTTGTTTGATGATCCATTTATTTGTTTTCTTGGCTATCCATAGTATTATCAGGAGTCTTCTCCAGCACCAAAGTTTAAAAGCATCAATAATCTTCCTATCCTGCTTCTTCAAAGTCCAACTTTAATTTCCATAAAATATCACAGGGAATACCATTGCTTGCACTATTCTGATCTTTGTAGGTATAGAACATCCTAGTATCTGAATATCTTTTCCAAGGCCTTCATGGCTACTCTACCAAGCGCTAGTCTGTGCCATATTTCTTGACTGCTTGTTCCTTTATTATTAATGGTTGATCCTTAAAGGCAGAAGCTATCTACCACTTCAATATCTTCATTATCAACTCTAAGGATGATTGTTGTACCAGTTGTCACTAGTTTGGTCTTCTTTATATTCAATTTTAATCCCATTTTTTCCACTATGCACTTTTGCATTTTCAGCTACCATATTAGAGTAGTGTCATCAGAGTAGCACAGGTTATTGATGCTTCTTCTTCTGATTTTAAAACCACACTCATCTTCTTCCAATCCAGGTTCCCCTAGCACTATGCCTGTTTTTAAACAAGACTAGTACCCTCTGGAGAGAGTGCTAATCCTATGCTGCATAGAAGGGTGATTAAAACAGGAAAAGAAAGATGGGTCCTACCAGCTGTGTGCTGTTATTTCTGTCTCAAATAAGAGCATTACATATTTTCTGTGGTTTCTGCAAACAAGGGGTTCCAGATCAATTTATTGTTTTAATTACTTGGGATAGGGGCATCATTCTGCCTCCTCTTACACCATTTTGCCTATTCTGTGGGCTGCCTCCAGGTCGTGCTGGCCATGAGATCAGAACAGTTTCCTTGCTCACTTGCTGCTAGCACTGACACTCAATTATGGCAGACTGAAGAATAAGTGTAGGCATTTAATTGTTAGTTCGATAATACAGTCACGTTCCTGCCCATGCAAATAAATACTGAATTCTTCCTGTACATGTCCTCCCCACCTGAGATTTGTCATCCAGACTATTTTTGGACATGAGTTAGGGTTCTTTTAAAAGCATGCTGGACCTGTTACTAGTCCAAGTAACGGGGAATAGGGGTGAAGTACCTTCACACTTGTGATTTGCCACTATAAAGATATGTGAGAAAGACCTTGAGAAATGGGGCAAAAAAATGCTGCCTAGGGAACGGTAAGATAAGAGAAGGCATAGCACTCAGCTGCATAATGGGTGGAGAAAGAGGCTCAGAAGGGACCCCCCCCAACTTCTCAGGCTGTAAAGGAGAAGTTTCAAACTTGCAAGATTCTGTTAATGTAGCCTTACAATAAAGTAGAATTAACTTTAATAATAATTGTTGCGCGCCACCTAGAGTCACTTTATGTGGGATGGGCAGCTATAGAAATACGACAAATAAATAAATAAATGAATAAACTCATCAAGTTGTGCTTCCTGTCTGGTCTACCTGGGGAGACTGTCAGCTACTTAAAGTAGCTAAAACCTCAGTGCCAAGCACCCAGCTACATTTCATGAATCCTGCCCCACCCTATGTTAAGGAGAGCAAAGGTGGTTATTTTTCCCAGTGGCGGTGACATTTGATCAGAAGAGAAACAAAACTAAGGACTCCACCAATTGTTTTCCTTAACTTGTCCCATGTGAAGACTGTAAGGACAGCACCTTTTGCGGGCTTTATTACTGAGACAGAATGAAGCTTGACAAGACAAGGCTGCAATTTATGTTGCCTTTTCTGCCAGCGTAAGGACTAAAGGAGAGTGCATTAATGCAGTTGTGAGGAAGATCTCTTTATGGCGGTACTGTTTTATCTTTGAATAGGGAGGTACCACTTCAGAAACAGCAACATATCACTGCCTTTCAAGGTGGGGTATTTGCTCCATGGGTGGGACCCTCTTCCTTCTCTTTCTGTTCTTGGGGTTCCGTCACAGGAACACACTGGCATGGGTGAGAAAGGTGTCTGAAGTGTAGAATTGCTGGCATGCCCATAAAAATACCAGCATTACAGCTCACAGTAGTTGGAAAGTAATGAAGTAGATAATATAGGCTACATCTTAGACCTCATTTGTTGAGTTGAATAGGTAACAAGTGTATTTTAATATATATGCCTGCTACTACAAGTTGTCAATATTTTAAGTATGACTATGTTTGTTTTATAAATTCATGTCTTTGTACTGGTCTATGACTGTAATAAAGATTGAACTGAACTGAAGTTCATGATGACTGAGAAACGTTTGAGGTACAGGAATGCATTTGATTAGTCATGTATTTGTTTTTTGACAATTCATCTACTTTCGCACAGCTTCCACAGGAGCTGCCCTAGTATTTTTTTCTCCCCAAACAATGGACCTCTCTCCCACCACGTTACAAATACATGGATAGAAGTTCACGGAGCATAGAACAGAGGGAATGCTAGAAATGTTTTTTCCTACACTGAGGCACAGACTTGGTGAAACTTGAGAGAGAGGAGAAGTCATTCTGTTATTGGCTGCTTGAAAAGATAATAAGAAAGGTCTTGATTCCCTGATAGTTCTTTGTGCTGTGCTATTGACCACAATGAATAATTGCTGATTAACTGACAATCCTCTGTAAGCACTAGACTCGCAACGTATAGACATGCTGCTATGGTCATGTTTGATATCTACATGACTGATCTGCAAATAGTCCAGAACAACACAGTTCAATCTCAGAAGCCTTTTAAATAGGGTGGACAAGGACTGAGAGTAGGAAAGGTCACCTGGAAGAACTCTTAAGCCTCTCTTAAACCTTTGACTCCCCCCCCCCCATGACAATCTTAACACCACCATGTATTCTCAGAAGCTGGGGAAAAGTGTTGGTCCCAAAATGATTGCCTCCCCTGATCAAGATGAAAATAAATGAATCTGTCTTTGGGGTGGCATGAGGGAACTTCTACTGTTAGTACTATCTGACCCTAATAACAATCATGTACTTTAGTCTTTAGGATATGATATGAAATATACTTAATACTCTCACATTTGATAGTAACCCCTCTTTTGCCACTCGAGCAGAAATTTTGAGATAACATATATCTTGCCCGTTAATCTAAGCTATATAATCAGTCAAAAATGAACCACTGTGAAATTAATAACACAGAGACGTGTCAGATGCACAGTGATCTTTGCACTGCTGCTGCATCTGAACTTAAACCACAAGACTTTGTCCTTCCAGCCAGCACTCCAGGAGTTACAACTTGCCGGGCTCCTGCCCATCCTACACTTTATAAATCACGGTTGCAATAGATACACTATCTCCAAGTGGCACTCCATTGATAAATTTGGCATCCCTTTGACAGCTGTATCCTGTTCCCACGATGGGCAAAACATTTTAAAGTCATGTAAGTGAATCATTAGAAGTCCTTGTCATTCATCCCCGAAATGCCATTTTTCCATCTTCAGATAATACAGCTTTCACCAATGGTATAATATCCCAGGCTCTGATATAAAGTGGGTTCACCGGCCTTTGATCCTCCTCTCTTTGTTAAATACAAAAAGGTCCAGGAGGTTCAGGGTAGCCCACACAATTTAAATTGCTTTTCTGTGTTGCATTCTGATTCTCCCTGGCACGAGATTGGAATGGAGAATCTAAAACGTGAATGGATGTGTGGGAATGGGTTACCCACAAGCTACTTCCCCTTATGAAACCCTTGCATAGTTTCATGTGAACCAATGCAGCTTGACATTTTATTTTGGTTGCTCTGACAGACAGAGTGAGGGCAAAAAAAAAAATCCACCTGTCCACTCTACAATTTGCACAATATCCTCAAGCCAATCATGATGATGTATTGTTTTTAATGCTGGCATTTGGTAGTCCATGTAGTTTATCTATCAGGGCTATGCAGAGATCTGGATTTCAAGGGCAAACTGAAATTCAGAGAACATGTGGGTGTGCATGTCATGCTCGTTGGGATCCCCTTAAAGCAGCTGCAGCTGATACACAATCCTGGGAAAAGGCACACTGGTTTTCCCCACAGTTGCCATAGCATGCCTTCAAGGGCATCCATTGGTGAGGGAGGGGCTCCAAAAGTCAGGATGGCAGCCATCACCACCCAGGTGAAACCCCATTCCTTTCTGCATGTGTTACAGCATGCAGAAAAAGGGAATGGAACTTTGACTGGATCACAGTGTGTGCTCTGAATATGGATCTTTGTTCAGCCATATTAGCTATCAGGGATCTACTAACTCTCCTCCTCTTCCTATTTGCATGGAACTGCAGATACAAGACAGCTTTTGAGCAAGTGCTGGCCATACAATACATGGCGAAGGGGCTACATATGATTTAGCCTGTTACAAATGTTGTGGACCCTAATTCAAAGCATGCAAGAAATATATATTTATAAGCAATACCTTTAAAATAAACCTTTCTACCTATCCTCTTACCTTTCCACGAATCCAGTGCAGAAATACAGGCCTTTTTAAAGCAGCAAGAAGCTCTTCTTCAAATAGTTTATCTTTGTTTTTTTGCTGAAAAATGTCTTTTGTTTTGGGACGTTCATTTACATTTTCAAGTATTACATCTGTAATCTGGAAAGGCAAAAAAATTAAGATAGAACAACATAATCCATCTTGCAGTGGGAGTTTATTTCCTAAGACTTAACTTCTCTTTTCTTCAACTATTTTTCAATATGTATTTTCTGTTTTATCTGTACAGTGATTATATACATTGAAGTGGCTTTTCAAAACCAGTGTGTAACCTGCAACTTCTATTGTGGTTATTGCAAACCATGGATGCAGATCATTCAGTTTTCATACAGATGGCCAAAGACAATGATGAGTTCACACAGCACACTAACCTATAATGTGGTTTATTTGTTTTTGGCTTACTATGATGCGATTGTACAAATCTGCCGTTTGTTCTATTAGATGAGAGTTTACACAAGAATCCTGAAATGGTTAAAAATCTATATAACTGGTAGATCTTCCCCAGTGAGCCTTAAATATTGGAAAATTCCAAACAGAATCTCTAGATGTCTCACTTGGCTTCAGTTCTCTAACCTTGAGCTCTGACAACCTTGAGCATCTGTTTAAGCCTGCATCCCTACGCACTTCTTAGAAAGCATGTACCACTACAGGATATGCCATACCAAGCATGTACATTGTGGGCCATACTTTCTAAGTAAACAGTGCAATATGCAATGCCTTCAGTTTTAAAATACATCCTACATTTTCTATAAATAGATTGTAATCACATTTTAAATCTTGGTCCTATGTTATATTGACAACACTTTTGTTACCCAAATCAGAAAATGCCTTTAAAACATCATGTTGTGATAATTGCCTACCGCAATTTTGATCAACTGATCATCATCGTTATTGGGGTTTCTCCACACTAAGTTGACATCCACTCCAGATGAAATTCGATAGCCCACGCTCTCCTGGGGTAAACTTTTCACTCTGTCAATAAGAACTTGGGTGGAATAGGCAAATTTATATAATTTGTCATTGTTTATTCGTGGACCAGTATTGTGACCTATATGAAGAAAAAAAAGATAATTGTGGAAAATGTTGCATTAGTAATTAGCTAAAGTGCAAAGAAGCCACCGTATTATTTTCCTATCTCGAAAGCATGGCTTAAATATGAGAGATGACAGCCCTTGAACTTACGTCTGATCAGATTCACCGCCAAGATTCCTCCTACTAAAACTTAAGGGTCTTTCTAGATGCTTTTTAAATAAACTTCTGTGAACCATATTTGCACTAAAACTTTATTTGAAACTAGTCACCTACAATGAAAGAGTAATGGTGTAGCATACCCAAACCAGGTTTAAAAACAGGAACACTCTTGTATAGGAAAACCCTATTCCAACCAAAGCTTTCTGCTGAGCCTTCCTTCCTTGCTGAAGGAATCTTTCCCACTGGCAGCATTCTATAATACGCTGCTGGGCTGTAAACAGCATTTCAATAGTATTATTTCAACAACCTTTTCAATGGATGGCAGGGGTAGAGTTTAAAGCAGTGTTGTGCAAACTTGGCCACTTTAAGATGAGTGGACTTCAACTCCCAGAATTCCCCAGCCAGCATGTCCACTCATCTTAAAGTGGCCAAGTTTGGACAACACTGCTTTAAAGGGAAGCAGCATGCCTCTTTACCATATCCATCCATTTCAAGGCCATCCCTGCTATTGGGCATATTAATGCAGCTGGCTCAGGTTGTAGCTGTTGGGATGAGTGGTATAGCAACAAAATACTGGATTGCGCTCCAGAACTGGGTGTACCATGCAATTTGACCTTCATCTTTTAACTCGTTTATTGTAAACTTTGCATTAAGATGCCTCCTCTCTGCCTCCTCCTGGCTGCATTTGAGGGAGATCACAGGATCAAAAATGCCACCAGCAGTGACCATTACACCTGAGTACCATGCAAGTTCATTTGTTAGAAATACATGTGTGCATCTAAATCTGCTTATTTTTCTTCTTCGTTTCCCTTGCTTTTTTATTTTATCATCATGTATTAAATGATATGCCAGTATTCTAAATATGAAAAAACCTTGAGTATTTTGGCAAAGGCAATGCATAAAGATCACAGAAATAATAAATAAAACACAGACTAATTGGAAAGATACATGTAGGGCCCCATTCACTCCATGGATTGAAGACCTGATTATACTTGCCATCTATAAGCAGATTTCCTATAGACGTAGACTTTGTATGGACAAGTATAATGAAATATAGGACTGATTTATACAAAATACAGTAGGTATAAAAATAAGCATGATAGTTACATAAGTGTATTAGAAATAAATATATACATTCTTGCATAATATTTGCATTAGATAGGTATATATAGAATTGAAACTGTTACAGTATATTATTTTTTTCTTTTTCTGTTGTATTTTTTACCTTTTTTTAAAGCACTTGTGGGGTTTTTTTCTTTGACAATGTACCGTATTTTTCCGACTATAAGACAATACTTTTTTCTAAAATCCTTATGCTAAAAATTGAAGGGCGTCTTATGCAAGGAAGTAAGCCAAGGAGGGAACCGCGCAGTTGCAAAACTGCCCATACTTTGCCTCTGCAAACAGGCTTCCTCCTATTGCTAGCCTCCAGTCACGAGTGAAATAACTTGACTCTGCAAACAGGCTTCCTCCAATCACGAGCCTTATGTAACTGATGTCAGCTGATGCTGAACAAACCAATTGGAGGAAGTCTGTTTGCAGAGACAAGCTATCAGCAGTTTCACTTGTGATTGAATGTAATCAGTTATGCAAAAGAGCCTGGAAATAGAGCTGCAGAGAGACGGTTTGGACCTCCTCCCAGCGAGTGTATCAGGTCAATGTTACCTAATTACTAAATAAAAATGTGTTCTGCACTATCTTTAAAATATTGATTTCTTAACTTTGGGTTGGAAAAGTGGGGTGCGTCTTGTACATGGGGGTGTCTTATTAAAGGAAAAATACGGTATGTATTTCTATCATGATTATCTTTGCATTTTGTTCTTTTGTTCTTTCTTTTTCTGTTATTATTTTAAAAGCAATAAATAAGAAATAACAAAAAATAAAATACAGACCAAAAGAAAAAAATTAATATATCCTTGGGAACAACATAGATTGGGTTAGAAAAATCCTAAAATGTTTAACCTGTTGGTTTATTTTTTTTAATCTGATTTATCTTTTTTATGATATGTTGTTTGCTGTCTGATCTACTGATCTTAAGCTTACAGTAATTTTATACATTTTATCCGATTATAAAGTGTGACAAATAATAATAGCCCTAACGCTAATGCACAATTAAATGTGACTGTTAATGTATTAATATGCATCTGTTTTCATATTCACAACAGCTTCTTTAGTCTACATTGCTTTCCACTTTGAGTATTATCCTCCTTCTGATACAGTGGCAGAATTTATTCTTATAAAGGTAGGTTTCCCATTTCCCTAAACATTACTCGACGTACATTTTAATGCAGCATGTTGATATTCTCACGTAAAGCAGAGAGTGCCTCTGTCATTTAAGCATCTTGCAGAGAGAAACGGGTACATGCAACTTGAATAGCTATCTTAGTGCCTGTCGTTACAGCTTTCTATAATTAACTCATGGTACCGTATAATAGAGAAAGTTATGCTGCCCGAGCTGAGACAGCTGTCAGGGACTGTACCTTTTATTAGTACTCCTGGCATAGACAACACATGCAGTTTTAACCATTAGCTGGCTCTAAGATCATAAGTTTACACTTGCTTTACAGCATTAGTTCACTATTTACAGCAGAAAATAGCAAATAATTTGGAGAAAATATTAAGCTATAGTATTACAGATGCATTTTCTGCTGTAATCGCATTGAATCCTTCTGAAAAGTATAATTAGAAATATTTTATGTGCATAAGCAATCAAAGTATGATCATTAAAGTGTTTATTTTATTGTAAAAGCTTCTGTCGCTTCAGTTGTGTGATTCTAAGCAGCTGCAACAAAGCATACAACACATACAACACATTACAATAACTCAAAAATTATTAAAATGAACACAGGGAGCCAATAATTAAGATTATCAAAATGAATTCAACATAACCACAATATTGCCACGGAAAAGCACTACATCTTACAACACTAAGTGACCAAATTTATTTATGATAAATTTGGGTTCCCCTTTGCCCAATTATCTGATCATTCTAAGGCACAAACATATTGTTTTATAATAAATTAGCAAAAGGGAGTGGAGGCAATATTAGCTATCCACATGCTTAGGCTAATTTAGAGTTCTGCATTTATCATTACCAGATCACAGAGACTTTAAAGAGTCTTCCATGAAGATTTATTTTAAGTCCTGCTACAGTCAAAAGGTCGCAGTTGTACAAATGATGTTATAATTGCAGAGATAATGTAAATAAAATTAAGGGAATACCATTCAATACAGATTAATAGAAAATATTGGAGACTTATTCATGCTTCCATATTTATCACATATCGCCAAATTAAACATTATACTTATGACATTTTTAGAAAATGCTTAACGCTGCTACTGTTCTTTAAAAGGAAAAGCGGCTGTTTAGGACCCCAATCTGCTGCTGTAATCCAGATTTGGATCAGAGCCCACATCAGTTTGCCACTCAAAATCCACTTTCCCAGCTGCTATTTGCCCTTTAGCTTTTCTGCACTTCCCCTTGGCTAATGTACAAATTACCATAAATAGCAGGATAGGATATTAGTGATTTCTGATATATATATATATATATATATACATACATACATACATATATATATACATATATTTCATCACACCACAACTAGTCCTACTCAGTGGACACATTATTTATTTTTTTTAAAAAAGATGCAGCTCCTATCCACTCAAAGTTGTCCATCCTAGATTTAGACCACAATAATATTAGCATTTCATCACTATGGAGACTAGTCACTCGGAGATCTGTTCCCCAGGTGGTCGCTTCTATTTCAACACCACTGCTTATACTGCATTTCTTTCATTTTAAATCGGGCTGCCTCCAGTTGGAGAAAAACACGCTGACAGACCTTCAAAGAGAGGTATATTCTTAGAAAAGTAAAGCAAAGGACCACTCTAAGTTTCTCAGGTGGGGCCGGAAACTAAGGAATATATCGTTTAGAATTTGATCGCTTCCTTTTTGCCTCCCACCATAAACAATGAATGACTCCAACAGAAACCCAAAAACCTATGTGGGGGTGTTTTCAGTGTATTATTCATAGACCTTTTGTTACTAGCATGAATGAAATGTGACACATTTGCAAAAAGTGCCTTCAATAGGAATTTAGTCTATTAGCATAGGGGCATCGTTCATTCATTTCCAGGGGCATTCAGGGAGATAGTCAAAAAGGTCAATATGACAGCTAAGGCTGCACAGATAAAGCCCCGGCCCTTTTTAATGTGCAAAAAGCTGAAGGGCTTTAGCCGTGGCTGCCATCTTAACCTTTTTTACCCCCCACCCCACCCCGGTGCCTGTAGTCCCTTCTCATTGAAGTTATATAAATTGCATTTCCCTCCTAATTTTTAAAATTATTTAGACGATTTACAACCACACACTGAAATAAGTTCTGCCAACAATTGTAGGATAAAATAAAAAATGGATCATATTACAATGAAAGTACAATAAAACGCAACAACAACAAAATATAACCTTATGTCAAAATAAACAGGACAGAAGACAAATACAGAGAAGTAAGTACACTGAAAAACAGAGTAGGGACTACAATGCACACAGCTGAAACATGGTCCAAGACAACTTGGCCTAAGAAAATTTTAAAAGTGGTTAGGAAGATGTTTTTGGAGAGGACATCACAGCGGGAAGCTACTACTATTAAGAAGACCCTCACCTTGCTGTCACTCAGCAGGGACACTCAGAGAAGGTCACTGGAAGATTATGCCAGCATTTGAGTAGGCACATGTATTAAGAAGCAATTCTTCAGTAAATCCTCACACTATGAAAGGTTTTGAAAGGACTGGACTTTAAGAGTCTGGCAGAAAGCTCAGTTGTCACTTAGCTGAGTGAAAAGGACGGATACCAAACACAGCAGGGCTTGCTGATCACATCTTGAAGCAAATAAATTATGATATATTGCAATTTATCTGGGATGGGATACTCAAGTTCCCAAATATATTGTCCACTGTCTCCATTTATTCACTGAAAGCATACTGTCCCAACACCTTCACTTGGACCTAAAAGCTGCTTAAAAGACAATGAGGATGACAAGGTATTCCCTCATCTCTCCCAGTAAGAGTCTCCCTGCAGGCAAATTCAGTGCCAAACTCCATTTGAAAGTGATCTAGAAAATGCATTTTATCTGAGAGTGCCCACAGTTGGCTAGCAGCCAGGTTACCTGATCTTCTTGCTCAGAATATAGTTCAATATTCCTTCCTTATCACCTGTTTTAATGAACTGGAACTAACTTTTTCTCAATGAGGAATTTACCATCTGCAAGACTCCATCCATGATTCCTTGCTGGATGTAATAAGCTAAGAGCCATTGTGTTTAATGATATACCATCTTGTTCATATTATGAGTCCTAAGATTTGATCAGTTAGATGACAATTAATGTGATCGAATAAACTTAAAATATAGAGTGCTCTGGATTCCTAAACTGGCTGATCTACTTTCATTGTGATACCCAATAAATATAAACAACTTTGTCCTTAAAACATTTTGCAGATGTGGCCCAATGCACTGCAAGATGTTCCACTATATTTTTGTTAGGTGACTTTGAAAAAAAGTATGGTAGAACTCTGCCATATGAAACTGTAAGGATGCAGTTCCTTGCTACTACCCCTGCACAGTGTAAGTTTGATAATGAGTTCTTCCTTGTGTTTTCTCCTGTACTTGCATTCCAGTGGAATATAACCTGCCCCATCACCCCTTAGAACTGTCACCTTTCTTTCTCATTGATAGACCTGGTATCTAACCAGAGGTTGAAGAAGTTAAGTTTCATCTCTCCACATTCCAGGAAATCTTGTATCACATATCATCCTGAATGAACTCCTATAAATTAAGTTTACCATTCACCTTTCACCAGCAGATCGTCTGTGTCATTGTTGTAACATGATATTTCAAGATCCTTAAGAACATGGAAAATCAAAGAAGATGGTGCAGTGCACTTTGCTAAAACTACATAGTTGTAGTACATAGTTGTTATACCTTAGATCAAACTGACCTCTGTTTGAAAGACTGCCCTGTACTATCTTTGAATCAGTTCAATCCAATATGAAAAAATGTAAGACGACAGACCAGGAGGAGAATAGATTGAAAAAGTTTACTGGACAGCAGGTCAAGTCATTGATGAGATATATTGCATTTACATTACATTATTGTTTAAATGTGCATGTGCCTATATAGTTAGTTTATGCAAAACTTATACTACTGGGAATTAATTTATCTTCTTTTCCATAATAAGCTTTGGAGATATTTTACAGTACCTGTGGATATGAACTATAATTATTGCATTCCTAAAATTCCTCCAGATTGGAGTTTTTCTGTAGACAGAGGAAGGACAGCATAACAATACAAAAAAAATATTATGTAGTCATTACATTCCAAAACTTAATTGAAATGATTTTTTTATCTGGAACACCAACATGATTTTTAAGCCATAAAAAGTAATAGGTGGGCTAATATCAGATCACAGCACCCTTCAACCAATCTTTGCAAAACCAACAAATATCTGATGCCTCGAAAAGCAAATATGCATCAACTATTGGTCATGACTGCACAAGAAGTCAGTGATTAGCAGTGAAATCTGTTCAGAAATAACTCCCATTGGTTTAAAAGGCATGGCCTAGATTAGAAAAACTATTTTCCTAAACCCTTTTTTCAAGGAGATTCCTGTGAATAGTTTCATTGTTGAAGCACAAATCCAGGCTCCATAAGAAAGAAAGACCTGACTTGCTCCAAACCACCGGTGGCCCATAAAGCAATCCATATAACAAAATCTCCCCTCCTCAACCCCCAATTAATTCAAAATGATCTAGATATAAAAGATCCACATAAGCAAAATCTACATTATACTTTCACTTCTCTTGTTAAAAGGCACAGATACTCATCTACTAATGTAAGTCAAAAGATTAAAGATACAAATGAAAGTCAAAAGATTAAACAAGCAACTTACCTTTGACTGATGCCGAGTATGTGGAAATGATGCATGGGAAAAGCACAGTAAGAACCATGGCTGGCTCATATAAGCTACAAATTATCATATTGGAAATAATGTAATGCAACTGAGAAGTGAACTGCTCTGATTGAAATGAAGTCTACAAAGAAGTCTTCTATCTGACACAATGGTGTTTATCTAGATGTAGTAAGAGTCAGATTCCAAATTCCACACTTGGGTACTAAGTTCATTAAAGGTCTTTCTAGTTAATTATTGAAGACTGAGGTAATTTGTGTTTAAATACTTTATTGTTCTCTTAAGCTTTCATCACTACATACTAAAAGACATACTAATGTTAGCCAGTATATTATATGTACATTTGCCCAACTTTCTTTAAACTTTGTAAATGCAGTAGGAATTGTTACAAGAGACATTGGATTGATAAATAACCTAATGAAAAAATACTCTTTTAATCTTTGCACTGTGTGACATTGTTTCTTAAGAACTTCAAAACATAATTTGCCCTTCCTATGTTTTTGCCCTAAATACTTTTTTCATGCCACCACTGGAAAAAAGTACATGTACTTTCGTTATCTCACTCCTAATTTTTAATAGAAAACAGCCACTTGGAAAAGCTGTTTTCAATTGTATGCAGCCTTCTTGGAACCATATTAAAATCAGAGTACACTTTCTGTGTAATACTAATTATTGCCCAGAGTTGCTACAAGTCAGGAGGCATAAAAATATTATTATTATTACTACTACTACTAATAATAATAATAACACTTGGCATGTTCAGGAATTACTTTGACTTCTTAAAATATAAACAAAATATTCCCTTCTGCCTCACAATTTTCACTAGATGATTATGTGATCCCACAATCTCTAGAATGATTTCACATATGGCATGAGGAACTGTAGTTCAAGAAGAGCAATCCCTAAAAAATTTCAAAATCTTGTATCAAAAATCCTCTAAGATTTAAATCTTCACTAAACCATGGAGTTCACTGGGTGCCTTTGAGCATTTCACAAAGATGTTCAAGATGAAGATAAAATGAGTGCCATATTAGAAAGGTAATGATGATATTACTCATTCAATCATGTCCGATTCTCGGTGATTGTATGGATCAGCTCTCTCCACATTTTCCAATCTTGTATGGCTTCTTTCAGTTGTTTTATGCTATGGTTGGTGTCGGCTTTAATGGTGTCTAGCTACCATGTTTTTGGGTGGCCTCATTTCCTTTTACCACTGACCATTCTGAGCATAACTGCCTTTTCCAGTGAGTTTGATCACATGTCATGGCTGAAATAAGTAAGGCAAATTTTTGTGATTTTTGCCTTCCAGTGATATGTCTGGTTTTATACGCTCCAGAACTTGCTTGTCTGTCACCTTTGCTGTCCAAGGAATGCACAGGAGCCTTCTCCGACACTACAGCTCAAACAAGTTGATTTTCCTCCTGTCTAGTTTTTTTCATGGTCCAACTTTCACAACCGTAGGTAGCTATGGGAAACACGATAGTGTGAAATTAGAAAGGTAGGATCTAAGTATTATAATACAATAATAAATTACAATTGAATATTAGAAAACACAGTTTTAGTGAATAAAATGTGGAGAAATTAATGACTAATAAAAGGAAGTATTTCTTTACACAATCCATGATTAAACTGTGGAAATTGCTACCATGAGATGTGAAGGTGGCCATCTAGGTGGTTTTAAATGGGGCTAAGCACATTCAAAAATAGAGCTCTCCTAATCCATATTCAAGGGTACCATGACTTAAATAGTAGTGGCTACTGCACAACAATGGAAGATAGTTATCAGTTTCATGTCATCCTTATGAGTTTCTCAGTTTCATCTAACTGATCTCTGTATGACACAAACTACTGACACAGAGGACTGAATTAGAAAAGCCTCTACTTTGGTCCAGCATTGTTCAAACCAGAACCTATCTAGTCCACAATCCTGTTTCCCACACTGATCAATAGATAGCTAGAGGAAAATTCAAAGCATTATATTGGGGTTAGGGGTGGAGGGATGGTTTTCTCCATCCTGGTATAGTTTCCCAGCAACTCATATCCAGAGGCATAACATATGCCAATCTTAGATTTTCCAGGACACATCTAATTTTGTTCTGGGTCAAAGGTAGTTTCAGTGAATTCAAAGGCAAATTAGGGTACACTATTCCAGGGAAACTCAAAGAGCTTTTTGAGAACAAATAGATTCCTATTTCCAGAATTGCTATTCTTACAAATGGTACTGTTCTCTTTGACCTAAACAAGCATTTCTTTTCAGTACACTTCATTTAAGTCTTGCTGGCCAGTGTCCAGGGTTAAAGTCCTATTGCTGTCATAAATTTCCAGAGTCCAAGCCATAAAAATCCTACCATTATCATGCAATGAAGGTAATTATGGTTTCTTTGACTAAACTGAATTTCTTGTAAAAAAAATCTTCTTAGTCTGCTTTTCTCACAAGTCTCTATAAATGCTTAGTGGGGGAAATGTCACTTACAAAGTTGCCATGTATGTACCATCATCAATACAAAACAGTTTGGCAATTATTTTCCAGCCAAGCAGGAATTAAGGCTCGTGCAGAAAGAAAATCACTATGCATTAATATGTGTGGGGAATATGCATTAATATTTTTGTCAGGAACATATCACTGGGACATGCAAACCCACGTGCACCTCTTCAAATGTACACTCACACATTCCTCTTTTTTTTCCTTCTGCTTCTGTCCCAGTGCCCCTCTGCCAACCATTGCTGCCCATTGGCAGAAACCACATTGTTTGCCTTCCTGCTATTAATAGCAGCATTATCATTCTCATCAGTCACCCAGTTAAAAAAAAAAGTCACAGAGCCAGAGGTCACATTTTTGTGACTGAGGGCTCTGGGTAGCTCCAGGCCACTGATTAATCTCCCTTAAGATGCATCCCTTTGATTGCAATGATCAGTAAGCTCTCATGACCATTTACAGTAATCTGACAACTGGAATTCATCTTTTTACAATAATATATCCCTCAATTCCTAAAGACTCAATCATAAAAATGTGATATGACATGCTGAGTTTTATAAGAAACTTATCCATATATCGGCTGTGTAGTAATATTTTCCACGATGTATTCTATATTCATTTTCGTTTTGCATCTGCTTCTGTATCCTGTGCAGTAAGCTGAATACTCCTCACCGAAAATACTTGAATGGGAAAGATGTCCTGCATAACGTAGGCTATCTAATCAGACTTTAACGCTGCAGATTCAAATGCCAGCGTGCACTTCTGAAATCCGCCGCACTGGTGTCTGATTCACCACGTGAATTTAAAGGCACGTGCAAGAAATCACGTTTGGATTATTGAATCAGATATGAAATACTTCTTCAGCTCCCCCGGACAGCCAATAGATTTGAACAGCACTAAGGTCTTTTTAAAAAACATTTAAAAACTGATTAACATCCCCCCTAAAAAGTGAAAGTATTTCAAAGGCAAAGGCGACTCGGGGAGGAGCTTTCCCACTACAAACTCCGCCTACTAAGCCACGAGACGAAGAGGGGCATTACGTCACTAGTCCGCGCCGGGGTTTTGCGGCTGGGGTGTTTGGCGTCAGCGGCGCCTGCGGAGGGAAGATCCGGAGCGGCTTCCAGGCCCTTCGGCGGTAGTCACTGTTTCTGGTTCGTGCGCTGGGGCCCGAGGTAAGAGAGGGGGAGCCCTCCCTCCTGGCTTGGTCGGCGTGGGACATCGCGTTTCTCCTCAACCTCCCTCCCCAACGGCTTCAGCAGTCAAGTCCAATCTCTCCCAGCCTAGCGCTGCCTGGCGGCCATGTTGGCTGGGGCACGACGGGAGTTGAAGTCCAGCCCTGCTTCTAAAGACCCCAGGCGGGGCCAGGCTGAACCTCAGCTCGTTCTCCGCCGCGAGGCGGACTTCGGAGAAAGTCCGTTAAAAAGGCTTCGAGCCTCTGTTAGGAATGACCTGAAAGAAGGAAGGAAGCCGCCCGCTTTAGTCAGTTGCGGCGCAAAAGAGGCGCTCTGTGGCACCGCAGGGTGGGCCCGTCTGTGGCGTGACGAGGCTCTCTGGGCCAAAACGTGTTCGCTCAGGACCAAGAAGGGTTGGGCTCGGACTGAAAGGAGCGGGAGCGTGGTCTGAACTCTCCCTGGAATCCGAATTAATGGTTGAGATCATCCCAGGCTAGAAAGCAAAGAATGGCTCGCAGAGGCAAAGGAAGAAACGTGGCTGATAGCCCGCTTTTCCACCTCGGCGCTCTCCAGATTTTTTGGATTTACACGTCTGACTGAGAGTTCTGGGAGTTTGGCTCCAACATCTGCATCCACTAAATGTGGATACAGTAATTATTTTGCTCTCTCGTTATCCTTGCAGTTCTCCCTTTTCTCCATGTCAGTGTAACTTATGCCACTTTATTAACCATTAGTATAATTTGATTTTCAGAATAATATTCAGGATGTAATAAGAGTACCTTAGAACCTATATCAGAGCCAATATTTAAAATAATAGGACCAATGCATCTTATTTCATTTCTATCTCTCTAATGATTTTACTCTCTCTTGGGTTCCATCCCTTTCTTCATGTCTAATTTACTAATAGCTCACATAGGAGTGGAGCCTGGGCATGTCCACTGTCATTCACAGCTGTAATATTGTCCAAGGCCCTCAGTTAGTTTCTATGCTTCTTAGGAGGCATAAGGCATCCTGACGTTAACCAATGAAAATTTTTGAAACTTCAGCAAAGTTCACTGGGTAACACTCATAATTTGAAAACAAAACAAAGTGGACTTAAAGCATCTATCTTCCCAACTTTATCTCCTCAATATGTGTTGGGATTAGCAGACCCAGGCTTCATAGTAAAAAAAAAGGATAAAATCATGAGCATCCTCAGGCTGCTGTTTTGTCATTTTGTCATTTTGTTAAAATGACAAAAGCAGCATTGTACTGCAGATTCTGGCCCTGTGTGTGTGGTGTGTGTATGTGTATAGAAGGGGTGGGGCTTGCTGCTTCTGTTAGACCCACAAGTTTGACTCCCAGACACTGCTGGACAAAATTGCAAGTCATGGTTTTTTGCAAATTAAATTGTTTCAAGAAAATATATTCCTTTAAGGCAGTGGAATAAACTATGGATACTTTATATCCTATTATTGTCAGTTTTACACAAAGCATTTGAAAAAGGTTCTTTGCAGTGTGCAGCACAGGCTTTTGCAATCTCTTTGAAAGCTGTCCCTGCTTGTCTCTGGATGCTTGTGAAGCCATCAAGGAGAGGTGATTCTTTTATGCTTCTGAATGTTCTAAGTATCTTTTTCTAAAGCTTTGTGCAGGCTTTTTTTTTTTAGGTTTGGAGATATTTTTCATTTCATTGAGTTATATAAAGCTTCAAGGCTATATTTTGCAACCATATAAACTTTCTATTATTTTTTTCTTTACTGATATTTCCAATGATATCAAAATGATCATTGATGTGATGCCAGCTGAAATGCTTGTATCTTAGTTTATTCTGAAAGCCAGGAAAGTTGGCAGTTGTATAGATGGATATATAGAAAAGTTAGACATATATAACTTCTTGTGTTTGCTTTTAATAAATATTAGGATACTAATGCTGCACATATATTAATTATTAATATTAATTTACTTTATTTCCTGTCTTTCGGTGTTTTCTCCCTGAACTTGAAAGCTTTACAGTCATTTGCCCCCATAGATGTTAAATATATCTATGTATTCTAATATAAATTTCTTAGCAACCAGATTGCTGTGCTATGATTAAAGCTAATATTTGTAAATAAACTACTATGAGAGCATCTAGATAGGTTTATAACATATGGTTTTGAAATCTTTGTCTTAATTTTTTAATGTAACATCTTCCTCATTTTTCCTTATATATTTTTTCTCATCCCAAACACTCTGCTTCCATCACCAATTTTTTTGATTCTTATCCAAAGAGTTGAAATCAAATAGTTTGTTTATTTCTCTAGTAAATATAATAAAGTGGAGACATAATCCAGATAATTTTAAAACTGAAATAAATACAATGGCTATTATATGGTTGCAAAATATAAGAGAAGTGTAATATATCAGTGTAACTCTGACATCTGTGAATGTTCCTGTCTTATTACAATTCCCCAAATACCAGCGTTGGACATCTGTTTGTTGTTTGTTTATTTCAACAGCAATTGCCTTGAATTTGTACTATTTCTTGCTGATTGAACATTTTATGTGTTTGTGTATGCATATTAATATAGACAATTATAAAATAAGGGATTTTTTTCCTTCATAATTTGTACATTAGGTGGAGACAGTGCTCTATATTCAACTGCCTTAGACCAGAGTTTTAAAAAATATAATATTTTAGGCACACTTTTTAAATAATATTATATATTCTATTTGGATTTCACAATTTATAGGGCCTTCAAAGAAAAAAACAGTTCAATTATTAGGATGCTCATGTCATCAGGAATGGCACCAGAAAACCTTAAGACAGCCAAGGTTACTGATACAGAAGAAAATGTGAAGTGCAACATTGATCAGGTAGAAAGCAAAGAATTGCCACTGGAAAAGATGGAGAATATTGAAACAATGTCAAAAAGGCAAAGAAAGAAGCTAATGAAGCAGAAACAGTGGGAAGAACAAAGAGTCTTGCGCAAGTATGGTTCGTTTCTTGCTACAAGGATGGATTTTGTGAGTAGGCAGTTCTGGGCTGATTCAAGTTTTATTGCTCCCCTGTTTCTTTCATGAAAAAGTTCAGAACTAAGCCTGAGGATTATATGAACTCACCCTGTCCTCCGTTTCATTTACACTGGAGAGGAGTGATCAAATGTACAGTCTCTTTCAGTCTCCATGAAAGATTTGTAAGAAACTACTATAACCTATCTGATTTCATACTGTATAAATGGTCTGTTATTGGACAAATTAAATAATAGGTTATATATAAATAGATACAAAACTTTTTTTCTTGTTCCGGCCTTTTCTTTCCACATTTCAAACATGCTTTTTGTCTTCATGACTTTGGCAATGCTACTGAGTAACATAATGCCATCCAGATTCATTGTTTTGAGATACAGTAGTCAGCCATATAAATTGTTCAGATAAATAAATAAATAATTCAATGAAGTTCTTGAGTTTTAAATTATCTTCTTTCAGCCTCATCTCTGCTATATAGGACTTTCGTGTGAAACTTTCCTTTTAGCTCAGTCATGACATTTTAAGATATAAATGAACATTTAACTCTTTATTCACTAGCTGAGTTTATCCTTAAAGCATGTATTCTGCCTGAGAATTGTATGCCAGCATCTCAACATTTCAAGGTCATATTGGTTAAATAAATAAATAAATAAATAAGCAAGCAAGCAAGCAAGCCTTAGCAGGCAATCAACAAGGTTAATTATCAACAACAATATGGAGGGACATAATACATCACATAATAACCTATGGTATATTACTGAATAATGCAGTGATGTTCTGTCTCCAACATTTCAGGCAAAAACGTAAAGAAAAGCGCTTGAAGAGAAAAATGGAGCGCCAATCCCAGCTGGAATCAAATGGTGAAGGAAGTGTCAGAAAACGTATGCGTAGGGATATTGTTCCTAGTGCACTTCGGCTTATAATAGACTGCAGTTTTGACAATTTAATGGAGTTAAAGGTAAATAGAAGTCATATTTTAGAAGCAATGTATTCTCAGTGTCTTGATTGATTGATTGATTGATTGATTGATTGATTGATTGATTGTCATCAAGTTGTTGTCAGCTCTTAGCAACCACATAGATTTTGTAATTATTCTCAGAGATTCACAAGATACAGGTAGTCCTCAGTTAACGACCACTCGTTCAGTGACTGTTGGAAGTTACAACAGCATTGAACAAGCGGTACTTGAAGTTCCAGCAGTCCCAGCACCTCAGCGGTCACATGATCACAGTCCAGGTGTTTGGCAACCGGCTCACATAACAGTTGCGGCGTCCTGCAGTCATGGGATCACCATTTGCAACCTTCCCTGCTGGCTTCCCACAAGGTAAATCATTGGGGAAGCCGGCAGAAAAGGTTGCAAGTCTCTCCTGCCACTTTTCAAGCCGCAGCACCCCCTCCTAGCTGCGTTTGTGCCTTGCAGCAGCATCCTCTTCCCAACCCACATGGACTCGTGTCTCACAGCAGCAACCTCTCCACAGCCCCCACATATTCATGCCTCGCAGCACCTCTCTCCCCAGCCCGTATCCACTTGCAGCAACACTTCCTACCCAGCCCACGTGAACTCCTGCTTTGCGGCAGCACCCTCCCCCCCCCCAGTTTGCATGCACTCGCTGCAACACCCTGCTGCCCCACCTCACTCTAGTACTCACCCACCTGCCTGCTTGCAAGCTTCCGGGGACTTGTTACTTCTCACAGGTTGTAGTCACATGAGGTTCTTGCTTAACAACTTGCAATCCTCACTTAACAACTTGCATTCCTCCCTTAACAACAGCAACTAGGACTGCTAAGTGCAGTCGCTAAGTGATGCAGTCATGTGACATTGCGCTTTATGACCACATTGCTTGGCGACAGAAATTCCAGTCCCAATTACCATCATTAAGCGACAACTACCTGCACATATTAAAATTAATATCTGAACTGAATTCATACAAAAGATTTTCAGAAAGTATCTTTTCAGCCCTGAGAAATTAAAATAGAATTAACGAAGACCTATAGGGCAGAAGTAAGGTTTAACCTAGTACAGAATATATCTTAAATTTTTTTGTGTGTGTGCACCTTCAAGTGAGTGTTTACTCCTAGCAAATGCCTGGACTAGTCCCTGCAGTTTTCTTGGCAAGATTTTTGGAAGTGGTTTGCCATTGCCTTCTTCTCAGGGCTGAGAGAGAGTGACTGACCCAAAGTCACCCAGCTGGCTTTGTACCTAAGGTGGGACTAGAACTCATGGTCTCTCAGTTTCTAGCCTGATTCCTATACCAAACTGGCTCTCATATGTTAGAGAAGTACTTGATAAACATTACCAGTACATCCCAATAAGCTTGGGGAAATTTATGTCACACTTTTGTAAATTGCTTGTATAGTTTAATTCTAGGAACATTAATTTTCATTTTTCATTGCATAATTTTATTACATTTTATTAATAAATGGAATTCAAAATTACAGCAAAAAATTAGTCCAGTCCTAGAAAGAATTATCCATCACTATTATAATTTTGAAGCCATACCCAACGCTTGCTCAGGTGCACAGTAATGCTGCCCAGATATTATCTTTAATCAGATTGCTGACATTATCTTCTTCATTTTTAGAATGATAGGCTAGTAATGGATAAGTGAGAGTTCAGAAAACCCTACATATTTGTAGTGAGCATATACTTTCTTCATAATGGTTTAACTTCTCTCAAAGATAAATGTTTTAGTCAGAAGTAATTTTTGTTGGTTAAAAGCTTCCTTTCTTTCTCTTTAGCGTCTCTCTGAATCTCTTGGTTAAAGCATTTTGTGGTGCTTTCTCTGAAGGACAGTATAAAAACAAATTGTATTATATACAGGATGTCAAGAAACTTCACAAGCAAATTCAGAGGTGTTATGCAGAAAATCGTAAAGCGCTTCATCCTGTTCAGGTATGTCAGTTCAAGTAACTTCCAAGTATCATTCTCTGACTATTTAATTAGTGCTTTACAATACATATAAAAGAAAACTTCTTAACATAATTTTTACTATACTTGCATTTTTAGCGTACATAAAGAAAAGTTATTTTAAAGATATCTAGATACTGGTCTAGAAATCTGAGAATACAAATGTCCCTTTGTGTCTTAATATAGATAATTATCATACCAATAACAAGTTTACTACTGTTGATAATTTAAAGTATTGATTACCATGTTTTTTCTGCTACAAAATATCTTGGGTAGCAATACATACATACATACATAGAACAGGAATAAGAAGTAGTAAGGAAACTAAGCTAATGGCATGAGATAAGAAAAAAAAATTAAAGTGTGGCTAAATCTAGTTTACAGCAATCCCATTCACTATACCTCTCCATATCTTTCTAGTCCTTGCAAACCATCCTTGCTTCCACCACATCCATACACTAACTCATACGTTGCCTTTTGTTCTTTAAACATCTTTCTGAGGTCCTTGTCAGCTGTGTCCAGCCACAACTTTCTTTATTTTCTTCTTTCTCTCAGGCCATTCATTCTTCCTTCATATGTTTGTTTTCAGATTCAGTCTTCAGTCATTCCCTCTGCGTAATAAAACATCTTCATGTATACGCTAAACTAGGCTAACACCATGTTTAATCACTACATGAACTTTAGTATAAAATACAGTAAATGCATAGCAAGACACAGACCATATCTAGGCATGTGCTATGAGGTAACACCTGGTACAGACACACTGCAGATTTCATGGGAAAGGTAGTTCGCTGATAAGCTTGCTTGTCATATATTTTACCTGACAGTTTGTTTTGCACATAAGTTTAATGAATGCTTAGCATGATGGTTATAAAAGCTTTATAAACTAGTCCTTGGCACAGATGTGCCATGGCAGAACACAGCATACATACCTGTTGCCCATCACAGGGAGCATTGCATGTATACTCCTGTAAGTATCTATTTTAATAAAGCCTGTACTGATCACCCTGGCTTTCAGCTCCATTTCCTTGGGAATCCCATACAGGTATAGCATATTCGCTTTACCCAGAGGTGCTCTTTTGGGAGTTTTGGGGGAAAACACTTCAACATACTTCTTTTATACTGATCACTTGCTTTTGTATTCAGTCCACATAGTATCCATTCATACCTGACCTCACTTCCTCCAACATTCATTCCTTGCAACAGACCACATGTTATCCACTATTTTTCTACTAGAATTTGCACATCTTGAAATTTCTCCATCCATTTTCCCATTTAGTAAATTGTGACTAGTAATTCTATGCATGTTCCCAAATTCATCTATTTGCTTGACTTTTTTTTTCACTATTATATCAATTTTTCATTTCTATTTTCTCTGACAAAACTGCCTTGGTTTTTGATATGTTGATATGGTTCTATACTTTTTATTTCATCTATAGTTTATCAAACATTTGCCACAAATTATTTGGATCCTTAGGCTACACCACAGAATCACCTAAATAAAAAATACCAAAAAAACCCCACATCCGTTTGAACTTCCAACTCTGAGGAAGTTTTGTGGTGAAACTTAAAAGGTGGAAAATAATAAATGTTGAAAAAGAATATTTGGTTATAGAATTTTAAAAATTATCGTGAATATTGTATCCTTTTTCCTTTCACAGTTTTACTTGACCAGTCATGGAGGCCAGCTGAAAGACAACATGAATGAAACAGACAAGGGATGGATAAATTGGAAGGTGCTAGCAATTTAAGTATATGATTTAATTAACTATTACTATCAAAAGTTTTTTTTCTTGAATCAATTATTTCTTAGAAATACATGAATCAGATATTGTTTCTTAATATTGTCAATTGTCAGATTGCTGGCCTGTTAGACTATGAACTTTGACTTCAGTGAAATGAAGAAACCATTTTATGATGACTGAGTGACTTACGAATGAAGTATTAAGTTCTTTCTTCATTTTAACTATAATCTTTACAATATTACTTCTATATATAGTATATATACCTGAATGTTTCCAGATATTAATGATAATGTGACACTGTTTCATTGCTATGTCAACCTTTACTGATAGTTATATACAGCACAGTTTTATTCTTAGTTATAAAGCAGTGCAGGCATAGAATACATACTCAGGGTAGTTGAAGGTCTTTAGTTTTAAAATAACTTGATTTATATTTGGATTTGTGTTTATATCTTGAAGGATATTCATATTAAACCAGCTCATTATAGTGAACTGATGAAGAAAGAAGATCTTGTTTACCTTACCTCAGATTCTCCAGATGTCTTGAGTGAATTAGATGAATCAAAAGCCTATGTTATTGGGGGCTTGGTTGATCACAATCATCACAAGGTAGATCACTAATTATTATAATTCTGTGCATGCATACTTGAAAAGATCTCATTGAACTAAGAAAATGGAAAATTAATGGAGTCAAAATATTAGATGTGATTTTGATGAATATAGCGTGATGTTCGGTAGTGGAGAATCTGTGGCCGTCCACATTTTGTTGAACTACAGTTTGCAACATCCCTCACTACTGGTCGTGGTGGGAGTCGCTGGGAGTTACAGTATGTTTCTATATTTATACTCTGCACCATAGTTAGGGTACAACAAAGTCAAATGCAAAAGTCAAAAACAAAAGCAAAACCTCAACATAAACAATTAACTTAATATTAACAGCTGTTAATAAATCTCATAAAGGTTCTCGAAGCTAATCTAAGGGCTGAACACTCATTGGAATTAAACTGTTTAACTTGCTCACAAAACACCAGCAGAGTCAGGGCCATCTGTACTTCTGGGGAGGAGTAAAATGGGGGTTACCTTTGAGGAGACCTGTTACCTGGCATATGTCCCATGCACCTAATAAGAAGGAAGGATCTGCAGTAGTCCCTCTCTTGATTACTGGGCAAAATGGGTGGGCTCAGTTCTGTTATATGCCTGATAGAACTTGGAGCTGCATTCTAAAGAGCTTTAAAAGCACTTTGAATTGGGCCTGAAAACCTACCAGCAACCAGTACAGTGAACTCAGAATGGCTGCTATCCAAGCCAGTTGGGAGCAACTACATTTTGTACTAGCTGTAGCTTCTGGATCATTTCCAGAGACAGCCTCATATAGAGTGCATTGCAGTAGACCAACCAATAAGGGCATGGATTCTTGTTATCAGGGCATCTTGGTTCAGGTAGGATTGGAACTGGCAGAGCAGATGGAGCTGAGTGAAGGCTTTCCGGCCATGGTTTCCACCTGTTTGAACTGGAGCTAAAGCCTGAAGTCACAACAAGCTCCGTCCAGGGGAGCACAGTCCCATCAATGCTGCCTACCAGAATTATTGACAATCAGCAACTCCAACTTGGTGGGATTTAAACTGAGCTTGTTTTTCCCCATCCAGATTCCCCCAACTTCCAGGTACCAACTTAGGAGTTCTGTGGCATCTCTAGTTAAACCTGGGGTGGTGATGTCATCAGCATATTGATGATACCCCACTCCAAACTGCTGAATGACCTTTCCAGTATTTTCATGTGCTTTTAAATAATATGGGGGAGAACACTGAGCCCTGAGCCACCAGCATTGACTTCTCAGGGGCTCAAATGCTGATCTCCCCAAACCATCAGCAGGAACTATCCACTGAAGTGAGAGGCTCCAGAACATTCCATATGCAAATGAAAATTCTGTAGGTACTGTCACACTACAAATCAAATCTTTATTACGGTCATGAACAAGCATACTGTCACACTACAGCATGCTCCGTAAAACAGCTATAGCATATCAGCTGTGTATTTGTGCTGTTAGCATTTCATCCAATGTAGATTCTATTATTTTTAATCAAGTTTAT
Source organism: Python bivittatus (assembly GCF_059951505.1). Lineage (NCBI taxonomy): Eukaryota > Metazoa > Chordata > Lepidosauria > Squamata > Pythonidae > Python > Python bivittatus. The sequence continues at coordinate 40,978,852 of NW_028277034.1, forward strand.
TGTTGTATTGCTAGCAACTAAAAATAAACTCCAAAAGAATTTAGTGTCTAATAAAAGTGTTTATAGCATACGTAGGCATAAGCTTACAGGAAAATCTGTAGAACGTGCAAATAGGGCAAGCTGTTGAATGATTGGTATGCTTATTATTATCATCTGTCATCTTACTGTTTCTTTAAAAAGCTTGTGTAATTTGTATGGTTACAATGATCTGCCTTCAAGTCATATATCAGGACTATATTTCTTTAGCTTGACCAGCCGTTATTTGTTAACATAGATAGTTTTAGGACACTGTTGAAAATGTGAGTTTAATATTTGGGGAAATGAGAAGACAGCATAGAAAGGATTTGATTCATGCAACAAATTAATGAACATATATTTAACATTACCAGTATGCTAATTAATCTTTTGAGCTGTTTCTCTCCATACCAGCTCTGCTAACTGATTCAGTTTATAAAGAAACTGTTTACTTTTGTGAACACTTAATGAATTAATTGGTTGAGTTTATATACAAGTCATGAAAATAAAAGTTCAGCTTTTTCTCAGCATTTTAGGTTATATATAATGGCTTACTAATTCATATCTTTTATAAATTAATGCTCTGTAATATGAAACATCTTTAAATCGTGCCATAGGATTTCTTATATGTGTATAATGCATATACAGTGGGGCAAAAAAGTATTTAGTCAGCCACCAGTTGTGCACGTTCTCCCACTTAAAAAGATGAGAGAGGCCTGTAATTTTCATCATAGGTATACTTCAACTATGAGAGACAAAATGGGGGAAAAAATCCAGAAAATCACATTGTCTGATTTTTAAAGAATTTATGTGCAAATCATGGTGGAAAATAAGTATTTGGTCAGTATCAAAAGTTCCTCTCAATACTTTGTTATATATCCTTTGTTGACAATGACAGAGGTCAAACGTTTTCTGTAAGTCTTCACAAGGTTTTCACACACTGTTGCTGGTATTTTGGTCCATTCCTCCATGCAGATCTCCTCTAGAGCAGTGATGTTTTGGGGCTGTCGCTGGGCAACACCGACTTTCAACTCCCTCCAAAGGTTTTCCATGGGGTTGAGATCTGGAGACTGGCTAGGCCACTCCAGGACCTTGAAATGCTTCTTACGAAACCACTCCTTCGTTGCCCAGGCAGTGTGTTTGGGATCATTGTCATGCTGAAAGACCCAGCCACGTTTCATCTTCAGTGCCCTTGCTGATGGAAGGAGGTGTTCACTCAAAATCTCACAATACATGGCCCCATCCATTCTTTCCTTTACACGGATCAGTCGTCCTGGTCCCTTTGCAGAAAAACAGCCCCAAAGCATGATGTTTCCACCCCCATGCTTCACAGTAGGTATGGTGTTCTTTGGATGCAACTCAGCATTCTCTCTCCTCCAAACATGACAAGTTGAGTTTAGACCAAAACATTCTACTTTGGTTTCATCTGACCATATGACATTCTCCCAATCCTCTTCTGGATCATCCAAATGCTCTCTAGCAAACTTCAGACAGGCCCAGACATGTACTGGCTTAAGCAGGGGGACACGTCTGGCACTGCAGGATTTGAGTCCCTGGCAGCATAGTGTGTTACTGATGGTAGCCTTTGTTACTTTGGTCCCAGCTCTCTGCAGGTCATTCACTAGGTCCCCCCGTGTGGTTCTGGGATTTTTGTTCACCATTCTTGTGATCATTTTGACCCCACGGGGTGAGATCTTGCATGGAGCCCCAGATTGAGGGAGATTATCAGTGGTCTTGTATGTCTTCCATTTTCTAATTATTGCTCCCACAGTTGATTTCTTCACACCAAGCTGCTTGCCTATTGCAGATTCAGTCTTCCCAGCCTGGTACAGGTCTACAATTTTGTTTCTGGTGTCCTTCGACAGGTCTTTGGTCTTGGCCATAGTGGAGTTTGAACTGTGACTGTTTGAGGTTGTGGACAGGTGTCTTTTATACTGATAACAAGGTCAAACAGGTGCCATTACTACAGGTAACAAGTGGAGGACAGAGGAGCCTCTTAAAGAAGTAGTTACAGGTCTGTGAGAGCCAGACATCTTGCTTGTTTGTAGGTGACCAAATACTTATTTTCCACCATGATTTGCAAATAAATTCTTTAAAAATCAGACAATGTGATTTTCTGGATTTTTTTTCTTATTTTGTCTCTCATAGTTGAGGTATACCTATGATGGAAATTACAGGCCTCTCTCATCTTTTAAGTGGGAGAACTTGCACAATTGGTGGCTGACTAAATACTTTTTTGCCCCACTGTATTTTACTATGCAAAAATAAGGAGTTAAAGTGAATCTCAGGCATTGTAATCTACTAACAACTGGTTATTTTATTTCTATTTTGCTGACAGGGAATCACATACAAAAAAGCAAAAGAACAAGGTATAAGCCATGCACAACTCCCTCTAGGAAACTTTGTGAAAATGAACAGCAGGAAAGTTCTGGCAGTCAACCATGGTAAGAATAAATTTTATTTTTTCCTTTATTTTTGATTTAAGTTTTCTAAGTGAACCATTAAATTTATGTTTTATAAATGTCAGAAACAACTATCATCTCTAGTTGTGATTTCTGTTAAACACAGTGACAAGAACTTAATTTCTGCAGCAGACAACTGTCTTTATTTCTCAAATTCCTGGACATCAAATACTTGTATATACCAGTGTAATAGATTAAATATCCACTGTGTATCACTGTATTACTTAACAAATTAATTTTATTAACCAATTAATTTTATTTATAATATGCACCTGTAGAGTTCTGACTTAACATATTTCCCTAGTTGCTACTTCACTCACTGTACAGTGAAACTATTAGTAAACAATTCAAACCACAGTAAAGCTAACTGGGAGAGAGAAGCTACACAAGTACTCCTCAACCAGGAAAAAAGGCAGTACAACACAACAGAGGAAAGTTTTGTTACTGCAGATATTCTGCTGACAGAGTAGAAGTCAGGAAAATGCTTGGGTGTGCATGAATAAATTATGCTCTTATTTTTATTTATATACTCACAGAAATAGTTCAGTGGAAGGGTCCCTACCCTGCCCTCAGCTATCCATTAGCTATCACAATCACATTGCAAACAGATCTCCAGGGTAACTTTTTTTCTCAATCCCCATATCACATGTGAGCTAGAAGTGCTGTTAGGTGTTAAAAAATGGAATTGATTTTGTTGAGTCTGTTTTTCTTCTTTGCAGCCTAGATTAATTGCAATACATACCTTTTAGAACTATGTCTTCATCTGCTTTTAAACATCAACTAATTCTATTTATGGATGTGTGATTTAAAAATGTTTGTCATGTTACAGAATTTAGGGAGAAAAACATTAAGAAATATAGTTACTTTTCACTTAGGAAACAATCTCATGCTGACTTCTCTTCTATTTCATAGTCACTGGTTACCCTATATAAGCCAAAATGAGGTTATTTTGTGGTTATTGCAGAGGCTGTAAATAATTAAATTTAGTTTCATTACCTCAGTAATTTTCTTACCTTGCCAAATATTTTCTTTTCTTTTTAAGAAAAATGGATGTTGCTGTATGGTTTTTTTTTTCCTCATAGTATTTGAAATCATCCTAGCATACCTGGAAAAGAGGAACTGGGAAGAAGCCTTTTTTACTATCTTGCCACAACGAAAAGGGGCCAAACTGCTGCATGAAGTAACTGTTGCCTCCCCATGCAAACAGCAAGAGTCAGGAATGGTTCAAGATGAAGTCTCTGAAAGCAGCTAACTGAAAATGCTATAGATGACACGAGATAGGAGGGTTCTGAATGTGGATTTATGAAGTGATGCTATAGCTTGTCTCTTGGTTTCAAGCACTAAATTTTTATTGCCAAACCTAAGCTGTATATTTACTTATAAAATATTTAATAGCATTTTAAATATGCAAAAGAATAGCTGAAGGAGCTTAGATTTCCAAAGATGCTAATATTTATTTTCCTTTTTAATCTTTTATTTAGTATTTGCTGGAGGGTATCTATTTCTTATTCTGAACCTCACAACAGAATTTTAATTATAATATAATAAACATTCACTTGGCTGAAATATGTACAGAAACTCATGTTAACTGTAATGTCTTCTTTATAATTTTCTTTGCTCTGCATTTTGCTTCATGTTTGTATTATTTTAGATCTTTCTTTAGTAAAGGCATGACATGAGATCCAACTGCAACTGGAATTGCAGACTAGGGAGATGAAGAATAGTCTTGCATTTCATTAAGACTTTTGGTCTTAATCTAAATCCTCCTAATCCAATTGACTCCTGTACTTGTAGGAACAGGACAGAAATTTGTTTTACATTTCAGCTTTGCTGATGTAATTCTACTGCAGTTGACAAAATGGCATGCTTAGTAATTTCTGCACTAAGAATGCAAATGGTGGAGCATCAGCAGCTTTTCACTACACTACTAACATTGTCTAGGTTTAAGGAGTTACCATGGTATATGTTTCTCCCATAAGGCTTAGGTCTTTTCATATTATCCTTCAACAATATACGAAGAAGCTATGCTCTCACAACTTTTGTGTGGCAAATGAATACAAGAAGTTCTAGTTTCCTCCCCAGTTTCACTGATAGGTTTTTTTTTATTGTTTCAGTTCTTCTTTGGCAATATTAAAATCGTGGAATGTCCAGAAAGGCATATTTTCTTTGTTCTATAATGTTGCATGACATGATGAAAAAATAAGTTTGCATCTTCAAAGTTACTTCGTTTTCAAAAGTTCAAAATTACTATAAGATTCTGATATATTACAAAAGCTTGAAATGTTTGAGCCAAATTAAGGAATTTGCATATGACTGAAGAAGTTAAGCATATGCCAAAATTAGAAGTGCTAGGCTTTGTTTGAGGAGTAATTGTTTAAAAGAACTGACCAAATAAATTCTGTGAACAGTGTAATATGCTATTAGACTTGAATCCTTTTTTGCCTACCCTATTCAAATTTATGTGAAATTTAAAATAACTAACAAATGTACAATATATACATTGCTAGTGAATAAATCAATATAAAACAGCAAAGTTGAAGTTGTTGTTTAATCTGTTGAATTAATTCTCCAGTGCAATAGAACTGTTTCTACATATTTTAGTCCTCTTAAAATTTTAAGTTTTTTCAAGTTGCAATTTTACTGAAGTGAAATGGCACTGGAAATTTATGAAACTAAATGTGCTGCTTGAATAATAGATTTTAGTAGAAGAATGTTACATGTTATAGTTAATGTCAGTGGATTCTTTTCTGTATTTTGATTTTGTTTACTCAAATGCAGCTTAATATATATAAACAAATTTAGATTCTAAAACTAATATTTATTTATTTATATTTCAAATTTAGTCACTGCCCATCTCACTCAAGACCAATTCTGGACAGTTTAGAGTGACACAAGAATAAATATTAATTAAAATACAATAAAAATAAAACAAAAATACATGTTCATACATAAATAATGGCTTCCAAAATACTGATAGTAAATAAAGGTTACTGGAGCATCTTCAAGGTGCCAGCTACCCCCAGGGTAGTTGCCCCTCTTCTCGCCCCACACAAGTTGGCAGAGCCAGGTCTTCACCCCTTTCTTGAAGGTTGGGAGAGTAGGGGCCCACTTCGCCTCTATGGGGAGAATATTCCATACGGCGGGGGAACAGCAGAGAAGGCTCTCCTACTAGGCCTCACCAGCCAACATTCTTTCGTCAATGGGGTCCCTAATGTATCTTCTCTGCCTGACCAGGTGGGGTGGGTTGATGCAATGGGGATGAGACGGTCCCTCACATAACCCGATCCCATGCCATGCAGGGCTTTAAACGTGATAACTAACATCTTGAATTGGACCCAGAAGCAAACTGGCACCCAATGCAGCTCCCACAGCAAAGGTGTAACGTACCATCCTTGGGGCACCGAAGATTGCCTGCGTGGCCGCATTTTGAACCAGCTGTAGTTTCCAGATACTCTTCAAGGGTTGTCCTCAAGAAGCAGTAAGAATGAAAGTGGAATGGAAATGGGGAAATTGGATGCTCTATTTAAAGCTTGAAAAAGCTATTTAAATTTAAACTAGATTTAAACTATCAGAAACTTACCACTATTTTTGCTATCATATAGGAAGGGTTCCAAACTCAAATAAAAAACAGTAGTCTAAACAACCTGTTTGAATCAGGCATTTTGCACAACATAAGCTGAAGGTTTTCCTGAAAGAACAAGAATGATTGAACTAACTTTTTTTCTTTCTATAACAAAATGCTGCTGAAAGTTTATTACCAATAAATTTGTTTTTGTGCTCCAAGGATCTGGCAAAATAAAAATGCATTTTCCAGTTTTGTCTCTTCTTTTAGGTGTCATGTATTCTGTGCTTCCCTGTTTTGAGTTTGCCTTTATTAGTGGTAACAATGTTGGTTTGTCATTTGATTTAAAAATAATATAAAAACACTTTCAATCTATATTTTTGTGAATAATTATTTGTCTTTTTAGGAAACAATTTTATCATGTATTTCTTCCATAATATTGTGAAAGTTTGCTGTCCTTTGCATAAACCAATCTCCAGTGACATTTTTAGTAGCTCCCTAAAGTAAGTTGTATAAATATATGCCTAGGAATATTTGGTTGCTGTCTGAGCACTTAAATGAACTGTTTGACATGGATATATGACTGTTTAAACAAGCCTATTTGACTCTTTTCAGTAGACCGAGACATACAGGATCCTGAAGACTTCAGACTCAGCTGTTTATGTCTGGGGAAAGTTTGGAGAAGGACCATTAGATTTTATTATAGTACAATGAAATGTATCCACCACACTAGAATAGACTGGTGTAGCTCTCATTTCTATGTTACAGCTTGTTTTGGTTCTTCTACTTTTGGTGGACAACTAAAGTAAGCAAAGGAGCAGGTGTGTGTGCATATTGGGTGGAAGGGGAACTGGAGGACATAGGCATTATTTTTCTTCATGCAACCTCAGGCTAGAGTTAATAAATTACTGTGCATTAATTGGGAACAGTCAGGATAGGGCTGAGACCTCTGACACTGGCTGGAAGGAAGTTTTCCTGTTCCTCCATGCAGAATTTTTTCAGCTGTGTGATGTTTGAGGGGTTTCTTACAAACACAACCTGTTTCAAATCACCCCACAGCACCTTGATGGGATTTAGAGCCGGGCTTTGACTTGGCCATTCCAGAACCCTCTACTTCTTTTTTTTCCAGCCATTCCTTGGTGGATTTACTGGAAGGTTTAGGGTCATTTGCAAGGTCCACTTTTGGATGAGCTTCAGTCTTCTGACATGGTCTCATATTATCTTCAAGCACCCTCTAGTACAATGAAGAATTCATAGTGGATTCTATCATAGTGGGCTGCCCAAGTCCTGATGCAGCAGAGCAGCCCCAAACCATAACATTTCTACCACCGTGCTTTACAGTTGGTATCACATTCTTTGGTTTTGGTGAAACGTCTTCTGGTACTGTAGCCAAATAACTACCTCACACATAGATCTAATTAGTGCAGCTTCTTTCTAATGGTATACACATGCACTTGACAGTAGTAGTGATGAGAGCTACTTGTAGGTCACATGATGAAATTGTGAGGTCCTTAGAGACTGCATCTTGCATTCTGCGCCCAGGCTAAACTTGCTGGGACAGCCTGCCCTGGCAAGGTGGCAGTTGCTTGAGATCTTCTCCACTTATAAATGATCTTCCAGACAGTGGAATGATGGGTGTCCAATTGTTTGGCAATCTTTTAAAATCCCTTCCTGGACTCTTAGGCATCTATAACCTTTCTGAACGGTTCAGACAGTTGTTTCAATCCAGGCATGGTGATACCACACACTTCAGCAACAAAGAGCAAATCAAACTAAATGTCAGAGGTTTAAATAAAATAGATTCTTCCCAGATCCTTTCTAACAATGTGCTAATCATTTCCATCTGATCTGGTGTACCTAATTCTAATTTTAGGTATTTGATGTAGTGATAAATGTAGGGTTGTACTTATTTTTTTCCACATGTGAAATCTTCATTTATGTTTATTTAAATTACACAATGGATTGCAACATGTGAATGATGCATTATATTCGTTATGTTATATCCCCTTTATCAATTTTGTTGAAATTAAGATCAAATATCTGTATGTTGAAGAAGTAAAAAAAAAATTCAATGGAGTGTACTTGCTTTTTCATATGACTGTACACATACACATTCTGCATTACTGCCAGGCAAACTACATGGATGAGTCCATGAAGAGAATGAGTCATGATCAATTTGAAGATTTTATTATTAAATACATAAAGCTTATTTTGGATTTCCTTGCACTGATACTCATCACACACAAATAAGAATACACAGTGATTCTCTGTGGGATATGAGGAGCTCTAGCCAGAACTCAAAATTCACAGTTACTCTCCCTATGCTATGCTTATGCAGAAACCATAATCCATTTGAGTATGATGCTTCTGCAGTGTTGATTCAAATTTCTCAACAAATATATTTGCAATCTGATTTAGTAAGGAGTCTTTGTTAAAAGTTTCCTTTCTGCCCAAAGATGGTACTACTGCTTTCATTCTCTCTCTCATAAGCTACATTTGGTCTAGAGATGTGCACAGTATACATTAAAATTCCATGTATCATTAAATGGTAGCTCTTAATTTGCCATCTGTGAAATAATGCCTGTGAAAACATATATGTAAGTGCCTATTAACAAATGCTCATTTTAAACAATTAATTATGTGTCAAGTTGGTGTCAAGATGGTACCACATAGATAGATTTTCTCCAATATGAGTTTCTTAATGTATATATGATCATCTTTAAGTCACTTTAGCAAACACCTTTGCTATCCAGAGGAGGAAAGTAGAATGTATTCCCATTCATTTGAAGTTGTCACTGAATTAATGTAGCTGAAATGAGCAAACAGATGGGGTATCCTAGAACTGCCAATAGAAATAAAGCTGTTAATGATTTCTGCCCAATAAGCCATGTTGATGTGAACTGACTTAATATCAGTATGCTGGTGTGCTACTGAGGAGTTGTGCAATGGCCATTTGAAGAAATACAAATCTGAAATAAGCTCAAGGAAGTTATCCTACTTTTTTTTTAAAAATGATAGCCATATCAGGCATAAGAAAAGAAATTCAAAATCCACATTAAAGCAACATTTAAGACTAATTCAGTATGGTAAAATAGCATACAAGTTCTCAGGTCTTCCAGAGCTCTTAAGATAAAAGTAACAAAGCCCCACCCAGCCCCTCCAGAAAAAAAGCAGAAGTTTTCAGGCCATGTCTGCATATTGTTCCAGTTTTGGATTGTAACAATATCCTATTATAGGCATATTGAAACTTACTAAGGAAGCTTCAGGCAGCACCAATATTCTACCAAGGATTACTGAAAAGGAGAAATGACCAAGCATGCAATTGTTGACTTTCCATTGAAAATATAAAATTGAACAGTTAAACAACACTATCTCCATCTTTAGATGAAGCAAATCATTTCTTTGGTAAGTAGAAAACAAAATAATCCATTTTTAAATGAACAAAACAGAGAATTATTTAAGATGTTAAACTGTTGACAATCTTTCCCAGAGTTAATCCTCGATGAAAAGTGCTTTCAAAATTCTAAAAGTTATAAAGAAAGAAATTACTTCATTATTTGTATTCTGAAATAATGAAAATGTCAGTTATGTCTTCTACAAATAACAGACACAAGTCACGAACTCTTACAAAGAAGAATAAAATATATTTAGCATTTTCATCACTGGTTCACTGTATTAATGTTCAAGATTTGGACTGACATCTAGATGTAACTGTCAGAGATGTACAACATGTTATCTTCCAAGAAAATGTCATGCTGATTTTCAGAGATTCTCAGGACAGGAACAGGTTGGAAGAATGGTCTTTCCTCTTGAATTAAGAGTGAGTCTTTTTAGAAAGAGCCTTGCGGTATAACAAATGGGTGCTGGTTTGGGTCTCTAAAGCAGACTCAGGGCTAGCTGACCGCTTTGCAGGGCTGTTGGGAAGATCTAACGATACATTCCCATTTATTTTCTCTCTCTTTGCCAATAAATTACTTCTTTCTGTTTCTGAAAGAAATTTTCAGAATCAAAACTCTAGTTTACTTAAGAACTGGAATTTTCTTGTCTACACATCTAATGAAAAAACTGCCTTAATTAATGCACTGTATAAGCAATTATGCAGACAGTAAGCAGCAGCCTGATACTATTTTCCTCACTATTCTTAATTTAAAATATTTATGAGCTAATTTTTTAGGAACAAAATGTATACCTACCTGGTCTTGATCCTTTACTGGCTAGTGATTCTTGGCTTGAAGTCCTAAATGGAAGTAAGATTGTTTAACCATTCTGTACAAATCAAACATATTTAGTGTGACTTTAATAAGGATCCCAGGAAAAGAATTAATATAAATAGATAGGTAGACAGGAGTTGAACAGAAAGATCTACATTCCTTCAGTGTGTAAAGCATTCTGGCAGCAATCTTCTCTAGAATAATAACTGATGAAAAGTTGTCCCCTTCCCGCGAATCTCCATGATAATTTCCCCATTTGCTGTTCGATTTCAGAACAGCAAATGGTTTTATCAGCAGACTGGATTTTAGAGTCTTCTAATCCATTTCACTGTGCCTACAGAAAATTCCCCAAATAGTGTTCCCTACTAATATAAATAATGCGCACCTTCTCACTGAAGCATATCACCAAATTAATAATACTGCAATGCTGTCTTTAAAAAACACAGAGAAGCCACAGTCATTTGAAAGCAGTTGTATGTATGTAGCGGTGACAATATCTGCATGATGGTCTGCAACTATACGTTATATAACTCTCATCCTAAAAAATAATGTTGTACTGAACTTAAATATCAAGTGCATACTAAATAAAAATACTACTACGTTACTAGTGGGATATTATCTCCCTTTCCATGGGCATTCCAGGTCCAGCTGCTTTTGCCATGACAAAAATGACAAAAGCAGCATCACGTTGCAAGCTCTGCCCCTTTGGGGCACGCATGTGACATCATGATACATGACCAAAAAGGGCAGAACTTGTGGCGCAGCGATGAGGCATCATATACATGATGATCATATACATTTGGAAAAGGCAGAATGTATTTTTCTTTTCGTTGGTGGGCGCACACTTCTTGGAGAATGAATCATGAGTTTTACCACAGTAGGTCAAGCTGTAAGATTGCAGTATTACCACCGATAGTGTCAAAATTACTTGCTTTGAAATATTATCCACCTGAATCAATCCATTGTAGGATGATGGCCTTTTCACTGAAGGTTATGGACCATAATCTATCACACTCATCCAGTCCAGTTGGTAGATAGATGGTTTTTGACTTCCCAGTCTAGGGCTGAGAGAGAATGACTGACCCAAAGTCACCCCGCCATCTTCCATGCCTAAGGGAAGATTAGGATCTGGACCTTCCCATTCCACTGGCTCTCATGCTTCTCTTAAATAATTTTGTTTAAGTCAGGCTGTCCCCCTTGAGATTGTGAGCAGTTTAATTATACTTGCAGGAACCCTGAGAAGCTTTGGATAAACAGGTTACAGTAGGTGCTTCCATGATGCAAACTCCATTCCTTGTGCACTTTTTGTGAGTGTACCTGAGCCGGTGGCCTTCGTTAAGTATTCCTTTCTGAGCCCTCAGCAAAGCCTGAATGTTTGGAGCTTCACTTTCAATCTGTGGCGTTGGCTTATAATTCAACAGATCTCGGCTGGTCATATCTGAGCGTATGAAATTGGATACAAACTCCTTCTCTAAAATACAAAGAATATAGGGGCAGTTTAAAAGATAAGTTTTGCAGCTTACCTTCTGGCTCTGTGGCGAGCATTTTCCTCATGTTTAAATGTCACTCCGTGTGGTATGCTTGGTGACTGAGAGTGTGGGTACGTGCAGAAAGTTGATTAAGAGCCAGAGCCAGTGTGGCAAATTCCCTCTCCCTGTAGCTGAAGGAGGCTTCCTTCATTCTCTTTCAGAATTAGAGAATATTCCACACACATGTAATCTAGAGAATTTTCCTAGAAATAATGTTTAAGCCTCATCCTCTATCTGCACATCATTGTGCTTCAATGTGCAACTTGTCCACCACATCAGATCTAGTCCTATATTTAGTTGATACGACTTTAAAAGATGCAAGAGTGAGAGTCTTCCTTCTCCCTGAATGAAATAAAATATGTTCCAGATTCTTTCCATATGGTTATTTTTTCCATCAAACTTTTTAAAATGAGTCCAAACTTTATTAACAGGAGTATTTGCAGGAGGAATAAAAAGGTCAAGATGGTGGCTTCCATCACACAGTCATAGCCATCATCTTGACCTTTTCATCCTCTTGTGGATGCCACAGTTTATTAACATAACAACATCACATCATCACATCATCATCACATCATATAAAGTCTTTTGGAGTGGGCAGCCATAATACAATTAAAATTATTATTATTATTATTATTATTATTATTATTATTAAAAATGACAAATATTGCCTGCTACATTTTATATTCAACTGAATTTAGGAAACCTTCCTAATGTTAAGAGCAGTTCAACAATGCAATAAATTATTCATTTAGTTGTTAAGCTTACTTTGCTGGATATGTTCAAGCAGAGGTTAAACAACCATCTTCTGGGGATGGTTGCTGCCCTGAGAATGGGGTTGAACTCAATGGCCCGAATGGCCCCTTCCAATTTTTTGATTATATCCTATGTTTAAAACCACAATGGCTGGCTTCACAAATCACATATTTTTATTTTTTAAATTAAAAAAAAAATAATGTGCAAGTACAAATCCTGCCTAATTAGGCAATCCTTCGTGTGTTTTTCTAGCTTTGCTGTTTTTCTAGTTTTGCTGTGGTCATGTTTTGCTTCTGGACTATTGAGTTTGCCTGCAAGAGGGAATGATATTCTGATCTGAAGTTGCTTACTGCAATTTTGTATAAATCTTGAGATATAATATAGTAGGATTGAGCATGTTTTGGAACCGATTCAGAAGCACTTTGGTCTCTATGTGAATACAGCACCTCTTGGCTATTCATTAATATAGCCAATCATTTTTCAAACTTCTGGGTAAGATGAAAGAAAGATACAGCTGTTTCAACAGGCACATTACCTTTAATGAGCCAGATCCTTAAAGCAGCAGTAGCAGCACATTTAGGTTCATGTAAAAGCCTGAAAACTGATGTGTTGCTTTAAGGAATAGCAAAGCATTCCAGAGCATGTCTTCCAAATCATTTTCAAAGTGTATTGAACACAGTTCTAATATGAGTTCCTTTTTTAAAATGCATGTAGTTTGTTAATAATTGACACAATAAAACTAAAAACAGTCTGATTGTGTGCAACTATAACATGTCTTTTCTTACCTTTCACACTTGCCTTTGATATCCACTTCTGGATCTCTGCAAGAGTATCTGTCTGTAAAATGTCACAGAGTTTTTCTAGGACCTAGAAGAACATCAAGATGGTCATATTAGGCAGTAGTTTTGACTTATCGTACAAATCTATTTACCTTTTTAATGTTCCAGTTCAACTTAGAACTGTTTTATATTTTAAAAAATCAGACAGAATTGCCAAAAAGATGCCAATATTTTTCTTTTAGAATTCTATTGATTTCATCTCTGACTCGGTTTATACTGAGCAGTTCAAATCAGTATTATACATATCAGTTCAAATGATATATAAGCACGGAGCGTAAAATGCAAAATATATTACTTAACCTTCATAATGTGTTACACATAACATCATGGTTATAATATTTCAGATTTCTAAGATTTCAGATATTTAAGCTGTTAGAATAAGGCAAGTATTTTGATGAATGGCATAACAATAGAAACACGATGTGTTTTTGCATATTACCTTATTTGATGTTGTCAACTTTGATGTTGTCACACAGAATAGGGAGTACAATCTTCGTGACTTTGACAAAGACAATACAACATTTTCATGCACCTGGGCAAAATTGCAAAAGGCAGTTTCCAGTGGATTCTGAATTTTTAAAAAGTCCTATGGAAACTGATGGAAAGAATAGGGCTACAGCACCCAGGCTGCAAAAATCTAGCCAACTATTTTTTATTTTTATTTTTTGGTGTCTTTGAGTCAGTGTTGACTCCTGGAAACTGCCTGAACAAGTCCCTTCAGTTTTCTTGGCAAGATTTCAGAAGTGATTTGCCATTGCCTCTTTCCTAGGGCTGAGAGAAAGGGACTGGCCCAAAGTCATCCAGATGGCTTTGTGCCAAAGGTGGGATTAGATCTCACGGTCTCCCAGTTTCTAGCCTAGTGCAATCTTTATTCTTTATTGCCATTTAGGGATCACCCAGATTTTTGCTGCCCAAATATGGTAGCCTAAGGAAAAAAAGGCCCACCAATATTGGTTTCTTAGGTGCCATTGGCTAAGTAATGCAATATTAATACAGTTGGTCCTCGTTTAACAACCACTCATTCAGCAGCTGTTCGAACTTGTGATGGAGCTGAATGAATGGTACTTACAACTGGTCCTCGAAGTTCCAGCCATCACAGTGCCCCAGCAGTCACATGATACCAGTCCAGGTGCTCAGCAACTGGCCCGGATTTCCAACCATCACAGTGTCCCACGGTCATGTGATCACCTTTTGCAACTTTCCCTACTGGCTTCCCACAAGCAAAGTCAGTGGGGAAGTCGGCAGGAAGCCAGAAGCTGTGATCACATGAGGTCCTTGCTTAATGACCCACAGTGATTCACTTAACAGCAGTAAGGACTGCTGGAACTGCCATCACTAAGCAGCACATTCACGTGATGTCACGCTTCATGACCACATTGCTTAGTGATGGAAATTCCAGTCCCAATTATAGTCATTAAGAGAGGACTACCTGTAATTCAGTTGGGTTTTGTATACACCTTTGGTTCATCACAGTGCCTTCTAGGATTCTATTGCAGCCTTCCCTGGGATGAGTGTCCTCCACTCATGTGGAGTTAAATTCTTCCAGCATGGCCACTGTGACTTTGCAAATTTAAGTCTATGTATGTGGAGGATACCACAGTTGGGGACAGCTGTCCTGGAACATTTATGGGTTATAAAGAAGGTTTAAACATTTATCTGCATTCAGTTCCCAATAATTTCATCTACCACCTGCATTTTTTTACTGATAGTTCCAATTAAATAGTGACAATGCAAACAATTCAAAGAAAAATAAGACCACTACAGAACACTTCCTGGAATGCTAAGAGAAAAATTACTGTGGATTCCACTGTTTCACTATCTTCTAAGCACAATTCTTCTTTGGCCAACATGAAATCAAATTCAATTCAAACCTTTATTGGCATTACAAACATTAAAATACAAGGAATTAGCATATCATAAGGATAACAGCAAAAAAACAATACTCAAAGAAGAGTTTGGTTACATTTTCTTTTGAACACTTCCTCCAAGAACTTAGCAACGATTTGGGTAATCTCGGGTATAGCATCACAAAGCAAATACTGGCAGGATGATGCAGAATCCACATTGTTCAGTGGGTATTTACCCTGCAAAGGTCTTAAGAGCAAATCATGCTGAAGAGGCACAAATAAATGACAATTGAAAATGATATGATAGATTGTATCTGGGCTGCCACAAAGACAGAGCCTGTCATGGATGGGAATGCGTTTATACCTTCCAAGGAGCACCTTAGAGAATCAAATTCATAACCTTTGGGCTGTGCAGTGCTTTAGACAGAAATGGAAAAATGTGCTTAAGCCATGTATGGGCAGGCAGGTAGCCGCAGTCAGCAACTCCTTAAAGCAAACGCATCTTCTCTATGGGACAAAGTGGGCGATGCTGGGAAAATATGCAGGTTGTTTAAGAAGCTGTCAACAGGCGCTATCCGAGCGCTTCCTTTTACTGGGCATCATCTTCACAGCAGTGTAAATAAATGAGGTGGTTTCAAACTCAAGCCAGGTACTCCCAAGTTTATTTATAAGTCAGATTCAGTTATCTCAATGCAAGTACTACTGATTGAGTAAAATGACAGCCTGGAAGTACTTGAATGCATCTTACATTATATAACTCAAGAAATGTATAGAAGAACCACTTACTGATCATATCTTACTTTTATTTCCTGATCCAGATAGTTTGGGGTATAATTAATATCTTCCCTGATGTCTGGTTTGTGATGCATTCCCTGATAAGGGAAAAGCTGGAGGTCCTGGTAAGTCTTACTTTTTGGATGGTCTCCTAAGTATTTCCGCAAAGGGTCATCCTAATGACAAAGTATCATACAAAGAGAGGTGGTAAATATAGGTGGGACCAAAACACATCTTTCCAAATTTGCTATGCTTCTGTTGGGCTGTGTTGTGATATGGAAAAGGGGTACATCTGAGGAGGTGAGGGGAGATCTTTGCAGGGCTCAAGCCTGCAGCGAAGTCGGGGAAAAACTAACTATGTGACCCTCTTCTTCCCTTTCTTCCAACCTGGGGAGACATGGCCTCAGCTCCTAAGCTATCTGACAGGTTGTCTTGGAGACCAAAGAATTCTCTTTATGCTCCTTGGTGCATATACTGTAGCTAAATGTCAGATCCAGTCTCCTAAACACACCAGTTGCTAAGTCTATAGGTCTATAGGTAAACCCCCTTTCTACAATTATACAATCTCCACAGATACTTTGTGTGTGTGTGGGTGGGTGGTACCTTCAAGTCAGTGTTGACTCCTGGTGACTGCCTGGACTAGTCCCTGCAGTTTTCTTGGCAAGATTTTTTGGAAGTGGTTTGCTGTTGCCTCCTTCCTAGGGCTGAGAGAAAGTGACTGACCCAAGCTGGCTTTGTGCCTAAGACGGGACTAGAACTCACAGTCTCCCAGTTTCTAGCCTGATTCTTTAATCACTACACCAAACTGGCTGTCCCACAAATACTACATCCATGTAAATCAGAAGAAATCATGTCTTTCCCCAATCATTTCTACAGCATAGAAGTATTGCTGAAATTTGGCTATTTGGGTGGCATGATCATAAGGCACTGACGATTGTATGCAACCCAAGACAAGAAGTCCTGATTGGTTGAATTATAATGATGGTAGAGGGCTCCTTACCTTTTTCTTTAAGAGAGGAGTGTTTCCTGCTTGTTTTCTTAGCTCTGCAAATTCATCTTTATTAAGATCTGGAATATAATGAAGGTTTTTAAAATGTTAAAGTTGAAATTAAGAAGGATGAACAGCTAATTAAACTTCTATTGAAAAATTCACTAATGTGTAGTATTTTTATTAGTTGGGGATGGGAAAATAGATACCCAAATTCAAATGTGCAATATTGTAGTGATACTAATATATACATGCTAGTGGATATACCTTTTTGCAAACCATTCACAGTCCAACAGAAGCATAGCAATTTACCACAACACAAAATTGTTCATTAACCTTGAAAAACACAAAGTAAAACGTGATAGGCTGGTCCAGTTATTAAACTGCATCTCAAGTTGGCCTTTTAGTTGCTTCTCGGTCTCTTACATCTGTTGGATCTCCAGTTATAAACCACCCAGGGGTGGCAGACACTTCACTGAGAAGTGGCTTCATCTTAGTACTCTTCAGCCATTCATTTCCACTGGAAGCATGGAAAAAATTAATATAGATGTGAACGTCTAAGATGCATTTTGATGTCTCATAGGAAAAATCCAGACTGTAACTTTGAAAGGAAGGATTCAAACCTCAGTGGCTTTGCAGTCATGCGTTTTACTTACGTGGAAGATTTGCCCTGGTTGTCCCTGGGATCAGGCTTGGCAGAGCATTACTGGGGAAAGTCTTATCTGTGGCAGTTCCAACATGCCTGTAAAGCTGACTGTGTTCTGGGCTTGGGATGATGAAATGGCCTTCATTGTATGCTTGGTCCCGTACAACACAGATAGGTGCATCATTTAATCCTGGGCAAGAAAATGTGCCTTTAATATTTTCTCAGGTGCATAATTGAGTTTGGCATAATGGGCAGGCAATCTTTTGGGGCCACTGAATAAATTAGGAATTTTAAGAATATGCTGTGGTTGCTTTCACCAAAGAGCTGCCTTGGTGGTCAAGACGCAAACTTTAAATTACTAGAATGCAAACGAGTGAGGTTGCTCCCTGCCACCCCTTTCCGCTTCTGCCGAGATCCTTTTTACTATTCTAGCTTGACGGTCTTCTCTTTTTCCTGGATGTGCTACAGAAACACAAGGCAACATAAGTGTTGTCCATTTTCATTTTCTTAGAAGGCCTCTGAGAGATATAGGAGGCCTGGAGGTGTCAATAAAGGCAATTTCTGCAAGTTGCATTTTGTGTTGCAAAATTGTAATTAAAAACTATTTTTAATTCAAATTGTTATTTAAAATTTAAGTGAGGTGGGGTAGGAAGTCCTTCAATTGCCATAGGCTTTACACTAGTGACTCTTGCATAAACACAGTGGAATTATGGCATTGAATCTTGATCTTACATAGGCATGTCCACATGATTATGCAGTACACGGAGCTGGTTCATATCTAAATGTTATTTACATGACTGAACAGTCATATAATTTTGGATGGATACATGAGCCAGCACAGGTTAATCATCCCAGAGGAATGCTCACTATATTAAATGCTGTTGTTCCAGATGTAAACTCACCCGTGCATATTTGAACTAACTAACTCCCATTTGAGTTGACTTCAGTCAGTATGAAAACTCTGAGATCAGTCACTTCAGGGACTGATTTTGGTCATCATGTAATGCTTCAGCATCCAACATACTCATCTGAACCAACATTATCCATTTATGAATCTCACAAAATCTCACAAAAGGAGAACACTTCAGTTTAGTGAACTGTAGTTTGCTAAAATACCCATTTATTAATCCATTAACTGGCTGGCAGTGATTTGCTGCATCAAGCAACTTTATTTTCATTCCAGAGTTTATTAGTTAGTTATTGCTAATGAACCTGAGATACCAAATATCTCTCAGTTGATCAGTCTAAGCCATATTATATAAATCTACCCATTATGATTTGTAAATCATAGCTTATGGTTTAGAGTGAAGAGTGATACCAAATCTGTTAGTAAAGAAACCATGGAACAAAGCAAACCACAGTTTAATATAGTATGTGAACTCAACCAATGTTTCTATTCAGGAAACCATAAGTGAGAATAGAGATTAGCCATATGGGCTTTTGGGAGGGTGGGAGGGAGCTTTACCTTTAATGTGACATACTGTTTTGGGATGTGGGGAGTGTCTACAAACAAAGTAAGTTCTTGTCCCTTGCATGGGGTCATTTGACCTTTGCTTTAGGGTTCCTTTGTAGTTCAGTTGAGGCTCAGCCTGTGGTCGGAAATTGATATTCATCTTAAAGCTTTGCTTTTTTTCCATGCGGTTATTCCCAGGGCAAAGAGTGGCTGCAGCATCTCCTGGAGAGAGCTCTAATGCTGGAAATAGAGAGGGACAAAGATTCATACACATCATGGTATTATGGGATGGAGATTGATCAAACTATCTTCTAGGATTGCTTTCAACTCAGTAACCTTGAATATCTGTGGGTCTAGTTGGTATTGTCCTAGGATGAATGCACATGACGAGAAAGGAGAGCTAGGCTGGCCCTAGGAAGACATGAACAGAGAGGACTTACTTTTCTTTCATCCAAGTCTGTTTCTTACATGTGTTACCACAGTTCATCACACATGACAAATATAGAGCAGATTAATATTAATAGCCACTAATAATAATAGCTGCCCAGAGTCCCGTATTGTGGGGGAGACGGGCGGGGGAGAAATCCAATAAATAAATAAAATAAAATAAAATACAGTGGTACCTCTAGTTACGAACTTAATCCGTTCCGTGACTCTGGTTGCAACTCGAGTTGGTCTCAAGTCGAGGTAAAGTTTCCCATAAGGTTCAATGTAAATACGGTTAATCCATTCCGCCCTCCGAATTTGGTCACACCACGAGGCAAATTTCCCCATAAGGTTCAATGTAAATACAGCTAATCTGCCTTCTGAATTTGGTCGCACCCTGAGGTAAATTTCCCCCATAAGGTTCAATGTAAATACAGCTAAACAGTTCTGAAACATATGCATTTTATTTTTAAACCTCAAAAACCTTCCAAACGCCACAAAAACCTTCCAAACGCCACAAAACACACCACAAGCCTCACCGAGTGTCTCCTTGCTACCGCGATCTCACCCACAGGAAGCCGCAACTGCGTGGCAGCAGGGAAAATGGCTGCGGATCTGGTTCGTAAGTAGAGGCAGAGTTCGCAAGTAGAGGTAAATTTTTGGGGCCGAAGCTGGTCGTATCTTGAAAAATTCGTAAGGAGGGGCGCTCGTAACTAGAGTTACCAGTGTAATATTGAATATTCACTCTATTAAATGTGGTTCATTTTGTTTTGATCTGATAACAGGATCTAGATGATAGAATACAGCCTGTTATTAAGATTCCTCCCCCCTCCCCCCAGACACATACAGTTCCCATTGCACCTGTGGGTTTGATACTATCTCCCATCACAGCACCATTACTAAATCGGAGTTTTGTGGTTAACAAGAACTCCTCCTGTGTACATTTGAAAATAAATCTTATCCTATAGAAATGCTGTTGGTCTCATTCCAAGAGAATCAGCTCAACACTGTGTAAGTTTGTGTAAGCTGGAGTCTATAAAACTATTCACCTTTCTGAAGTGGAATAAACACACATATGCCACAATATTTGTAAGGCTGCAGATATCTGATTTATAACCTTGGCAAGGATTTAATCAACAATAAAACTCTGCATTACTATATATAGGAAATTGACCAGATATGCTATTTTAGGACTATTTTAGGACTTAGGGCTAAAGAAAAGGAGCTCCATTTACATACAGGGCTATGCTTAATTATGTCAAATTGTTTTTCTTTTTTTTTTTAATTGGGATTATTGTTTTAACCTCAGATATTGTAGTTTACATTGTGGAATTGTGCTGTTTTAATTTTGTATGCCTCCCAGAATCACTGCTATGAGATGGGTGGCCATATAAATCAAATAAATAAATAAGGAAACTGATTCTACCCCCCACCCCCACCCCAGCATGGCTCCTACCAGCTGCCCAGGCCTTACACAATTTTTACAGAAAGGTAACCTCCAAATATTACAGGTAGTCCTTGCTTAACAACCGTTCATTTAGCAACCATTCAAAGATACAGTGGTGCTGAAAAAAGTGACTTACAGCCAGTCCTCGCACTTATGACTGTTGCAGCATCCCTGCAATCACGTGATTGTGATCTAAGTGCTTGGCAACCAGATCACACTTACAACAAGTGCAGTGTCCCAGGGTCACATGATCACCATTTGCAACCTTCCCAGCCAGCTTCCAACAAGCAAAATCAATGGGGAACTGCGTGATTCACTTAACAACCATGTGATTCACTTAATGACTGTGGTGATGCACTTAATGACCATTGCAAAAAGGTCGTAAAATTGGGTGCAGTCACATGATGTCTTGCTTAATGACCACCCTGCTTAACCTCCAATTTTCCAGTCCCTATTGTGGTCATTAAGCGAGGACTACCTGTATTCCTATGACCTGGAACTTGGACACCTGAATAATTGTTCATGTACTGATTCCAACTTCTTCTCCCCTTCTCTGGACATGTCCACATTGCTTGAACAGCATAGATCCAGAGTCAGCCGGAGAAGTGGCAGTCCATGTAGGGCTACTGGAACCAGACCCTGCATACAACTGCTAAATTTTGGCTTCACCATTGCACTAAAGGGCTGAAACCTATGAAACCTTCCACCTCAGGAGCACAGTAGCTAACACAGATTCACAGCTGCCAATAAATAAGGAGAAAATCTCTGGACTTTATAAAACCCAAGCCATGAAACAAAATGTTCAAGTACTATTCTGTCCCATCGTTTTCTGAAGAACAGGCTTGCTACCACCTTTCAGTGGCAGTTAGCTGATGGAATTGTCAACCATGATTGACAGTTTATTTATCTGCTAAGGAGGTTCCCTAATTAAATTTCACGCCATTTTTCCCTGATTAATTTTGAATCCAATCCCTTCCTAGGGAAGACTGCTTATAAGAAACAATGGAGAAATGCAGAATTGAAATGTAGCAAAAGTATATCTGGTTCAATTCAAGGACACTGAATCTGTTCATTGCTTGTGCTTATAGATGCTATTGGCTGCTTTATTGCCATCTAGAAATGGATGTAGTTATAAAGTAAGCAAGCTATAGCTTAGGGCCTCACAGTCTGAAGAGACCTCTCAATATTTCAGATTTTTTTTTCATTTGTTATAGTTTTATTATAATTTCATATATGAACTTCTCCATAAATTAAGCCCTCCTGTATGGCTCATATGACCCTCATTAATTGGTTAAGACACGTTTTGGGTCTACATGCATTCAAAGCTGTTTAAAGAACTCCCTTTTCCACCCCATCACTGGTTTGTCATGCATCTTGGCAGCATTCTTCCCAAATTCAATTGTTACACAACCTTTTGCTCTGTTAGCCCTTGCCAAACAGAGCTTCTACGGCTTCCCATAACTGAGGGTCCCACCATGTCTAAATCCATCCCTGTGGCCATCTTCACCCTACTTAAAGGTCCATGCAAAACAATATTGGAAATCAGGAGTCCTTACCAAATTATGTAAACAAAATACCTCTGATACATCTAGTGGAGTGCAGTGCTTATGAAATCTTCCTTATCCTACTGCTACTTGCAGTTCTTCAATTGAGGCAAATGATTTACTTTTCTGGTTTTGAACTACTTTTCTCTGAATAGGCGAATACATTTAGCCCTTGTCTCAGGCAATTTGATAAGCTTTTCAACCTATATTTTGCTTTCTTTGTTCTTGGCTTTCCTGAACAGCTGAGAAGAAGGCAAGTAGAGAAACAGCAGCTTTGGACTGCAGCCCAAGAATCTTTTCCCTCCAGCATTCTGTGTACATCACTTCTTTTATGACATCTTCCTACCATACCCAGATGTAAGCAAGCCCACGGTTTCTTGTCCACTGTACTGTAAACAGAAAATGCTGTGAAGTTCATGGCTTACTACTGGAAGCATAAATTATTTATACAAATATTCAGCTTCACTTAACAGTGAAACAGATGTCAAAAATAAAGTAGACAAAGGCCATTCCTAAATAAGGAATGAAGTTGGTGATAGGATGACCATCAAATGTAATCCTGGCTTGTTTACACATGAGTATTCATAATTTCATATGGCCCTGTACTAAGAATAATTCAAACTCTCTGCCAGGGGTCTCATAAGAGAGTTGTGGCTCCCCAGGACATTGTCAGCAACCTAGACAGGGGTCACAATTTCTTTTGAATCCTGACCAGATTTGCACAGGGAAAACTGGAGGGCCCTCAAAATTCACTCTGGACTTTGTTCCTCACTTTGCTTTCACAAGCTTGCAGCAGGTAGTTGTAATATTGCAAGGTCTGAGATTATTAAGTTAAAATGTAATGATTAGAAGTAAGAGGTACATTTATTTTTTGCTTAATCTTAATCCAAATGAAATGAATCATTTTATTCATGGGCTGGGCAGAGTCACCCACTGGGGAAGGCAAAAAAGTCAAGACAGAGGCTGCAACTCACAATCAATGCTTTGCCCCTTTTCTTACGTCTGACACAGCTGGGGTGGGGGAGTCACACAAATTCATTTATCATCTTAGGGGTCATGGTACTGCAAAGTTTGAGGAGCCAGCTCTATGTCATGCAAGACAGTTATTTTTAAAAGAGGGACCTGAGACCTCTTTCAGAATAATAAATGATTTTTGTCTTATGCAAAAAAATAATTCTATTATCTTAACTGAATATTTTTGAATCAAACTCCTGTTCTGATATAGTGTGCTAAACTATAAGTTAGCAAATCTACTGCAGAATTAGAATATCAAAAACTTCATAAGGGCTCGTTCCATGCAACGCACTTTAGTAGGTTAATTTAGTAAATTAACCCATTTAGTGAGCTGAGCTTATTAGCACAATTATTCAGAAAAAAAATGTTTCTGACTTCTCTCTCACTCATTAAAGCAGCCCCACATTTTTCAGCCCCATTTCTCTGTGAATCTGGAAAAGGGATGTTGCAGCTTTAAGGAAACCACTCCTTAAAGTTAATGTGACTTTTAAAACAGCAGCATCTTTTAGTGAGCTATTTTAATGAATACCAAATTGATGACAAGCTTATGCAAGATCCAAAACACTTCTTTTTAGTCATTTTCAAAGTGTTCATAGTCTGACCCATTTTTTTGGATTCTTAAGCAAATGGAATATACTGGAGCTATTCAACATGCTGGACCATCCAACAGAGGTTAAAACTAAGTAAAATTACCTTGTAGTGTGAACACAGCCATTATTTTACTCTAAGGCAGGGATCAGCAACCTTTTACAGCCCAGTATCCTGGCCAAAATCCTACCAGATCACAAAATTTCATGAGAACTTGCACAGAATGCTAACATCATATATGAGACAAAATGTAAGAACTAGCAAAACCCTGTGAAAACTTGTATGAGAAGGCCAACAACTTGTGACTTTATGATATGAGATCATTGAAATCTTGCAAGAATCTTTGAACTAAATTGAATTGAAAGAGATTGCCAAAATGAAATTTGTGATCTTACAAAATTTTAAGAAATTATTTCATGTCATTTTATTTGGGACAGTAAGAGTGTCTCTTGAGGGTCTGAATCCTGACTGAAAAGGGTCTAGATAATCCATCCTCTAGGATCCTCTGGAGTTGGTTCCCCACCACCTTCTCAAAAATTAAAAAGGGAAGAAGGTTGAAAACCAAAGAAAAGTGATCAAATATGCTTGGTTTGGAAATGGTTTCAGTACGGGGTGTATTGCTTTCAGAGGAGATGGCCTCAAGAAACAAACAACCTCCTGGATCCAACTACAGGTAGTCCTCATCTTACAATCACAATTGGGACTGGAACTTCTGTTGCTAAGTGATATAGTTATTAAGTGAATTGTGCCCCATTTTATGACCTTTTTTGCCATGGTCATTAAGTGAATCACATGGACATTAAGCAAATCTGGCTTCCCCCATTTACTTTGCTTGTTGGAAGCCTCCTGGGAAGGTTGCAAATGGCAATCACATGACCCCGGGATGTTGCAACTATCATAAATACATGCCAGTTGCCAAGCATCCGAATTTTGATCACAACTGTGGGGACATTGATGGTCGTAAGTGTGAGGACCGGTTGCAAGTAACTTTTTTCAGTGCAGTCGTAACTTCGAATGGTTAAACAAATGGTCGTAAGTCAAGGACTACCTGTATTCATGCCTTGCCTAGCTGCCCAAAGAAGCCAGACAGGGCATGGGTCAAGATCTCAGGTCACAGAGTTCAAACTACAGAGAGCATTTTCCTGGATTGTACAAACTCAAAATAATCCCAGATTACAACAGAAGATGCTGCATGGCTCACCTCCATGGACACTGCCCAACTGATGTCCAACCCAGAACAGATATGAGCAACATGCAAATTCAGCTGTCATGCCTGCAGGTATTTTATCCTATCCATCTTTCTCTAAAAAGATCTGAGTAACTCTGAACAAGGCCATCAGGGAGGAATCTGTGGACAGTATAAGCCCAAGAAGAAGTGATGCTTCACCCCCTTATTGATACTACACAGGCTCAAATACGAGCTCTTACCGATGCTCATCACTTCTAATTTTCCATTACCATTGTTCTAGATGTTTTTTCCATTAATTCAGTTCTGCTGGTAGATAAACAGCAAATGGTCCAAGGCTGGGGAGGCAGGAAGAAATCCATCTTTGATCTTTATGTTTTTTTCACGTTTTTTGCCATGGTCATTAAGTGAATCACATGGACATTAAGCAAATCTGGCTTCCCCCATTGACTTTGCTTGTTGCTCATCACATTTGCCCATTATGTGATAAGAACATTTCCAGAAGATGTCGCAAATCTCCTCTTGTGTCATCTAAAATTCAGAGAAACATTAATTTAACATCTCTTTGCAGGGATAAAGAAAATTCCATTGTTTGGTATGGGAAACCCATGGGCCACACTGTAAGCCACTAGATGGTGCAATTTCATATCCTGCCAATATTCTGTAGGTGACCTGTTCACCACTTTTGTGACTCAGCGGCAATGCTTTTTGCGCAGAACACTGCAGTCCATTCCCTGCCAATTCTCTGCGGTTTTTCTTTTCCCTGAAAAGACTTATTTGGTCCAGTCTGCTGAAGGAGGATACATTAGTGACATGCATGTCACATATCCCAGTAGAATTTTAATCTCACAGCAAAGTCCTCATATGCAAAACTGATTTAACCTGCCCATGGATTCCCTTTCATCTATCCAGCAAGTTTTTTAGCCAATGTTGTGTGTCAAACAAACAAATCCACTCTTCATATTCCGCACTCAAAGCACTTATTATTACAAGATTATATGGCCACATATTCTATGTCCTGCATGAAATATCTCAATATATTGCCATGGGTAAGGCTGCTTCTAATTGGGCAGATAACCCTGTATCAAACATGGTCTGTGCCCAGATCAGGTTGTTTTAGCGTGCACACTGGTAACACTGGATATATTTCAGGATAGGGTGTGTTGTTGGGTGCTTCATCTGTTAACAATGGTACCTAAGTTTTGGTTGGCAGAAGCTTTTGAAGATCACACATACCTCCTTTCAAAGGCCAAATGTGAGATAGCTTCTTGACTAGCAAAGTAGAAAATTTTGGTTCCTTGACTTCTGAATGCAAAATTCTCAGCTGTAAAGGAAGGCTATCAAATATTACATAGAGGATTTGAAAATTCAGTAATTCCATTTTTTAATTTGTCCTAGGCTACCCTCACCCATTTTTGTCATATGGTTTTGGGGCTGCTCCCATTCATTTCCCCTATTCTTTGGTGAGAATTCTGTAAGTGCCACGTTGAAATGCATGGTTTCTGAATAGCAGAAGAGTGTGGTGTATTATATACCATCCATGGTCTTCTAGGCAGCAATAACACAAGGAGGTATACATATTGTTCATAAAATATAGCAGTAATTTCCACTCACAAAATCCATAATTCATAGATATGTCCTGTTCCCAGATTATGCTTAACCATGTAAGCCAGTGTTATCCAAACTTGGCCACTTTAAGATGAGTGGACTTCAACTCCCAGAATTCCCCAGCCAGCATGGGTGAAGTCCACTCATCTTAAAGTGGCCAAGTTTGGACAACACTGATGTAAGCTCATATCTGCTTACTGATAGTTCTGACAACCTCTATTCAAACTGACCTTTCTGGGGCATAATGAGTCCCTATCTACTTTTTCTAGGCCTTTGTGTTAGGACAATATTAGCGAGGCTTCATTGCATCACTCGCCTTTTCCCATTGATCAGGCAGGCTGCAGCGGGGTTGGCTTTGCCACTGCAGTGAATCAATGCTACTTAGCTGTGGCATTGAGTTCTTTCACATGAAAGTTGCTTTTTCAGTGCTATTCCCTCCAGCTCATTTCCTGGGGGACTAGGGGGACAAAATCAGGCAACGACTGGGTTTGGATGTTCCCACAATATGGTTGTGGCTACCTAAGCACTCCTCTATGCAACTATTAACTGCAGATCAGTGATGCTTCAGCAAACTGACTTAGAGGACATGAATGGATAATATTGCCTTGAGCCTACCCTGTCCCAAGGAGGCAGCCTCTACTCTTCTTTCCTTGCTCTACTTTCTTCCCATGAGGTTTGATTATGGCTCCTTGTACGCTGGGATGGGGACCTGCCCTGCTCCTATTGGCCCCAAGGATGCTGCAGGCATGCCTCCCCTGATCACTGGTCACTGATCTTCAGGGCCATTCACCTTTTGGCAGGGAAGAATCCAGGCAAGCAGCCATCTCTCTCACTTCTTGTCAACCCTGCCAGACCTGGCAGAAGATTCCCAGGCAGGTGGCCAGGCCTTGGAAGAATGATAAGAGAAGTGTGTTTGTGTCATGAGGAGAAGAGACTCTTTAACCCCCAGTTTGCCTACGCCACAGAGAGATCCTCTGGCTTTGGAAAGCTGTCAGGGGAAGGGATTGATCTGCAGCTGCTATAACCTGTGGTATCTCTGCCACCCAGCCCTGGCAGGCCAGGCACAGCAGGACCTGATCTGCAAGCTGTGTGGCCACACTTTTCAAGACATGTTAACCCCCCACCCATTACCAGGTGCTCAAGATCCTACTACACTGGGGGGAGGGGGTGGCAACAACTTTGCTGGATGGAAATACTGGTTGAAGATCATTTTCCACCTTCCTTCCTATGGAGGAAGGGAAGCAAGGAAAGAGGGTCTTCAGCTGGCACCCTCTGCAGTAAAAGGAGTGACTGCTCCTCAGGGGAGGGAAAGGGGGACCAGGTTTTTCTCTCCAAGGAGGAAGAAATGGGGGAGAACAGCTTCTCTTGTGCCAGTTCTCCAAGGCCACAAAGTGACCACTCTGTGGGATTGGAGAACTGACAACAAGAGACTGGTGAGTCTTCTGATGCAGCTACTGGCATCAAAGGAGGATTCCCCACCCTACTTCTCTCCCCCCTCCCCAGCCTCTTTCCTGCTTCATTGCCAAGGCAGAATAGGGGGTGGAAGAGTGGTCAGCACATCCTTAAGCCAGCATACTTTTCTGCTGCCTCCTGTACAGGATAACAATAGTTGAGTGCTGTTGTGCAAAGAGCACTGAGCTGATTCAGTGTAACCCAACGCAACCATGGATTTACCTTGGGCTAAATCTAACCTACTGGATCAGACTGAATGAGCTGACTATGTCAGTTGCTCTCTTCTTGGTATTTCTTCAATACACCGCACCCCCAACTGATCTAATAAATCATGTTGTAACTGGTCAGAACAGGAATCGGTTTTTTATCTCCTCTTTCTGCTTGCCCTTTACATTTCATTATAGAGATAGATATTTGCATTGTGTAAGAATTATGTAAGCAATATGGCACAATCACTTGGTTACTTACATAATGCAAACAACCAACTGACTATGCCAATATTTCAGGCTATTGCAAGTTATGAAGCCATTTACACAAGGAAAAAACAAATAGAAATTATTGTATGAACCAATCAGGAGAAAAATTGCTATTGCAAAGTTTTGGGGAGTATGGCATAAGAAATGGAAGCAACATTTGCCTGTAGTTTTATGGAATACAGCACAAAAGAGAAGAGTCGTTCTATTTACAAGCTGATTTACTGCATAATTTACTGCCTAATCAGTAGCTACCATTTCTTGAAGTGATATACAGGGGTCAGCATTTCAGGTTTTCAAAAAAAAGAAAAGAAAAGAAAAGAAAAAGAAATGTAAGGTGATATTTCCCAAACAGAAGTCTTTTAGATGTATTAGGATGAGGAATAAGAAATCAGTCACTTTCAGTTTTCCTTACTTTCTCATTTTTGAATTCATGTGTTAGATTTATTCTATATATGTGTGTGTGTGTGTGTCTGGGTGTATACATACAGATACACGGTTTTATCTATATTTCCCCAAAATTTGCAACTTTGTGTAATGGTCATAATTTTTGCAAACAGATTCCTCCCTCCCTCCCTCCCTCCCTCCTTTTTGGACTTAAAATACCCACAATCAAAAGATTTTCAGCAGTTTACAATCCATCCATAAAAGAATACAATAAAATATCCATGGTATAAATCAATAAATAAAAAGATCTAAATAACCCTCAATGCACATAAATTCAGCCAATAACTGATGGCATCAATTCACAACCCAAAGACTTGCTGAAATAGCTCAATGTCTGATAATTTAGAGAAAACCAAAAGCATGGGAGTTGATAGGATTTCCAGGGAGATGCTATTTCAGAGGGCAGGGCTACTAACTGAAAAGCAACCTTTACAGTAGTCTTCCAAACCCCTCACTGCAACAAAAGTGGAGAACTAGAAGCAGGTTCTCCCAGACACATGGATTGAATGGTCAAAACTTGTGGGAGAATATGGTCCTGCATTTGTACACACAATTTTTATGAATGTATGCAATTTTTGTACAGACTCTCCTTTAACAAAATGTTCTTTTTTAAAATGAGTGCTTTGTATTTGGGTATTAGTTCAAAAATGTTTCTGTATTGGTTCCAGTGTTCTCATTCAAAATGAATTAAATGAAATTGTCTCCAGATGTACTCAGGACAGCAGATGCCAGATTACTCCAACTAGAGGGCTGCAACCTCCAATAATTGTAATCCCAACATATATGGAGTAGGACTGTGTTTTGGATTTGATTCCCCAAAAGTATTTTGGAGCATGTGGGGGTGTGAATGTAGCTCATCTTTAAAGCAGCTGTTGTTTTCTGGGATTGCACAACAACTGCACAACTCTAATCTGAAGAGCACCATATTAAACAAGCTGTTATAGAATATAGTGGACAACTCAATACATTTTAAGGCATGAAGTGGGCCAGCAGTCAACAGCAGTCCAAATGTATTGCAGCAAAGAAGCAAAATGTAATGATCTTTACAAAAGTCTAGTGCAATAGATAACACTGACATTGGGGGCATGGCTGGCAAAGCCCCATCACTGAGGGAGATGTTTCAGATTTAATCATTTATTTGGTTATACTTTGACACCATTTACTCAAGCACATGAAGTTATGAAATGTCTGAGAGGCTACATCTAAATAAGCCAATATTAACGTGACACTGGGAATAACGCTGATGTTAAGCCAGTGCCTCTTCACTAGAGGATAAGGGGGGCATTTCAATTTAAATCAGGGATTTCTGACTCAATCTTTCCCCCCTAATATGGGCTCTTTCATGGGTTCAGTCAGATTCACTTTAACAGCACTCTAGGCATCTCTTCTATCCTGTCATCTCCCAGAGCTTCTGAGAAAACCAGGTAATTCCTGCCCCCACCCCCGTGATCAACAACCCAAAAGGCCACATAGGAGCAATCTGATCCAAGGCTTTTGACCCTCACCCATTCCAGGCAGAAACTAAGGCCTCCCTCAAATTGCCCATTAGAACTGCAGTGGGGGGGGGATCAAAGCTCCCTCTGAAACCTATTCAGGTTCATTAATCATATGAGGCAGACAATAGGTCCAACCTCCCTGTAGGCAGGGGTGGCCGCACTAACAAGCCAGAAGGCAACCAGAGAGTAACCATAGCAAAGGACTGGTGGCAATGTCCTCAACCTTCAGATCACACTGCAACTGTCCCTCAAGAAAAACTAAATCTAATATGTGAGCACCTGTGTATACTGGGCTCTCGATGATCTGGGATAGGTCCATGGCAGCCATGAACTCCTGAGCTGTTCCACACTTTGCTTCTCACGAGGGCAACCTAATGTCTCCAGGAACTATTAATCATAAAGACTCCACCAATAGAGTGAAGCAGTTCAGGCAAGGATGTTGGGGAGGCTGGTACAAGAGCAAGAAACACAATTGCTCAGCCACAGTGTCTCCATCTGGTTATCTCAGGTGCAGTACCTTTAAAGCTCTTAGGGCGTCCCAGATAACAACTGCTACCCTCACCCACTCTGCACCTTGGGTTCATGGTTAATGACACACTCAAAATCCAGCTGGGTACAACTTCAAGAGAGGGACATCAACCCAAGTCTTGATTATACACATCAGATTGGCTGCCTCATCCATGATAAGAAAGTGGAAGATGGAAACTTTGTTGCAGATTGATCTGGCATTTAGCCAGAAGCTAGGGACACTGAGGATCTTGTGACCTGGCAGTGGGGGTGAGTTTTAGGGGCTGGAAAGTGGAGTCAGTTTTGGACTTCTGGTTGAGCGCCATGGAGAGCTAAACATCCTTCTTTGCAGCGGGATGGCATTACGACAGAGATCTGCACAGGATGCAGGATCTTGGCCGCTGAAATGCTGTCCAGATGAAGGAGAGGTCTTTGAGATAGCCCAGGTGACTCTGCACAGCTGCTCCTCATGAGTAAACCACAGGAATTGTTTTGCGGTTGAGTGGAGTGGCTGGGAGTCACTTCTTAATCACTTTGGATTTTTTTTGTTTTTTTCCCTGCTGCCATAAAAGGATTAAGACCCTTCGGAACAGCAAGTTATATTGCATTCACTAGGTGAGTTGCCTTCTCCTTAAAGAACTTTAGAAAAATATTACTTTTTGGATTAAACAGCAAAAGGGTGCTCATAATATGGACTTTAGAAAGTTTAACAGTGGATTAAGGGCTCAGACTTATGGACTTGGAATTATAATTTTAAATGCCCACAAAGAGCTTTGAATTAACTAGAAGAAATTTTCTCATGGGAAAAATGGTGATTGGTTTGAGTTTCTTCATGATAAGGGGACTTTGAAGGTTGGACACCAGAGGGAGCTAGTGGATAAAGAAAAAGGACCAGAAATCTATAACACAAACTTGGGAATACAGTGGTACCTCAGGTTATGAACACCTCTGTTAACGAACTTTTCAGGTTACGACCAGCTCCAGCCGCAAAAATTTACCTCGGTTTGTGAAATCCGCCTCGGGGTACGAACAGGATACGCGGCCATTTTCCACCCCTGACACGTGGTCCGTGGCCATTTTTCCGCCCCTGACACGTGGTCCGCAGCCATTTTTCTGCCCGACACGTGGTCCGCGCCATTTTTTCGCTCCTGACACGTGGTCCGTGGCCATTTTTCTGCTCCTGACACGTGGTCCATGGCCATTTTCCGCCCCTGACACATGGTCGTAGGGAGGGGGACTCTCCCTCCAAGCAATAGCCACCTCCCTGTCCTCCACGCCAGAACGGATTAACGGTAATTACATTGAACCTTATGGGAAAATTTGCTTCAGGTTGCGACCAATTCGGGGTGCGACCAGAGTCACAGAATGAATTAAGTTCATAAACCGAGGTTCCACTGTATTTGTCTGCCAAGCTTCTTGACAAAATAGATAAATTTCTTGACAAGATTGATAGAACATGTTGTGATGAAATTACAGAACAAGTTGCAATGGATGATTCTGAAATTACTTTGAGGGGGGCCTTAAATGTAACAAGTAATGAGAATGATATAGAGAAAGACATGGGCACACAAATGGAACCAATGGATGACTTATTCCCAAAAGGAGATATACAAATATTGAACTAGGAAACTGATTTTGATAATTTTTTTTTTTTACTGGATATACAGTACAAAAGAGCTCTGTTAAGGTTTTGAAGGACTTGATTAGAATGGACAAACAAAAGGACAAACTTTACTTATTGGATATACAAAAGAAATCTGCTAAAGTTCTGAAAGCTTTCAAGACCTTTGGCTTGAAACACAGATGAATAGAAAACTAGCTCTGGGACTCTTTTTGAAGGAGTTAAGAGATATTTTTAAAAAATTCAGGGAGGAAATACACAGCTGGCTTATTTGACCAGGGCTAAAGGAGAAAAATAGTTACATCTGGTTACCCTTACTGGACTTTTGCTGACAAAGAATGACTGATGAAGCACTTGGATTTTGTTTTTTAATGTAATAGATG
Organism: Python bivittatus; assembly: GCF_059951505.1. Lineage (NCBI taxonomy): Eukaryota > Metazoa > Chordata > Lepidosauria > Squamata > Pythonidae > Python > Python bivittatus. Next base: position 41,012,123 of record NW_028277034.1, read on the forward strand.
AGATCTGAGATGAAGAATGATTATGTTGTAGAAATAACTATAAGCTATTAAGATTGTCTTTACTTGCTAGGATGAAGGGGGAAGTTACTTCTTTCTTTTTTCTGGTCATCAGGATCATCTAACCTAACCAACAACCCAACAGTCAACCACATATCCCAATCTAACCATCAGGTTTAAAGTTTGCATTCATAACAATTCTTTCTAAAATGAATTTCTTCAGTATCTTCCACATCAAGGCTCAACAGGACCAGCCCAACATATTTTGCTACCCAAAGTGAGGAAATATCTGTCAAGCTCAGCCCAAGAACCATGATGAAACAGTCCAGCCCAGTCCAGTTCCTTTATTAGCTTACACCTTATAGACAGAATCTTGCCAAAGTAAATCTACACTACAGCAACTAGTGGATATACCCTGTGAGAGTCTAGGGAGTGGCAACCCTGAACCTCTTTCACTTCCCACGCTCCTGTTGCAGACTCAGCTGCCTCTTGCCTCCTCCTCTCTCCTGGAATACACCCCTCCTTCCCAATAGCCTTGATCTCCCACATCACTCTCCTCCTGGTAGATACATTCCATCACAATATCCCCCAAATCAAGATATAATGCTTATGGCTATATAATGCTCTATGGCTAGCCCCATAGAGGCCTTCTGCCTTCAGCCTCAGATTTTTCATCCTCTTGGACTCTCCTTCTCCTTTTTAGTAATGTTTTTAATTAAGGTTTTAGGTATTTATATATTTTGTTTTTAATGTTTGTTGTGAATCGCCCAGAGTTCCCCCATTGGGGGGAGATGGGCGGTTGAAAAATTTAATAAATAAAATAAATAAATATAAAGTACTCAAAGCCAGGTAGATCATTTAGGCACATAAGGAAACAATCCTACAAGCATCTCTGCTCATACGTTTCTTTATAATAATAAAATGGCACTAGAGATTTGCTACATAAGGTCTCTGTCCAACTTGTCTTAATGTCAGGGTCTGCTCTACTGTCCTGTCATCCTTCTACTTACAACTTGCTCTACTTACAACTGATGAATTAGCAGATGGAAGAAGCAACTTAACAATGGCATAAAGTGGGTTTCTGTTTTCTGTCACCGGAGTTTGTCTTGAATAAAGGTTTGTTTTCTGCGAAGATTTAATTCGATTCAACCACAGTAGGAAAACTACAATCAAGCAGGTGACACAAAACAGACCTGTGGAAACTTTCATTACCTTGATTGTATACCAGGCAGGACTTGGCCCCAGCAGAGTTTTCTAGGGAACATCTTCAACTCAATAACCTCTACAGTACACCTAAGCATAGGTATTTAATCCTTACATGGAAAATTTGCTCCTGATATTCAGACAAAACTTATGTTTAGAAAACCCATACCTCTAAAATTCCTCTGCCTGCCTCAGCTTCATTATGAGGCTTCAGGTCTTAGAGACGAGAAGCATGAAGAAGATGGCAAAGCTCAGCCTAGGGATATGATCCTTTTCAGGAAGAGCTTCCACTGGCCCTATCTTAGGTTGAAGTTCTAATTTCAAACACTTGTCAAATAATAGATGGTATGACATTGGAGACAAAATGATTTAAAAAAACCTCACTTTATTCTTGCCAGATCCATGTAAGCTTGGCAATGAAAGAAGGTAAGGTTGGAAGAGACAGGTCGTTAGGCACCTTTTTAGTGGTCCAATTTTGTTAGGACTGTTGGGTCTTGTGGGGGCCTTGATGTTAAGTGTTCAAGTGGGGGCCTTGATGTTAGGCTAGAGAGGTTTGTCACCTGTCTAAAAGCATCATCTGACAGTCTGGTCATAAGGTCAAAAAGCTGTCATTATCTCAGACCATCTGATCAGAAACTTGCCCATTATGATGAAAATGGAAAGTGCTTCTCTTTAAATGATAGTAATTGTCAAAATGTTCATCTTTATTTATGTCTCTATATATGAGATTAACAAATCATAGGCATCCCTGTGTTCTCTTTTATGGGAAATGTCTATAAGAACCTGCCTAATCCTTAGAAGAAGCAGAATATATTCTTCATGATTGTTCATATAGATACTGTTATCCTGAAAGATAACTGCATGAAAAGATATCCCTGTAAAACTCAAATTAATACCTCTACTGGACCTGGATTTAATTACAGTTTGGGATGTTGATGCCCTTTCATGAAGTCTTTTCACCTTCTTTCCACCTCTGGTCTCTTTTGCTCACTGGACTACAGGAACCCTCACAGAAAGCAGCTTTGATGGCTTCTAAGGTTTATTTCCAGCTACAGGTTAAACATTCCTCTGATCTTCCAATTTCTTCACCTACCTCCTCCTTTCCTTCTGGCACATTCTCATTCCATTAGCATGGAAAGAAATATGTAAGAACTTGAGTGCCCTCAGGGTAGACAGGTGGAATATAAATCAGATAAATCGAAATAACACGTTCTTAAAATGAGACATCTTAAATCTAATTTCCTTCCCACTATGGAGGTAAATGATCATTATGTTGTTCAGCCATGCTGACTGAGATTTCTGGGATTTACAGTCTCAACCCACCTAAAGGGTCCAGGTCAACAAAAGCTACATTATTTCATGCTTCTTTTTTGGTATATACGATTTGAGGTTCCAGACACATTCAGTCATTCTCTCATCTATCTATCTATCTATCTATCTATCTATCTATCTATCTATCTATCTATCTATCTATCTATCTATCTATCTACCTACCTACCTACCTACCTATTGCAATCTGGAAGAGGAGGGATAAATTCCTGTAATTTACAGGATGTCTGTGCTACCCATAAAAGATGAGAAACTCTCCTTTTACAACCTGTGCAGGAATGCAAAAGAGGCAATATCTGCCCATCTCCACCAAACTTTGTGATCATAATGATGAAGATGATGACTTCCAGTTGAGAGCCATGGCAAGCTAAACATCCCTTTCCGCAGTGGATGGCATTATGGTGGAGATCAGTGAGGGATGCAGGATCCTGGTCACCAAAATGCTCTCTGGCTTAAGGAGAGATCTCTGAGATAGCCCACCTGACTCTGCACAGCCACTCCTCATGAGTAAACTGCCTATGCAGTTTTCCTATGGGGCAAGTGGCTGGGAGTTGAGGGAGGAACCATCTTTGCTCACAGTCATTAACACAGCCTTTTTAAAGGACATTAAGCTTGACTGAGTCTCACTTCTTAAACACTTTGGATTTGTGTGGGGGGTGTTTGTTTGTTTTTTGCTGCTTTAAAAGGATTAAGATTTTGCATTTTTTTGTTTGTATTCTTTGTAGCCTGTACTGGCTTTTATTCTTTTCATGTATAATTCTTAATAAAATCATATGAAAAAAAATGAAGATGACGACACTGTGTAGTGTCACTGTGAGGTAATATCACAGGTTCTTTTTAAACTGTACCCAATTTGATTGATTCAGACTCAAAAGATCCATCAAAAGCAGTGGACCCTAGACACTCTGATTTTTATATCTCCCTATAATGGTTGGGGAGATGTTTTATTTAAAACAATATCCAAGATGTAAAACTGAAATATACAGACATACAGTATATGTATAATAGCTTTCTATGGGTATTATCTTATCCTACACTCTATTTCTATTACTAATGATACTATACAATCTTTTCTATACTATATGCTACTAACTATTACTATACTACACTTTATACTATTACTTCTACACTATGTAATACTAGTACTAGTATACTATTACTATTATACTACTATTACTAATACACAAGAGCGTTTTACTCTTACAGACCCTGGTCTGTCTTTAAGTCCTCTCTCTTTCTGAGATTTCTTCTATTATTTCTCTTCTTTATTAATGGTCAGCATGTAAAGCACTTACACCTTCCCAACATTGTGCTTTGCTTTGCTTTGCCTCTTCTTTTTCCTCTGAACCTTCAGTCTCTAGGAAATAAAAATGCTTTCTTTTATTGGGCTGCCTTCTCTATTAGTTGCTGCTGCAGAGCTTCCAAAACACACACGTCTCCTCTGTTCTCCTCCCACACCTGGTTCAAGGTTACAGCTTCATTGGCAGCTCTGCCTTACTGACACTGGGAGCAGGCTCACATAGGAGGGGAGGAAGGCAGCACTGTTGGCTGCAATTTTTCTAGGCAGCAGGCTCTTCCACAGGTAGTAAGTAATGTTTTGAACTAAAGAGACCCAGATTCAAGTCCACCATCAGCCAGAGTTGTTCACTGGGTGACCCTGGGCGAGTCTCATTTTCTCCCTCTCTGTCTCACCCATAGGAGATATATTGTAACAGCTAGCCAAAGCACCTGAAGGAAAAACAGAGACGAATCTAACAAATAAAATCAAGAGGTCAGCTAACAGCTAGTCACAATTCCAATGTGCATATTTACAAGGCTGTCAAATATTTTCATGCAACTCAGCTTTTGAGTTGGAGCTGAAATCAAGAGAGGGGAGGTCCAAGAGTATTTCCTTTTTTAGCTCAGAGGTGGACCTTGGGGATTAGTGAGCTTGGTTGAAAAGCTGCAGCCTCTGTTCAGTTGAAGCTTGCCCTGTAACTTAAAAGCAAGCCCTCCAACGCTCACTGATCAATTCAGAGTTGGGTGCATTCTTGATTTTTTACAGCAAGGAAGCAGAGAACAGCAGTGACTACAAAACTGAAAAGAAGCACCATGAGTACTGCAGGCAAAGTAAGTAGACAAGTTTGTGTTGATTAATTCACAGTACAGAATAAATTTCTCATTGTGGTGAAAGACACCATTTTTTATTTGACTGTATTTTGTTAGCTTTTATAGTCTCTTTCAACTGCAATTATACATGTGCTTTATAAACTGAAAATATACACATAAAGCAAGAAAGAAAAAGTGTTTATTGAATGTAAAACCTGGTCATTAAAAGAAAAACACATCTTTCGCATATTGCAAGAGATAGAAAGAGCTCCTTGAATTGCGAAATTAAATGCAGTATTACAACAAAAAGTTTGTTTGCAGAAGGATATAACATTTAATGCTTGTTTTTGGTCTAATGAAACCAAACCCTTTCACAGTGAAAGTTAAAAATGAATAGGGAGAGATTCAGCTAATATTACACTGATCTCATTGGAGTGGTAAGCCTAATGGATTCCTGGTGAAAGCTGGAATGCTTAACTTTTGATTCCTGTAATTTGTGTTTTAAAAGTCTAATTCTTTTAGAGCTACCAGTTACATACAGCAAATATTATTTTTTCACTATTTTTTCACCAGTGGATAGGAACAGGTGGTTGTATGTTTAGACCTTTGTTTTTCATTGTTTCTTACACATGTATAAACACACTGAGGTTATATATTGAAACAATATTATATATATAAAAAAATAGCATAAAGCCTTTTGAGAGCCAGTTTGGTGCGGCGGTTAAGGTATCAGACTAGAAACCGGGAGCCCATGAGTTCTAGGAACAAAGCAGCTGGGTGACCTTGGGCCAGTCACCCCTTCTCAGCCGTAGGAAACCACTTCTGAAAAACCTTGCCAAGAAAACTGCAGCAAGTTGGCCAGGAATCAAGACTGTCTTGAAGACACAAACACACACCTTTCAAAGCAGCATGTTTAACAATTATAACTGTTCAAACAGAAATGAAATCCATAGCCATTTTAGTTTAGCTATATGAAAGGCAAATACCAAGCAAAGAAGACCAGGTTTTTTTTAAAAAAAGTTACAATCAAGAATGGAGAAATACAAGTTAAATTTAGAGGGAGGTTTCTCATCTACCAAACTAACTGGATGACAATAGGCAAATCTTGCAAGTTAATTGATCTCCATGGCTATTTTGGCTAGAAATTATAAGGGGCAGGAGTTGTAATTCTGATATCAGTGAATTAATGCAATGAAGGAAATCCAAAAGCTTGTTCAAATTTCACAATGTCATTCCTTTAATGCCTCTGATATATTTTTTACAGGTGATAAAGTGCAAAGCAGCTATTGCTTGGGAGCTGAAAAAACCCCTGAGCATTGAGGAGATTGAAGTAGCACCTCCGAAAGCACATGAAGTCCGCATTAAGGTAAACCAAAAGGACAGCACTATGGATGCTAAACCCATTTTCAGTGCAGCCTCACAGTAGTCATCTCCTCCTCCTCCTCTTCCTTCTTCTTCCTCTTCCTTATTTAAATATATATCCAAATGATATTATTACCAATGGGAAAAAAAGGATGCCACAGACAACCAGTGTGTGAGGAAGCTCCACACATCATTCTCTGACTGAGGTTGTGATGGTCAGCTTAGATCAACTATGAACTCCACCAAGATAAAGTGTTGAATTCTGCTTTATTTTTTACTGTTTAAAGCCATTCCATTTTTAATTTTTTTCTATGTTTGGGATATTTTAATATGACAACTTTTAAAAAGTGCAAGAAATGGTCTTCCAATCAGACAGGATATTGTTAGCCCAATGGTGTTTTTCCTGAATTACAGAAGAGACAAACGAGAGATTCACTTTATGTGACTGCAACATGAACTGAACTGACATGAATTTGGGAGACTAAAATACAAATTAGAACTTCGTTATCCATCAATTTTCCTATTTCTCTAATATTTCAACACAGCCCCAATACAGAAAATTTGGGGATGAATATTTTGAGGAAATCTACATTTCAGAATATGTATGTTTAAAAGAATATAAATCTGGCTTGTGCTGGTTTTATTTAGTTGGCTTCTGTTTTTTTCCGACAAATATTTTCAGATATAGAAATAGTGCCAAGCAAAATTTTATTGGTCATTGTTAGATTTCCCTTTCAAGAATTATGCTTCTCCTTTTTCACATCTTCACTTCCCTATTCCCCTATTCTGTTAAGCATACTGTGTCATGCAAGTAAAAAATAAGATATTTGGATTAAATAACTCTAACAAGCTATGTTGAAAAACCCCTAGATAATGAGCATTGTGATGAGTCATAGCTGTTCAGATTGTAAAAATAGAAATCATCATTTTAATTTAGTATGCCTTATTTTCAACACGTGGTACATGAGGCAGGCTAAAAATACAAACACAAGTTTTTTCTCACTATCTGAAAGCATGATTTCACTTCTTTGCAGATTTTGGCCACAGGGATCTGTCGCTCAGATGACCACGTGATCACTGGTGCTTTTCCCATGCCTTTGCCAATGGTGCTGGGCCATGAAGCAGCTGGAGTCGTGGAGAGTGTTGGAGAGGGAGTGACTTGTGTGAAACCAGGCATGAGAAAAATTGGGGCCTGGGAAGGGGTGGGCTACACAAGAACCCTAAAACCTGGCCCAGAACACCAAAACAGTTGGCATATTTTCACTGGCTTCTCAGTAGAACAGGGTCTGGCAAAACAAATGTAACATCCAGAAACACTATATAAACCTGTCTTATGAGAGAAGAGAGGATCGTGAATGCTTTGCCCCAAAGTGGACATATGAGTAGCTCTTCCCTTTTGTTTTTGTTTCAGATAAGGTGTATTTGCATTGACTGCATTCCTTTTGCTGGATTTTTATATGATGATGAATAGTTATTCCCTTGTAACATACTTTTTAACTCCCGTCTATACTTACTACACCTGAAGTAGTACAAGGACTAACACAACATTAAAGGAGTGTATTTGTGATAATTTAGAAAGTGATATGGTTTATGATGCCATGAAGGAATGCCACCGCTATAGGTTAAACTTGGGAAAAATGTACCAGAACAAGACAATGACAAATGTTATGCGCTGTTGTCAAGAAAATTACATGGATGTTGCATGAAGTCACTAGCAGTCAAGATCAATTCAAAGGAGGCTTTACCCTGATATCAACAAACTGAAGCTCCTAAATATAAGACATTGCATACCTTAAATTAGGATCATGCCTCTTAGTTCCAAGAATGAAAGAAACTTCATTTGAATTTAAAAAGTAGTGGATTTGATAATAAGACATGGGGTCCTAAAGTTCTTATTACACTCCCTAGCTTCCTCCTGCATTTCTTTTAAAATAAATGAGTGTTTGATTACTCCTAATCCTTGGTATCCATCTCTAACTAGAGTACATACGTTATTGTACTTAAAAGTACATAGAAGGATATCCACAGAATAATCAGAACTATTTCCAAACATCTTACTTTCAAAGTATTTTGGACATGGATCCCAAACCAATTGAAAATAGCACCATTTAGGAGTGTTTTGTTTCATTTATATAGCTGTGTGCTTGCTCGCAATGGGCATGGATCGTGCTTCTGTAACTATTCGTTTTTCATTCTAGGAGATAAAGTAATTCCACTCTTTGTTCCACAATGTGGAAAATGCAGGACTTGCCAGAGTTCCAGAGGCAACTTGTGTTCTTCAAATGAGTGAGCATCAATTTCCTTTCTTTTTCTTTATCAAAGACAATATTTTAATATATTCTTTAGTTGTTTTGATTGAAATTACATTAAAGGGGCCAGTTCAGAATTATTTTGTCAAAGAATCAATATTTTGTCTCTAGGCTGCACCCAGAGCAAATTTCTTGGAGAAGATTCATCATAATCAGTAGAGCTTTATTAATTAGTATCTTCCATCAGGCTGCATTGACTTTGATGGGTCTAATCTAAGTCTGGATTTAATCCTTGTTACATTAATACATTTTTCATATGCCTCTAATTGGCACTAAGACTTTGGTCAAGATGTATATGGGAGCTTACCTGCTTTTAGTACTACACAAAAGGCTTAAGGGGGGGCCTGTGACTCTCAACAGCAAATCAGTTGTGGCTTCTGAACAAGTCCAGGGCAATCCTCAAGTTGTTCTAGAATGTTACCCAAATTGTCTTTCTTCTGTCTCCTGTCCAACACATACTCTGAATATAGAAAAGGAAATCAAAGCAATTAACAGAAATGTAATTTAATTTGAACCAAGTTTTTCAACCACGGCATATACAACAGGCAAAAGATTAAAAAGGATGCTGCAAGTCTCCACAAGTAAGAACTTGTCTGCTAACTTTCATAATTCTGAAACTATTGCATATTATTCCTCTAATCTCACCTAGTCTCCTGAGGAATTAATCTCCTGAGGGTAAACTGAAGAATACCAGCTGGCTTAAACTACTGAGCTCTGAACTTGGCTCTCCCACTAAAGAGCAACATTCTGTCCACTGCCATATTCTGTAGTTCCAGCTACCCTCAACTGTGCATAGCATCTCTGCATTTAGTATACAAATCCTGGTACATATCACAAAACTTGGCTGGAAGGCTCTGAGTTCTGCCTTCCAGGGTTTTAGTGGTATAATAACCTTAATGGTAAGGATGGGGTTCTGACCATACTCCATGATAACCTGGCTGTTTCAGAACTACTACTCTAGAGGTGACTAGATGCAAGTGTTTATACCTGAGATTGGGCTTCAGAAACAAGCTAGGGATTCTGCTGGTAGATTACCCACCTAGCTTCCTAGCAACATATCTGAGTTTTTTGAGCTCTTCTTGGGGTTGGGGTTTGAGACTATTAATGCTGGGGGATTATGTCTTTGAAACAGGGTCAAGAGTGACTCCAGAAATCCTGGTCTCAAGGACAACCATGGGCTGGTCCCAAGGGAGACCTTTCCTTGTCCTGTTAGTGAATACCTTTGACCATGATATCCCACTGGACTGCCTACAGGGAGTGGGAGTTGAGAATACTGTATTGCAATGGTTCCACTTCTTTCTGAATTTATTATTTTTTTTTTTTATCTGCGCTCAGTCGTTACCGACTCTGCAGTGACTGCTTGGACGAGTCCTTGCAGTTTTCAAGGCAATTGTTTCGGAAGTGGTTTGCCAGAGCCTCCTTCCTAGAGCAGAGCCCAGCTGGCAAGCGAAGGCTGGACTCGAACCGCTGAAGCGGCAACCATTTCTGGGCGGCAACTTTCAGCGTCATTAAGCCACTGCGCCACCGCGTCCCCCTTCTTTCTGAATAGAAGCCAGTAATGAAGTGGGATGAGCAAGCAAGCCTGTTACCTCTTTTATATGCTGTACTACAGAATTTGGCATTCTCTCCCATGCTATATAAAGTCTACATGAAGCCCCAGGAGATCATCCTGTGGTTTAAGATAAAACATCATGTGAGCGGCCAGAGTTGCTTAAGATGGAGACCATATAAATCTTTTAAATAAATAAAATAAAATAAATAAATAAATCAGCAACATGCTGTGGATATCCAGCTTATACCTAGAACAAAACAGGAGAATCTCTGCAGTTTCTCATCTAATATCTAGAGCAGTGTTTCTCAACCTTGGGAACTAGCTGGCTGGGGAATTCTGGGTGTTGAAGTCCACACATCTTAAAGTTCCCATGGTTGAGAAACACTGATTTAGAGGCTGTAAGGATCATGATGGGATGAAGCAAGCCGAGGTTGAATCCCAGCTACTCAGACCTTTATTACCTCCAGATTGGATTATTGCAATGCATTCTGGGGCCATCTTTGAAGACAAACCTGAAAACTGTAGTTGGTGCAGAGTGCAGCTATCTGACTAGTTTGAGTCAGTTAAGCAAAATAGCACCTATATTGTGGACACTGAACTGGCTTCCAATATCCAAGTACAATTCAAGGTGCTGGATTTAACTTATAAATGCCAACATATGTGCTCAGAATATCTACAGAACCATTTCCTTCAAGCTGACTCTGGCTTGTTTGGGCTCCTTAGAGGAGGATACCCTGGGCACCCACAGTCTGGGAGGTAAAGGGAACACAGAAGTTTCTCATTTGCTGCCCTAACCCTGAAATCCAGATGCTTTACTTTAGCCATCTTCTGGAAAACTGATAAAACCTGGCTATTCCAACAAGCCTTTAGAAATCAATCCCTCCGCTTTGCTTGCTACCTGTTTAGCAGTATGCGGTATTGTATTGTTTTTAATAAGTGTTAGGTTGTGGTTGTCATGCTTTTGCTGTTTGTGAACCACTTAGAGATATGCAGTTGTGGCAGGATACAAGTAATGGAAAACAAGCAAACAATCTTGACATTTAACTAGGACTCAGTTTGGAGGTGTGTGCATGTGAAAATATGCAGGATTGCAAACCATAGGCAGAGGCAATTAGAAAATTCTCTCCTTGAAGTTTGCATTTGGATTAGAAGAAAATTCTCTTTGTATGCTGTATCTAAGTCTTTTTCAAATAAAAAGAACAATTTAGTGGCAGATTTTTCTCAGGATCATGGCAAAGGAGGAAGGGGTTCAATTTTCTCCCTGCTGCTGGGCTGGTGGGGTTTTACCTTAGACCAGTGTTTCTCAACCTTATCAGCTTTCAGATGTGTGGACTTCAAGTCCTAGAATTCCCCAGCCAGCCTTGCTGGCTGGGGAATTCTGGGACTTGAAGTCCACACATCTGAAAGCTGATAAGGTTGAGAAACCCTGCCTTAGACCCAGGTTATCAAAATATAGCTACTGATTTTCTATGATGTGCAATGACTAAACAAATAACTTGCATTGTGGCTTAATCCAAGGGCCTGAATCCCATTGCATGTTAAGGCTATAGTTTGGTTTCCTTCCCACATTATACTAAACCACAAGCTATTCAACCTGATTTTAGCCTATCGTGTTCAGCAGGCCCACCCGTGCTCTCCCTCCCTCCCTCCCTTATCAACAGATACTTAGAAAACCCCAAATGCTAAATGCAAAGACCATTTAATAGCTCGTAGACTTTGACTTCCAGTCTTAGCAAAGTCCCTTTTTATCAGCTGTAACCTTTTCTCCGTGTGTCTTTTTTTCACAGCCTTAGTTCAAGTAGCGGCTTAATGCCTGATGGCACCAGCAGATTCACATGCAAAGGAAAGAGCCTCCACCACTTCATTGGCACCAGCACCTTCACTGAATACACTGTGGTGCATGAAAATGCAGTGGTCAAAATTGATCCTGCAGCCCCCGTGGAAAAAATATGTCTGATTGGCTGTGGGTTTTCGACCGGTTACGGGGCAGCTATGCAGACAGCTAAGGTAAGCCCGAGGCCACTGATTTCAAGAATGTACATTTATTTAAATGCAGGTACAATTATGTGTGTTTCAGTTGACAACCTACGTAACTGCTTGCCGCTCATTTTTTAGATTTGATCCAAGGTGCATTTGTCCTGTTCACTGCCCAGCATTCTTTGCCCCGTGTTAAATTCCTGGGATGAAAAATGATATAAAATTGCCAAGAATCATTGGCATTTCCTATAATGCTTCCATGTAGTCGAATGTCAACAGCATCTAGCCTTATTAGCTATTATGAAGACACTCCAGAGCACACGTTGTGCTTCACTTTGAAATTCTCTGTCCCAACCATGAAGATGAAAAATGATGTGGAGCATTTTTTACACCACCACTGTTTCCAGTGTCACTGAGCCAGTCTGTCAATAAATGCTTCCATTGTAGCCAGGGATTGCTGACAAACATGTCCTCCTGCTAACCAGTAAGAGAACACAAAAGCCAGCCTCCTATCAGCAACCCTCTAATTCCCCAGCCCTACCTTTCCTTTGCCATGTTTGCCTGCAGGGAGAAAGGAATACCAAGAAACCATAAAGCTAGGATTGAGAGGAGTCCTTTCCAATGGAAAACCATTTTGCCTATAAAGAACTTCAGTATCTCAGATATGTAACACAGAAGCTTGGACCACCAGGGGTTTGGACCCAGTTAGCAGAGCAGTGTTTCTCAACCTTGGCAACTTTAAGATGTGTGGACTTCAACTCCCAGAATTCCCCAGCCAGCCATGCTGGCTGGGAAATTCTGGGAGTCGAAGTCCACACATCTTAAAGTTGCCAAGGTTGAGAAACACTGTAGTAGAGGGTTTTTGCTGCCATGGGAAAGCCCTTGTAAAACCTGTTGAAAGCAAAAAAAAAAAAAAAAAGTTGGGGTCATATAGAAGAAGTCTCTGTTTATGCTAACTCTAGCCACAAGTCAGTGGAAACAAAGAATTGCAGCTGTAGCATTAAAGCAGCAGCAGAAAACAAAAGCATAGCAAAACGTACCTCCCAAGCAGCAAAGTTTGAACATTGCCACTTTATGGTAGCGTCCTTAAAATAGTTTAGGCTGCTTTTCGTTATAAAATTGCCAATGCAGTGTACAAGAATTATATATTAAAACAGCATTACACACAGGCTAAACAAAAGATTAAACAGAGAAATATTAACAGAAGTTAGCTTGGCAGTGAAAGGCCATCCTAAAAAGGTGTGTTTTAACAAAAAGCTAAAATATTGGGGCTTAATGTATTGCAGACCAGTGGTCATTTCATGGCTGCAACATGGCAGGTTATAGTCTGGGTGAAAACTATGGGTGCCAGGGTGGTGAGGCAACCAAAGACATTGAAGAGATTCCCTTGAGACATTAAAGCACCTTACCGTGCAACAATTTTACCTCATGCTGATAGTAAACTAGAATACAGGTGAGTGATAATTGCTGGGCATTCTTAAAGTACAGCTATTGGCTAACTTGGCTGAGCAATTCTTGGCTGGAGGTGCTATCTACAAGCTGAATGCTATGCTAGATGCATTTGGGTTCCATGGATGGTGAGGTGAAAGTAGGAAAATTCCAGGTTGGATTTAAAGTACTTTGGAAACAATTGGCAGATGGAATAGGTGTGGAGTGCCAGAGCTCATGACTCAAAATTTCAAAAATATTGTACTATATATTAGAAGGCTCATATTACATATGCTGCAGCTCTTTAAATGGTGTTATATCTGGACAACCATCAGCCAAGAGAATGAACCAAGCAGGTGGAAGATAATCCTCAGGCAAGATAAACTCCAAATCCTGTTTTCAGTAGTCAGCTGAGTACTTATAAGTTTTTTTTCCTACATCAGGATAATTTGTCTCCTGCATGGATCCTCCATCTTGAAAAAGCAGAACCATGTCATAGTTTTTTATGTATCTCTTTTCTTTTCCTTTCTATATTTTGTATTTTTTTCCTATTTTTTCTATAAATCTTATTAAGATATAAAAAAAAAAAGAACCATGCAATGTGTATTGACTTTGATTTTGCAGGTAGAGCCTGGTTCTATCTGTGCTGTCTTTGGCTTGGGTGGAGTTGGCCTCTCAGTAGTCATGGGTTGTAAGGCAGCTGGAGCTTCCCGAATCATTGGAGTTGACATCAACAAGGATAAATTCCCCAAGGCTAAAGAAATGGGAGCCACAGAATGTATCAACCCCTTGGATTTCAAGAAGCCCATCAATGAAGTGCTCTTTGACTTGACTGAGGGTGGAGTAGACTATTCCTTTGAAGTGATTGGGCGCACTGAAACCATGGTATGTAACTTTGGAAACTGTCATAATAAATAATGAAGATAAGACAAAATTAAAATAGCCCATTGCGTAGTCCTATTGGATATTAAGTATCTTCTGCCAGAGGTTGGGTCTGGCAAATTATACTCTCTTATGTGTAATACTTCCTCTATATTATTGTAGAGCATTTTCTGTCTCAGAGATCTAATGTTGCATAATGATTACAAGTTCAAATACATGATCTTGGGCTAATCCCAGCCTAATCAATTATCAAGTGTTGTTGTAAAGTTAACATTGGATTGAAGATTGTGGAGGACAATCGTGCATATCACCTTGAATTCCCTGAAGGAACACACTGTCAAAATTCAGTATATTGCTGCTCTCCAACTATAGTACAGCAACAAACAGCAGCAATCAATTGTTAGCTCCAGCACCCCATAACCAACATCATGTATGGGTTCCAGCCAGAAATTAGCCAGAGCAGCCAGTATGGCCCTGGATACTGGATGGAATGAATTACAAATTGAATTATGCATTGTGTAGAAAAATTTCCTTTTGTCTATCCTGATTCTTCCAAGATTCAGTTTCACAGGATGATCTCTGGTTTGAATGTTTTGGGAAGGGGAAAACAGCTTCTTCTTGTCCATTTTATCCACATAAATTGTGTACACTTCAATCATGCTCCCTGTCCTTTGCCTCCTCTGTAGACTAAAAAAACCCTAAATATCACAACCCTTCCTCATAGGGAAGCTGCTCCAACTCTTGGATCATCTTAGTTGCCTTCCTCTGAACCTTCTCTAGCTCCACTATATCTTTTTTGATCAGAACCACACACAGTATTTCAGATGTTGTCACATCATTATGATATTGACATCTCTATTTTCAATACTGTTTCTTATTATCCCTGGGAATGCTATAACAGGGAAGAAAAGGAGTGGAAATGTCTGATGGAGGAAGAATGTACTGCCAGAGCAGAGTATGGTTAGCCAATGGCCTAATTAGTATATCAGACTTAAAAACTCTAGAAGCCAGTTCATTCCTGAGAAGATTGCATTAGAAGCACCTGAACATAGACTGGTTGATCTTATAGGCTGGGCTCACATGGTAAGCTAAATCTAGAAGAGCAAACCATAATTCCTCTATAGACATAAAATGCTGGGCCTCCCCAAATCAACCATAATATGATGGAGATTTTGTAATTAATAAAAAAGAAAACATTCTGCTTTGATTCTGTATATCTACATATTTATGTTTCAAAGAGTTCTCTCTTGTGACATAAGTGTCTCAGGGAAGACAAGTGTGCAAATATGCAATGCATTGAAAATGCCAGCCCTTTCATACTAGCGTGCAATGTTGCAGCAGAAGTGTGAAAAAGCAGGGCTTGCATTATGAAATCACAATGCCCATTTCCTCCTTTTGGTGTCCCTGTGATTAGGAATGGAAGGTTATGTTTGTCACTTGACTGCATGAGAAAATAAAGCAATTTCTGACCAAGGATTTTGGGAACCATTTAAAAAACTGATATTATGTGTTGTTTTTCTGCATCCAGTATATATTTTAGTAGCTTATTTTTGTCTTGTTTTTATCCTGTTTTTATCATCATTGTAGACTGTTTCAAGATTTTTAAAATAAGGAGTGGATGATGTAAATGATTTTAATAAATAAAAATAAGACACATTCCTTATGTTCATCTCACCAAAGAGTGAAAGTCTGAGATGCCTCTTACCATAGAGACAATGACAGGATTAAGCCAACTTTATGTAAACCTTCTCCCTACTATATAGCTTAGGTTGGGAACCATTTCCTCCCCAATACAACAGAAGCGCCAATAGGAGTCTAGGGGAAAAGGGTGGCTTACACCAGGATCTCCAGTGCTTCAACAGCACTGCCAAGAGTTCTGAGAAGATTGATTCATCCTGTACCTCTTCTGCGACACTGCCTACCTCTGTGCTTGGCTGAGGATTTAAACTCTTAAATGTATCTACTTATCATTGGACTATGATTAGCTTTATAATTTTGAATCATTGTTTTAAGTAATGCATGTACAATGCCACCTGATTTTTTTTTTTCAGTAAAACGAACAAAAGGGGAGAAATGAGACTGCGGTTACCTAGAAATACTTCCTCTATCCTTCATTTAGTTGTAACCTTTATGAAAAGCTGAGGATGTTGAAGAGCAACATGTAATTGTAAAAATATAAATAATAGATAACGGGTGTGTCTTTGCTTTGTTTGCTCTCAGATGGCTGCCCTTGCTGCCTGCCATGAGAATATGGGGACCAGCGTCATTGTGGGGGTGCCCCCAGCTGCATGTAAGATCACTTACGATCCAATGATGCTTTTCACAGGCCGCACCTGGAAAGGATGTATCTTTGGAGGTACGGTAGAAAGTATGAATAACAAGTGCAAAAAAATTACCACCTTGTATGCAATTTATTATATGAGAGTATTCCCCCATTCTATGATTATATGAGAGTATTCCCCCATGATAATTATTTTCATTGTGTATTTGGGGATATTAATGATTTCTGTGGATATGTTTCCAAATAATATGGTGTAACTGAAATTCAAGGAACTACAGATATTTATTTATTTTGACTTTGGTGCTGCCCAACTCCAAACCAACCTGGGCAGCTCACAAGATAATGAACAATAAAAACATACAGTAATACAAAACAAACAAGATGGAACCCAGTACAAAAACTTACAAAAATTGTCAGAAACCAAAGCTATCAAAACAATCCATCTCATAACTGATTCATATTTTTAATGGTTTACCATATGCGATGAATGTGCCAGGTACAGCTTAAACAAACTGGCATTTGCAGAGGTGGACTACATATAGCCCCCAAGTATGTTGGTTTCAGCTCCCCATGCCCCCTTTAGCCACAAAGGTAATAAATAGCATGGGTTTTCTACTGTTTAGAAATCAGAAATACACCAAAAGAGACAGCAATCCTATAATATGACATTAGGGAGTTAAAACAGCTATTGAATGAACTCTAAGAGGGTTTAATACAATTAAAATAAGCCAAATAACTTCTTCTCAAGGTTGAGGAGGGAGAGAAAATCCCAGCCCCAACTAAATATATGAGGTATTCCACCTACTTTGCAACATCACTCCAACAGTTGTACTCTTGTCTGCACCCCAAAGTGCAGCTTCTGGCTATAAAAAGTCCATCTCTCACTTAGTGTGATGTCTGAGCCCAATCACATTTTTGAAAGGACAAAAAATATATATACAGCAAAGTTTCTCCCTTCAGTGACTATCTCCACTTCCAAGGTAGATGCCTTATCCATGACAATGAAAACTACTGTACAATCTAGGAAGAAGTGACTTAGAATGGATTCCATTTTACATTAATTTAAATCTGCAGAAAGATTAAACTCTCCTGTCTTTTCACAATTTTTACTGGCCTTCTTTCAATAATGCTTTCTAATCGATTTTCCTTCAGGGTGGAAGAGCAAAGACTCTGTCCCGAAATTGGTTTCAGACTTCATGAGGAAGAAATTCATTTTGGATCCATTAATCACTCATACATTACCTTTTGACAAAATCAATGAAGGGCTGGATCTGCTCCGATCAGGAAAAAGGTGAAAAATGTTCTTCTGTCTCTCATGTCCTATTTTTGTTATTTATTACTGTCAGCCCTTCAAAATAGACCAGATTAGGAAACCAAAGTCATGTAGGACAATATTGCTTCTATTGTAAAATTATAGCGATAGAATCTTGCAAATCTGAATGTGTTTCCCACTCCTTCCTTTTATATTTGTGTGAACCAGGGAGGGACTAGTCTAAGACATTTACGTAGGTTACATTCCTGCCCCAAACTCAGATTTCTTTTATCTGATCATTGCCTTGGCAACAGCTCTTCCTTGTGTCCCTCAAGGCCATTCTCTCTGCAATTACTCATACTTATTGCAGGATGGATACCAAAGAATAAGAATATTAAGGGAGATGCCAGGACAGTAATAAATCTTGAAAAAGGTTTATTAAGAAATCATCCCTGAACATTCTTACAGCATCAGAAGAATACAACCCCAAATAGCCAGGTGAGCCCAAACAGTGGGAAGGTTTCCAGAACATAATGCATGAGGAAGCTGGGGAAAAGGGGTAAAACTTATAGCCCTATTTCCCCACTCCCCCACCCTTTGGAATCCTCACCTCAGTTCTAGGAAACTAGCAAGAGGAAATTAATGTTTGCATTTGAAGAGGAACAGATTACAAGAGAGTAAGCAAGCACACAGTGGTGAATACAGGTAGTCCTTGTTAACAACCACTCATTCAGCAACCATTCAACAGTATAATGGTGCTGAACAAGTGGTACTTACAAGCAGCCCTTGAACTTCTGGAAGTCCCAGCACTCCCACGGTCACATGATCTGGGCACTTGGCAACTGGCTTGCACTTATGATGGTTGCAGTGTCCCACGGTTACATGATCGCCACTTGTGACCTTCTCTGCCAGCTTCCCACAAGCAAATTCAATGGGGAAGCCAGCCAGGAAAGTCACAAGTAACTCTGGTAAGTCTCCTGCACCTGGCAGCAGCCACTTTCACCCAGCTACACTCGTGCTGTGCCACGCTGGCCCCTCACGCACCCTCGCTCATCCTCCCCCACCCAGCAGCAGCCATCCCAAGCCCTGCCGTGCTTTGCCATGCCACAACAGCACTTCGTGCACCCTCCCATACTTCCTTTCAGCTTCCCACTGACTTTAGTGGTTGGAAGCCGGCAGGAAATTGCAAGGAGGTCCTCACTTAACGGCTATAAACCTTGCTTAACCAAAGCAACTGAGACTGCTGGGATTGCCATTGCTAAGTGATGCAGTCATGTGATATCCCACTTTACCATTGCATCGCTTAGCAACAGAAATTCTGATCCCAGTTACCGTCTAACCAAGGACTACCTGTACACATTAAAAGGAATACCTTAGCGCCAGCTGTTTGCTTAGCGGGCTCACATGTGCCTGCTTAGGAGGCAAAAGAAAGCCTTTTGGGTGAAACTGATTAGGGTTTGCCCATTTCAGATAGCAGGGCAAGCTGGCTGGAGGGTGCTAATTAACTAATTAAGGTCACAGAGCTGAGCTCTCCTTAACTTGAGTTTAGCACCTTTTAGGGAAGTGCTGAGCTGGGAAGAAAAGCAGTTTAGGAAGAGAGAACTTCTTCAAGCAATCTCTCCCCTCTGCAAGGGCGGAAATTCTGTGAATTGGGGAAAGGAAAAAATACTGGTCAGGCAGTCAGGCACAGGACACACTTATGGTATATTCAGGGATGAGATTTGCACATAGAAGTTCTAGACTTAATCTTGAATTTTTTTAAAAAAAGTTCAGGACGCAAATGATGAGAAACACTAACACCATGAAGAAAATCTGTCAAAGAAAGGATGGACAAAGGCTAGATGAACAAATAGTGTGATCTGATAAAAGGCAGATTTTACCAGATCTTTCTTTCCGTGCTTCTGTGATTAGTAAGAACAGAAAACACGTGGAGATATCTGAGGAAATTACATTTCCATGGAAGCTCAAGAGCTGCCCATCTCATTCCCAGAATGATTGTACATAGCTACTGTTAATTGCACAAGAGAAGCACACTCCTCCTCCCTAGAACAGGCTGGATCATCACAGGAGATAGTGAAATGCTAGCAGTATTCTTTAATATTAAGAACAAAACTCACATTTATATTATTTTTCTGTTTCAGCGTCCGGACTGTCTTAACATTTTGAGCTGTTGAGGCGAAAAAACCAATTTCAGAATATTTTCTTAAATTGCTGAAGTATCCTATCTACAGTTTTTATAATAACAGTTTGTGATGGAATTTTACCCTTCTACTTTATCTTCATGGACCAAATGGATGTAGAAGACTTAAGAAACTCATTTTAGAAGAAAATGTTATAAGCACAATGTTGAAACCATATATTCATATTTTGCTAACTAGATCACCTTCTCCAGCTTTAGAAATACTACCCTCCTATTTTCTAATCAAGGATCTCTCTCTCTTCTCCAAATAAATAAATGCTACAAACATAGTTCTAAGTCTTTAACATTTTCTTGTTATGCCAGCATTTTTCCAAATAAAGAAAAGCATTATATATTGGACACAGCTGTATTCATCTAGTATTTCAGTTAATTATTTTGATCCCCAAAATTGCAAGTAAAAAAATGCTGAGGTGTTCAAAAGTGTTCTTATCTGGTACAAAAGCATCCCCTGTGAACTTCTGTAGATGAACCATGCATGTATGCAAGTGGAGAGAT
The DNA here is from genome assembly GCF_059951505.1 of Python bivittatus. NCBI lineage: Eukaryota > Metazoa > Chordata > Lepidosauria > Squamata > Pythonidae > Python > Python bivittatus. The sequence continues at coordinate 41,032,478 of NW_028277034.1, forward strand.
GTGCAAATGTCTTATATAAATAAGACCAGCACCAGCTGGCCATAGTGGATAGCTTTGTGTGAATTCAGCTGGAACAACTGTTGCATTCATGTTCTTTTAGTAACCTTAATCTGTTCAGAGCTGTACATAAAATACAGTAAGCTGCATCTAAAAAATGATGAAGACTTCATTTGTAAGATCCAGCTATATTTTCCAAATATCCAGTATAACTGAGTTAATACAAAACAAAATTATAGTAGATTTATAAGATGCCTTTAGGCCACTTAGAATATTCACAGATAGATGGATGAGAACAGTTCTCTGAAATAATGGTCTAATGGTTTCGCTATTTAACTCTCAAAATCTAATGACAAAAAAAAAACAACACTGTCAGTTTTGAAATTTTCATTGTTATTGGTTGTGAGTCTTCTGGGAATCTATCAACAAAAATTGTTAGGGCCAAATGGAATTAACTGCTGTATTAACTGGTGTGCATCACGGTTCACAAGAGATGGATAATCTTCATGGTAAAACTAAAATTTCTGAAATCCATAAAGGCACAAAGAAAATCAAACATGTACATATGTGTATGTACTGATGGCCTGTTCTAAGCTGTAAATTGTCTACAAAGGAGCTCAGTTTGAAATCGGGGAGGGAGCCAATTCAATTTCCATTGGAAGGCTGTCTGGATAGCTAATGCTACTCCTGAAAAGTAATACCTCCTAGCTTTGGCTCCTTTTATTTCCTGGAAGTGGGGAACTATTAACTGTTTGTCCTCAAATGGCCTTACTGGTTGGGCTGATTCCTGTTAAAATATGCAGTCCTGGAACTGGCTAAGTGCCAAGCCATAAAAGGCATTATAAGTCAAAACTGGTACTTTAAATTGCACCCAGAAGACTTTAGGAAGCCGGTGCAAAGCCCAAAGCACGGGTGTTGCTTCCAACAGCAGGAGCCATTTAGCACACACATCACTGCATTCTGGACCAACTAAAACTTTCCTGTGATCTTCAAAGGCATCCCCATTGTAGAGTATATTGCAATAGTCCAACCAGGTAGTGGCAAAATCATGAGTAACTATTGTTAGGTTCTCCTACACTAGGAAGTAGGATGAGCTAAAAGTTCCCATCAAACATACTGTCCACAAACTCTGCAGAGCAACAGAGCTTCAAAAACTGCTTTCTTCCTGTTTCAAATAAATCAGTGCAAAGCCAGAAGAGATCGGACTTCTGGGCAGCACTTGGCAAACAAAAATGAAGCCCTCTCAGGTCCAGACTTATAAGTAATGTTGAATGGGAATGGAAAAGAATATGTGCAACAGATTGACAAAGAACCAAGAGGGTTTCATTTTTGTTTGCCCAGTGCTGAAGGGCTGGCAAGACCCCATGCAATATTTCAACATAATCTGGATTTTGCACAATAGTTTAGATAAAAAAGCAAATAATGTATATCATATGTAATATAGCCTTCTGAAAGCATTGTGCAAGATGTTCTTCTATAAATCTACTGATATAATAACACTTAAAACTTTTTTTAAAAATTGCATGCTTTCAATGTTGCTACCAGTCCTTAGAAGCAGATTTCCACCCAGCCACTGGTTTCATCCCTTCAAATCCTCAGAAACCTTTTTTTTTTACCACTTGTCATTCTTAAAATGCTCAGAATTCCCCATGAACCAACCACCGCTCCCTTCAGCTGACTAATGGCAGAGAGAAAAATTGGTTCTAGACTGTAACTTGCCCATCCTTGACATTATCTCATTATGTTTGTTTTTGCAGCAAGAATACAAACCTGGTCGTTGTGAGGGGGCAACTAGGGTGCTTTGCTCACTTACCACTTGCAGAAGGGGAAGAAACCCTGGAAGACAGGGTAAGCCAGGAATTCCCACCCATGTGAAATTAGCCCTTACTCAGTTCAACTGCAGAAGAGAAGCTGAACTGACTTGAAGCCACAGAGTCACAGCTCCAATTCTGGATTAACACAAATTAGGTCGGCAGAAGGGATATCCATTATGATTTTCTTAAAAGACACATTTATAGTCAGGCTTTCAATTAGTACAGCTTTCCCAGTATGGCCATGTTGTGTGGGAATCGAGGAAGATGCATTTCCAGTAGCTCTTGAAATGACCATGTTGACGACAATCAGGTTAGAATTATGATTTTCATTCAGTTCTAGCTATGCTTACATGAGTATGCTCTTAGGAACTCCTTCACGCTTCCTCTCCCAGCACATCTTAATTCCTTTCTTAATTCTTTCTCTTTTAGTAATACTAAGTATAGGTTTCACCACATCAGCAAAAAATCAGTTTGAAGATTGATTCTAGTAAGTCCCAGAAACTTCTTGGTTGCCTATTAAAAAAGAATTTTGATGAGAAAGCTGTTTCAAGCTGTTGCACATATTCCTTTCTGTACCCATTCAATGTTGCTTGCAAGGCAAGACTTTAGATGGCTTCATCTTTGTTTTAAAGAAGTGGCATCCCTCGGAACTTACACAAGATGGAAAATGTGGTACATTGACAGTGGATCATTTCCAAATAGCATATTATTATCAAAATTTTCTGAATAGACTCTCCTTACTTGCCAAACAGTGATGGCATATGCATAAAAATATATGCACCCCACATGGAATTTGGATAGACCATTCATAAGTAACCTATTAGCAATGTCAGCTTAATCATCAGTTTTACTCTCAGGTCAATATATTATAGAATGTGGTCAAAGGCCTTGGGTTAGTAATGTTTCCCTAACGTCCAGAAATGTTGAAATATTATCAGGATGACACAACATTTCACAAGGCGGCCTCTTCTACTTCTTAGCCATTATTTCTGAATGGGTTCTCTGTGGAGGCTCCAAAATAGCTGGGAGAAATACAGAGGATGGAAAAACAGTTTCTTTCCATCCATGTCTTCTATTTAAACCAGAGTGAGAAGAAAAGTTTTTGATTTAAGGATAGTAGGCTTTGTAGAAAGGTTTTGTATAAAGATCTAATTGCAGTCTAATCTCTCATAGTGCCAAAAATCATTCATACTCCCTGATATGTCCATCTGAAAAGAAAATGGTTAGCTCAAAGGAATGTAATATGTTATTTTATATAAAGTCAGATTTAACTGAAGCTTGAGAAGCCAAGGAAGCTGTAGACACTTTGAAGATTATAGTACTGTGAAAGACAAGATATTCATGCACATTCCTTGATAGTTTTTAAAGAAGTTTCAGGAGTAAGTTGTTTTTCAACAAGTTAAATAAGAACTAATAGGTAAAACGCATGCCAATTACTGTACCTGTCACTAATTTAGAACTGCAAATTACTTTTTAAAAATGAGAGCAGAAATAGGTAAAATCAGTGTTGTCCAAACCTGGCCAACACTGAGGTAAATGGTTGGCTGGTTGGGTGAGTGATACCATTTCTCACCACTGCCCATGCATTCTAGAGTAGAGTAAAGTGTTTGGCAGCATCTGGAAGGCCAAACATTATCTGTTTCCACTGTAGATTAAATATTTTAATAAGAGGCTAAATTTGGAAGTCGTAGCTCTCAATAAAAAAGTAAGCAAGTTTGAATGGTAAGGAATTTATTAATGTTCAGTGGCTTGCATGGAGCATATGACAGGGCTGCTTCCTCAATTTCAGACACACAAAGTTACCAGTTGCAACCATTAATCTGCAAACCATTCCCAACATATTGCATTCTCCATCTGTTTTGCCTTTTCCTTGTCCACAACAGCTGCTAGTCAAATGACTATAGGCTGCCAAACAGGAGATAACAAGAACACTGAGGCCTATAAACCAATGTCTGTAAGCTAAAGAATTTGTTAAAAGCTACAGAAAAGCTTTGATATAAAAAGCAGCTGAACAAATCTCAAAGATTGCTAAATTGAAGAAGACTTTTGAGGCCAGAGATGCATGGCCAAAGCGCTGATCTCTGAAAAAATTTACCATACCCTGAGAGAAGACTTTGTATGAGAGAATGGGTGATACTAATTATTTGTTATTACTAATAAATAATAATCTAATTAATAACAGTGAGTTGTACTAAATGTTGGTGTTGGTCCCAAGCTTGGATTGCTCAATATCTCAATGATTCTATAATGCAGGACTGGTTATTCTGGCCTGTATGGGGAGATCATGTATAGTGATCTTTGGTGACATAAACTGCCAGGAGTCCAGTGAAAATGCAGCAGTATACAAATTTAGAAAAATAAATCATGAAGACACTTAAATAGTATATTGCCTTAACTTTGTTCAATACAGTGCTACGTGCAGCAGTTTGGACAGAGAACTGCACGGGGGATGGGGATTTGACTCACAGAACCATATTTTACTATGTATAGGAAAAAGGTAAACTGTGGAACAGGAAAAACTTGAAAACTTGGTGAGTGAGAAAAAGCACCCTGTTGTGGACATGCTTGGAATCTCATCAGGGAAAAAGACTGTTATGTTCATGCGGAGTGTCACTTCCATAAAGGACACAGGGACCCCAATATGTGGAGCAGTAAATCCATGATGTAATCAAGACATTGAATATGATTGCAAGGATAGTGCCCTACAGTCATTTAATGAATCTAATGGTGAAGACCTTTAGATACAGAGAACGATGCATTTTTCTATGAAGCCCCCAGTCATTCTCTTTCTTTCTAAAAGCTGCACAGAAGAAACAAGGCATTTCTTCACAAGTGTTGTCTGGGTTTAATGTATTATTATTACTTGAGAACCCCTTCATGGATCACTGCCTTGTCGTGGCAAAGGGGCTTGCGTAACTTAGTGAAGCCATGAGCTATACCGTGCAGGGCCACCCAAGACAGACAGGTCATGACAGAGAGTTCTGACAAAATGTGGTCCACTGGAGAAGGAAATGGCAACCAACTCCAGTATCCTTGCCAAGAAAACCCCATGGACAGAAGGCTAAAAGATATGACGCTGGAAGATGAGCCCCTCAGGCTGGAAGGTGTCCAATATGCTACTGGGGAAGAGCGGAGGGCAATTCCAAGTAGCTCCAGAAAGAGTGAAGCGGCTGGGCCAAAGCCGAAAGGACGTTCAGCTGTGGATGTATCTGGAAGCGAAAAGAAGGTCCGATGCTGTAAAGAACAGTATTGTATAGGTACCTGGAATGTAAGATCTATGAACCAAGGCAAGCTGGATGTGGTCAAACATGAGATGACAAGATTGAACATCAACATCTTGGGAATCAGCAAATTGAAATGGATGGGAATGGGTGAATTTAATTCAGGTGACCATTATATCTACTACTGTGGGCAAGAAACCCTTAGAAGAAATGGAATAACACTCATAGTCAATAAGAGAGTGGGAAAGGCAGTAATGGGGTACAACCTCAAAAACGACAGAATGATCTCAGTGCGAATCCAAGGCAAACCATTCAACATCACAGTAATCCAAGTTTATGCCCCAACCACTGATTAAGCAAGCTGTACTGGTTGACTTCTTTTATTGCTGTTTTTCCTATAAGCTAGAATTGATTTTTGTGACCTCAGGCATTTGTTACTTGGATGGTTTGCTCTAATTATGTTGGTTTAATTCTTATATGCTGCCCAGAGCCATTGCTATGAGATGGGCAGCCATGTCAATTGTTTTCATAATAAACCAGAAAATAAATATACTGGAGTCTCATGACATACTGAATCATAAAATAAACACAAGGACTGGGTTTGTTGTAGTAATATGAACAATGTACTAAAGGTTCTTCCCTCTCTGTCTCAGTCTCCCAGCAAATCTTTTGCTGTCTATAGAATGCTGGAGAATAAAGGCGGTAAATTTTCAGTCTGTTTTTTTAAAAAAAACTTTTCTGCCACTAACATGCAAAAGTGCCCTTCTCAATAACCTTAAGGTAAGAATAAAATAACGGAAGTTAGCAATGATTTTCTAATAGCATGCCTCAAATGATTGAGGCTTAAAAGTAAGAGCCAGGATTTTAAACTGGGGCTGGAAACTTTTGGGATGTCAGGGCATCTGTAAAAATAAAATAAAACAACAAAACTAAAAACTAAAAAACTAGTGAGTGCAATTGTGATGGCCACTCTCCTTTCCTATATCATATGATAAACATTGCATTTTATGATCTCTTTACAGTTCCCACTTTTACAGCAATCATATAAGCCATTTTGACTGATGTGTTGTATATTGGATACAATGTACAACTTTGCTTTTCAGCACCTCTTTACAATTCCTACCTTTTACCCTGTCATTTCAGAGCAAAGGTTCAAAGGTATAACTTTTGGTCTCCACAGCAGCCAACCAGATACCCACTGAAACTCACAAAGGCAATGTATCCCCCAGTCTGCATTCCTCAGCAACTGGAATTCAGAGGCAAAGGGAAGGATTGAGAGTAACGTTCTGCTCTGAAAAATAACAAGGCAGAATCTAAATTCTCTTTGTAGGTCCATAAACCATAGATATTGCTTTCAAGCCTTCCAATTTGTGGCCAGCACTATTTTGGGGTCATTCCAGAGCTTAATTATGCACAGCATGAAGTGGTATTTACTTTGGTTTGCCCTGATACTCCTATGATTTAATTTTGTCAAATGATTCTGAGTTCTATGACTGGGAAAGAGGAAGATTTTCTTTTTGTTTTTTGTTTGCTTCCTATGCTCTCTCTCCACACCACGCATAATTTTATACAACTCAATAATACCTCAATAATCAATAATCACCATTTCTTCTAAACTAAAAAGCTCCATTGTCATAACATATTCTCAAAGTGAAGTTGCTACAGCTCTTCAATCAGCATCTTTTATGGTTCTATGATGTTTTTTTTTTAAAGTCAAGAACCAGAAAGTACACAGTCTTTCATCTGTAATCATACCAGATTGGCAGATTGCTTTCTGTTCTTTTCCTTGAGATTGTCGATGCCAATCTTTTTCACAGCTGCCAGTGCTAGTTGATGTTTCTTGGATTTATGTAACACAACCCTTTGAAGCATTCCTCATCCAGTTAACACATCTGCACTAAAGCTAAAAATCCCTGGTGACCTATGAGCCTATCCCTAATTGTCTGATGTTACGAAACAAGTTGAAACTAGTTGAAGTAGGGGAGTGGCTAAGTTTGTTTGGGTGGGGCTGGGGAAGTACTACAGTTAGCTAAAAGGCAAGTAAAGGCAACCACTATTTTGAAGGCACACTGTTGTGCAGCTAGCAGAATAGCCTAGAAGAGGTGAAGTCTGTTACAAAATCAAGGACTATGAGCACTGCAGGGAAAGTAAGTAGACTATTCTGATGTTGATTATTCGTTCCTGAGATATACAGCAGCATGGGGTTGTTTGCACTGTGGCTGGCAAATAAAGAATTGTCTGAGGCTGATCCAAAAGTTTTCCTGTGATCCTCCACTCACCCCTGGCACTTTTTTTTTTTCAATAGCACTCTGATAAACTATTAGTGCATTTAAAACAATCCATAATTCCAAAATTCATTAGGTCCATACCACAGACTAGAGGTGGGTTGGAGATGGGGTTCTATTCAAGAAACATGAATCTCACATGGCCATTTACTTTTGGGGCACTTGGGCACAATCCTGGCTTTTCTTTTTAGAGTAAATCAATTTCATTCCTCTTAAATAAGAAACGTTTCAATGGCTTGGCCAACACATGCAACAGGAAAGAAGTGGAGAAGCTCCAAAATGTTAGCATAGATTATTCTGTGCCATAACTGACTGTAGGGAAAGGGGTTGTTAGAGCAGGAACTTGGCTGGTCAAAACCGGGCACAACAGCAGGAAGGAAGATACATGGGATGCCAGAAGAGTAGGCCTTCCTATAAATGCCTGAGGAATTAATGAATGAATATCTTCTTTTAGAATAAACCATTTCTCGCTTCCATTTTCTTAGGTTATCAAATGCAAAGCAGCAGTAATCTGGGAACCTAAGGAACCATTTAGCATTGTGGAAATAGAAGTAGCTCCACCAAAAGCACATGAAGTTCGCATCAAGGTAAAAGGAATAAAGCAAAACCTATATTAATGCAAATGGTTTTTTTTTATGCACAGTCATCTCAAAGGGAATATGTGGAGCTCTACCACATGGAATGATTTCTTCATTCTTGCAGTGGAGAGGGGGGAGGCTTGGAAGCAAAGAGGGACAGAGAGAGTCCATTAAGAATTGCCTTGGAAACACAGTTCTTCAGGAACTCTACACACAGAATACTGGACACTGTCCATCTGGAAGAGAGACTGACATCCTGTGAAAATCCAAGTCCAAACAGAAAGCTTTTCTAATTTCCCTAAAATACCATCAGGCATGACCAAAAGCTATGATACACTTCATTTATTTAAAGAACAGAACTTGTGCTCTTCCTAGTAACATAGCATCATATGAATCTTCCAATAGAATTCTGCTCATTTTTAGATCACCTTCAGTGCAACCAAATCTAGGATCCAATATGAATATATACATGACAAATGTCTAGATTCATACTCCATAGTCCTTGATTTTTGGGGCAAAGCTTATGCAAGATTTTTAGGCATACAGTATCTGCACCACAGACTTAAAATGATTCCACTATAATTCCCTCTCTCTGCAGACTTGGACTTTTTTAGATTTTTTTTATCCTACCCTTATTATTTTTTTTATAAATAACTCAAGGTGGCAAACATACTATTACTCCTTCCTCCTCCAACCCTATGAGGTGAGTTGGGCTGAGAGAGTGATTGGCTCTCCCAGTCACCCAGCTGGCTGTCATGCCTAAGGTGGGGCTAGAACTCAGTCTCCTGGTTTCTAGCCTGGTGCTTTAATCATAGTGATCCAGCAATATCTAGGATTTTTTTCCCCAGAACCTTGCTAAACAATCATTTTGGGGAATAAGGAAGCCCTGGCAATGGATAGATCTGGTTTCAGGTTTGGGAAAGTCTTGGGCGAGCAGTTGTCAACTTAGTCCCACCCACTGAGGCCACAGCATATGAGGCCACAACACTAGTAAGATGTAGCCTCACAGACTCAGTTTACAAGGTAGAGGAAGTCCAAACACCCTTGCTTATTGTGATACAAACCCAAATCCAGTTGGGAAGATGATGGTGCCATAAAAATTTTACCATCCTGCCTCTAAACGTCTGATGTGGAGCCAATAGAATTAATATGGGTGATCTGGTGGGAGCTGGTGAGTTCAAATGTGTAAGCAGTTACCTGGTGAAAGAAATGGTGTGATCCGCTGCTGCTGCACTATATGCCACATGTTGGCTGATTGGATAGCTAAACCACACAGGCTTGCAAGGGGTGTATTCCTTTATAGTTGCAGATCCATATTGTCATGCTAGGGAGGATATACCCTGGAGCCTGTTTCATATGTGGAGCACTATGTGGACAGTGTTATTCCCAGGGAAATAGGTGCTGTGTTTCAAAGCACAAACCAGTTCATAACATAAGTGCCAGATAGTGCAGATCTGCAGAAAAATAAAGTTAATGTCTCACTTTCAGGCTAGCAGGCTCTTCTTCTCCCCCACCCCCTACCATTTGCACTCAGACACCAAAGACTACAAATTTCCTTTGACACTACCTATTCTTTAGTGAATGTCACACCAAATCTAATCAAAGGACCAGATCAAATAACTTTCATAATCTTTTCTAAGAGGTTTAACAATATAGATAGAAAATCCCATGCCTTCTAGCGTGCAGTTTCTCCTAGCAGCTTCCCCAAAGTGAAGCAGCGACTACTTCCATTTCGAAACACATTATGCTCAATAATGCAGGGAAAACACAGTGGAAATGGATTTTTGAATGGAAAAAAAGCATCAGGAGAGTGGACTGAAGTTTGCATCAGGTGTTTTATGAGTGAGGCTGTGGTCACACTGATGCAATATACAGTAACAGATCTGCCCTTAAAATTATTTTAATATGCTATAGAATCACAGAATTGAGAGGGGCCATTATGGAACTCAAATCCAATTCCTGAATCGGGAAAAAATCCAAATCAAAGTGTGCTTGACAAATGGTCTAGCCTCTGTTAGGACACATCAAGCAGACGAGGGCTTGCCATCTCTCTAGATATTCATTCTACTAACAAACTGTTGTTTTTCTTGACATTCAGTATGCCTTCTTGTAACTTAAATTCATTCTTTTGTGTCCTGCATTCTATGGTGATAGAGAACAGGCCTTGTCTTTTGTGTAATATCTTTTCGATTATTTGAAAAGTGCTATTATAAGTCCCCCTGGGTCTCCTTTTCTCAAAGTTAAACGTTTCTAGTTCCCTTGACTTCTCTTCATAGGATTTGGTTCATTATTCCTTTGCCATCCACACTGATCCATTTTAATTAGGAAACACTGATGAGCACCCTTTGAGTATGATTTTTAAGCCAGTTATGTATTTATTTGCCATGTCACCTGGTATCTCCTCAACTAGCTTATCAGTGGACCTTCTTGAAGGCAGAAACTCTTAGCAGATAATACAGCAACTGGAATATGAACTGATGCCAATTATTGAGAAAATATTTTGTCCTTATTCAAAGACTCAACTTGCTAGGCTACTTGCAATGTCTTAAATAGCTTGGACCTCAGCCACTTCTTAAATAATGACTACTACAAGATCTGCCTGGTCCTATATTGTAGACACCTGCTGATGTCCTCTTCCAGGTGTCTCTGTTGTGTGAGTTGATATACATGTGACAGGATATTTATGTGTCATATCCCTGGAAATTTGTCACCAAGGAGGCTCACCTAGGCTGATCATCATTTTTCATGCTAGTCAAAGGTGCCGAGTAAGGATAATTTTTGAAAAAATTATTCCACTTTTTAAAATGAATGACGTTTTAGAAGTGATTCTTGTAATATTTAAATACTTTCAATAATTGCTTTTTAACTTTTTAATTGGTTTTTAATTTTGACTGCATTTTTCTATTGGAATGTTGTTGATTTTAATAAATGTATTTATAGCTCTGCCTGAAAATTGAGGTTCAGGGATAGTACAGAGAAATCACATACTATAATGTGAAGCCTAAAATAATCTACTCCAGTGAGTCATATTCTGCCTTTATTCTAGATTTTGGCTTCTGGAATTTGTCGTTCAGACGATCACGTTCTAAATGGCGCATTAAAGTCAAAGTTCCCTATTATTCTTGGTCATGAAGCAGTTGGTGTTGTTGAGAGTGTTGGGGAAGGTGTTACCAGTATGAAACCAGGTATGGAAATTCAGAGGTAGAAGTGCAAAACTTCTCAGTAAGGGTAAAATCAGTAGGGTAGCCAACCACCAGAAATTAAAAATGATGTAGGAGTTTTAAGTTCAGAAAGTCAGGAGTTTGTGCAACTGGAATTCTGAATAAAAACACTAGAAATTGGTTAGTTGGTGGTAGGGAGACTCCACACCACAATAACTTCCCTACATTAAACTACAAGCATTATTGTTCTTTCCAGAACTAACTAGAAAGAACATTTGCTATTAATTCAGCTCCTATGAGAAGCTACTAAACATTAACCCTGTGTCTATCACATGCTCATAACTTGCATTGTTTAAATACCAAAATCTGAAGGTAGCAAACTTAAACTGGAAGTCAACTGATTTTTTTGCTGGTGAATCCTGCCAACGATTGTGGTACTAACCTATCTGGAAACTTCAGGCCTGTTGATAGTGATCTTTTTCTAATTCTCAGGAGACAAAGTCATCCCAATTTTTATCCCCCAATGTGGCAAATGCAGCACTTGTTTGCATCCTACAGGCAACCTATGCAAGAAGCATGAGTGAGTTTGTTCTTACTTGTAGCACTACTGTAATCTTTCTTGTCTTGCATGAAAACCATGATCAATAACTCCAATTTCCCCTCCCATATTTTTAAGCCTTCACTCAGGGACTGGATTAATGGAAGATGGCACCAGTAGGTTCACGTACAAAGGAAAACCACTGTACAACTTTGTCAGTACCAGCACTTTCACAGAATACACTGTGATACATGAGGATTCGGTTGCCAAAATTGATGCTGCAGCTCCTCCTGAGAAAGTGTGTCTTATTGGCTGTGGATTTTCTACCGGCTATGGAAGTGCCATAAATGCTGCAAAGGTAAGCATCACCTGCATATGTTCTGATATATCCATGTTCTTGGACATGTCACTTATGAAACTATAATGCCATAACGCTGCTCATGATGGTTTGATTTCATTTAATTCCATGATGGAATTAGGTATTTTTAGAAAATACAAGTGTTGGTGGCTATACACCAGTGTTTGGTTTAAAAGTGTATACATCTGCCAGGATTTTAAAAAGGAGAAAGTTGAAAGGTCGTAGAGATCATTTTGGGGAGATTAGAGGTATTGATGGAAAACAATTTCTTCAGTTAGCCTTGTGGAAATAGATATTTGTGACTGGTCACATGTCCTATAGCAGCCATTCTAGGAATGTACAATTCTGTCCATGGTATCCCTTTTGTGATAACACCCATGAGATGCTCCTAAAATTCCAAGTCTGTCTTTGGACCCAAAGAGGTTCATTAACACTGCACTGAAGTTAGTACATAACCATAATGCTCTGTTTTTATTTTTATGCTAACAAAGGTGCAACCTGGTTCTACCTGTGCCATTTTTGGCCTTGGAGGAGTTGGTCTCTCAGTAGTCATGGGCTGTAAGGCAGCTGGAGCTTCCCGCATCATTGGAGTTGACATCAACAAGGATAAATTCCCCAAGGCTAAAGAAATTGGAGCCACAGAGTGTATCAACCCCTTGGATTTCAAGAAGCCCATCAATGAAGTGCTCTTTGACTTGACCGGGGGTGAAGGAGTAGACTATTCCTTTGAAGTGATTGGGCACCCTGAAACCATGGTATGTGCATGAAGGTAGTATTACAGTGGAAGAGCTAAGAGGGCATGAGGGAAAGACCTATTTTTTACTAAAAGCCAAACTTTCTTTGGGGGTTATTCCATTGCAGTAAGGACTGTAGGGTATTAAAGAACAAAATGCACCAGGGATTTAATCTGGGGACTCCAGAAATAGGGCCTGGTTACTCTATTTTTATGTCAATGGGTGGTTGCAGGGAAAAGAAACAGCTTGCTGTACTTCTGCATCCCATTACAGATGGCCACAGCATGTTCTGCAGCTTTCAATTTGGTAAAGGGGTCACGTGAATAGGAGACCCAGTTTGGTTTAGTGGTTAAGGCACCAGAGCAAACACAGGAGACTGTGAGTTCATACCTTAGGCATGAAGCCAGCTGAGTGACCTTGGGCCAGTCACTCTCTCTCAGCCGTAAGAAAAAGGCAATGGCAAACCACTTTGGAAAACCTTGCCATGAAAACTGCAGGGGTTGTCCGGCCAGTCACCAGGAATCAAAACTAACTTGAAGTTAGTGCACACACACACACATACACACATGACTAGACAAACCAGTAGGATCTCGTTTTATGTTATACAAAGCTTGTCTTTATTCTTTAGAGATTTTGTCTGATTCGGCATTTAGCAAAAGGGTTGACAGATTTTGTTTACATGTGCCAAGTCATCTGCAACATCGTACATGTTGATGTTGCTGAACCCAGCAGTTTTTTTTTTTAATTTAAAAAAAAAATTAAATCTTGTGAGATCATCAAATTCTCACCTGAGATCTCAGGGTGAGATCACCAAAATTTTGCAAGATTTTAATGATTTCATGAAATTTTAGCTTTGGGGGGTGAATTACTGCTGGCACTTTTAATGTTCTAGGACAAAATAAAGTAAGTAAAGTTAGCAAGAGGTCTTAGAAGGATTCTAAGGGAATAGATCCTTTTCATGGAAATGACCAAGAATTTTCTTGTTCCATCCATTAGTCAAGAGAGGAGTGGATGTAAGTCAAATTAACTCAAAGAAGTTCACAAATGGGAAGTTTCACATCCCTGCCACCACACTCAGCATTTGGCTGTTAAAAGAGGATGGAAAATTTTCCTTCTGTGGATTACTTTATAATAACCTATAATAGGATGGTGTTGCCACCACAGACCATTTGAGGAGATGTTATTGACACGTTTGGGACAATAAAATCCTAAGAGAAAGATCAATGAAAGAAGAATTGTGGTGGGTGTGCCAGATGTTGTCTTTGACTTGATTCAAGTATATGACTTTGGATTGACTTCAGCTGGCTGCTTTGGCTTCCTGCCAAATAAACTATGGAAAATGCTACATTGTGGGAGTGCCTCCTACGGAGTCTAAGATTACTTTTTCTCCAGCACTTCTCTTCTCAGGCCGCACTTGGAAAGGAATTCTATTTGGAGGTAAGTCCCTGCTGCAAACTGTATATTAATTGGCTACTAATATATTCTGTCTCTCTCTCTTGTACCCTACATTATGGAAAGCTCAATATTACCAGTATAATATGACCCGTTGTGGTAGATAGGTGATGGGGATCAAGAGCAACTTAGCTTACAAATTGTCAATGATCTCAACACCAGTGCAGTGTATCCTGTGTGTCATCTTTCCCCAATCACTTACTCTTCAATTTCTGTCATCCCCAAGTCTATGGTCACATTTGAAGCAATGGTAGTTGTATTTCAACATAGCTAGAGAGCACCAGATGAGAAAGATGCTCACCCATACATTGCATCTAATGTTCTGTCATCAGTTATACTGGATCTAGATATTGTGATTTGTTTTGAACCTTTTGTTTGCAATCACTGGAATCTTGACTGACTCCTATTGCTTAAAAGTAATAATATGGTTTCCTATCATTTTGAGGCAAGAGACACACAAAAGCTGTAAAATAGATTCAACATGCTTTAAGAAATAAATACAATTATTAAACTTTCTCCCCACCCCAAAATAAATCTGGAGGGAAAAAATTAAAATCCCATCTATGTGAACCTATATTACACATCCCATCCATTATGCATTACTGACCTACCACAGCAATCTCACCTCATCCCAAAATGTTAGGTGTAGCATCTTGCTGCCAAAAGATTGTCCCACTCTTTACTTTATCTTCTGTCACTGATCATAGAATCAGATGTAGTTCTGCTATTACCCGCAAGCCCAATTGCTCCTCAGGAAATGTTAAAGGACAGCTGTTGTCATTTCTCTTACACATTCACTGCACAGCTGGAGGACACCCAACAACCATTTGACTGCTGCTTCCCCTGAAACTAGTTATTAAAAAGGACCACCAAAGTCCAAATGCAATAGCAAATTCTGAAAATGATTATGTTCAAATAAAACAGGATTCAGAAACTTTACCAGAATTTCAGTATGTCTTGATATGAATTGGAATATTTGACTGCTTCAATGGTGTTTTTTAAAACTTAAAAGCAGCAGTAGCTGGAGAAGAACATATTAAATCAAGTAGAGGAGTTGCTGGAAGAAGTGTTTAAACACTTCACAGTAGAATTTTCCTGATTTTCTAATGTTGCCATCTTTCAAGATATTATTGCCGCAGGGAAAAAAATATTAATCCTGTTATATTTTTTTTTAAATCTTCCTGAGAAGGTAACACTAGTTGCAGAGGGAATGGGTGTTGAGTCTGGGGAAACAACCCAATTGCCCCTCCTGTAGGTTTAATTTCTTTTTCAACATTCAGAGCTCCAATGATTCATCTCCTGCATTGTATAAATGCGAATTGTACTGAGAGGCAGAGAGATATCCATAAGTAATAGAATTAGAGTTGTCAAACTCTGTATGCAACCACACTGTTGGTCTAGTGGTACTTCTATTTACTTATTTATATCAGCCTTCCCCAATTTGATATCCTCCAGATAGGCTACACTAATTCCAACATTTCTCATACAATGTGGCCTTTAAAGTCCAACACTCATGGAGGGCACCAGGTTAAAGAAGGTTTATTTACAATGATGGCCTAGTAATCTTTACAAAGGACAGATATGGTAATACTGTAGGTCCCCTAATACTTTCCTCAGTGCATGGAAACAAATCTTGAGGCAAAGGCTCCATAATGGGCTAGCCTCTTCCTCCTTGCCCTCTGAGGGCTAGGATTTCAACGATGGGACATAGGTAGGACCATCAAAATTTGAACAGGGAGTCCAGAGATTTTCCAATGCAGAAAATGTCTGTAATTTATATAGCAAATTCCTCAGTTGACAGTAAACTCTCAACTCTGGGAACAGCAGATCAACTGATATTATATGACATCCAGTCCAATCTTGTTAAGAGTCATTACGTCAAGAAAAGCTATAGAAGTGTTTTCCCTTAACGGCCTTGTAAAATTTATGCAATATCTTTAACTATGTATTTTGTTACTTTCAGAATGGAAAAGTAAAGATTCTGTTCCTAAGCTGGTTTCGGATTTCATGAAGAAAAAGTTTACCCTAGATCCATTAATTACTCACAATTTACCTTTTGATAAAATCAATGAAGGCTTTGATTTGCTTCACTCAGGAAAATGGTAAACTTTCCTTTTTTAAAAATAATTTTTGTTCTCCCAGCTTAAAATGAACAAGTATGGACCAGAAGATGATGAACTACATTGAGTGCTTCCATTACATAATTAAAAGACAAAATCCATAATGAGGAATTACTTCTATTTTGCCAACAGAAGCTTTGCAAAATAGCTACATGCTTTGAGTTTCAGGCAAGATGACTAAACCCCAGAAAGAAGAAAACTCTGGGACTGGGAGTAAAATATATTGCTATTCCTAACCTAGAGAGAGACAGTTTGGTGTAGTGGTTAAGGCATCAGGCTAGAAACCAGGACATTGTGAGTTCTACAGTAGTGTCACTTTAGCCACAAAGCTAGCTGGGTGACCTTGGGCCAGTCCCTCTCTCTCAGCCCTAGGAAGCAGGCAATGGCAAACTATTTCAAAAATCTTGCCGAGAAAACCGCAGAGACTTGTCTAGGCAATCACCAGGAGTCAAGATTGCCTCAAAGGCACTAAATAAAATAAAATTAAAATTCCTAAATTGTGTTTGCAGCAAACTATATTCTTAGATGGACTGAAGACATCACCAGATATGGCAATAATATGGTAGAAGCACCAGTAAAAACAAACTGACCTTTAAGACTTTTAGAGCAGCTAAAACTAATTAGGTAGTCCTACTTTG
Source organism: Python bivittatus (assembly GCF_059951505.1). Classification (NCBI taxonomy): domain Eukaryota; kingdom Metazoa; phylum Chordata; class Lepidosauria; order Squamata; family Pythonidae; genus Python; species Python bivittatus. Next base: position 41,049,374 of record NW_028277034.1, read on the forward strand.
CTGAGTTAGATTGCACCAAGCACTTTTCCAACTGTTTGCTAGGAATTAAAAACCAGAAGATGATGTTTGGACTTCCATTAATCTCCTGAAGGATTCCTAAACATTTAAGTTACAGAGTAGGATGGGATACATTTCTTGGGAATGCTTACAGAGTTTTCAATGTTTTTATCAATCCTACCCTATTCCCAAAAATCTTGAGGAGACATGGACCAACAGCAGTTATATAAGCCAGAAGAGATGCCTGTAATGTACACAGAAACTTTTGCTGTTGTTGTTTTTGAAGGGGGATAAAACATGAATTTAACCATAAGTCTACTTTTTTGTAAAACAGCCCAACAGCAATGTCTGCATTCTAATTTAGAATGTTGCATGATTTACAAATAGAGACAAAGTTGGAAAGAGCATACGGGGGGAGGTAGGATTAAAAACTAGCTAAAAGTCTGGGGGGGAAATACACTGTAATAAAATACTTATAAAGCAAATACAGTAGTCATAAAGCAAATACAGTAGTCATTCACAAAGAAGCCAGAACAGGTTTGGTCAATCCCTTTAGACAGAAAATGAATAGAAACTGAAATTGATGTCATTTTAATTAATGTTGTGAATAGTTTATCTGGATTTTCCTCTTTGCAGTACATAGATCTTGATAGTCAGGTTCTTGTGACTGCAATAATACATAAGCAGAACTGAACTGTGTGCTTTCCTCCCCCCCCCCTTTTTTTTAAATAAGCTTTATCTTTTCAGGAATTTGTATCATTCCTTAAAGGCTGGGGTTTCTTTTTTGTTCCTCTTGAAATTATGTACACTATTTGGTTATTTTCTATTGCTATGGCTGGAATAGCAATGGAATGCATGCAACACAGATTTTACTTGCATTATTCAACTGAATATTCACCCAAGTTTGAATAAAGTGTCTCCCTGCATCACAGTAAATTGGGGTTAAAAATCTAAAAACACCAGTTTACTCCTCACTTCATCTTCAGTGTTAACAGAAATTGGAGAAAATACTACTAACTTTACTTTCTTGTGCAGGTGGGATACATGTAAAAAAAGGGGGATCGTGTGGTTGCAGCTGCATCTTGAATTTTTAACTCCTCTCCAGACACCCCCATTTCTTGTAGAAGCTAGATTAAGGCTAAAGTTTTCAAATGTTTTAGCCAATTTATGCCGAAAATTTTAATTCTGTTGCAGCTATTGCCATTTTTAATTGTATTTGTATATTTTAATATATAAACTATTCTGAGAACTTTGGCTAAAGATTGCAGATCAATGAATAGTGTGTATTTCTGTTGATCACTAATGAACAAAGGCAGCAATAAGGTAGTAATAAACTGAAATCAATGCTGATACTTATCTTAAAAAATATCATAGAAAAGACTGATGCTTCTGCATATTTATGTGACCATTTGCACCCCCAAGTTATTTGTTCCTTACACTTTGTACTGGGAGGCTGTAGCTGTTTTTAGGGTTGTCTTTTATGTTTTGCAAAGAAAAGTGGGGTGGAGTGCCTCATCCAAAAAAGAGAATACAGATTTACATATGTTGTTAATTCTTCCACTGAAATAATGGCATATTATAAAGGTTTAATTTTGGCAGAATTAGTCCATTTCCACTTGTTGTTTTTCCCTCCCTTCAATCTGCCTTGTAAAATTCTTACAATATTAATTTATTGATAAAAATAGTCATTAATAGATTATTATCATTGGGCTTACTTAAAGTCTGAATACAACTTCTTAAGTTTGCTAAGAAAAGAATTCACCACATTTAAATATAAACTGTTTTCTGATGTTTCAGTATCCGCTGCGTCCTGTTATTTTAAAGTCTCTGGTTCTGAAGAAAAATAGAAAACCATCATCTTTGTCTTCTGAATTCTACAGGATCAATACATTATGCAGGATGTATACTTCAATAAGTCAATCAACAGAAAACAGAATTTATTCCTTTTCTTTCTACCTCTTTTCTCACCATTCTGATTAGGCAAAATAAAGTTATAAACACGTTCAACATTCCTGCGTTTGGTATCTTTCAGTATTTTGTCAGCTATCTCTCTCTGAACCAAATCCTTGAGATTTTTGTTCGTCTGACAAATAAGTACAAGTTACTTACTTGTATATATATGTTCATCCTGCCTGTGTATATGTACACCAGTCAGAGACTGCATTCTGAAAAAAGGGGTGGGCCAGGAAGAAAAATTAAGATCAATTCAATTAATAACTATTGATTAAAATTACTTGCCTCTAAAATAAGAGGTGATTTACAAAATTAATTGTGTGCATATGCGCTCATAAGCTTTTCTCTCACAAATTATTTTCACAACACAGACCAGTGTTTCTCCACCTTGGCCACTTGAAGATGGCTGACTGGGGAATTCTGGGAGTTGAAGTCCACACATCTTCAAGTGGTTAAGATTGGGAAACACTGACATAGACAAATAGAAAAATGCAAAGCCAGCAAGGATAATCTCTAACTCTGTAGCAATCCACAGGTTCAGTGGCTCTTATTGCTAGTGAAATAGATCTAGGCCGCTGTTTGGTTGGAGCTGAAGTTGTAACTCATCTTATTGGACCTAAACTAGGGTAAAAACTAAAGGAGAGATTATTGGGGTAATACGCTGTATTTTTCATTCTGTTTGCAAATATGAAATAAGTTCAGAGAGATGTTTCTGTTGGGCTTCAGGCCCAAGGAAACCCATGCACGTTTATTCTTCCTTAAGTCTCATCAGTAGGTCCCACTTAAGTATGTTCAGGACTTCTAGTTCTGTTGTCTCATTCTCCTCTCATTTCCCTCTTGCCCCTGCCATTTATAGATAAATACGTGGGAGAAAATACTCATCTTCTTTTTGGTTAAATGCAATAAATAAGCAAATGAATAAATATACCAGTCGCTAGATAATATAGGCAGTATCAGTAATCTGCAACAACTACTGCCAGTCTAGAAGCATAAATTTATTATATCACCATTTCTGTGCTTCTAATTTTTTTCACTTTTTGGAGTGGCAGGATGGAATTTATGTTTTTACAAATTTATCTTTTGTTACAACATTATCTTTTGTAATATATAATGTTGTGGGATTAGAATATCCTTTCAAGTATAAGCAAATGTTATCTAATTCTCCCAAATCATTTTGTAGCTGGATGTACAACAGGGGTGTTTTTAAAAACCACAATCAAAATCTGATCCCTTTTTTGCATGCATTGCAGTGTTTATAAAAAGAGGGGGGAGGATGACGCTTCAATTGCAGAATTACATCTGCCATATTGGCTTTTTTGATCCCCTACCTACCATGGAGCTTCTGATGTGGAATCATTTGCACCCCTGCAGATGAAATAATGCAGAGAAAATCATGAGTGAATCAGACCTTTCCTTTCATCTGATCAGTAGGAAAAGGCAAGAATGCCATTCAGCCAGCGCCCTGTCCCAAACTCTTATAACTCCTGGGAAAACAAACATTACCCCATTCTCCGTTCAAAAAAAGGACATAAATTGTTACTTCCCCTGACACATCTCTTGTTTCCATTGAAACTTGCAGAAGCAATTGCTTTAAAAGAAACTCAAGCAGCAGCTTGGTGGGAACTCTTGCCAATTTCACCCCAGTTCTCTTTGCCTGGGCTACTGTGCAAGTTACAAATAATGAATTTCGTTAATTTTAATTTCTTTTAGACATTTTTATATTTCTGTATTACACTTAGATGAACCTGTTATCTTAGAGTGAACCTGTGACCTTGACTTTCTATACTGATACTACAACACTGGGCTGAGATATTGATTAACATTACTAATAGGAGCATATTTTGACCTCTAACGTAAGTCTGGTTGAGCAGTTGGAATTAATAATCATTACTGCATGTTGTTTAATGGAAAACTAGTAAGTTGTGTTGTGTTGAAGGTTTAATGGAATGGGGGGGGGGGTTGGAATAAAGAAACATTATGCAGGCCCCAGAAATGACTTTATCTAGTTGCTAAGAACAAAGTGAAAAGATAGGCTGTGAACCTTGTTAACACATGCTTTCCCTCTGAAATTGACAAGGTTTACCAGTTAAAGCTGGGAGGAGCGAAAAGCGAAAGTAAACAGTGAAATCTCCCTGGAGCAGGAACAGGCTCCCCTTGCTCTGCTAACAAGTGAGAGAGATAAGAAACCAACTAGCTCATATTTCCCTTAGCAACAACCAGTGCCCACCCTCTGGGCATTAGTACCTACTGTTTTAGGAGTGTTTTAACTATGTATATTGATGAAATTGTGTTAACCTATGGTGTCATGATCTTCTGATTGTAGCTGTTTAAAAACCCAACGATTTGCATGGAGCGCTGCGCTTGCCTTGAAAGCTAATTTGCAAGTGCCCTTTACTCTGCAGAATAAAGCTATTAAAAAGAGATTTCTGCCTTGCCTGTCTGATTGAACTCAGCTTTTCTCTGGGCCAACAGGTTGATGTGTTCTGTTTATGCTTCTGCGGCTTTCCTATGTTTCCTGTAGCATAACTCCCACAGGAAGTAGGGAAAGAAAAAAGTGAAAATTCTGGATAATGTCAGCAGTAAGGGCACAGGTGGAAAGAGCATAAACCTGTTCAAATTCTTGCTTTGAAAAGCAACTACTGAGAAATGCACCGTCTTCTCAGCCTACCATGAAGACCCAAACATTGGAACATTGCTGAAGAAAGCCAATCCCAAGATAAACTGAGTAATAAGGATCATCTCTGAAGTACCAGAACTGAAAAAGTGACGACGGACAGAGCATCAAAACCAAAAGACTCTGAAGGCAATGAGGGCTTTGAGGATTTTAAAACTGCTGCATTTCCACTTGTCTGGCAGAGGAAATTTATTTCCTCACACCTGCTCTACCCTCTAAACTGGAAGCCCAGCTCTTCTTTTCCTACTTCATTTATTGCTTTTTCTATCCTTCCAGACAAGGCTCCAGAATGACAGCTATAGAGCCACTGTAATTCACTTCAGTAGTAACAGGGCAGTGTAACCACATATTCTTGCTATTAAAGCATCATAACCTATTCCTCTACCATTTTCATATTGTTCTTAGCTCTCAAATTCATTACCAAATGGATCAGAAATTATGTTTAGAATGTTTGTGACAACTAATCCTTAGTCCATGGTGCCAAAAGACAGGGCTTCCAATTCCACAAAATATATCCTTTGGAGCATCTTTTAAGTTCTCGTATTGGCTGATCTTATGCCAGAAAAGAGAAAAGTAGCTTGGAAGCACAATAATTTCTATAAAATAATAGCATGTAATCATTTCTGCATTGCATGGTTTTAAGCTGCTCCTAAATGTACAACTAGAATAATTACAGTGAAACCTGGATTTAAGGGACCCTCATATAGTGGGCCTCAGATGCAATGGACTAAATGTTCATTTGTTCATTTTGTGGGCAGCCCCACAAAATAATGAATAAATCTTGCATATGAAGTGGTTCAGATGAGATTAAGTTTACCTTAATTTTACAACACCAGCAGCAATTTAGTCATTTTCCTAATGATGCCATTACACAAATGGAATAAATTCCTACAATGATGTCTTTTCATATTTTTACAGACATTCATGAGTAATGGCACATCCTGACTTCAATGGCCCACTAAAATGATGTTCACTATATTGGCATTATTGTATTGCCTCCCATATGGTGCCAGACCTTTGTAACCCAATTCATGCCAAGATGAAAAGACAAGTTTGGAAGAAGAGCCAATGTTGGTTATTCATTTACAGTTAGACTGGTTATTCACTTACACTTGAAAGATCACCAGCAGCATTAGCTGGTTCACAGCTTTGTCCTTCCCCTTTAAGAAACAAGGATGGGTGAAGAGCTCAAGAGAGCTGCTTTAAGAGTGTCTTTATCACTAAAGAGTGCCATAGAGTACGAGCCAAAACCTTGTGGAAGAGACTTCACTTGAAGATGGGCCAGCTTAGTAGAACAGAATAGGCCAGAAGTTCCCCATCATTGAATTAGAGGGATTTGGGGACCATTAGGCTAATAATTTCAAGCATCCCTATATAAAGATATTGTAAAATAAGAAACCTCTTGGATCAGATTACATGTTTATTTGTTTCAACAATGGTTATATAGGTGCCTTCAGAAAACCCACAAACAGGGAATGAAGGTGTTATCTACTGGCCTAGTGTCATGCTGCTTCAGAACATTTATCTTCACTACCATAGCTTATAGTAGATGTCCTGAATAGGGAGAAACCCCATCTCAGGAAGACATCCTAACCCATAATGATCTAGGCTAGAAAACAGGAAATTATACAGCAAGCCAGGAACTAGTGAAAGCTAGATGCAGATTAGAATTTTAGGATTAATTTTTTATTTAATGGATCATGATCTCAGTTATGGGTCTTCTGTGTATTGGAGGAAAAAGGTTCATGGTTGCAGCAGTAGCAGCTAAAATCATCAGGGTTTTTTTTTTTTCTTTTACCATTTTCTGTCTTTTCAATTCCTTCTACTTTTTTGAACCTTGATATCATAATAAAGACTTGAATTCTTAATGAATCAATAACATTCTAGAGAAAGCCTTTAGCACATGTTTTCCCAAATTCAGTGGCAAGAGGAGGATTGCCATCTATTTCCTTCTTAGTAACCATGGCAGAGAGGGATTTATCTAGGAAAAAGTGATTGGTGGCAACATTATGGAGTGGCTCTTCCTAACTGCTGTGGGGAAAGTACAGTAGGGTTGGATGAAAAGTTTGGACCCCTCCCCCAACCCACTCACCCCCCCCCCCAGATGCAGCAGAGCCTACCAGAATCTACATAGAATCTACCACATTCTGTGTATGCAAATACACTATATCCCCTTCCAGTGATGGATAAGCCTACTGTCATGAACTCATTCCATCTTCTTTTGAAGCCATGTAAATTGAGTTACTCCAATGTCTAGTAGTAAACATTCAAAGAAACAGTTTGATTTACCAGGGGTAGTCTTTATGCAGTTGCATTTTTAAGCAAATACCAAACTTCACTATCTATGAATTTGGAATAAGCCTTCTCTTATAAAAATATTTGCTCTTTATAAAAAAAAAATGAATATTTTTGTCAACAAATTGTTATAGTTGTTTACTTGTTTTGAGTATTTATCTTCAATCAGGCATATTAACTGGAAAATTATAATACTGACTCATAGTACAGATGTTATAATTCAAACATTACTTTTAGAATATGAACAATTTTCTTTAGGCAATCAAACAAGACCAAATAGAAAACAAACTTGAAAAATGTAGATGTTTCTTTTAGGCAAAACTTCTCAATTATTTCAACAATAACAATTTATGAAAAAAAAGGTCACTGGAAGCCCCTAATAACCCATAAAACTTCCCTATGGATGAGGTCATTCTCTACTATAGATCACAGCCACAATATGCGGGATGGATGACCACATTCTGGCAGATTCTTTCTCACAGGAGAATCCTGCAATTCCAGGCCATGAAGGAGTGGGAATTGTAGAGAGCATTGGGCTAGGAGTGACATGAGTAAAAGCAGGTATAGAGAAGATCCCCTCTGGCTTTTTTCATGTGTATTTTAATTTCTTCAAAATGTAATATGAATCTGGTGTAACTGGACAATGTGTCATTATATTGAGTCTGCACTGTACAGGACTGAGCTCATGTAACACATGATGCCATTGTTTTATTTTGGTTTTGTGCTGTTACATAAAGAGAGTTGGTTTGGTGTAGTGGTCAAGGCACATGAATTCTAGTCCCACCTTAGGCTTAAAACCAGCTGGTTGAGGGCCAATCCCTCTCTCTCACCCCTAGGTAGGAGCCAATGGCAAACCACTTCTGAAAATCTTGCCAAGAAAACTGCAGGGACTAGTCTAAGCAGTTGCCAGGAGTCAACACTGACTTGAAGGCACCCCCCCCACACACACACAAACACACACAAATTGTTATAAGCCACCTCAAGTATTAGTTTAAACAATAAGGCAGGGTGTAAATTCAGTAATACAAATAGTAATAACCAGTTACTGATTGGATTAGACATTACTGAAGAACTGAAGATAGTGAAATGGACCCCCATTTCTCAGGAAAAAGCATCATACTATTATTATCTACTAGTTTAATACACTGCTTTTTCTCCAGGAGCATGGAGTAGCACACACAACAGTCCCTCCTCCCATTTCCCCCAGCAGCAACTACAGATTGGGCTGAGAAAGAGACCTCTCCCAGAGAGCTTCTGTGGCTGATGGTGGACCAGATGGTCTCCCTGGTCCCAGTCCAACATGAAAAACTACTTTCAAAGTCTTTTAAGGACGAAAGTGGTTCTGCTTCTCTCCAAATCACCTATAACGAAAAGGGGGGGGGGGGAAATCCCTTTCCTACTGCACATCTGTTAACTAGTGTAGTCTTCTCCCCCAAATTCTGGTAAAACAAAGTCATGCCCTTTCACACCCCCTTTGCTCAAGAAAAAGTGAATATATATTTGGAAACGCATTTAGAGAGTCGCTTTACTCAAACTGCCTGACAGGGATTTCTTGTGACAGTTTCAGTACCTTATCGCACGTGGATGCCCTGATAAAAAAAAGACTAGCGCTTCTCCTGATTGTGTAGGCAAGTATTTGACTCCATTCCCCAGAGTCCTCCGCGGCGCGTCTACGGCAAGCGAAGAGTTCCGATTGAGAAACGGATTGCTCTTCGACCGCTCTTTGGCCCTAAAGGAATCTTGATGCTGGAAGAGAAATGCGTAGCGCCATACTGGTGATTTTGATGCATTATAGTCGCTTTTCCCCCCCCAGTTTTCCAAAGCGGTAGTCGAGGGTTCTCCGAGAGCGGGGTGGAAGGATCCTCGTGCGGTAGCTAGTTTGCAGACATGGATACTTCTGGGAAAGTAAGAAACTGTTTATTTTTCTAAGGGAAGAAGTAAACTAATCTAAAGCTGTAAACTAATTTAAACGCGAATCGCGTTTGCTAGTTTGTGGGCTAACTTTTGGTGCGAGCCCAGCCATTGTGGTTTGTAAATCACGGCTGATGGCTTCCCGCTTGTGTCCAGACCTCCTAATATGGGAACAGGTAGCTACCGTTAAGCAAAACCATGGCTTAATGCAGAGTTTAAGACAGCTTACCCTCTTGCACACTTGCTGTGAAACAATTGCAACAGTAAGATTTGTTGAAACTGGATGTGCGGGAATTATAGCTGAAATAATAGCTAGAAATCCAATATTTGTTTACTTGTATTCAAATACATAATGGACGACAAATCCAATCACCCCTAGACAGCATTGCCTCTGGTTGGTACAATGCATAGCCAATGAGCAATTTTTGTCTTGCTTGTTGGATAAGTTGTCCTTAAACTGGCACATCCTGAGTAGGTAAATAGATCCTAGTGGCTTTGCTTACAAGACTTTTACCCGTGGTTATTGCACTGTGCTTCATTTGGTAACCCTAGTGCAACACACCGAAACCAGATGGGCGGCATTCTCAAAACCTGCTAGACTAAAATGTGATTGGCTTCTTCATTGTTCACTGTGTGCCATGAATCCAAGCAATATGTTCAGTTGGGTTGATTTCTAGATAAATATGTTTATTAGCCAGCGTGGTGTAGGGGTTAAGACACCAGGCTAGAGACCGTGCCTTAGGCATGAAGCCAGCTGGGTGACCTTGGGCCAGTCACTCTCTCTCAGCCCTAGGAAGCAGGCAATGGCAAACCACTTCTGAAATCCTGCCAAGAGCACTGGAAGGACTTATCCAGGCAGTTGCCAGGAGTCAGCACTAACCTGAAGGCTTCCCCCTCCCCACACCAAATGTTTACACTTGTAATCTCATTTTCATGCAATTGCAGCTAGATTGGCATCTGAAGCACATAACTAGGAATTTAAGCTGCAGTTCTGTTAAGTCCTAGTATGTGCATAGCTACATTCATCCCTTATTTATTACATATAATAGTACAGTACAAGAACATATAATACATGACCTAGTGAAGACATGACTTCTGGAAAATGTATTGGACTGTATTGTAAGTTACTGATTGCACTCGCTGGGGATAAAAACCTTAGGAATAAAGTGATTTGGTAAGATAATACTGTTAATGTATAATTCTCCGAAGAGGAAAAGGCGCCCTGTTGCACCACTAGACTTAGGGTCATAGCTCAATTGTAGATTACATTTCATTTACTACTGTGTCCAGGTCCAAGTTTCAAGGTAAATCAGAAGTGGGCAATTTTTTAGTGGCTGGAAGCCACAACTAACATTTTGGGAAGGAAGGAAGCCACAACTAACATTTTGGGAAGGAGAATGAATTCTCCTTCCCAAAATGTTAGTTGTGGCTTCCAGCCACAACAGAGCATAAGGAATTTCTGATACTTCCCCCAGAGAGTCTGTTGGGAGTGGGGGGACAGATTGATCACTCTCTCACACACACACACACACACACACTCTTTTTTAAAATATGTCAAGTTTGTTTCACAGCTTGCACTTACATGTACTGCCTGCCTCAAAAAGTAGAAGAGCACTGACAGTTTTCAGCCACTCTAGTCAGAGGAGGCTCTAGAGATGGAAGAGGTCACCACCCTCAGATGTAGATAGCATGATGAGTAAACGTCCAGGGTTCTTACATGACAAAGAAATCCCTCCCCCCACATGTGCACAGTTGGGGTCATTGATTGCAAAAAGTTGGCTATACAGAAGCGTCTACAAGACCAAGGCTTTCATTAAAATGACTAGAGCAGCATTACACCCTTGCAGTGCAAGTTCTGCTCCTTTTGTACACATGTACATCATCATGATGCATGCCTAAAGGAAGTAGAGCTTGTGTTGCAATTGTGGGACATTAAGTTTGTCATTTGAGCCCTCCTGTGGAGGCCTCTGGTGCTATACCTCAAGTGAGCTGATTAGTCCCACTGGAATGGCAATAGGAGGCTTTTGCTATCACCCGCCATGAGCTGCTACATTGAGAAGGATTCTAGGCATAGAGCAATTTGTGATGTTATACTAGTGGAAAAGTTCTCCTACCTGGTTTCACCCACTTGGTGCTTTGCATAGGATTAGACTGAACATCGTATTTATTTTTGGTTTGGCTTTCCTAGGTTATCAAATGTAGGGCGGCTGTGGCTTGGGAAGTCGGCAAACCACTTTCTATTGAAGAGGTGGAAGTTGCTCCACCAAGGTACCATGAAGTTCGTGTTAAGGTAGATCAGTTTTTCTGAGTAATTTTCCACGGTCCTCTGGGGTGGGGAGATTCAGCTCTGAGTTTGCTGCTACTGGTTTTGGCATAACTTTGTGACATCCCATTTTCCTGAATTCTGAAGCAGCTGGGGCATCAATGCTTCCTAGTGCCAAGAAAGTATATGACATCATTTTGAAATTATCATATTTCAGTGCTTCATTTGGCATAAAATTATGGGATATTCGTCTTCCTTATATCATATGAAATTCCATACTAAATATTATATTTTATATAACTACTGCATAAAGAAGACTTTATAGTTTTGTACTGTTGATAAATTAGAGCAGCATTTCCCAGTGAGGTTTGAAGGAAGGGTAAATTAAAGAATACACAGAAGAGAAATTCTGCAGGGTAGTTTGAAAAAATGTGTATCTAAGTACTTTGATCCAGTTAAGGAGGAGGCCTTCACAAACATAAGAAAAATTCTAGATGTGTACCTCTTGCAATGTGACCATTTGGGTCAGAAATCCAAACTGGTGTGGGAATAGATATGTAGTTGCCAATGCCATTGATCAGCACTGCTTTGATATCAGGGAGGTATGAATTGGAATTCACAGTTTCTGCCTTGCACAGAAGTTGCAATAGGCAAACAATGGTTTAACTGCTTACAGACAACATGACTTACATAAATCACTGAAAAATATTTTGCCCTGTTTCCAAAATAATTGCATCCTTATCAGTAATTATATTTAGAACAAGTTTTATTCACTGTTTTTCTGTCTAATGGAGGAGGATCAAGGTAGATGGGTAGAGTTAATAGCATGCATTCCACTGGTGAAGATAAGCAGCATTCCGTCCTCTGGTCTGTCGCGTCAGAGTAGTAACATTCTTACACTGTTGTTTTTCTCCATGTGAAGATTGTTGGGAATCCGTAGACTTGCCCATATTCATACAGGATTATTGTGCATAGGTCACTGGAAACTCCTAGTAAGTACCCCCATAACTTCCCCTATGGTTGTACATAACTCTTTGTTTTCTATTATAGATAATAGCCACAGGAATATGCGGGACAGATGACCATGTCCTGGCAGGTTCTTTCCCCAAAGTAGAGTATCCTGTAATTCCAGGCCATGAAGGAGCTGGAATAGTAGAGAGTGTTGGGCCAGGAGTGACATGTGTAAAACCAGGTATAGAGAAGGTCCCCTCTGGCTTTTTCATGTGTATTTTAATTTCTTCAAAATGCAATGGGTATCCAGCATAATTGGACCATGTGCCATTCCACTGAGTCTGCACTGTACAGGACTGAGCTCAGATATTACAGGCCATGATTTGTTTATCTGGGATTTGCACTATAGGTTGTTTACAGTACCATTTTTCCTAGACTGCCCCAGAGGTCAGGGAGTTCTTGTCATACTACATAACTTAATTTGCTATTCATTGCAAGAATTTCTCTGTCATGGTGCTTCATATTTGGACACATCTAGAGCAATTGTGCCCCTTAGCCTCCCTTCACCATTTCACTCTTCTCTTCCCCCTCCCAGTGAATTTTTCTCTCTCAGACCTGTACTCTGTGCATCTGATGCAGTAACCTTTGATCTATGAAAATTTATGCAATGATAAATGTTTGTCCTTTGGATGGTACAATCAATTTTTACCAACCATGATTATGTTTTGCCATAAACCATGGTTTGCAAAGCTGAATTGTAAACTAAGTTTGTTTATACTTTACATACCATAGTTGCTAGGTTCATCCAACATACCAAGCCATGGTGCAGTGTGAATGAAGAATGTGACTTATTAAAGAAACTATTGTCAAGTGAAATGAACTGCTTCTAGGACATCTTTTTTAGTGATCCTTTTTTTTTCCAGTTCACAATGAATTGCAGTCTGAATTTTTATGAGTGCATTCAGAAGGTCGTTTCAACTGTGATAAATGCACTAGGAAAAGTCCATTTGTAGTGATCTTGATTTATAAAAATGTGAGTAGAAAACATTATCTTTTGGTCTGGAGTTTTCATGTTTTTCCCTTTGTATTTCAAGGAGACAAAGTGATTCCTCTTTGTCTGCCCCAGTGTGGAGAATGCAGCTCGTGTTTAAAATCAAACACCAACTGTTGCTTGAAAACTCAGTGAGTTCCTTTTGAAACGTTTTTTGTATTTTTCTTGATTCTTGGCAATGCACGTACAGTTTTTTTTTTCTTATTGACAAGTCCAATCATTTCTGAAACAGCATCTGCGAACCACAAAATCTGATGCCTGACAAAACCAGTAGATTCACCTGCAAAGGGAAGCAAGTTCATCACTTCCTTTGGATCAGCACTTTCTCTGAATATACAGTCATGCCTGACTCTACAGTTGTTAAAATTGATAGTGCTGCACCTCTGGATAAAGTCTGTCTTTTTGGCTGTGGATTCTCTACTGGTTATGGGGCTGCCCTCAATACAGCCCAGGTGAGAAAACCTATCTATAAGTTCCTTGATGGTCTCTCAAATTCTGTGCCATTTAAGAACTGCTTCACCAATCTGTTATGTTGCTGGGTGTAGCTTGAACGTATCTATGCTGTCTTTCTCCATGACTCTGTAGGTTACACCTGGATCCACCTGTGCTGTTTTTGGTTTGGGAGGAGTTGGTCTCTCTGTGGTCATGGGATGCAAAGCAGCTGGAGCATCTCGTATCATTGGGATTGACATTAACAGAGACAAATTTGAAAAGGCAAAAGAACTGGGAGCTACAGAATGTCTTAACCCTCAAGATTACAAGAAACCCATTCAAGAAGTACTGCTGGAAATGACTGGACATGGTGTGGATTATGCCTTTGAGGTTGTTGGATGTTTGGAGACATTGGTATGTGCTGTATTTAATCAAAATGTATTGGCTCTGTTTTGCCATTTGATGCTAGATTCAATGAAAACAGTATAGTAACACTTTGATTTAATAGACCATTCAGGATGACAGAACATGTGCTACTGCCAGCTATCTAAGCCTGAATGTACATCATTTATGTATATATGCATCATTTTATTTCATTTGCATAACTGCATTCTTATGCAAATGACATAAATTGCATCAATATGCAAGTGACAATAATTGATCCAAATTTAAATGAATTGTCTGAACTACTTCGATATAATGGGCTTAATCTAATATTTTGGAGAGATGTTGGGGCACAGATTTTGTCCATTGCATCCAAAGTCTGGAAATGGCAATCCATTAAATCTAGATTCTACTGAATGTATATTTTCTTCAGGCTTGCTGTATTAATATTTTCTTGAAATATTTATCATTATAATGAACAGTTGTTTCGTAAGAATCAAGCCAAAGGATCATCTAGTTCAGTGTTCTTTGTCTCCCAGTAACCTAATAGGTTCATTTGGGAAACTGTCAAATGGGATGAGTCTAGTAGTATCTTTTAAGATTAACCAGTGTTTATTTTAAGCTTTTGTGAGCTGCAATTCACTTGATCAGTGACTTGATTGATTTGAGATTGAAATACACAGGGATGAGGGAGGAGTGGGGAAAAGGGAAGGGGATGGCAGAGTAGTAATATAGATGAAAGTGGCACAGGAAACAGGTTTCAAGCACCTAATTATTTATCAAGGTGTATTTTAATTTCACATCAATCCCTATCTTTTTAACCCCACATCTGTCAAGCCCCTCTGCAATTAATGAAGCAATTTGCAGGTCATGAAAATAAATATTGGTTAATCTTAAAATCTGATTTTTTTTTTTCCCTAGACAAACATAGCTCTCTTTCTACAATGTCTCAAAGAGGATATAGGGACAATACCCCTCTTCCCTTCCTGCTTCTCAGCAGCTACGGTTTAAAGAATTCAGAGGAAGTAAATGGCCATCAAGACAACAAACAATTGATAGTTCAGCCCTCGTGAATCAGTCAGTATGGTGTAGTGGCTAAGATGTTCAATCAAGCTGGGGAGAGCCAGGTTCAAGTCCATCGCCAACCACAGAAACTCACCATAGATACCTCTTTTAAACAGTCTCATTTGTTGGCCATCACCATTTTGAAGACAATGAGTTTGTAGTACACTGTGTAAAAATGGATCCCCTTTTATTTCAAATGTCCTGCCCTTCAGGCAGCTCTTCCATGCCAAACAGACTGCCAAGGAGCCCCTCCATATCGGAGACTGAGCTCTTGTATGTCAGTAGCTAGAACCCACACGTGGTTCAGTTAGGGTACTTGGAAGACCAGATCTGTTTTATTGATATTTTTCAAGAGCAAATGGATGGATGCTCTTCAGGGATACAACTGTCAGTACTGAAAAATCACCAATCAACTTTCCAGAAAGATGAGAGAACCTTGAAATGCCATCAGTTGATTCTTCTGTAACTTTAGACCATGGTTGGTAAACATTGTTTAGGGAAGCATGTAGCTCAGTTCTTACTGGGTAGCATAAGCATAAGTGATGGCTATATGCAGATAGCAGAACAGTCAGTATATATTTGCTTTATGCTAAATCAGCACCTTAGTTATCCTTCCCATTTCCAGCATCAGATATTTTTCGCATTCATCCATTGTCCCTTTTTTCTTTGCGTGGCAAAAACTTCTTTAATTTCTTCCCTTTTTTCAATCAGACAGCTGCTTTGGCATCTTGTCACATGGGCTGTGGGATCTGTGTGATGGTTGGTGTGCCTCCCTTAGGTGCACAACTCTCCTTTGATCCTATGCTGCTTTTTACAGGACGCACCATGAAAGGGAGTTTCATTGGAGGTAGGTTGATAGTTGAAAGATAAGTGAACAACTAATATACAAATATTTACTGTTTTCTTTGTTCTTTAGTGTGGAATTACAGTGGGAATGATGATATGTGAACATGTATATACTTATAAACTGGAATTTGTCCTAGGATAATTGGTTCATTTGATTTGTGGCTGTATTATGCTGCATTATGATGTTTTAGGGCTGTAAGGTTGGAATAAGAGCAGAAAGTAGCTATAAAATTACATTTGCTGTGTGGTACTCAGCCCATTAAGCAATAGTGTGAAGATGGGGGTGAATGGAGCTTTCTACATACATCCTGTCATATAGAACACCCTAATGTTATAGTATTTGAGTTAAATATATTTTCAATATGTATCTTGCTCAGGGTGAGGGAACAGTGTTCCTGTTCTGGGAGATCTTTTTTATTGTTGTTGTCATTTAATAAAGCAGAAGATTAAGGAGAAAAATAATTGATAGCAAAAAGGAATAAAAAAGCCACGCAATAGCAGGATTGTATATATAAGGGCTTCCCATATGTCAATAGATGTATGAAATTTTATACAACGGTTTCAATGAAGGATAAACATTCTTCACTGCAATTGCCAATACATAATCTACTTCTATAAGCAACTCATTCATAAGTCTCAAATTATATTCATTCTTCAATGCACTGAATAAGTGGGACCATAAATTTATCTTGACAATGTCGAGGGACAAGAAGAAAGGCATGGAGAATCCATTTCCATTGTCCAGCCATCAATTACCATATAATAGGCATATAGTTCAAAAGAGTATGGATGTCTGAAAATATTAAACTTTGTCTCAAAGTCAAGTTAGTATGAGTAATTATTTCTTTCAATAGTACGTTACAAATACTGTGAATTCATTTATGTTCAAATAATTGATTGCTACTCTATGTTTTTCATATTTGCATTTTGTAAATTTATGTTCTTTTAAATGCAGGAACGTCTTCTACAAGACAGGGCTGATACAGTAATTATCAGGGTTGCAATATGTGTCGAGAGGAGATATGTTATTTATTTATCAGTTGGGTTTATACTCCACCTTTCTAATTTGGCAAGTATTCAAGGCAGCTAAAACGTATTAATACTAAAATTAAAAAGCAATATTAAAAAGTATAAATTGAGATTAAAATAAATTAATAATTAAAATTCTGGCAAAAGAAATTGTCTTTATAGATTTTCTAAACAGCAAAGAAGGAAGTACATTTTATAGCCTGGGAGCCATACAAGAGAACAGGCCTCTGAAACCCAGATCATCTTCAAAAGGGATTCTCCTGCAGATCCTAGTGGCTAGACAGTTTGGCTCTTGTATAAACTTTCTCCTTCTGTTGCAATCCTAGCAAATTCCCATCCCATCCCATTTTATCTTCAGAGAGAGTTTGTGCACTCTGAAAACTCTTCATGATTGTTGTATATCAACCTTCTCCATTCTGGTCTCCTCCAAATGCTCTGCTTAGGGTCACTCATGGCCTTGTCACTTCCCAGGTGGGTTATTGTAATGTGCTCTACATGGGGCCACCCTTGAAGAGTATCCAGAAGCTTCAACTGGTGTAGAATACAGCGCTGTTAGCAGTAATGTGTGCCCCTAGAATGGCACATGTCACACCTCTGCTCCATGAGCTGCATTGGCTGCCAGTTTGCTTTTGGGTCCAATTCAAGGTGCTGGTCTTGAACTTTAAGCCCTTCATGGCATGGGGCCAGGTTATTTGAGGGACTGCCTCTTCCCGATTACATCTGCCCATCTCATCAGATCTGGCAGAAGAGGTATGTTGCAGGTCCCATCTATTAAGGAGTTACATCTGGCAGGAAATGGGCCTTTTCTGCTGTGGACCCCCTACCCCCAAGCTGAAATTGGTCTCTTCCTTGCCATCCTTCTGGAAAACCTGGCTGGCTCAACAGGCCTGGGGGTGCCAAGGAAATGGTGACCTGCTGAGGTGGCTCCACTGTTCATAATATCCAAGCTCTCACCTAGCCTTTTTTTAATAATAATATTAATATTTTTAATGGCATTCTGTTTTAATATTGTTATTTAATTGTCTTATTGTACACCTCCCAGAGTCATGTTTTGTGAGAAGGGCGGACATATAAATTAGATAGATGGATGGATGGATGGATGGATGGATGGATGGATGGATGGATGGATGGATGTGTTGGACTTCATCTGGATACCAGGTTGGAGAAAAGCTGCCATCTTTCTTCCAGAAAATTAAGTAGCAGTTAAAAGTAAATGTTTAGCAATTCATGTGCTTCTAGTTTCAGGTTACTCTGTATTTCGTAAGCTGTACAAAAATTAATGTTGTAAGTGTTGTTATGAGCATTTTTGCAAGTTGCCAAAAAAGTTTGGCAACTTGCAAAAATGTTCATGGGAAGCAGAGCCAACAACATCTAGTAGGTTACATTGTTGTTTTGTTTTTTCTAGGCTGGAAGATGAAAGATTCAATTCCTCAATTGGTCTCCAGTTACATGGAAGGCAAATTTAAACCAGATATTCTGATCACCCACATTTTACCATTCAGTGATATTGGAAAAGGATTTGACTTGCTTCATGCTGGGAAGAGGTGAGATTTTTGCCCTATCATTACCTACTTTTAAAAGAAGTAGCTTCAGCTCAGAATTGTTTCATCTGTACACAGAGCAGGTATTAATGATTAGATGTTGTAGCTCCTTAAAGATCAAAGGGAATTGCCAAGAGACTGAAGAATTTCCTGCAGTTTTCTTACATTTTCACCTCACCAGAGCAGCTGTGCTAGCTAAAAGTCTAGCTAAAAGTCCTGCACTCAGTTCAGGATACAGATGTGATACCGCTGTTCCTGCCCATTTTCCACAATACCAAGGAGATGTATACTCCCTCTGATATGAAGATAATTTATAGCAATCTTTCCTTACCTATTAATGTGCGGTTCAATTCTGGAAATTGAAGTCCACACATCTGGTTAGGAAAGGCTGTTCATGACTAACTAATTGATAGGCTTCTCATTCCTAAATCCGATTAACCCATTTTAAAGCTCTCCAGTTGGTGGCTATCATCACATATTTTGAGATTTCAGCAAACAAATCATGGTTCAGTGTGATGTGTAGCCATGATTTATTGCCCACATTATATGTGAGCCAAAACACTTAGACTTCTTCAACAGATCTTTTTTTTAATCTAGGTCAGCCTTCCTAATTTGATACCCTCAATATTGTTTGAAATTCCCAGATTCTTAACTGTCATACTTAATTTTTTCTTATTTATTTGATTGGTTGGTTGGTTGGTTGATTTCTATATCACCCACTACCAAAGTTTCTGGATATTGTGCAAAAATCAAGCATGTTAAAACAAAAACTCCCCAATAAAATTAATTATTAAATTGCTATTTAAGACGTTAAAATGTTTACATTGCACCTCTAAATAAGGTTAAAGGTGAATTGAAAGGGTGTGTTTTTAAAGCCTTGCGAAGGCAGTCCCCATATCCCATTGGGAAGTGAGTTCTACATAGACAAACCCCTCCCCTCCCTCCTGGGAAACAGCAGCCACAACTGGCAGCCACAGGAACCAGCTGCGTTCAGCTGATACAAGTAGGCAGTGAGAGTCTTGGAGGAGGAGATGACATTATCTTAGGTATTCCAGGTCTGAGCCATTTGGGGGTTTAAAAACAACAAGCAATAACTTCTACTGCTTCTGGATGCAAATTGGCAACCAGATTTTAGAATTAACATGATGTGGGCTGTTTGAGATAAACCAGAGATCAACTTGGCTTGAGCAGTTTGTCCCAATTAAAGCTTTTAAGTCACACACACAAACAGCCTTATGTAAAGCATAAGTCAAGCCTGGAAGTTATAAGTAGATACTGACCTAATCAAGAGTCACTCCCAAGCCGTACACCCACTCTTTTTGGGAGAGTGTGACTTCATCAAGAACAGACAGCTTCACCCAAAACTTAGAATGATGACCTTTCACAATGAATATTTTTGTCTTATGTAGATTCAGTTTCAGTTTGTTTTCCTTCATTCAGCCCATTACTATCCTTAGGCAGACCTTCAAGGGAGTTGCCCCATTACCTGATAGTGTTACCTGGAAGACTGGATTTCAAGGTTGTTGGTGTATTGGTAGCCCTTTGCTCTCAGTCTCCTAATGACCTCTCCCAGCAGTTTCTGTATATATTTAAAAAGCACTGGAGACCAAATGGAGCCTAGAGGAACTCCATATGTCTGTTCCTCCTTTGTGGAGCACTAGTCCCCAAGCAACACCATCTAGGACCATCCTGCCAGGTAGGAATGGAACCACTGCAAAGCAAGGCCCCTAATTCCCAAGCCTGCAAAGCTGTCCAGAAAGATACCGCGGTCAATGGGAGGAAAAACTGCCAAGAGAACTAAGAAAGACAACATTCCTATCCCATTTGTCCCTCTCCAAGTGCAGATCATCCATGAAGCTGACCAGTGCAGTTTCACTTCAGTACATGCTGGAGCATGTGGCTGCCAAATGAGATAAGGCTCTGAAATTATTTTGCAAATTTTTTGTTCGATGCTGGGCACTCTGTTTCTGGCTTCCTTCTAATAGTGAAGCCAGGTTGTTGAAGCAGTTGGTAAGTGGTTGACGCAAAGGACTGTGGGGAGGTAAAGTGCAGGAGAAGCAAAAGGGAGACTCCTCAGATATGCATGTTACTTTGTTGTTGAACACCCAGATTTCTCCATTGTTTTGTAAGCTGCCTCATGAGTGAATCTACTTATACTCACACTGGGTGCCATTCCTATGTGGCCCACAGCTACCTGACTAGGTGAGTCTTCCACAGCACTGAATACTTATGGATGGTAAATGCTGTTGTCCTGACAACATTACCACAAAGAAGTCCAACAGTCACGTTTCCCAACTGCACAGCCTACCTTTCCCATAGTTCCAAAGTTAGCAGTAATATCTGTCAGCAGGATTTTAAAATAGGAAATCAGTCACAGGCATGAATTTAAAAGTATTTGCTGTTCTGATCATTTTTTCTTTACAAAAGAATGTGGAAAGTGAAGCCTGTGTTTTATTTTTCAGCATTCGTACTGTCTTGATGTTTTAAGTTGCTCAACTTGCTGAATCTGTCTGGAAGTCTTTAGCCTGGAACCACGAAGAATACCCTTTTCCTTGGCTCTGTGCTTGTTCTGAAAATACTGGCAAAAGATGCTTCTATTTTGTCTCACCGTGTGTTTATGTTTAGAACGTAGCATAAACTACATGATTTACAACATGGAAAGTTGATTTTACTTGCTCCAGATGCTGAAAAATTCCAAGTCATGATCTTAATTCTAAAATCGAAGATTGTGCTTTTATCACAGAACACAATCCAGCATTTCTAAGGCTCCAAAATGGAATAAAATCAATCATACCTACATAAAATGATAGGTGTGCGTTGGAAAACTCATGTCTTGCATTGCTTAGACTTATGGTGTTAGAATGTGACATGATTCACTAATTGAATTATACCAGAATGGCACCTGATTAGTGAAGAGGGATTATGACCAATCCCTCTTGACCACCTTCTCCTTACAAGAGGTCATTAGGAGACTGAGAGCAAAGGGCTACCAATACACCAATACAATTCTCCTTACACCTTCTCCTTACAACTCCACAGCACTCATTCCATTGAAACAGGGCCAAACATCAAGGCAGTCCCTTGGTGCCAAAAGCAGCTCTTCTCCTCTGGCAGCCCAGGGCCACACATGCTGCAGCCTCCCTTCATTTTCTCTGCACTGCAATTCTTTTGTTGAGTCAGTGATCACCTGGGGACTTGGACCCAGTCTGACACCTCAACCATTGCGCTGGTGGTCTTAGGAAGTAGGTGCCTCTGCCATATACTTTGATATCAAAAGAGCTGAGACGTACTCTTGCTTTCTCTCCTGTTCTTGCTTCCTTACCACCTATAGCTTATTGTGCTGAAGATAGAATGGAACTACCTTCCTTGGCTTGCTCTCCAATCTGTATGCCAATCATGCCAACTCTGTCTGCACATTAAGTGCAGAGTCAATGGAACTAGATTCCAAAGCATCTATTTATTTATTTGTTTTATTGCTTTTAAAATAATGACAAAAAACAGAAAAAGACAAATTGACTTGCTTATTAAAAGAAAACTCAAACAATTACTACCTTAAAACTGATGGAAATGGCAGAAAATGACAAATTGACTTGCTTTTTTGTTTCAACTCAAACAATTACTCCCTTAAAGAATGGAAATCATCAATGGACTATTTGCAAAATGCAGGTGGGGTGAAGCTTACATGGAGATTTGAAGATTAGATTATAAATGTAATGGGATATATTAGACAAAGAATTATTCTTATTTAATGTATTAAAAACCAGCACTCATGATAGCCTTATTATTTCTAAGACCAGAGATAGATTGGAAGTTATCTATTTTTCATACCTTTTCTTCCTTTACTTCACTTTTTCTTTTTCTTTTTCTTTTCCTTTTCTTTATATTTTGTATTTTAAATTTTCTATTTCTAACTTTTAAATGTGTAGCTTTAAAATTTCAATATTAAAATAATAAAAAATATTATTAAATAATGACGAAAAAGAACAAAAGGACAAAACACAAAATTGTAATAGAAATACATACATTGTCAAGGAAAAGAAAAAAAAACAGTGCTTTTTAAAAAAGTGGGAAAAAATACAACAAAGGAAAAAAATATCATTTTAACAGTAAATAGTTACAATTCTATATATACTAATCTAATTCAAATATTATTCAAGTACGTATATATTTATACATTTACATGACTATCGTGGGTTTTTTTTTAACCTACTGTATTTTATATAAATGAGCCCCATATTTCATTATACTTGTCCATACAAAGTCTATGTCTATAGGCAATCCTCTCATAAGTGGCAAGTGCAATCAGGTCTTCAATTCATTGAGTAAAAGGGGCCATGCATTTATCTTTCCAATGTTGCAATATCAGTCTTTTGGCCATAGTAAGGACACAGAGATAGATATGCCAAAGCATCTATCAACAGCTCCAATAATTATTTTAGGTGTGCTTAATTGTATCATGCAAAACTAATCAACAAAAGAAAAGTACACATACAATAGCATCAAAGGATCAACACTGCTTCAAATTGGATAAGCATAGCAATTTTTTAAAAAGGGCCTGGCAAAGCATGACAAGTGGGACAACTGCAACACTTTCATTATATTGCTTTAAAGTTTTCTTCCTTGACCTTTGGTTGGAAAAGGCTCATTTAAATTTGTCGACACATACAACAGGAACAATCCTTAGTCACAAATCATCTGCATCTCCAGTGTTTTACAATTCTTCTAGCCAATTCCCATTTCCCCAAGAAATCAACCAAATAGATTTTAAATACTGAAGATATACTAAGAATGGATTCATCTATAACATAAAGCAATTGATCTGAAGTCATTCTGATGTCAACCCAAAAACCAACAATAATGAGGACAAGACCAAACCATGCTCTTACAGTCTCAGTAATATAAATCAGCCTTCCCCATACTGGGTGCCTTTCAGTTATGTGGACTTCAACTTTCAGATGACTCAACTTTATTGGTTGGGGATTATGCAAATTGAAGTCCAACAATTGCAGGGCACCCAGCTTGGAAAAACCTGATGGAAGTGGACATGAAGAACTGCTTATCTATGGTATCCTTTTATGTGCTTCAAAACTATGATAGGATGTGACAGCTATAATAAATTGCTGGTTAAGGCTTTAGAGACTCCTGAATTGAAAGGTACTGAAAACTTAATTTGGGACTTTGGAGTAGAGACGAGACCAAAAGATTGTATCTTATTTTTAAAAGAGAAAAGATGGGGAAAAAATCCTTTTCAAAAGATACAAGCCATTTTGTTTGGCCTTATGTGAACTGAAACCATTTATGTTGTGTGGAATTTTTGTTGATGAAAGAAATATGATTTTTATATTGTCTTGGGGTCACCCAGTCAGATGTTGGAAGCCTTGAACAAGTTGGAGCAATTCCTGGGAGTCATGCAAAAGGAAGAATAATGATTTGAATGTCAAAGGGAGTATTAAAAAGGCTTTCATCTAAGTAGGATTGAATGCTATTTTGCATTATGTGCTGCTAGTAAAAAAAAAAAATGCTAGCAATATGAGAGAAAATGTATTAGAAATCCTCATGAAAGGCAGCCTTAAAACTAATTTTTAAAAACAGAGTTGCATGCAAAACTTTGTTTCCCTAAATCTCGTAAGCAAATAGAATTTGACACAACTCACTACATGATACAGAGCTGCACATCATTTTGCTATTTGAATGTATACTTATAATATATGGATAACTAATTAAAAAAAAACCAATATGGTGGATGGAGAAGTTTGAACACCCTTTCAATTAGTACTTTCTTATAGCTCCTTTAATAGAACTAACAGCTTCCAAATGTTTCCTGTAGCCAGCTAAGTCTTGCTTTTTGGAAGCTTTTTTTTTGCTTTTTTCCCCCCACTCTTCCTAGCTCAGAAATATTCTTAGATCTCTTGTATGCATTGCGTGTTTGAGATCTCCCCACAGATTTGTAATAATAGTCAAGCATGAGGACTGTGAAAGCAAGTCTAAACTTATTTTATCTTTCTTCCTATTAGTGCTTCAAGGTTGATTTAGAGGTATGTTTCAGATCATTGTCTTGCTGAACCATCCAACCCTTTGTACCTTCAGTTTAACTGCCTGTGGTACATTAACTTCCAGATTGTACTATTACTTAGTTCAAGTAATTTTTCCTTCCATTTGTGCAATAGTTTCTGTGGCCACTGGCTGCCTCACAACTGTACCGCATAATAGAGCGGCACAACTCTTGTATTCAAGGTCATCTTGTCTTCAAATGTTTCACCTTTTTTCTCCAAATTTAACTTACATGATTGTGGTTGGACAGTTTGATATGTGTTTCATCAATCCAAAGCACTTTGTCCCAGATTGTTTCAAGGTTTTCTTTTGCAAAATTTAGACATTGACTTCTGTGATGAGGTCAGAGAGAAATTTCCTTCTGACAGCTTTCCTGTGCAGATCAGTGTTGTGTAAGTAATGATGTCCTATTGAACTGTGGAAAGGTACTCCAGTGTCTGCTAAACTTTTCAGTAGGTTGTATGTAGTGGGTCTGTGGGTTCTGTTTTGTAGTGAGTTCTAGCTGAGATTTTGCTTTGTGTTCTGTATCTTGCTTTGACTACAGCAGTTCCATATAACTTCCATTTCTTAATGTTTCTCACAATTAAAATTGCTAACTGGAAGCGTTCAGGGTTTTTTCTAGCCATCCCCTGCTTTTAAGAATTCACTATCTTCATTTTCAAATGCTCAGCTGCTTAGTTATTAGTTATTAGTCCATAGTTATGGAAAGTAGACAAAACAACCAGTACAACATGAGCAGGCTGAAGGGTCGGTGTATTTGTCACCTGTGAAATTGTCTTCATCTTGCTAACTGTAGGCCTAATGAGTCAAATCACCTTTTGAGGCTTGTTAATAACTTCATAGTAAAAAAAAAAAAAATGTAGCATTGAATCACCTGGAAGAGAGTCCAAACTTTTCCACTTACTATGTTCAAATTCATCTCAAAACATCAAGGTCCAGGCCTTTAATATTTGTGGGAGAACCAGCGGCCAATCCAAATGCAAAAAATGCAAAGAGATAAGTTTTAGAGCAGAAACAGATTAAAACGAGAGAGAGGCCAAGATCTACTGTAATAAATTTAGGTGTTTCAGGACAAGAAATAGGTGAGTAGTTAAAAACAGGAAGAGATCAATTTTAAGAGGATCTGGACTATCTGTGGTGTCCCCACATCATGGAGAAGTTGCCTGATTTGAGGAGTAAGCAGGACTTTAGGGCTTCATAAGTTTTGGTGCACAGCGATTGGCATTGAAGGTGGGGGAGTCAGATAGCAACACTCAGGTAGGTACTGTAGCAGTGTAACTTGCCAACTCTCATCCTCTAAGCCAAACAAAATAGCTTAGGAAAAAGCTTTTGAGGGATACAGGTAGTCCTCGACTTACAACCATTCATTTAACGACCATTTGAAGGCATGTATTTATGACAGTTGCAGCGTTCTGGGATCACGTGACCACTATTTGTGACCTTCCCAGGGGGCTTCTCACAAGCAGTCAATGGAGGAAGCCGTATTCGCTTAACGACTGTGGTGATTTCCTTAATGACTGTGGCAAAAAAGGTTGTAAAATTGGGTGTGACTCAGTTAACAACCACATCACTTAGTGATGGAAGTTCCAGTCCCAATTGTGGTCATAAGTCAAGGACTACCTGTAGTGTAAGAGGTGGTTGCCCAACTGATAAAGATGCAGGAGACCATTATGTAAACAACTAGCTTCCATCTTTCCCATTATCAAGGAAGAGTCATGCCTCCTTCCTGCAAATACTGTGAGAAGGAGAACCAAATACATGTTGGTGTTAAATTGAAAATATTTCACTTGCTGAAATTCTTGTACCCCGGCCCTTTCATCTTAATAAAACTTGCTAAAGACAATTCTGTGAGAATTCTGGTTGAAAAAGAAAAGACAAAAAGTCAATATTTTATAGAGAGGGGGCTTTTTTGGCGGGGGGGGTAAAGTACTGCTCATTATCTTTACAATATCTTTGATTCATGGTCCAGTGACTCCAGGAGACAAACATAGCTCCCTCCCCCAACAAGCAGGAATTAGATTCATGCATAATACTAGGCTAGGTCATGTTTTATTGGGTTATTGAATAAGCCACAACTGGGTAATTTATACGTGCTTAGCCATAAACCATGTTTTTATCACAAAATGATTTTATGCAGCTTCAGTCATTTTGCTCTAAACAGCTCACAAGCAAAAATACAGTAACATCAGAATACAGTCATAAAAACCATAACCATATACTGTCAAATTGTATAACAAATTCAAAATAATAATTCCTTTTAAAAATATAGTTGCATGCAAAACTTTGTTTCCCTAAATCTTGTAAGTAAATAGAATTTACAGTGGCAACTATTTTCAGACTGTTTTATTTGGCTAAATTTGCCTGG
This sequence comes from Python bivittatus, assembly GCF_059951505.1. NCBI lineage: Eukaryota > Metazoa > Chordata > Lepidosauria > Squamata > Pythonidae > Python > Python bivittatus. The sequence continues at coordinate 41,076,182 of NW_028277034.1, forward strand.
CACTCTCTATACTGGCTGTGCTTGTGTGATATACTGAGCTACAAACGAGCCAAGTATATTTCAATCTAGCATATTGGGCAAACATAACTGGAATGGTTAGCTTATGGTTCAGTGTGTTGGGCCAACAAAGAATACATTATGGGTTTGATTTCCAGGGACACACGGGTAGAAATTTGACAATAATTTTAAAATAATAATAATAAATTCGGGTAATTGAATCAATCTTAAGTAGCCATGGATTAGTGAATAGGTTAAAATAAATCAACCATGGATAAGCCTGTCATGCAAATACAGCTTTTGGGTAGGCATTTTCTGTGAGTAGTCATTTAAATTTTTCCCTGGTGCACCAGGGCAGTATGGGAAATTTAGAGCTATAGCTTTTGGGGTAGTTAGTGTTGCATGTGCTGGACATTTTGTTAAGGACCCATAGAAAAAGAACTGGTCCTAGTTTTCCATTTATATTATCTGTCCTATGAACTGTCATTTTTGTTCTGATAAATCTTTGCCTTGACAAACATATGATGTGTAAAATGCAAACCGAATAGCTATTCCTCGAGGACTAGTATTTCTCAGTTGTGATCCTAGGGTGTCTCCAAACCTGTGGGATTAATATAGCTGTCCAAATGCGTTGTGTACTGTATATATATCCCTTATGTACGTGATTTAAGCTAGAGAACATAAATCAAAGATGTTTGTGTTTTGTTTTGTTTTTTGCTGAGAACGTACTAGTTCTCAGTCAGAGACCTATCTGGAACTAAGCCCTGAGATGTGTGTGCTTTTAGAATCTGTCTTCTAGGTCTAGATGGCAGTTATCTTTGGATGGCTACTCTGGAGGGAGATTATTTTAAGCAAAAATCTTGGAAGGCACTGAAGTTTTTAGTGCAGCTGCAAATGAACCCTCCCTTTCCCCAGCTGACCTATCATAGATTAAACATTGTATGTGTTGTACAGGGTGGAGCAAAGTAGTTTGTGTATCTCTCAGAGCCAAGTGATCAGGGAGAAAAGTCATTCACAGAAGAGCTTGGACAGATTCTAATCTAAGCAGGGATCCTGGAACACATGGCGACTGCTGGGAAGGTAAGGAAGACTCTTTTTAAGGCTTAATCAAAATCTGCCTGAACAGCATAGACCGCTTCTAAAACAAAAGAATTAAGTGTGAACACTGTCTCATAGAAATGAATGAAGCATTCTGTGGACTTCACTTGTGCCGATTCACTCTGTACTCTGCAAAGATCAAGCTGTGAAGAACTACTCAACACTTAGGAGTTCAACAAGTAAACCTGCCTGAAGAGTGAAAATTAAGTGTTCTAGAGCATTGTTGAAATGATTTTAAATAGTATGTGAGAAACCGTATAGTAATTTGGTTGCCTTATAAAAATCAGTATTCTTACCCTTTGCCTGCACTACAGGCATCAAAATGCTGTCACAATCTTTCTTGGGCTTACAGTACTGAGACTTAGTGTTGTCTATGGAGTACTTAAAACACAATATCTTCTTCTTATATATTGGACTACCTGTTCCAATCATTTCAAGATGGCATTGGAGATGTTGATTAGAGATGATGGGTGTCATGATCCAACCTACAGTATCAGAATAGGGTACAAATCTGTGTTGTTGTTTTTCCAGTTTTGCTTTGTTTATATATATATAAAAATATATATAATAAAAAATATTTTATTGAACATTTAAAGATACATATTTAAAAGTTAGAAATAGAAAAGAAAATTTTAAATACAAAATATAAAGAAATAAAAAGGAAAAAGTGAAGTAAAGTAAAAGAAGAAAAGGTATGAAAAATAACTTCCAATCTATCTCTGGTCTTAAAAATACAAAGGCTATCATAAGTGCTAGTTTTTAATACATTAAATAAGAATAATTCTTTGTCTAATATATCCCATCAGTTTTGCCTTGTTGAAGAATTTCAAGGTGGGGGCAGGATCAGCATAATCTGAGACCTGTGGGAAAGTATTAGAACAGGATTAGTTGCCAAATGTGTTATTAGGAGGTTTCACACTGGGAGCTTTAAACGTTGTGCCATGTCTGATTTAAACTATCATCTTTTCATTCAAAGTGTTTGGTACTGTAAATGTGGACAAACTTTTCTCTTCGCCCTACAGAAGACCAACATGCTTTACCATACAGAAAACTAATTGAATCTCACTGCAGTTTGAGAGAAGTGTGCCAAGAGCAAACAAAAGTATTGCTTTCGTGTGTGTGTGTGTGCGCGCGTGTGCGCGCACTTTCAGTGTAATGTTCAAAACAGAGTTTTCAGCCAGAAATCTTTGGATTTAGGGCTAATACATCTTGCAACCCCCTTTCTGAGTATACATTGCAACTATACACTGACCCCCTCCCCTTCCCTGTCTGCTTATTTATATTCTGAGGGGTTTCAAATACAAAGATAGAGCAGAGAGGAGGGTTTCTGCAGCTTAGCTCTCTCCCTGGTATGTTGGATTTCAAGGAAGACTCTGCGATCTGTGGTGTCTGCAATCTAGAAATGGCTCTACAAGCTCATCTAGATATGGAGACAACTTTTCCTCTTTCTTTTGTCTTGTTTTGCTTTTATGGTACGAGACTTCCAAGTAGCCTTCTTTACTTAGCGAGTAATAACTTATCATAATAAATTTAAAATATCATGACTTGCAAACTCTGCCGAATGCCAGAGAGAACTACTTTGTCTTACTATTTGCATTCCACAGATGGCCTCATTGAAGATAGCACAGTGCCATAAAAAGCTGCTATCGGGGAGAGAAACTACACAGAAAAATCTATGTTTGGAGAGAATTTAACAGCCTAAAAACTGTAGTGCATGCATTTAGGATAGTAAAGTGCTAGTAGTATAAAACATAGAAGCCTAGTGAAAACTTTGTTCTAAGTAAACATGCATAGAATTGCACTGCAAACTTTTTTTTTTTTTTTTTTGCAATGGAAAATGTGTTTCCCAAGTTTGTTTAGTTGGATTCGCTTGGAAAAGAACAGCAACTTGGGGAATGCTTCTTTCATCATATTGTTGTTTGGTAGATTTATATTCCCCATTTTCTCCAAGGGACCAAGGAGAATTCCCCTCAATTAAGAGAGAGTTAAGGCTGAGGATAGACTTGAACCTGGGTCTCCTGGTGTCGGTCCAGCACTTTAACTAGCCTACCACATTGTTGGCTACCATTTGCCATTAGGGTGGGATCTGTTACAAATGAAATGAATGCAGGCATTGTGGCATTATCAGTTGTACCTTCCTGTTCATTTTCCTGCCTCTCCTTGGTATAGCTTGTGCCCAGTTAAAACCAGTAGATTCCATTTCTTTCCAATCTATCCCTTGACTTTTTATATCAACAAACTGAAATACACTTCACTTCTGTACTCTAAGGAAAACTAAACAGCATTTTTAAGCGATAAAAAACTGGATAATAATAATAAACAGAAACTATCAGTAAAGTGGTAAACCACTTCTGAAAAGCCTTACCAAGAAAACTGCAGGGACTTGTCCAGGCAGTCTCTGAGAATTGGACCTGATTGAACAGATTAAAAAAAAAAATCAGTGAAGTATGATGTTTGGGCAGCTGAGAAAATGCTGATTGCATCCTAATTATCTGTGCACCCTGTGCCAAAGACATAAATGATGTAAAAGCTGTGGTAGATATAAACCAGTGGTTTGGATATATGGAAACAAGGTACAAAGCAGGACAGCAAAACCACAACTAAGGAAGTAAGGCAAAGCCCTGCCATATGGCAAAATGATTAGGACTCTGCTACAAAGCACACCCATGTGAATAACAAGCAGTGGGAAGACATAATCAAATGCAGGAAAGTCCAGCTCCAGAAAGACAAGTTTATTTCAATTCCTGCACTGCACAGCTGGGTGGAATCCTCTTTCATGTATATCCCACAATTGTGAGTGTTAGTCTTTTCTTTATCCCTCAGCTCCTATGTCTTAGCCCAGTTTGGGGAGGAATGTCAGACTGTCCACATTCCATAGCAGCCTTGGGATTCTTTTTTAATGTACTTCATGGCTTAGCAATCCAGCCACAAAATGGAAATATGGCATTAGAGCCTTCCATGCAACTGCTTCCTCCACGCACGCTCTCACCACACATGCAAAGAAGACCCAGTGTCTTCTGCCGGTCCTACAAGATTGAGTAGGGCAAGTTCTGTCCAGGTCCAATCTCTTAGGGACTGTTGTCTACAAAGCTCAAGGAATCAAGCCCTTTCAGTAGCCCCTCTTCTTTGCCTACCCAGATCAGACTCCACTCACTCTCTTGAGTTTTATGAACACCATGACAAACTGGCTTTCAAAGAGACCCTGGAAGGACAACTGGTATGAGTCGGGCATGTTTGGATGTTTATTGTTCCTCGGTGGCCACAGTTTTCTTCTTTTCTTTGTTACTGATAGTTGTGTGCTATTGAACATACAAACCCTAGTAAATAAACAAATAAATGCATCCACCACAACACAACCTATTCAGTCTACTGTTGAGGATGACAATATGGAGGAAAAGCAGGTTGAAGATACAATGCATTGGGAATGATTTTCAGGTCAAATTGGTTGTAATATAATCAGGTTCAAGGTCTACCCTGACTGGAAAACAAAAACGAAGTAGCAACAAAGTGAATGTATGGGTGCTTGAGGTGGGGGAATCCCATTTCACATATTATATTAAAGCTAAAGGGCTTTGACAAAACCAGAGGTGTTACGGTTACAATCAGGCTAGAAACGGGACCTGGGAATAGTTGCTATGCCCTGTATATGCTATATATCCCTTTCCTGTGTGTGCCTTCGAGTCAGTTTTTGACTCCTGGTGACTGCCTGGAGAAGTCCCTGGAGTTTTCTTGGCAAGATTTAAAAAGCAGTTTGCCATTGCTTCCTTCCTAGGGCTGAGAGAGTGACTGGCTCAAGAACACCCAGTTGGCTTCGTGCCTAAGGCAGGACTAGACTCATAGTCTCCCAGTTTCTAGCGTGCTACCTTAACCACTACACCAAACTGGCTCCTAAGTAAATAAACTTATATATTACCTACCTACCTACCTCCTTACCAACCAACCAATCTACCTCTATCTGTCTGTCTATCATACATATGCATACACATAGTTAAAATTAACAAAATAATGTTTTGGAAATAGAGGGAAATAATATTTCTAGCTAGGAATGGGTACATAGGTCAGTTTTGATTTTTCTTAGTTTCTGATTTTTGCAAGTTCAGTTAATTGACTTGAAGGGTGTTTTTTTTCCAAAGTACTTGTCTTCATATATGTATGCGAACATGTTTTTTTGTGAACATCTTTCCACAGATGTTTATTTGCAGTTTTGCCTATTCTAACATTTTTGCAAGCAACATATCCTAATACAATGCAGACTTTCCCCAAACATTTTTTTTTAATTGGTGAACCCATTACGAATTTTAGAAAAGTTCTAAATTTGAATTAAACTAGATTTTCATTTTTATATGCATACAAAAATGTGAGAGGTCAGTTTCCAAACTTATTACTGTAGTTTTTTCTCTATCTCTTCTTCCATCTTTATGACTGCTGGAGAGAGACATTGGCATATGGCAAGTTTCAGGGTGTTCGTTACAAATATTAAGCTGCAGTTGTATGCACACTTAGCTGAAAGTAAAGTCCATTTACTATTCTGCATGACTATGTCTAGGGGTGTGACCCTGCAGAAAACCAAACTACCATAGATTTTGTGGTCTCGATTGCCACTTCGAATTGCCTTTGTTCTGGCTTGCAGCTGAAAGATAGTGTCCTCATGTCCCATGCAAGAAAGGTTGCCTTTCTTTCCGCTTCTTGGTGATACCAGATGGCAGGCAAATCATCTGCCAATCACAGCATTAGTGTAATTGGTGATGGTTTTGACAGATGTCCGTATCTGCCTCTTTTTTTCTGTGCCGGCCCCACTTTGCCTGCCTGGGAGAGGATGGATTGATCCATCTTTCAGAACTCACCTGCCATCTCCTCTGGCCTTGTGGTCAGCTTCCTGAGCTGGGAAAGGTAGCACTTCCAGGGAGAGAAGAAGCTCTTGATCCACCAGGGCTGTGATCTCATGGATCAGCTGCTTGGTAGGAGCAGACATTCGGAGTTTGACAATAACAGCCTCCCCTTTACCTGATGTTCTTCTAGTACTTCTCAGCCATTAAGCCTCAAAAATAAGTGGCAGAAGCTGATTGTAGAGAGTGTGGGTGCAGTAGCAGCAGCAGAGAGAGAGCTGGCTCTCTCTTATGCTTCTCTTTGTACCCGTTCCCTCTGCCTCTGCTCATCAGCTGCTGTGGGAACTGATCCAGATCTCAATATGGAGATTTAGTAGGTTCAGGGGAAAAGGCCAGCTTGAAAGAACTGGACTCTCCCACTGTCTAAACCAGAATGCTCCTAGAGGCAATGCCCAGGGATCAGGAGCGGTGTGCCTACACCAATCTAAAACGGCCTTTAGGTGCCAGATTGATTCCACTTCCTAACAACACTGATAGAATGGTTGGTAAAGCACTTTGGATCGTGCCCATGGTAAAACTGCCATAGCTTGTTGATATAAATCCAAGAAGGACAACTGCCTTCCCTTCCTGGTTCAACAATTCTGTCACTGCTCTGGTTTCGGGGAGAAGTGAAATATTCTGACAGTACTTTTGCACTTTTCTCTGACTTCTTTTGATGGTCCATGTGTACACAGGTGATAAAATGTAAAGCTGCAGTCATCTGGGAACCAGGCAAAGCACTTTCAGTTGAAGAGGTGGAAGTAGCACCACCAAAGAGCCATGAAGTTCGAGTGAAGGTAAAAAAGGAGGACATCCCCTATAGTGAATAAATTATTATTGTAATAAATCTGCAAGTATCTTGTACCTAACTATTGAGACTTGCTGGAAAGGCTAGTGAGACAATGGCTTAGGAAAACATAAATAACAAACAAGACTTGAACCAAGATGCTGCCGTCCCAAACATTCCTGTTGATGGTTGCTCTACCAATCATCCAGTTCTTGTTGGTTTGTTTTGAAAGGGTTTTTCCTTAGGGCTTGCTTTGGAATAAATGTTTTATATTGCTGAGAGCTTCTTGAAGCCTGCCGGTATCTCCCGTTTGTGCATGGCTACAGGCCTGCTTGTTAAATAAGTTCTTGACAATGTGACATTATCAGTGGCCCATAGAGATTCTTCCTCTGCAACGACGGCTTTTCTATTGATAAGATGGCAACAGGCAGAACTGTTGTATTCTATAGAAAAAGAAAAGATGGAAGTCACCAGATTCTGCATCAATGAATGTTCTCCATTCAGAATGAAGAAGGCAGCTCTCAAGATTTGTGTATGCTTTTCAGGACCAGTTTTTAATGAGGCTGCAGTTCAAATTTTGGTAACACCAGAAACAAATTATATTGAAAAATGCAACACAAAGCCCAATAAATCTGGTGTTCTTTCAGTTGATCTCCAGGCAAGCATCACTAAAGCCCCCAAGTATTCCTTCCTTCAGCTGGATAACTGCTATGTGGTATAAGTGGGAGGACTGTCCTGCTTGAAGGCTTCCGCAAGGCATCTGCTGTGCCACTATGCAAAGAGAATGCTGGATTAGATAGGCTTTGGGTCTGATGCAGCACAGCTCCTCTCACCTTTTTAGGTGAAGGAATGAATTGGACCTAAGCAGAGCAAACACTGAAATGACATACTCTTATCTGCACAGATGGTAGCCACTGGGATCTGTCGGACAGATGATCATGTATGGAAAGGTATTTTTCCAAACATAGACTACCCTGTTATTGGGGGCCATGAAGGAGCAGGCATTGTTGAAAGTGTTGGACCAGATGTCACTTGTGTAAAACCAGGTAAGGATAAGACAGAGAAGCCATTCATATTGGACAGTACTAGGAGTTTCAGGCAATTTTGAAGAGGCATTTATGTTTTGAAATATTCAAAAGGGATCAGGTTGCTGCTGCTGCTGCTGCTGCTGCTGCTGCTGCTACTAATACTAATACTAATACTAATACTAATACTAATACTAATACTAATACTAATAATAAAATGTGCATGGTGTCTGACTCTCAACAGCTTTTGGTGGCTCATAACAGTCAAGTAAACACATTACAATCAAATCAATAAAACATAAAAGATGGCAAACATGATTGATCTATGACAAGCAGAAAAAATCCCCTATAATTTTTTTTCTACCAGTTCTCATTCAAGTTGATGAAACAGAATATGTTTTCATATGTTTTTAGTCCAAATTTAGTTGAAGGAAAACTTCATGTTTACAAACACATTTAAAAAGAACATTTTTATTTGATGCGGCATACTTTAAAAATTATTCACATGAGCTTCAAACCTTGCATAGATGCAAGTGTGGTACCTCTCTGTTCTTAAAGGATGCTTTAGCAATGGCCTAACCCTACCCTGCTGAATTATAACACTCTGTACGTGGGGCAGTCTTTAGAGATGACTAGAAGCTGCAGCTGGTCCAGAGGGCAGTGGCAAAATGCAGGTGGGTCAACACCACCTTTGCAAGCTAGTCCTTCTAAAATCACTGCGCTGGTTACCAGTAGGCTTCAAGACTCAATCCAAAGGGCTGGTCATACCTATATGGAGTAGCACCAGGGTACATCATGCACTGCTTTGCCAAGAAGGTCCACTAAGAGTCCCTACCCATGAGAGGTTAGGGGACATGGACCAGATGGGAGGCCTTTTCTGCTGTAGCTCACACACATTGGAATTCTCTACTCCTGAAGGTCCATGTCCTCTGCCTTCATGGCATTTCAAAAAGGGGACAAAATGGCCCTACTTTACCAAGCTTTTAACTCTAGTTGATTGCTAGAGGCATCAATCTTGCAAAGGTGTTCAGAGTTCCTATATTCTGAATTGTTTTATATTTTTAATTTGTGGTAACCCACCCAAAGTCTGCTGATGGATGGACTTTGTAAATAAACAAAGAAACCATCCCATTTTTCCAAGTCTTCTCAGAAGCCTGGAAAAAAAGAAGTTGCAGTTACTTTAAAAATCACATTAACAGTTCACTTCTTAAAACAGTATCTTCCTTCCTGGCTCATGAAAAAGCCTAAAAAAAAAAAAGCTGTTTTAAAGCATAGCAAAGGAGTTGTGACTTAAGATATGAAATACATCTTAGGAATTATTTTTTGTGTGTAAAGCTTTAATATTGATTCCTTGAACTTTTATTAGCATATTATGGGATTTTTAACACAAAAAGATCACATTAGGACCAATGTTTTCTCCCTGAAAGGTGACAAAGTCATTCCCCTCTGTGTTCCTCAATGTGGACAATGTGGCTGCTGCTTGAGTCCAAAAGCCAACTGCTGTCTCAAATCCCAGTAAGTTTGTTGTACACATTACTCATTTTGGGTTTTCCAGTTACACAACAATTTCTGACCAGTCCAGTTTATGATACACACTGATTTGAATCTCCTCAAACAGCATTTATAAACCTTTTCAAAATCTGATGCCAGACGAGACCAGCAGGTTCACCTGCCGGGGAAAACAGATCCATCACTTCCTGTGGACAAGCACCTTCTCTGAATACACCGTAATGCCTGAGGCATCCATTGTAAGAATTGACAATGATGCTCCTCTAGATAAAGTTTGCATCTTTGGCTGTGGCTTTTCTACTGGCTATGGGGCTGCCATCAATTCTGCCAAGGTAAGAAGAACTTCATGCTTCCTGCAAAGGTTGAAAAAAGGGTTCGTTCCATTTCTGCTAGAAATAAATGTTGGTTTGTTTTGCTTTTGCTTTAGCCTGTTGTACAAATCTAGCTACTATGATTTGGGTGATCCTGATCCATTGTGGTTGATTTAGCACATCATAGGTAAATAAACCATGGGTTAACTTGATGTATAATCCCAGTCTTTGGCTTGTTTGATTTTGGCTTAATATATTTTGTGAATCCAGTCATTAAAGTTTGTAAATCATGGTTTGTGGCTTAGTACAATGTGGTGGCAAACAGTGGCTTAGTGTAACATGTAAACTCAGTCATGGGTCTAAATTCACAAGTGCTGCAAGGATAGCATGTTGGAGAAAGCTACTTTAGACAAACAAAAGTAATGTCAAAAGTCCTTGCCAATTTATTATAGGTCATGCAATACATTTGTTTTCTGCACTCTCTCCAGGCCTAGGTTATACCTTTTCTTATATATGAATTTGAGCCTTCCTGTTACATTCCATTTGCTTATTTTGTGCTGTTGCCCCTTTTTCTTGAAACTAGAACTATTTTTATTGCATCCTGTTCAGTTTTGCCTCAGTGTCTGTACTCTTGTCCTAAGCTTTGCGAGTTCTCATGCCATCTCCACCCATCTCCTGATTTTGTCGCATAGGTTTTGTCTGGGTATCTTTCAACACAATATTCTTGTTCATGTGATTTTTCAGGTTGAGCCTGGTTCTACCTGTGCCATCTTTGGCTTAGGAGGTGTTGGTCTCTCTGTGATAATGGGTTGCAAAGCAGCTGGAGCATCCAGGATTATTGGGATTGACATCAACAAGAATAAATTTACAAAGGCCAAAGAATTAGGAGCCACTGAGTGCATCTGCCCCCAAGATTTTGAGAAGCCAATTCATGAGGTGCTTGTGCAGATGACTGGCCTTGGTGTGGACTATACATTTGAAGTGATTGGACGCATTGATACAGAAGTATGTGATTTTTCTTGGCAGTAATCTCTAGTGTCTTATAGTCACATATTCTATATTTTGGGAGGGGGGAATATTTGCAATAGTGATCTTTGCATTCTTTCTCCATCTTCTGGAACAAATGCAATGCTAAATATATACCCAACACATGTATGTTCATTTTGGTATCTTCATAGTAGTATCTGTGAGACACATCTGGGTTTATGATGCCCTAGGCTACATGCCTATAAATCTCATTGTCCTCCTCCTCTCCTTCTATTATCTTCCAGTTCTAATCTTACTTCCTATCACTGTCCTACCCAGTGGAAGAGGACAAATGAGCACACTGACGTATTGGTTGGTCCTTGCAGTTACAATTATATGCTGCCCATATTTTGACACTAGGTAAAAGAAAGAAGTGGGGAGAAAGAGGTACCTTCTTCCAGCAAGAAAGAGAGCTAACCCATCCAAACAACCAAACTGCCTCTGGGCCTACACATTTCCTCAAGGCACATCAGGAATTGGTGCCACTGAATCTGGTGCCGTGACACTTCTATCATCATCACCTCTGCCTTCAGTTGTCTGAATGGAACTATTGTCCATCTTTAATTCCTATTTCAGAATGCTGAGTCAGATGCATTAAGGTTTTAGATCTCCTGTTCACTCTTGGATGTAGCTATGTTCTCTTCTTTTATAAGCAACACCTCTAGGACTATGTACAAGCTATCCATGGAGAACTCAGACAACCACCTCCTTGTTCACTTCAATTGTTTAGCTTGTTTTTCTTTGTGTCTCAAATAGGTCAGTGCCCTTGCATCTTCCCACCTGGGTCATGGGACTTGTGTGCTGGTGGGGGCACCTCCTGCAAGATCACAGCTTTCTTTTGACCCTGCTTTCCTGCTCACAGGAAGGAAACTAGTAGGCTGTTTGATTGGAGGTGGGCATTGACTAATGTGGGTCATAAGATTCTTCTATGTGCATGTGATTCATTTACTGAAATAAGATGTATAGTTTCAGATTGGTCCAGCTTGGTATAAAGCTGCCTTGGCTCTTCTAAGGAACCATATCGACTGTCTGTTTAGTTTCAGCCTCCGAACCATCTCCATCTCCCATTGCTGAATTTGAGCAGGCAGCAGGGGCTCTGGTTGGGAAATGCTGTTTTGGTCATGATTCTCAATATCATAAATATTATTAGCTACAGGTTTCTTGAGAAGTGACATTATAATGAAGAATAAAGAATAAACACTAGTCCTATTCTTTTCTAGTATCACAGCATCATCACTGTAAGTATTGTGATATAATTTGAGAATATACATATAGATCCGTTTTCATCAGCCTGATGCTCTCCAATTGCATCATTACAACTTACAGTATTTTGAAGGACACCAGCCTGGAGAAAGTTGGTATAGATACAGCATAGTTGGTGATGATGAAAAAAACCCCAAAACCTAAAATGTCCATCCTTTTATACAAAGGAATTAATAGCTTATCCAGTACTCATATTGATTTTCTCTTAAATCCCAGGTTGGAAGTTAAAAGATGCTCTCCCTAAACTTGTTTCTGATTACATGAAAAATAAATTTAATACAGATGCACTAATATCTCATGTATTGCCTTTTGAGAAGATCAGTGAAGGATTTGAGCTTTTACTCTCTGGAAAAAGGTAAGATTGTGTCAGCCCATTACAGGTTGTCACATTTTATTTCTCTTGTTTTGTCACACCTTTCTTCAAAAGATTTCCTGCTGGCACATTTTCATCCTTATAACCAACCTCTTGAGTAAGTGAGGCTGGGAAGTAGTGATGACCCAAGGATACCCTGTGAACTTCATAGCTGTGTAGGAATTTGAACTCACATGTCTTGGATCAAAAAATCAATGTCACTTTCTAGTCAAAAGAACTTGCAATTTTACTGATAAAAAATAAGGAGTTTTCACATGCTTTGGAAATGTCAGGATTGGCTTTTACCAAACCAATATAAATAGAGAATGGAACCAATGGAAATAGAGACAGGGTTATTACAACATCATCTTAATGTGAATTAGATACTGCTATGGAGGCCTTATAAATATGTTAATCTTCCTCTTTCTTTTTTTATTTCAGCATTCGTTGCATCTTGCTGTTTTAAAACTATTGTTAAAACTATTTGTTTAAGCCATCTTACAGATCTTTTGCATTCCTGTGCAGTTTTAATAGCATTTCAGTTAATACAATCATTTAATCTGTGCTGAAATCATTTATAATCAGTTACGTTGGGAAGCAAATATGGGAAGCCATTTAATTTATACAGTAAGTTGATGTGGAGAAATGCTTTTGATATGTTATTAAGGCCACCTGATCCCATCACCATTGCAGAGATCCATCCAGCTTTGCAAAGAATGCAAGATATGTTTACAAGTTGGCCAGATTCAATGAAAAAGCAAAACATGGAATCTTGAAAGGGCTTAGGTTGAAATGTCCTATTGTGACAAACAAATGGAAACGTTAATTGTATTATGTTGTAATAATAAATGGAATCATGGGCCCATTTTGAATGGCAGACTTGTATGTACCACATATTGGTTAACCCACTATTAATTGCAAATGGAATGAGATTGGTTTTTGTTACTTTTGTAGCTGGCATGCTACCAGGATCACCTGGGACAGATTCTATGACATATCTCAGATATGTGTGAACTGCAATTGCTAAATCCAGACTTGGAACAATACTCTTGTTAGGTCAACACCACTGCCACCACTGCCCTTCGGAAACAAATTCCCCCAAAGTTTGCACAGCCCCAACCCTGCTGTCTTTCAGGAAAGCTTTAAAAAACTGGCTTTTCCAACAAGCCATGGTGCAGGGTGATTTGTGTCCCCAAATCAGATATGCAGTGTTTAGATTATTTTGGTATATTTTCTTGAGGTGCTGCATTGTTCTTCCATTTTTGTAACTGGTTCTTCTTTGTTTGGCATGATGATAGGTTGGTTCTGGGCTTTAAAAAAAAAAACAAACCTGTATGCCACCTTGAATTGCTTTGTGATTAGGCAGTTTATAAATTGAATGAATGCATGAATGAAGGAATGAGGGAATAAAAACAATATGTTGCAAATTTTGCACACATTTCTGTGGTATTTTGGTTGGTCCTAATAAAGGCATTGATAAATTACATATTTTGCCATGTATATCTCTTGTGGCCTAGCATGGTTGTTTTTTTTTAATTTAACCAGGAGGTAAGATTAATCTGACAATGTCAACAATTTGCAATATATAATGTACAGTGGCTAATGCTGTGTCACTTGTTAGATGCCCTTAGATGTCTAAAATCAGTGAATCAAGATTTGTTTTTAAAATTAAATTAATTTAAATTTAAATTTAATTTAGTTAATTAAAATTAATTTAATTTAAAAACTAAAATTAAGAATAAGCAGTGGGAATAGATTATATCACAAGGGTGGATTTTTTTCTTTAGAACAATAATTTTTGCTTTGGCCATAGATAAGATCATGTTTCAATGCTGAATATATTTGGAACTATACAATATTATATCTTTAAAAACTGCTGCTTATTAAATTACAGCTGTTCATTATCAGGATAATTAAACATTAAAGAAGTACACTGCTTAAATATATGTTTACACATCTAGAAAATCGGGGGGGGGGGTCATGCAGATAGACATTGTCCTCAAAACATCATATTGTACAATTAAATGACAACAGATGGAATTCAGATAAGGCCAATACATGACCTCTAGTCAGCCTCCTCCAGCCAGCCCAGGACTTCCATTATCCCCAGTCAGCATCCGAACAGCCCTTGGGGAAGACTAATTATTGTGTGGTATGCAGGCAAAATTAGCTTGAAAAAGCTTGAAAAACAGAAAACAATACCTCTGGCAAATAAAAAGGAAAAAAAAAGATTAAAATCAAAGAGCTACATCCCAAACTATCCCTGTCCTTTTAAATAGATGATGGTTTTGATTCTGGGCTTGATTTTAAACTGGCACAGAGTTAGCCTTCCTGGAATAATTTTGATAAACCTCTCTAAACACAGGAAGCACTCCTACTGTTGTTTGCTTGCCTGAGAAAAATCTGATCTTGCTATGTGTTATGCACATTTCCACTGCTGTCAGCTACTTCAGGCAGTTATCAAAGCTGCTTCCTACTCTGTATGTTTTGACATTGAAACACAATAGAGGTGCAGATCAGAGAGGAAGTGAACTCAGATGGTTGCTGGGTGGACAAGCAGACTCAAGTCTTATGGACCCCTGGAGTTAGAATTAACTAGAATTAATTCCAAGGAGAGGGTAGACTTTCAGTGCACTGGAAGGATTTAGTCTTGAATGGTGCTAAATCAATTGTTCTAGAAGTGAGAAACTTCTCTGGCTTTGCAGAACATTTGCACCACTAGCCAATACTGCATTCACTCTCCCTGTGTATGAATCTCAGTCCAAATGGTCAGCACCCTGAGGCTCTCATGCCCATCCATTTCTGCTTCAGAGATGCCAACCAGTGGTTGAGCCATCTGTTGGGATTAACCCCTGCCCCTGTTTGCCTTCCTAGCCAAAGTGGGCAATTTGAAAGGCTAAGATTATTCTTGCTCGCTGCCTGAAGTCATAGTGGAGCCAGAGTTAGGATGGACCTTGGTATTATATTGTATTTTGTATTATATACAAATGTATATAATACATACTTTGTATTATATAATGTTACCATCTAAAACGATGGTCCTGTATTTCCTCTGTTTAAAAAATTAACAAAATGAACCTAAACAAAACCTAATGAACCCATTTGCAGGCTGCTGCGAAACAAACAAAACAGTGCGAAACAAAACTGTAACAGAGAACCTATTTCTTTTGTTCAACTGAAGAGATTTCAGAAGAAATCTGAAAAGAAGAATCAAGTATCAAATGCAGATATAGGACAGGAGATACTTGGCTTGGTAAACATACTTCTGAAAAAGATTTTGGGGCATTAATTGATTGCAAACGTGAATATGAATCAACAGTGTGATATTGATGCAAAAAATAAAAAGGCAAATGCAGTGTTAGACTGCTTCAAAAGAACTAGAACTTTCAAATAACAGGAAGTCATCCACTTTTTTCTGCCTTGGTCAGACCACATCGTGAATCTTGTATTCAGTTCCAGGCATCAGCCTTTGAGAAGGATTGCAGAAACTGAAACAGGTTCAAGGTAGTGAAGATGATCATGGGATTAGAAACTAAGTGCTGTGAATAGAGATGGAAAGAGTTGGGCATGTTTAGCCTTGAGAAAAGAAGACTGAGTGGAGATTTCATGGCACTTGTCATGGAGAAGATGGCCAGGATCCATAATCTCCTCTTCCAAAGTCCAGGACATAGAATAATGGATTTAACTTACAGGAAGGCATAATCCAGTTGGATCTTAGGAAGAAGAAGAAGTATTAGGTATGTTTACCGCCTTGAGTCATTTATAAAAATAATAAAGGCAGGATAATATATATTTTTTAGAAAAGCTTCCTAAGAGCAACAGCAGCTCAAAGTGGACCCAATTACCCAGGAAGTGGTAGATTCCTCTGCACTGGATGTGTCCAGAGGACACCCAGCTGTCTGGGATGCTTTAGGTTGGATTTCTGCACTAAGCAGGCCGTCGGGTTTGATGGGCAAAAAGGCCTCTGTTGATACTATGATTTTATGACTTCCCCACCAAGGACTATTTCACACTGGAACCTAAGCTGCTTGTCTCTCCTGGCAGTTTCTTAAACCAATTTCAGAAATCCCAGTCTGGATTGCAGTGGGTTGGCAATGGGGCCAGGTTGGTGTTCAGTCTGGACTATGGCCATGAAACACCTGATTGCAGGGAAGGTAAACCCCACTGATTCAGCTGTGGACAATCTACCAGTGTATTCTTTTAGGGATAGTCCCTCCTAAGTTTTAACCCCTTCAAGATAGTCCAAACAAGAAACCAAAACCGTGAGTACTAACACTATCTTTATTGTAAGGTTACAGTAACAGAATTGTGCAAGTCTGAAAGCACGTTTCCCCTTCCTCGCCTTTACTTTCCAGAGAACTATGGTCTCTTCTGAGATGTTTCCCATGGCCCCATTTCTTCTGTGGGCTGAGATATCTCTTGTCTGACCATTCCCTAGGCTGCGGCTCCTCCTCCTCCTGTCCCCCAAGGTTATTCTCACAGACCATTACACTAAGTCCCCATGCCTTTCCTTTGCTTTCCCAGTTGTTTGCACACACAGATGCCCTCGCACCCCCTTTCCACATATTTCCTTTGATGCGGAGACCCTTTTTTTTCCTCTCCCCCCCATATGATATCATTGTAGCTCTGATTCTAAAATGATCAAAATAACAGGGAATAGGTTGTTCTTTCATTTTTACATTCCTCTTTAAGTCCATGAAACTTTATAGTAAGGAAGAACTGATAGTTCAACTTCATCTTAGCAAAGTAACAACATTCCTATGTTGCATCTTCAAGATGGTAAAAATAAATGAAGGGAAGGGAAGGGAAACTTTGCAGTACTGTGAGCAGGGAGTGGGAAAGCAAAGGGAGCATGCTTTGCCTAGCGTGGGCAGAAACAGAGTGCCCACTAGGAGACTTAAGGATTGAATGTAACATGAGTTTTTAGGGTTGTGGATAGTTCATTGATTAATGGGCCATTGTTGGATCCACTACAGATTATATTAGAAACAAAAACCAGTAACTGCCAACCAGCAGAGAACACAGCAGGCTGGCAGCCCAGGACAAAATGGTGGTCCCGGACAGGAACCAACTGCTAGAGGGGACATGATGTGACATGGCAGGCTCTGCAGCCAGTCAGAGCTGAGGCTCCAATTAGAACAGAACAAAGCGCTGGGGACCATCTGCTCTGAAGGACTTAAGATAGTTTGGATCAGAAAACATTGGTTTTGAACTGAAGCTTGAAAAATGGGCATGGGGTGCATTTGCAATGGGTTGGGAGTGGGAGGAGAAGGATCTCATCTGTTTCTGCACTCAGGAAGTGGTGCTCAGGAAATTATGACTGGCCTTGGTCATGCGCCAAGCAGAAAGTGTGGATATACCCAAGGATTCTGCACCAGTTCAGAATAATCTCTGAACCTCTTATGAGCTCCGGATATTTTCTGTGTTCAGGAAGTGCAACAGTTTATTTCTGGCTCAGGTGCAATATGTTTGAAAGTATAATAAAACTTGCCTTTTCTTTGACATATGTTCAGGAATTTATAAAAAGCCTGTTTCCTCCATTTGCAAGAATTCTTGCCTCACTTTACCTGCTGGCTTCTGGGCTTCAGCTGCCCCATAGGTCTTTCAAGGGGAAAAATGACTTGATGGCTTTTTTATCTCCTCCTCATAGGAACTGCTCAGACTTTTTGCATACAATTGGAAAATGCATATATGAAATAAAGATCTATAGGGGACAAGGGACTCCTTTTTGAAAGTGATGCTTTATGTCCTATTCTAAAATTTCAAGGTAAATGAAAGAGAAGAAAGTCTCACATCATCTTTAAACTATATTTCAGACCAAGACACAGTTAAATCTAATTTACAAGCAAAGTGTATAAAATTGTTTTACTTCATATTATCGTTCACCTTATATTTAGGAATTTTCCCCTTCTATCACTTTGATAATTATAATATCAAAGTGATATTATCCCTAAGAGCCAGTTTGTGATGGAAATGGCTTTTAGGGACACTCAAAAACTTTAGGGGCTTCATGTGGTCCTAGGACATCATGTTATGTATCATTGTTATCAAGACACACGTATTCCTATTACATTTTTATTATAGTGAAGTAATAAACCATGAAAAGCAGAAATCTCCAAATTTGGGAGGCCAGTTGACACATTCTGAATTTTGAGACTGGGTCATAGCTATGATTCTAAATCAGGAAAGTACTACCTCAAGTCCCACCTTAAGGTCTGGTGAAGAGATGGGGGCATCCTGTGCCTGGCTCTACAAGTCTCCTGCTTGTACCTACTTGCCCCACATTTCCCACCTGCATTGATGCTGCCTTTCATGTCCTTTCTCTATCACTCAGCCCTCCACTGTTTCTCTCCCTCTCCGACCTTTTCACCTTGGCTTCTCTACTTTTTGTCAAATCACCAGGAGAGATTACCTGAAAAGACAAACAGGAAAGGAATTTTCTCAACTATTCAAAGCAATAGAAGTGGATTCTTAGTTGCAAACCACAGCATGTTCCTGTTGACCCAGATCCTGTTTCAACTTTCAATTAGCAGGACACAGCTGATGGGGTTTGGAAATAAGTAATTCAATCCACAGAGGACTAATGCATTTTATTCTGTTCTGCATCTGGAGTTTATTTACTCTGTTGCAAGTATATGGATCTGGATCAGGTTGGAGAAAGTTCAATTTTTCCTCCCAGCCCTTTCGTCTGACAACAATTCATTCTCCTTTAACAGACACACACACAACTTTCACACATGAAGGGGTTGATGTTTTCACTGTCCTGAGACCTTAGACCTCCCCAGTTTGCACGAAATGGTCCTCACCTCATTCAGGTTATGCCATCATGCAATTACTAGTTGCAGGGTGCATAAAAGGAAAGGCACTTATCTAGTTTAGCCCCAAGCAGGAAGGAAGGAGGATCTGAGTTACATGTTGGGGGAGATGTAATGCCAAATTACATCCCCCCAACATATGAACATACTCATCTCTCCCCACCCACATTTTTTTCACAGAACTCAAATTAGTATAAAATTCAGATGCATAAGCAGACACAATCACAAACACACCATGCTTGAGGAAATATTGGGAAAACCTAATGGGGATTTTAAGCTGTCACTTCTCATCTTACAGAAGCAAATGCCATGAGATCCTCTTAGTGGTATTCATTTACTAGTAGGTATTATTACAGGCGCTCCCAGATTTGCCTTATGGTCAGTTGCTTACACACTCACAACTTGTTGAGGCACACAGATTTGGTAACCGCTTTCTATCTGGGTTTTCCAGATAGGTGTGGCTAGAACAGACAAGACACACAGCTCTGGGCAACAGATGGGAAGTAGTTAGGGAAACACACCAATTACTTTCAGCCAAACACTGAGGCACATCAGGTTCTTTGGAATACATGGAGACCCAGTGAATTTAAAGTAACAGCAAAATTTTACTGGTTACAATGTACATCTGCTCTTTCTCAACACACACACACACACTCATCCACATTTACCCACATCTTTCTCAACTAAGCTGCCAGGCACGAGCTAGAGGTATGGAAGCCACCAAGTCTGGATCCAAAGACGACTCAAGAAGTGGGTGGGCTTCAAGAACCCCTTTTATCCCCAAAAGTCCTTGCCTTGTTGATTCACAAGACTGGCAGCTACTTTTGCCTTATTAATTTACAAGTCTGGTAGCTATTGATGGGATGGGGGGGGGGTCCCATGTGCTCAGGCCCAACTTCCTTTGTCTGGTTCAAGTGACATTTTTTTCTTTGTTTCCTTAATGACTTGTTTCTTTCTGCATGCAGTCTAAAAATTATTTTCTTTGCCCCTCTTTGAAAGTTGTTTTTAAATAGGCCTACGGTATTCCTACAGTATTCCTTCTACTTTGCATGCACTAGGAAGAGAAAAGGCTTTAGCTGGAAGGCAAAATTTGACTGTAAGGTGTAAAGATCTCTTTTCCATTGTACCCAGGTATTGTTGATACCTGGCAACATGCGAAGCCGTTAGCAAGACACGGAACATATTTGCTATTAGGAAAGTGCTGCCTTTATAATAATTCTATTTGCCATACATTTTACCGTGAATACATATTTTCCCTCAAAGTGCTAATTTATACATTGTCATCAAGGGGATAAATGCCTGGGGAAAATCATCAAGAAACCATTTATGATTGTCCATAAAGACCCAAAGACATGTTTTACCACTAACCCTGCCTTCGATTTATTGGCACTTGCTGCCGGGCTAGAGTCCTCTTAAAATGAAATGTTCACTCATCCCAGAGAAACTGTATAGTAGCATGGAAACGCAGACAGTTACTGGTCTGAGTTTTACAGTTGATAATAAATATAGAGAAGACAGACACAAAACTAAAGAACTAAATGAGACTAACCATCAGTCCCCAAAACAAGTCTGCATTTGCAATTTTTGATCATCCCACCACCTCCAGGCAATCTACAAATATGGCATGAGAAGTTAATGTGCATGTTGAACATCCTGTAATGGGGAGAGGTAACATGGTAGCCCTACACATTTCTATGGCCTTCTGTCAGCCTTCCTACCCCCACTTGACTTTATACACACTAGATTCTTTTAATTAAAAAGAAACAAAACAATGGATGCACAGTGTAGGACCACCCATCTAATCCATACTGCACCCCATTCCTTATTTGGAAACCTGCTCATCACTCCAGAAAAATGGGAAAAAGTAAACCAGGCTGGTAAGAGTGACAGGAGGCCATGACATCTGTTTCCTTGCTCTGTGACTGCCAGGGCTCACCATGGCAGATACTCTGTGAGTAGTTATAAGACTCCCTCACAAATGACCCATTTTGTGAACTACCCACAATAAGCTCTCGATTTTTATTATTATTTTTTTTTATTTTTATCCCACCTTTATTATTTTTTATAAATAACTCAAGGCAGTGAACATGCATAATACTCCTTCCTCCTCCTTTTCTCCCCACAACAACAACCCTATGAGGTGGGTTGGGCTGAGAGAGAGTGACTGGCCCAAAGTCCCCCAGCCGACTTTCATGCCCAAGGCAGGACTAGAACTCCCAATCCCCCGCTTTCTAGCCTGAGGCCTTAACCACTTAGACCATACTGGCTCTCTGCCTTCATTTGTTCATGTTCCCAAATATTTGCCTGCCTTTGTACTGGCAAAATCTGTTCAAGGTAATCATTATATCCCTGATAATAGTCCTGATTCCATGGTCATAAACAAAACTTAACCAACCTTAATGGAACAAGAGAAAAAGGACAAATCTGAATAGGCAATAAAATGAGAACAAGCAGCTTATCAGTAATATTACACAACACAGAATACAATAATACACTTCAGTGGTTAGATCAGATTCTAAAGAAAATAAATTAGAATTGACAAAGCAAAGCAAAACAGGTATAAATGAAGAGATAAGGCTATTGCATTAAGGTCTAACTACTTCACAAGATGCTACTCTGCAATCAATCCTTTACCAAAGAAATAACCCATATGACAGCTAAGTAATAATGGAAATGCTCTAATATCACCCTGACAATTTTGCCAACTTCAAACACTTTCTTAGTTTACAAAATATTCCTATGGAAAATAAATATTACACCATTGCTTATATCCTACAAATTCTTGCTACCAATATAAATGCTGCAAAATCAACAACAGCCTCCTTCTGGAACAGATGGCTTATTCAAAGTCATCTTGATAAATGATATATTAGTGGTTACAACAAATATTTAATTGCATTCAGTACAGCAGGAAGCTATTTCTTGTTTGTATTTGTTTAACCCAAATCTTATATCATTGTACTTATGTACATATTTGACATGGCACTTCTTAAATGGCAGGATGAATTTAAAAAAACCCGATAATTCACTTTGCAAACACTGTAGATGTTTGAAATGAGGGCTTAATTGTATAGTTGACCACGAAAGCTATGCAGCATTCATGAAATATATAAACAGCACAACAAGCAGAGTTATGAGTAGTGCTAACTATCCATGTTGCTTGTCCACCCTCATAAAAAGGCTATATTCACGTCCAATATTTTCAGAGGCTTTCAAGTACTTGAAGAAAGAACGTTTAAGAGATTTCAACCAACTGCAACCTTGAATCTATCACAACTGTGTTCACATCAATATTCCAATCCCAGCTCACTTTGTGAATGGATGTTCTTTGGCCCACTTTATATTTTTGAGGTGTCTCTTATAATGCCAGTCATGCATACAGGCCTATAACTATCCAAGCTGCTCCAACCGGAATGCCAGTGTACAACCATTTTGAGGCAGGGAAGACATGAAAAGAGTCACATCAGTCTAAAATGGGCTCAGTATACTTTGGAATCATAAATACGTCCTCTTCCCAATATTTCTCCTAAACAACAGTGGCAAAATCCTGAAAATCCTGGGCCAGATACTCATGCTGTGACTCTGCCCATTTTGAAGCAGCATCTCACTCCCCGTGGCCTTGCCCCCTCATAGCATCAAATATGACCCCAGCCAACAAACACTGCCTACTCTTCCTGCTCTACATAGTGAGAGCTTTCAAAGGATAATGTTCAGGGCTGCTCCAAGCCATTTTGGAGCTCAGTTTTCTGCACATGGTATAGCATTCAGCAGGTACGAATGCAGGCAGATACAGAATGAACAATGCTTCAGCTTTTCAACTTGAGCATCAACATTTCTTGACAAGCTTTAGACAGCGATCATTCCTATCTTCCCTGCTTGGTTTTAAAAGAGAGAACTGAATAAGCCACTATGGGTTTGTTTTAATGCTTAGGCACTTCCACATAACTTCTGGTTTCACACATGCACACACCCAACATTGTCATTTTGGTGTCCAGCCACTATCCTCACCTTTGCCTCTGCACACTGGCCAGCACTCCCTCCAGCCAGCCCATGGAAGAGGAGCCCCACGAAAAGGAATCAGTTCCTGTTCACATCCCTAACCCTCACTTTTCCTAGCGAAGTGGCAAAACCTTCCCTACATTTGGCAGGAAAAGACAAGGGGGAAAAAGCCAGGACATTAGGGCATCTTAGCTTCTGGAGGTAAGAGGGAGTTCACACCCACGGGAAGCTCTCCTGCCCTGTAGCTCCACAGAAAGTGCTGCAAAATTATCACATTTAGCACTTTCTCTAGAGCAGAAGCTGAGCTGACAAGCATGCAGCATTAATCAACCTAGCTTTTCAAGACACTTGGATATCTCACGGCATTGCAGGGACACGCAAGCATGACGCATATCCCTGGTGCGTGTAATGGAGTAGTTCATGCCAAAAAAACAATTCTGTTTGTGTGTGTGTGTGTGTTTAATAGCTATTTTTTGGCAAACTGTATATCAAACGTTTATATCTTACTCGCATCTGGATACCATCTGATGCCTGTGTTTTACAAGACAGTTAAGAATGGTTTGACATGGTTCTGGCAGTTCACACTGAGCAGAAACTATGGCCAGCTGGTTTATGGGATGTGTCCAGTATAAGACTGGGAATATTAGCCAGTGAATATAATTTTGGCAAGTGCTGAAAACTGGATTTAATCCAAACATATGAGACTAAAATCTCAATACGGGTATGAACTTTCACATGACTGACATACTGATTGAAAGGGGTTAGAATTGCTTGGTTTTTTAACTCTTATTTGCCACCCAGATATTGCTGAGAGATTTTTAAAAATGTTTCAGTAAATATGTAAATCCCTAACTAAGGCTCAAAATGACAGCCAATAAAAATAAATCGAACATCTCTAAAACCACAGAACATCAGAACGTTATTATCTGACCAAAAATGAATCAGTAATTGTCTTTTGATCCACAGTGGTCTGATCCACAGTGATATGAAGTTTTTCTTTAAAATCTCACTAATTTGAATAGAATGCTTAAGTGTGTCCTTATATCTCTCATTAAAACACTTATCGGAGGGGAGATTGTTACTAACGTTTAAATGGACTATCTGAAGATTTTCTCAGATCAAAGGCCTTGCTTTTAGAAATTCTAATCCATAATGGAGGGAGATAAAGATGTTTTCCTAAACAGAGTTTCCCAAAGTTGGGTGCTATGGCCCTGAGATTTAATTGCTCTGTGTTTCTAGGTAAATATGTGCGTGCAGGGTTATTTTTTAGTTTATATGAGTGTATGAATATCTGTCTGGTTTGTGTGAATGTATCAATGTCTAGGCATGTGTATGCATGGGTGTGTAAGTAGATTACACATGTATACTACTTGCAGGCTCAGTGGCAAAATTCCCTGAAGAGGATTACATTGTGTAACATCATGTGCTGTTATCTCTGACAGTCATGGGGCCTTCTGAGGAGGGATTTTGTTTAGACCAGAATATTCCATCTTTGGAGTCAATGCTAGTAGAATATGTGTTATTCTTGGTCATGGGGCCTTCTGAAGAGGGATTTTGTTTGGACCAGAATATTCCATCTTTGGAGTCAATGCTAGTAGAATATGTGTTATTCTTGCTCATGGGGCCTTCTGAAGAGGGATTTTGTTTGGACCAGAATATTCCATCTTTGGAGTCAACGCTAGTACATCATATGTTATTCTTGGTCATGAAGACGAGAATGAGTTCATAAACAATATGCTAAAATAATTGAGAAAGAAGCAGAAATGTTAAAAGCTATTGAGTACATTTGTACATTGTGTACATTTGTACATTTAACAATAATGGATGCCTTCTCCAGGGTCATCTCCCTGACTCTCTACATTTAATAATAGTTTAATTTAATAGTTTAAATTAAACTATTCTTTAATAGCAATAGTTATTAAACCAGTCCTAACTTAAGTACAGTGAATTGTAGTCTGTACACATCCTGAGTCAGAGAATTGTTTGAACATCCTGTAATTCACTACAAATGCTGAAACAACTTTTAGCATTTCTGCTTCTTTCTCAATTATTTCGACCTATTGTTTATGAACTCATTCTTGTCTTCATGACCAAGAATAACACATGAGATATATGGCACCATAAGAGGGAAAGAACACCTTCAAGACAACACAGAGTACATGAATGGTACCAGGCAATGGAATAAATATGCTGTTTTTAGTTTTGTCCAGGTTGGACATGTTGGAAATAACTTACATTAAGGGATCTGGAGCTCTGTCTGTCAGAAGGATCTCCAAAAATAGACCAGAATGAGCAAAGTTGGGGGAGGGGGAGAGAGAGAGAAAGAAACTGGTAAAAGAAAGATCAAGCTTGTAACTAGGAGAGGTGCAGGCGGGGACTACAGGGAAAAGCATTCCAGGGGTTAAAAAAAAAGCAATATATCTCTATGGGAAAGGCAGTTGGGCAAGACCTTGAAATGTTGCCAATTCCTCCGCCTAAGCTCCTGTCCCTTTCAGTTTACATGATCCAGAGTGGAGCTATAATTAAGACATTGGAAAGGCTTCCAAGAGCCAGATTCTGTATGCTTTTCCTATCTGGCTGGAAAGAAATTATGTCAAGGGAGTTTACACTCTGGCCTTGTTGGTCGGTGGGGGACGCTCTCTATTTCTCCCTGAAAATTGAAAGGAATGGAACTAAATTGGGGGTGGGGAGGGGGTTCGTGGAGATGCTGGCAAAAGAACAAGCTTTAAAATCATTTAAAAGGTCAGGCTGAGGCTGCCCAGAAGAAAAAAACTCTTCCAAAAATTCCCTAATTTTCTCCCTTAAGGGAGAGTCAATTAGGCAGTGACTCAGAATGTTGGCAACTGCTTCATTCTAAGCCCTGTCCCCGCCTCCCGCTAGTCACATGGCCCAGGGAGGTGCTTATGCAGCCCACCCTGTGTTTCCCACACATACGCACTGTATGGCCATGGTTGGTAATGGCACTGGAAAACTTTCCAGAAGTCATGCTCTGCATGCCTTCCCTATCTTGTTAATATTGCTACAGTTGTGTATATTACCTTTAACTTGATGTTGCAATAAGTTTCCTGCCTTCAGAAGAATAGCTTCTTTTTTTCATATTGCTGTTTCTCACAATCTCTGAATACCACAAAATCTATCACACAGATTCCCCCAAAGTTGTCAACTTGTTTGCAGTAAAGATCTGCCACCATTAATATTAATTCCAGACGGGCTACTCTTAGGCAGGTCCTCACTTACACTTTGACACAGGACAGTTGTGCCCTGACAACATCCATCTTCCCTACTGGCTCTGAAACTGTCTTCATCTTATCCCAACCCACCCGTGACAGCCTTAAGCTGTCATTAGCTGTACTGGTTTTAGAGTAGTATTTTCCCTACTTTAACTATCAGTAAACTGGCATTATGAGCCACCCAGAGTCACCCATTGGGGGAGATGGGCAGCATACAAATTTAATGAATGAATGAATAAATAAATAAATAAATAATCCCACCAGAGCTTCAAAATGTATAAAATCTTAATACTTTGGCACCCGCTATGTTGGAGGCAAGGCCCAGTGACTTGTGATGGGCATCATTAGAGGAGTATTTTAGGAATGAGAGGCATGTAGACACCCTTTTCCTTTGGGTACTAGCCAGTGTCTGCCATAGCCATTTTTCTCCAAGGATTGTCTTCTCCTTACTTTGTTTCCTGAATTTCTTTCATATCAATCATTTTCTCCCTTCTCTGTTTGGACATCAGCTTCTCCCCAGGTTTCCAACAAGCTAGAGCAGGGCAAAGCAGACCCCTACTAATTTATATCAGCAAAAAGAGAGGCTGTATTAGGTATACCGTAAAGGTATTCTGAAATTATCAAGCTTCTTTTATTTTATTTGAGGAAAAATCGGGGACATTTTTGCACGATTCCATTTGAACAATGCAGTAAACCTTCAGTTTAATGGTGGGAGAGGTTTCCATGAAAGCTGAATGTCAGTTAAACACCAAATGGGATTTTATGCATGCATAAAATGTGGGCAATGTATGAAAAGTGAATCCAATATGTATGAAATATACACGGCATATACACATGATTTTGGAATAATATGCACACTCTCCAGATTGATTCACTAAACAAAAAACTATCTGCTGTTTGGAGCTGAATTCGAATTCAGATTTTGTCCTTTACATCTGAAATCTATTGTACTGAAGTCTTTAGAAATTGAAAATTTATTCTATTTATTTATTCTGAAATGCATCCTTATCTTTAGATGCAGTAGCTCTGCTTTTCCTCACTATAAAGGAATGACAGCAAAGTCAGAGGAAGTATTTAATCCCCTTGCTATAATGAGGGTCATACTCACAAATCAGGACAACAGCATTTGGCAGTGAGTCAGAACATGCACAATGAAGGCAGAACAAGGACTAGCACTGAAAACAGCACATTTTATGCTGGTGTTGATTTTATGCTGATCCAAAGATGCACTTTGATGTGCATTTCCACTCTGTAAAGTGGAAGCTCTTAGCCATACTTCTCTGTTGTGGCAATATAAAATGCATTTATAATTTGACTATGTGTATAACTGTTATCCTCTCTAGATGCATTTATTTTGTTCATTTATAAACTGCATGGTCCAGGCAACAGGTTGGCCTGTGGTGGATCCTGCCAAGTGTGTTCCCAATCAGAAAAACAGCTGTTTCTTTGTCTCCTGCCTATTTTTTTCTCTAAAGTTTGACCCCCTCTGGATGGATACAGGTATATAAAAACTCTACACTGTCACTAATGTTTTGCTTTTTTACAAATCCCTGCACTGATATTGGGGGAGATGAATTTTTAAGAAAAGTTTTGCAGATGGCTGGTTGGGAAGCAAAGGAGACTCTTCACATACATTATTAACTAGCGGCTTGTAAAGAAAACAGTTGCAACAGCTCCTTGCACACACACATCATGGAGCCTAAAAACAAATTGGAACAGCTCGGTACAGTGGACACTGAGATGCACGGCTGTGCAGAGACCTGGAAGAGGACATGGCAGGATAAATCATACGAAAAACAATGGAAAGACCATTTAACCAACTCAGAAAACATTGCTGTCAATGCTCTTGCTACCAAATAAGAGTGAAGGTTGGCTTGTCAAGGAGAGAGGGGAAATTAATATGCAATTTAGGGGGCAGGTATGGCTTGACGATGTCATCATGAAGATATCTTGTAACATTTTATCATCCAGCCATTCTGGTGCTGTCATTCACATTTAGAAATTGAAAGCCACTTCCCATTAGATCCTACTGACAGAGGGGCTTAAAAGAGGTATTTCTCCAGCATCGTTCATAGAATGGAATTCTAATTGCTGGGATTTGGAGGAAAACGCCCTGAGTTAAGATGATTCCCCCCCACCCAAAGGAAAATTAGACCCTCACCCACCCACCCAAATCCTTCATCTGCTTCCATTACCATATTTTCAGTAAATCTAAGACATTCTTTACATTATTTTAAAGCTAAATTCTTTAGGTAGAAAAACCTAGCCCTTTATTTGGGTAAATGCAGGCTATTGTATGCTTCCAGATGAATCTTTTATTTTGAAATAATGTGTGGAATTTTGGGGTGGAGAGGAAGAGATCAGCATTTTTCACTTTCCTCTTCTGTTTTTCCCACCGATTCTCCCCAACAGTACTCCTCATCTTGGGCCGGACAGTTACAGCCAATTCTTTTCCATCTTGGCTACTGCACCAAACTTCCAGTGTGGAAGTTGCTTTTCAAGGCTTATGGATACTCCATTTCCCATCTTAGGAGGGCACCGCTTTGCCTTAATCAACCTGCTCCCCCCACCCTGCTCCACCACAACTACTAGTAGATGACCATTTCACAGATAATGCAAAACTGTAGCCAGGGTCTTGGGAACTTCATTTAAACCAATGTGTGAAATTCAGCCTTTCTCCCTTTTTAGGGAAGGTTGGTGGGAAGGTGGTAGGACTGCATGAATGCTGGAAGGAGCATATTATCTAGACAAGTGTTTCTCAACTTTGGCTACTTTAAGCTGTATGGACTTCAACTCCCAGAATTCCCTGGCCAGCCATGCAAGGTTGAGAAACACTGATCTAGACCCATTTAAGTCAGGTTTCAGGCTGAGATTCAGCATGGAGACAGCATTGGTAGTGCTTGTTGATGACCTGAACTGGAGCTGGGATGGGGATACTCCATCCATCCTTGCGCTCCTTGATCTCTCAATGGCTTTCGATACTGCCTTCTGGTAGTAGATATCCTTCTGTACCAGATATAAGGTTTGGGAATTGGGGACACTGTTTTAGGTGGTTCTCTCCCTTTGTGGCTAGATCCAGTTGGTATTCATGGGGGAGATTGCTTCCTAGCCCCTTTCTTTGTGGGGTGCTCCTCCTGCTTGATATCTACATGAGACCAGAAAAATGAAAGAAGCATTAGGAAAGAATACAGTAAAAGTGCTACAGTTGTTATGCTTCCCGCCCAATCACTCTGCAAGAAAGCCAGAGTCTATATTCCTTATATTCCTCTGCAGAGCTTATGAAAGCTACAGCTTGATGGGAATGACAGCTCATCTAAGTCATTCTACTGACACCTAATGTTCATTCTTTTCTATTACATTTTAGATCTACTCGTTCTTGATTTCCATCCAAATATATCAAACTAAGTACTTTGAATGTTAAGGGCTTATTTAGGATCAATGTTAGAGAAACAAATGCACACATCTTTCCTGTAAAAACACAGTGATTTATTTGCATTTAAAGTTTTTCACTGCCCAAGGTTTTTTTTCATATTCATATTCTTAAGATTTTTCTGCTTTTTTCAGTTCTACCTTTTTAATTTCATTATGCATGTGATCTGTACCTATGTAGCTTTAACTTAGCTTTTTAACCACCCACCTGCACAGCCAGATGCTCCTAGCAAGCAAACAACACATAAATATATATTTTATATATTTTGTTTGCACATCAATTAAGCGATGGTTTGCTTGCTCATAGCATTTCCAACTACTGTATAGCTGATGGGTTAGACCAGTGTTACTCAACCTTGGCAAGTTTAAGATATGTGGACTTCAACTCCCAGAATTCCCCAGCCAGCATTCTGGGAGTTGAAATCCCTACATCTTAAAGTAGCCGCCGTTGAGAAACACTGGGTTAGACACGGTGCTTAGTTTGAAAAAAATTATGTAGAAAGATTTGTTCACCCACCCTGCAGTCATAACGTGCTCTCCTTGATTTTGGTAGCGTGCTATGCAAATCTAACCATTTCCTTTTATTTTTGTAAATGTGTGCTGTTATAAATTTTAATTGTATATTTATTGTTTGAATATGTTGTGAGCTGCCCAGATTCCCCCATTGGAGGGAGATGGGCGGGGACAAGTTTAATTAATTAATTAATTAATAGTAGCCGTCTATCAAAACAGCTGCTTATTTAAAATTTTCCTTTAAAACTATTTTGCAGTCCCTCTTTTCTGCTTTCCCTTGGCCCCATATGTTGCAGCCCTCCCTTGGCCTATTTTCTCAAGTCCTGATTGCTACCGAGCTCTGTTCTTTCAAAAATAATAGGCCGCTAAGCTCGGAGCCTACAAGAAGCGAACTCCGACGCAACTTAATTCCAAAGAGCGATCAACCCATCCAGGAGATCCTCCAGGAGAGAAGCTCGTCTGCTTTGAATATGCCACGCAAACGGAGGACGGGCTAGAAAAAAGCGCCATGCCTGGCGGGGTTGAGAAAAATCCAAAGGAGGAGAGAGACTAATGTACTAGGATGTCCTTGGTAGGACCAGAATGAAGAGGCTGCCCTATCTGGCAAAGAATTCAACTTTTCGGTAGCTTTGAGTCTGGGGCTTGATCGTGGCAACCCGCTCAATCTCGAGCAAGCGAACCCGGCAGCCTCCAACTCCCTTAGGAAGGTGAGCTCACGGCTGGTTGGCCATCCGCGCGCAAACCCGGGAGACGCGAGCGCGGACGTCAATGCCTCCTTTGGCCCCGCCTCCGGGGGTGGGCCGTTCCTGGACGAGTGCGCATGCTTCGGCCGACTCCTGAGGCGAGGTCTGTTCGAGAGGGTTGATCGGGACGTGGAGGGTCCGCGTGCGCCATGGCCAGCGGGGTAAGGAGGCGCCTCTGCGCTCGCGCTCCGGAGGTGCCTGCAGCTCCGGAGTTTCCGGGCGAGCTTCGCCCTCGCCGAGGGGCCGTGTGGAGGGCAGGCAAGGGTGGCCCTGGGGTCAGAGGAAGGGCGGCAGGAGCTCGCAGCTGGCTTCCCACTGCAGCCAGACCTTTTTTCATGGTGCCAGAAACTTCCAGCGGGCAAAGTCGGGATTATTTCCAGTGGGCAAGGGCAGACGCTCCTCCTCCTCTTCCTTTTTTCTTAAGAGCCCCTAGTTGCGCAAGCGAGACCGCTGGGTACCACAGCTGTCGTATCTCGGACGACAACTAGATGGCAGCAACGTTTCCCGCATCGCTTGCCCACCATGGGATAGTCCGGATCTGATCGTTCTGGTGGATGCTCCAGAAGATGCGCTTGTCAGGGACATTCTCGTATTCGGGCCTCTTAGCAGCCTGAATCCATGTATTTGCTTAGAACTAGGTGGAGGGCTAAACCACGGCTCAGTTCCCAAGAACACAGCTCTATGCATCTCCATTCAGAAGACCACTAAGTTGTACTTGATTGTGGCCTTTATGCCCTCCCTGTTTCTTCCCACTGGCTTGAAATCAGCGACTTCTCGGGTTGGTTTGTCTAGATTTCTGCTTTGATTAACAAAACAAAAAAACTTTGCAGATGAGAGAACTTTTTCAATGCCTCCTGCCTTCAGATTTGGTTTCCTCACATTATCCCTCCAAGTATATTAGCTGGATTCACACCAGTGCTAAATCAACTTGGTTTGCTTATCTCTTGGTTGGAGTATTACATGAACCTTTAGAGCTTACACTCTAAAGATAGTGTGAGAGTACAACTGGTAGTAACTATTCAACAAAGCATGGCTAAGTTGCTGAGTTTTGTAACATATGCAGTTCGTATTCACACAAGCTTGTCCTTGAGTATTTTTTTCACTTGGCTGATTTTCTCAGTTTGCCTCTTAATTTTTTCAGCCCGTATGGCTGGAAAAATAGTATTACCTTCAAATAAGTCTTCTGCTCCTGATTTCCAGAATATACACATACAGGGATGAATTTGGGAGTATTGTAATATACTTTTTCAAGGAGTGAACTCAGTGTCCTTTGGAAAACTAATGTGTATACACAGTCCTGTAACTTTCCCCAGCTTATCACTCTCCCATTTTATTAGGGCTATAATTTCCAGAATTCACCTGTTACTTTCTCTGTTGAACAGTATGGGTAAGGCTCGTAATCTGTATTAATGAGATTATTGTGTACCCAAACAATTTACATATTCAGAATCCAGCACAGCTGGACTGGATGTCTGTTCAAATCAACCAATCTAGCAGCTGCAGAATAATCAAAGCAACTTACAGAATATGATGCCCTGTATTTCATTATTCTCTTCCAAATGTTGCTTTGCAGGTCTTGAGAGCTTCAAGATTCCAGTTACCAGCTTGACATAGCTTGGTCATCTTTTATTTCTCCTGAATAATATAGTGGTTTTTATATTTTGTTTTAACTAGTTAGCAAAAAGAATAGAGACTATATATATAAAATACAAGGATAAAAAATATTCTTCTGCAGCTGCTTAAAACTGGTTTATTGTGTAAAGTATCACATTTATTTCTCCAGCCTTTTGTAATTTCTAATTGATGACCACTGTATCTTATAAAATACTTTAAAAGTTTAAGTTGTGGGAAAAAGATAGCTTGAAATCAGCCTTTTAGCCAACATAAATTAGAAAATTAGCACTTTTCAAACCAGCAATCCTACATAATTTCAGATTCTAAATTACTTTCTATAAAACTTATTCTTTTACTGTATTTTCAAATGCATTTATGCATAATGCTTAGATCATGCATATATCTTCTTTTTCTCATGAGTGCATATTTCTTTAACTAGGTGGTAAAGGTAAGGATGCTGGAAGACTGCAAATATTGTACTTGGCATCAGGTTTTTGAACTTTGCTCCATAAGAAATGAATTGGTTTCAGTCTGATGATAGATTTTGCAAGTAGTTACTTTGTGGGTTGCACTAAGATTTGAACAAAGTGTTCAAGATAAAGCTTAAATCCAGATTAAAAAGAAGGGCAGTTGATACTGCTGTGCTGAAAATTTCTTCCACGTTTCCCATTCCAAATGATATTAGTAAATTAAGGATTGTACCCCACTCTCTAAATGTAATTCTGGGAGTTGAAGTCCACACACCTTAAAGTTGCTGAGATTGAGAAACACTACTCTAAATGTGTCTGTGTGTGCAAAACATCTCCTAGAGTGCTTGTTAACTTTGTTAGAAGTGAAGGTCCATTTTCAATCCTAGGAGGATCTCTCCAAAGTTGCAGTAGTGAACAAGCTTGAGTTTTGAATAGAAAAATTGGGATTGATTCCACAAATTAAAAGTGGTTGGCTCTGTTGAGTTCATTACATGAGTTTGGAAAGTTTCTTCTCTTCTTTAGGTTATCAAATGTAAGGCAGCTGTTGCCTGGGAGGCAGGCAAACCACTGTCTATTGAGGAAGTGGAAGTGGCTCCTCCAGAAGCCCATGAAGTTCGTATCAAGGTAATGAATGAATCAAGTGTTGAGTTTTAATAGATCTGCACAGGTGGTTATAGTACCCACTGCAGTTACTCTTAATTGCCAAAGCTAGACCATGAACATATTTTTTGGTGACTGTGTTTATACTTTACATTTTTGCTTTCCATGACAAATGATAGATTCCAGTAATAGAATTAGTGATAATAATTGTAAGTATTCAGCAGAATAACCATGAAAGTCTGTTACAACAAAAAGAATATAGAGCCTTATAGCATCTTTGAGGCATGCCTCCCTGACTAGGTGACCTCCAGAAGTGTTGAGACTATGAGTCCCAGAATTCCCAACTGTGGGTTCATCTAGGGGGAGAGCCTACCTTAACATTAACAAATCGATTGTGATGTAAGCTTTTGGAGTTGACTACATGTGAACTTGAAGATGCCACAGATTTTAGTAATGATCATTTATTGCTATCATGCTTCACATAAGCTATTTCAATAATCTGCAAGAAGGTCCCTGTCTTTCTCCTTGAAGCTGCAGATGGGCTGAGGCCAGAAGATTTGTTGTTGCATTTATATCTCAGTGTTTTACCACGGAACTCATCGTATCCACTGATCTTTTCTTTACTTGCCTTATCCCCAACATTGTTGTAGGAAAAAGGTTAGGCTGAATGATAGGGACCAGCGTATGGTTGAGTGATAATATGAACCACCTCCCCTGTTTCTGTTTTGCTGTTTGGACTCTAACGTCTTTGTAAACATCACAGCAGAGTGTCCCTAAGGTTACCTGCAGAAATTCAATTTGCCCTGGGGATTTTTGAAAGTCTAAAAACATAAGCTGAGGAGTCCTGGAAATGTTCTGTCTTCCTCTATCCAACTGTTCATTGTAACTTCCTAGATTATTGCTACTGCAGTGTGTCACACTGATGCTTTTACCCTGAGTGGTGCTGATCCTGAGGGGAGATTTCCTGTAATCTTGGGTCATGAAGGAGCAGGGATTGTGGAGAGTGTTGGGAAAGGAGTGACTAAATTTAAACCAGGTAAGAAGTTTGGTCTCTTGATACTCCATCAAGAGGAATAATTGCATGCACGTTAATCTTATGTAATGTCCAAAGATGCTTGGTTTTCTCTAATCAAGCATATTTGCTGGAATGAATATGGAATTGCTTAGGCTGCTTGTGTATCGCTGCCTCAGATTAGAATAGGTTATGTCTGATTCCCAAATTCCTGCAAGGATATTTGAGTCCTTGCCTTTGCCTGCATGAATTTTTATTTTTATACATATAACATCTACTGCAAGATGTGCAACTTGTGGCCTCCCAGAGTCCTCTGAGTTGATGCCACCAAAATTCAGCAGCAGGCCACCAAATAAAAAAGCATAATTTTTCCTATTTATTTGGTTTGCAAAATATGTAAAATCAATGCACTGAGTTTAACACATTTTATTTTTTTAAGGCAAAAACAGAACCTCTCAAATAGGGAGTGGGGAGGACTGAACAATCTGCCCCACCCTTCCTGTGACATCTCTGTGTTTCCTGATGTTCCCCCTACAGTCCTTAGCCACTCAAAATAGAAATGTGTGAGTAGGCCCAAGGGGTGGCTAGCCTTGCTGTATTATGATGGAGCAGGGAATAATCAGTGTGTTCCTTATCTTATTATCAAGAATTGGGTAATGCTTGCTGAGAAAGCTGGGAGTTGCAGTCCCATAGTATCTAAACCAGTGTTTCTCAACCGTAGCAACTTTAAGATGAGTGGACTTCAACTCCCAGAATTCTCTAGCTGGGGAATTCTGGGAGTTGAAGTCCACTCATCTTAAAGTTACTAAGGTTGAGAAACACTAATCTAAACAATTGCAAGGTTGGGGAAGGGTGGTGTTGAATGTGAAATTGGAATGCAGATGATATATTGAATTAAGCATCAGAGCATGTGCTTTGGGTCCATGAGAGTAAAAGAGAAAATATTTGATTAGCTCAGATGAGTGGAGTGAACATGACACCCTCAGGCATTGGCAAGCATCTTCCTAAATTTGATTGCACTGTTATAGGGGAACCATCAGCAAAATCCAATTGAGTCATTGCACTGATAACTGGTTTGCTCTTGGGGAGCCTAACATCTGTTGTCAGTGGCAGCAGTATGTCCAGCTGAACTTTCTAAGAAAGTTAAGAATCTCTAAAGCTGGAGAAACTTAGATCTTCACACTTTGCTGGCCTTGTGGTATGTCTCATTTACTCTGAATCTGTACCACCCTTTATAAAATATGTCACTTCATAAAACACTTTCTTAGTATAGTATTTCTAGTTTAACACATTGTACTTTTGATCAGTTGGAACTATTTTGTTTTTCAGGAGACACAGTTATCCCTCTATATGTTCCTCAATGTGGTGAATGCAAGTTTTGTTTAAACCCTAAAACGAACCTCTGCCAGAAAATAAGGTTTGTGCTTTTTATTTTCTTTCCTGGTTTGTGCATTAACATTATCCAAAATGTGCTTTATTTGCTTTTTGGCAGGGCACTGTATGTGAATTCAACC
Source organism: Python bivittatus (assembly GCF_059951505.1). Taxonomy (NCBI): domain Eukaryota; kingdom Metazoa; phylum Chordata; class Lepidosauria; order Squamata; family Pythonidae; genus Python; species Python bivittatus. The sequence continues at coordinate 41,112,354 of NW_028277034.1, forward strand.
CTGTATGTGTGCGCGCTTTGCTTATCACGTGGAGCAAGGAAGGGTTTGATATATTTTCTCAGTGCCAGATTTCTACAAATGCAGATCAGAAATAATATATATAAGGCAAGCCAAAACCTGTAGGATCCCTTTCCGCAACAGTTATGATAGCTATAGTTAAATTAAATCACAGTTGACTTAACGCTGATAAAGATTGCATAGGTACAGTGAGATTGGACTGACCTTAAGCCCTACTCCCAAGATAGTTCTATCGAGAGAAATCACGAGTTGGTCTTCAACTTCCAAATAAAGACATTGGTCAGGCAAGCAAGCAGGTTTAGCCATGGGCTAAGTTGACACAAAGGGCTGAGCTGTGGTTTACTTAAAGGCAAGCAGCCTTTGTCTCTGAGAGTCACATTGCTGGTGACATCGTGATTTCATTGGGGCATAGGTCTAATGATTTTGGAGTCATTTTTTTGCATTTTTGGAGGAGTTGTGAGGTTTTTCAGGAATTAAGATATCCAAGCAACAACTTTTTACCCTGTTTTATAGCTTGTCTTTACACACGTCTGCCCACCCATTAGTGTTTACAGATGTCATCTGGGGTTACTCTGGAGAAACAAAAATGTGGCTGAGGGGTACATGGCAACCATGGATCACCTGCCCTATAACTGGTGGAATTGGCTACCATTGCCTGGGTTCACACAGCATGCTAAATCTTAATCTGTGGTTTACAAATCAGTGCTTTGTTTCATATGGCCTGCAAAGCTAAAACTAATACAGTTTCATCTCAGTGTGATGTGCCTAACCCAGACTTAAGCTAAACATAAAACACAGTGCACCAAATCATGGCTTCAGGTCTGTATTACAGCCTGCCAATAACTTCACGTGATACCTGCATGATGTCATTCTTTACTTGCAGAGCCACTCAAGGAAAAGGAGTGATGCCTGACGGCACCAGCCGCTTCTCCTGCAAAGGAAAGCAAGTTCTCCACTTCATGGGAACGAGCACATTTTCAGAATACACGGTTGTTGCTGATATTTCCCTGGCCAAAATAGACCCTTCAGCTCCCTTAGACAAAGTCTGCCTGCTCGGGTGTGGAATTTCTACAGGTTATGGGGCAGCCTTGAACACTGCAAAGGTAGGACATCTGCTTCCCTCTTGATTTTTTTTTCTTCCGAGGTCATTTTAATCCCAGGCTGTAATATAATGCAATGATTAGAGCAGTGTTTCTCAATCTTAGCAACTTTAAAATGTGTGGACTTCAACTCCCAGAATTCCCCATGCTGGCTGAGGAGTTCTGAGAGTTGAAGTCTACACATCTTAAAGTTGCCAAGGTTGAGGAACACTTGGCTAGAGTAATGCTTTCGGAAAGAATCTTATTTCCCCTGTGAAGATGAGCTGTGTGCTTTGTGCACCCATTTTATCTAAAAAACCCCCTTATTTATTTATTTATTTTTACTGGAAAAGAAACCATGGAGACTTCATTTGGAAGCAAAAGTATACTTGTATGTGCTTAATTCTTTCTGTTTCTGCTGGTTATCAACTCAAGAGCTTTCCACTAGGCACTGTCAGTTAATTTCTTATTTTCATGGAAGAAAAGAAACCTGGAAAAGGTTATATGGGCTGCTGTGCTAAGCCATGGTCTATTGAATAAACCACAGTTGGCTGGTTCACATGGAATGCTAAGCCATTGTGATGCTAAGCCAAAACACAATCACTTTAGAGTTCAGTATATTGTGCAAAGTACTGTTATTGTACTTCACCAAGCCATTATTTTTAAAAATTATATACAGGCATAGTTGCTGAATTCAGCGGGTGAAGAAAGACCTGTAAACCACCTGCTCTAAAGCCGGAGACTGGCAGGTGGCAGGTAGTAATCCTCTGTATATAGCACACAGATCAAACTGAAGTTGTCATCGCTGTTTTCTCAAGCCTGCACTCCATTTGCTTTGTTTCTGTTTTAAAAGTAAGAATGGCAGCTTTTAGACAGGAACACGTGTATGTGTGTTCATACACTACCTGCACAAAACCTGACAGCAGTCTTGTTTCTGATGCTCCTTGTAGCATATGTAATACAGTCTTGATTAGGTGAACATAGAAGCGGAGATGCCATTATGGGCTAAACACCTATGAAATAAAATGTTTTGGCCCTCTGGTGCTCCCTTAATGCCTTTGTAGAGCAAAAGCTAGCAATAGGTATGTAAAGCAGGTAATGCTTCCCATTGCTTAGCTTTAGTCACATAAATGAGATTTCTCCATGCTGTGGGTGCTGGTTTGCCAGTCCTTCTCCTCTGTGGCCAATTTCCCACTTTCTTCTTGTTGCACTTTCTGCCATGCTTGCTTGATACAAAAACACAGGTGTGCAGGGCCCGGCTGATGAACAGCCACAGGGACAATGTCATTCGTGCCCCCTGCCTGCCTCATTTTCCAGGCAGGCTAATGATGCTTGAAAATAAACTAGCTATTAATCCAGGTTAAGATGACATACAGAGCCACTGCAAGATGACTAAACTAAGAACAGACCATGGCTAAGGATTGAGCATAATGCTGCCTGCATATCTAGTCTTCATCCCAGCCCAGAGTTAGATGAAACCTAACCACCATATAGCTTAATGTGATGGATAAACTGGCCCAAAGTATTGTGCTTTAAAGTTACATTTGTCAATTTTAAGAAAAGACTATAGCTGTAGCTTGGCTTAGTCTTTTGCAAAAGCCTTTTCCTGTGTAAGGGTTGTTTTCTGTAGCTTTCTTTCCTATGTTATTAGTTGAATTGTCACATTTTCTTTCAGGTTGAACCTGGTTCTACCTGTGCTGTCTTTGGCTTGGGCGGAGTTGGGCTAGCAGCTATCATGGGCTGTAAGGTGGCTGGTGCATCCAGGATCATTGGGGTTGACCTCAACAAAGGCAAATTTGCCAAAGCCATGGAATTTGGGGCTACAGAATGCATCAGTCCTGAGGATTTCAAGAAGCCTATTCAGGAAGCCCTGGTTGAGTTGACAGATGGAGGAGTAGATTACTCATTTGAGTGCATCGGGAATGTTGGTGTCATGGTAAGCACAATCCGAGACCTCTTTTGCGGACCCACGTCTGATTTTATTTTTCTTAAAGATTCTTTTAAATAAAAAAGTGAAACGGGAAGATGGAGATGCTAAAAAGCTAAGCATGGTTCTCTAGTTTCATCTTTATTTACAAGAATACTTCTTAGAACATTCCAGTGGTGCAATATCTGTACTCAGTGCTTCGCTTGTAACTTTGTCTACCTTCCCAGAAAATAGGCATTGGTAAGCTTTGTAACGATAACCCTTTGGGATTATTAGCTGAGAATCTGCTAAATATTTGCTTTGTAATTGGCCGCACCCTTACATTAGCTGTTTTACAAGAGCATGGAAAACGTCTTCTCAGAATTCTAACTGTGCCCTTTCATTGAGCTTTGACCTTTCCTGTTTGTTGTTTCATCTCAATGTGTTGCCTCTTTTTTCCCTTCTACATTCAACAGAGAGCAGCCTTGGAAGCATGCCATAAAGGTTGGGGAGTAAGTGTGATAGTCGGGGTTGCTGGCGCTGGTCAAGAAATTGCTACCCGCCCATTCCAGCTGGTTACTGGTCGAACATGGAAAGGGACTGCCTTTGGAGGTACAGCTTTGCTGGGATACAACCACTGATGTTGCTGGGCTGGGATCTTCTCCCTTGACAGTCTAGCAAGTACTGATAGAAGCTGGAACTCCAGCATCTGAAGAGCTCCCCCTGCAGGGACTTGTGGCATTTCAGTCCCACCCTCTCTTTATTAAAATAGGATATCTTCTCACCAACGTATTCTTGGTGCCCAACTTTGCGTGATGTTAAAGACTGCATATAGGTCTTTTAGAATGTTTTGGGAGCTGTATGCGGATAGAGGGGAAAATGAGTGTGGTCAAAGTATAGAGCACATATACCCAGAATAAAAATATTTTTTCTTATGTTCTGCCCAGCACCAGTATCTCCTCCATGCTTTCTTTCCCTCTTCTCCAGTTTTCAAACCATTAAGTTGAAACTTACTGAAAATTGGCAGCACTTAAAGAAGTGATGGTGAGGTTGCTATTGGTTATGCTCCCATGTTCTAATGGAAACATTTCTGTAACTTTTAAAATGTATTAATTCTTCTTAGATTATCTTCCGTGGTAAGATACGTCATTTTTAAAATAATACGCAAATTATTATTTTATGTGGGGTGCAACTTTTGCCCATGAAGAAAGTTAAATGTCCTTTGCTGCATTTATAATGAAGCTATTAAAGACTTGATTACCATTTTAGTTCTATTTTAGGCTGGCAGTGGTTGAAGACTTCCGTTTTGGATTTTTGAATCCATTTTTGTTACTTTTGAATGGTTTCTGATATTGCTGTAAAGATGCTTAATAGGAGTATTCTGCTTTGTGCTGATGCTGCATTAAGTAATAATTTTATTGCCTGTCAGGTTGGAAAAGCGTAGACAGCATACCGAAGCTGGTAGCTGAATACATGTCCAAAAAAATAAAAGTGGATGAATTTGTGACCCATACTCTACCTTTTGAGAAAATTAATGAAGCTTTTGAACTTATGCATGCTGGAAAGAGGTAAGTGTTTTGCTGTGTGTTAAGTTTATTAGTGCAATCCTCTATATGCCTTTTGAGAGATAAACCCCACTGAGGACTGGGTCTTACTTTCAGTTAGGTAGGCTCAAGATTGCCATTTAGCATCGTTACCTGTACAGCTGGCATCCTGTTTTTTTTGGGTAGCAGCTCAGCTTTTTATACTTTTTTTTCAACCATCTCATATTGCTCATATCTGTGTCCCTTCCTTTGAATGGGGAGCGATGCCAGTTGGGTGCTGGAGTACTTTTCCAAGGTCTTAAGCTGACCCGTCTAAAACTTCCTGGTGTTTTTTTCTGATGTGGGAGCACAGCTGCTTCAGCAAGTGCTTCAAGGTCCATCTTTGCCTACAGAGAGGGCAGCTTGTTCTATTCAGTTATTCCTGTGGGCCATAAGACTGCAGCCTGAAGCCTCTGAGACAGGGACAGGTGGGCACAACCCTCATCTTAAATTTAAAAGCTCTGTCTTTTCCTGGCAATCTGTTACACTGGGAAGAGGATAGAAGGAAGGAAATGTCAAAAGGAGAAAGAGGGGGAGAAAATCAGAAAGAGACTAATTAACCTAACTGTCCAGTTGCACTTGATAGGAAGAGAGTTGCTGAATGCATGGGGGCTACAAGGTACTGTTATTTATCTGAAAAAAATATGGCTCTAAATTTAAGATGGTGTCCCAAAAGAAAACATACACTGATAAAAAAATGGTGCACAAAAACCCTCCAACTGCCACCATGTCAACCTAAGGTTGCCTGCTCCAGGTGGAACTACTCCTGGAGATTTGTCCCTCCCCAAGAAATATGTGAATTTGTCATATTTGCATGTGCATTAATATACCTGCCAGAAGCCACAGTCTTTAAAAAAGGGCAGACCCAGGACCTTCAAAAATTTGATTACTTGTATTCATAATCCCTGATTAAAATTAATTCCCTGTAAAACAAAGTACCCCATTTAAAAAGTAACTGAGTGCTGTCTACATGCATCAGCCAGTCTATCTTACAAACACAAAAGCTGCTTACATGGAAATATACAAATACACATAACAAACACTCTCTTCCTTCTTTCCTTCCGGCAGAAATGGTGAAATAAAAGCTGGAAATGGGATAAGAGAGAAGAATAGGTGCATAAAGAAGGGAAGGGGAAGGTGCAAAAGGGGAAACAAAACTGTTTAAGCTGCTTAGATGACATTGATTAGGCAAATAGATGGACGTTGCTGAGTGTTCTGGGAGTTGTAGTCCACACATCTGAAAAGTGCACAGGCTGGAGAAGGGTGATAGAACATTTTTTTTTCTTACTTTACGAATAATTCTTTAATTTATGTTAGTGTGATTCGCCCAGTATCTTTATGCTGAGTTAAGGTACTTTAAGTTTAGAATACAAAAACCTTCTCTATTTACCTCCAATAATTTTATTTTCTTAAATGTCTTATTTACCTGAAAAAAAAAATAACTCAGAATGTTCCTTTTCTGTAAAAGGTTATCTTCTTAGTGATTGTAAGCCAAGCTTTGCATAATTTGGGGAAACAATAATAAGTAAACTTACTTTATGATACAGTATAAGTGCACAATTTGAAGTCATTTTTCTTTCCACTTACAGCATCCGAACTGTTCTAAAACTTTAAAAGGACTGAAGAAATAATTTTTACAACTACTCCACACACCTTTTGGAATAATTGTAATCAAGTTGGAAACTGCATCTACAGTGAAAGAAAGCATTGATCATGCCTTAAAATAGCACATACCAGCTCTTGTTTTTTAAATATACAATGCACTCTTTTTCTATCTTACTGGATCAGGAAATATCAAACTGTAGATTGAACTGTAGATTTACTTAAAAATCAGGAACTATTTTTCTTCTATTTTTTTCTTCTTCTTTATTTCTTCTTATCAGTTTAGGGTATTTTTGCCCTTGGGACAAAAATCATGATTAAAGCTTATTGCTAACTTATAGGGATATAAGTGTGTTCTTTCTCCTTTTAGGTAATCCAGCTTATAGCATATAGCCATTCAGGAATTCTGTTGTAGTTCTGGTCTGTTTCAATAGAGGTAATGAAAGTCAAGCAAAAGCAAGAAAAGTCTTACTACAACTGTGGATTGCATAATTAGGCTCTTTGTGGTTTTCAAGAACTACGTAATGCTATGAATAAATAACACAGCTCCAAGTTAGACATACTATAGCATTTATTCAATGGGGGGAATAGCAATCAGCAGAAGACCCCCATAAATTAATCCAGGATAGGTTCCCCATACTCATGTATTTCACATAGTTATTGTAAGTGGAAGTGTTATACAAATTGGTCCTTGAGAAAATATAAACTTGATGCAAATGGCTATAGCTATAATGGTAGGAGGTTTGATGGTTCAAATTTGACATTCTGACTTATTTGGTTGGAGTGTCTTCTGGTTAAAGTGCATTCTGGAGAAGCCGCTGATACTTGTTCAGAAATATATGTTCCATTCCAGCCTTCTCACTTGTGGCACCTCCCAGTGTGTTGGACTACAGTTCACATAATTCTTGGATTTACCTATGGCATGGTCAAACAGAGTTCCAGAGGACTGAGACATCACTAAGATGATTTCAAAAGCTGTGGTAGAGAAAATCATCCTTCCTTACAATTACAGTGGAAACTATTTCTGATAACTAGAACTTGATTTCACCCTTCCTTCTTATTAAATTGACTGATCCACAGTAATTTTGGATGTAGATTTTTTTTTTTTTTGCACAAATAGGCTACAATTCAAAGGTTCCTTATCTTTCTGGAATGTTAAACACGTTTGGAATTGGGGCATTCTCACAAATGAGTTGAAATAGTGGTAGTTGGTTTTACTGCAAACCACCTTTCTGGTTACCAGAAAGGGGATCTGATAGGAAAGAGTTAACTCCATCTCTTCTAAATAGACGTTGGGACCTAAGGCTGCTTATCCCGTGGAGAAAACCCCTGAGCATGGTTCATCTCCTTTATCATAACAAATAACCATAACAAGAAGTAACTGGTAAAGATGGATGGGAATGGAAAAATGACATGTAGGAGAATGGTGCAGTACATTAACCTGTATTTCAACCTTTGGAGCAGTTGAATGCTCTGTCTCCTCCTAACAGAGTGGGACTGTTGAATCCATTGTGCAGTGACCAGAAAGATACTTCAAAGTAAGCGCCAACTACTATTTTAAGTCATTAGAGATAGCTGATATGGTATACTATAACCAAAATCTCAAGAGTTCATAATACTCCGACCCAGTGAGACCGATTTTTGCGTCTGAGGCAGCGAAGTTACTTGCTGTATTTTTATAAGATATGTGGTCTGCTCCATCCCACTCAACAAATGAATCTTAATTTTAGTCCTGCTACCTATTAACTGGGGTTGGACACTCATCTCCCCTGATTTGCTGTTTGTAGGAGACAAACTATTGGCTCTTTATCTCCCTTATTGTACATTCGAGGCAGATCTTAGTAGAATATACACAGGGGTGCTTTCAGCTGGAGAGAGCACCTATTTCCCCAGAACCCGCCGGTCAGAGCTACCAAAGGGCTCACTTCAAGGTAAGAGAGTTCATGGGAGTCTCTAATGAGCTAGAATGCGGCAATCATTAAGATCTTGAGTAATGATAACCTGAGCCGTGTAGGGAAATAATAGATTGGGTGAGAGAGGAGTGCCCCTAAGGGATTGGTGTACATGAGGGTGATCTATAGGCAACTATCATTTTGTTTTCTAAAAACATCTTAGTATTTGCTATGCTTGAAGTTGCTGTTTAAAAAAAAATACAAAATCTAAGAAATGAAAGGGAGGGAACTTGGTGGACAGTAGTGGTGGGCACATTCTGGACTATCATTTAGGGAACCCAGGTATAATTTATGTGACACAGTAAGTATAGGACTCAACTGGCATACGGTACATGGCTCTAATTAGCAGTTCTTTTGATAAAGGGAACATGATAGTGTTCAACTGTCACACCAAGTCACAATGCAGTTTGATTTTTTGGGTTTAAGGGTGTTGTATGAAACCAAGCACTGAGGTTTGTGAACCATGGTTTATAGCTTAGTATGTCATCCAGCTCTGGTTTATTCAAGCCATAATTTAGCATATCAATCTACTTACCCAAAATCAGAAGTCAGCTTTAAAGTACATCTAAAATTTGGTTCTATATGCTGAAGTGCGACTGGTGCTGAGTTGCCACTTTTCCTCCTCTGGCACAATTTCTGCTGCTGCTGGTCCCTAGCTGGACTTGGTGGCTTTCCTGTTCTACCCACTGGTCAAACACATCAGTTGACTTCCCTGGTCTAGTCCCTTTGTTGCTGGTTTCCTTCCTTTTGATGCAGGCACAATATTCTGCCACATCATTCTTACTCTGAAGTTCAGCCACTGGTCCTGTTTCTGGAGAATCTGTCCTCTTGGAACTTTGCAGTGCTAAACTTATGTATGCTGATCTTCAGCTTTCTTTTAAAAGCCATGAAATTTCAGGAGTCCTGACATTTCAGTAGTCTTCTGTCTGCTCTCCTCCTTGCCAAATCTTCATCTACCAATACGCCATTTCTACATAGTTTGTTTCATACAAACTACTAATACACACCTTGCTACACTAACTCTTCTGGAGTCAGCTTCTTTAAAGCCTATTCTTCCCCACCCATGCCTTTTTTAGGCACATGAAGAATGAGCAAAGCATGACTCTGCGGGACAACAATAGTACTTTCACTGAGCTGCCCTGTCACAACTGCACTTCTTCACAAAAAAAAGAGAACTCTAGGCCAACCATCCAGACTTCTAATTTCCTCTCTATAAATAGGTTATTTGTAGGTTTAGGTTCTAAACCTCCAAAGAACAATAAGCCAAGATCATTTAAACCCCTTAAATTATTTTACAACAAACAATGTATAACACACAGAACAGAAATGAACATATTATGCCCATGATTTTATGACTTTTATTTGTCTTCATTTCCATTTCTGCACTTCAACATTGTATGGATGAAGTAGGCACCAGAATCAAAAATGTGGTTGAAAAATCATTCTCATTACAGAATACAAGGCTAGATGGGAACAGCCACTGGCCAACAAAATTATGCTTTCCCTGACATCAACAGCAGTAAATCTGTATAACAAACTCATATAAAGTATGGGGTGGGGAGGACATTATCACACTATCACCTTTGCTGCTGGTCTAAGGACCTTTGGGGAAAGATTAATGATTTCCAGGGCTCTCCAATTCTTGCACCTTTCAAAGGCATTATCTTTACTACAACATCTTCCTTTTGATGAAGCATCACATTGGCTGGTTGGAACAGTACATACACCTTGTTTTGTCAAACGCCTAAGAACATTTCAGAAAAAAAATTACGTGATAAAATTTGCCATGGGAAACACACGGCATTATATCTTACTTTCCTGTTTGTGGACCAGTTCTCATCACTATTGGCAAAGGTTTTCTTCTCTAATCTGCAGTGAAGCTGATTTGGGTTGCTATGGACTAAAAGTAGCCATTACTGATCCAGTTCCTGACAGCTGCATGCCACAATGCCAAAATATCATTTAGGGCACCATGATGAAATTATACTGATATCAAGTGGTCCCTACAGTGGACAAACATTTGATCATGGCAATGAAGTCATATAAAGTCACCATATATAATATGCATGGTGAACAGGAACTCTGTATTTCCATTTTTTTCCCTGTTTCAATTTAAAAATAACAGCTTTCTACCAGTGAAACTTTAGAACCTTGTTGGCTGGCAAGGGCTACCCATCTTAAAGCTACAATTTGGTAAAAGCTCAAACCAGGAAGGATCTCAGTAATTTTGGCCTTCCTGCCCCACTTCACGGCTTTTCACAGAGACCCACTGGGTAAAGGCAAACTCTTTCTTCACTTAACTAGTGGTTATTGTACTTCTATGTACAATTACGAGAGGCAACCAAAATGGTACAAGGAAAGGCAGACAAGGTTCTGAAGGGACTAGTACACAGTACTAGTTTCATTTTCATAGTATATAATGCCACCTCTGAGTTGTAAACAGATGAAAGCCTAGCCTGTTTAAAACTGCCTTTGCAGCACAAGCTAAGCAGGGGTTGCCTTTGGAACAAGAAAAGTTCAAAACCTTAGGTAAGATCTCACATTCACCGTGAAAAAGTTGTCTTAGGTACACCAGCTGACAACTGTGGCAGTGTCAAAATCATCTGAAGCCCAGCTTTGTTTTTGTTGCTGCTGTTGTTTTGTTTTGGTGGGTGGAAAGGAGAATAAAGGGGTGCTATTTGGAAATTCTTTTAAAAAGTTCAAACAGTTTTGGGGTCCTCTGCATCAGACTCTTCCAAGTTGTACAATGCAGATTTGCATTTCTCTTACCTATAGGCAATGACAAGAAAACAGGTGATAAAATCCCCCTTTCATCCTGTACATTAGTAAAATGCATAGTACAGATGCTCATTTCAAGCTCTCCGTGTGGCTTATACTAGCACTGGGTCATGAAATGAGGACGAATGCTATCCAACCGCCGGGTTAAGATGTCACACCCAGTATCTGTGACTAGGAGCGTGTGTTCAAACTGAGCAGACCGTTTGCCATCTCGGGTAACTGCTGTCCAGCTATCGGGCCAGGTTTCATCTTGCCACCCACCTAATGAACACAACAAAAACAGATTCAACACAGAGCATGAACATAACCCAACAGATTCAGCCTCATCAACTGATTACTTTTTTAAAAGAAAAGTTAGAACAAGGAAAAGGTTGAACTTCCGCTTTTTATTTAGGCATATGGCTTATATTTATAAACATTCTGGCCAGCTCTTCATTAATCATCACCTCTAGAAGAAATATAATAAGGCTGACAAGCTTCTACCTCTTCTACCTACTTCTGTTCTTTTCTCCCTACAATCATTTGGGATGCTTGATGGTTCCCTCCTTCCCTATTTTGGGAGGCAGTTGCTCCCCACCCTCTAAAAATGATCCTAATCATACAAGAAAATTTATTGGTGCTGTTCAGAGTGTACTTTTTAATAAAGAGAGTCCCCAGAGAAGACAATGCTCTTTTAGCCCAGGTTGATCTTCTAGCTAATGCTAGTGTTTTTCCAAGTACCAACATTTATTTTAATAAGCATGAGGCAGAACGTGATCCCCAGTCCACTGATCATTAGAATAGTTTTGCTATCCGTACAACATTCATTCACATATTCTACTCCGGGTATTACCACACAGACCACTGGAAATATAGACCTCTTATAGAGTCCATATCCTTATTGTCTCTGCTTCCTTACATTCTTATTACTCAGCTTTTATATTTTTTAACAAATCATCTCTATGAAAAAATATGCAAAGGGATCCAATATATGCCAATATGTGGAATTTAAATGGTTTATGTCAATATAAAATAAGAGTAAATTGGGGGAAAAAATCTATCCATTATGAAAGATGCTGCTTCCCAGAAAATGTGAAAACTAATTTATTGTGTAGTATCTAACTAACTTAGCGAAGATTTGCATTACAACTTTGGGTTGGCATATTAGGGACAAATCAATTATTATATCTGAAGATGCTTTGAAATTTAATGATTGCACAAAAATGGCCTACAGATATTTTTTTTTAAAAAGGAAAAAAAGCCACCTCAGACTCTTTTAACATGATGACCTCTTATAATATTATTTTACAAACATGAAACTCAAGTGTGTGTTTAATAATTCAATTGTTCAGATTTTTAAAAAGCAAACTGCTTACTACAGATTTCTTGAAAGTTAGTATGATCTCACTAAGAAGACAGTGTAAGGTAGTTCAGACACAACATAAAAACAATCTTGGATACAATCTTTTGTGTCTTCAAAACGAGATGTGATGATACAAAAATACCAAACCCAACAGTTGGAATACACTTTGCTTACAAGGTGTGACGGCTCGCCAGTGACTAGGAAATGTTCATACATATAGCTCCTGGTCAAATTAACATCAGGGAATTTCTAGTTGGAAGTAGAACCCCTTAGATTCATAACTGCTTATTACCTTCACAGATCATTGGTTCTATCGTAAATGCGTGGCCAGGTTTCATTACCCCAACAGCCTTATTTTCTGAAAAGTACAATAAAAAGTTATCAGGAGATGATCAGTTCTCAGAGACAAGACCGGAGTAAAACACAAGGCAATGCTAACGTATCACAGTGATTCAGTAGTTGTATATACTAAAAAACCCTCTTTCTACTATAAAGTACTTTGAATAGAGTTGTCTAAAGCTGGATCCAGATATAAAACAATTCACCCAAAACAAAAAGTAGAAAGAAAAAACAAATTGACAAAAGTTCTGTGCAATCTCCATTTTCTCACATGTAGGTGCCAATTCTAGGTAAAATCAGTTCTGATGATTTCCTCCCCACCTCAAATAAAATGTATACACACTGTTGTTGATGTGCTCTTTTTTCTGTGAGTGGGGTTATTGTTTATCCTTGGGTGCCTGGGGTTATATGTCATGGGTTTTTCTGTGTTTTTAATTCTTGTAAGCTGCCCAGAGTCACTTGTATGAGATGAGCGGCTACATAAATCATATAACTAACTAAATAAAATACATATATTACACTTACATAAGTGAATGTATATACTTGCTAAATATATTTTAGAAGGGTCAGGACAAAAAAACAATGTAATAATTACTGCTTAAAACTGTTTAATCGCACATGTTGTGTTATGAGCTGCAGAAACAGCAAAATGAAAGGAAAAAATAGGATGGAGATAGGATGAGCGGAAGAGGTAAGTAGAAAGGGTAGGGGAAAAAAGAGAGAAAAGCCCTGCTTGGTGTTACAAAAGGTTAATATTTGCCAGCAAGCAGGTCCTCAACAGCTATCTCTGTGTAAGATGAACTCATCTTTCTGTCAGGTAATGCAAGGATTTTGCTAACCAAAGTTAAGAATGCACGCTATACTGTAGCTTGACCTTCCAGAAAAGCACCTGACAAAGTATGTTTTGGAGACAATAGCCTGCCATTCTTCTCCCATCTGCTCAGCTTCTACTCCAGTTTCACGGGCAGCATTTTGAAGTCGCCAATAGCCTAACCAGGCTGACAATAGCTTGTGAATTCAAGATAGAATAAAGTGCAGACACCACAAACCATGGTTTGAGGTCCTAACTTCAGACTCAGTTTCAATACTGGCAGTGACTCAGAAGGGGAAATACTGAGAGATTAAGGCAAAATATGAATGAAATTCAAAAATCACTATGCGCCACCTACTAGTCTTAGCAAAATTTGAGAGTTTCTGACTCTCCCCAATTAGGATTCAGTCCAGCAGAAGATTAGACACGAAAGTACCAGCTGAGATTTTCAAGTTTTATTGAAAGCTTGTCTGTCTGTCTGTCTGTCTGTCTGTCTGTCTGTCTGTCTGTCTGTCTGTCTGTCTGTCTATCTATCTATCTATCTATCTATCTATGGGACGCGGTGGCGCATCAGCTTAATGACGCTGAAAGTTGCCGTCCAGAAATGGTCAACACTTCAGCGGTTCAAGCCCAGCTTCACGCAGCAGAATGAGCGCCTGCTTCTTCCCCAGCTCCTGTCAACCCAGCAGCTCGAAAACGTACGTGAGTAGATAAATGGGTACTCTCATCCCGGTGGGAGGAAAAATGCTGGCGGTGCCTTGCAAAAAGGAGACGAGAGCAGTTGCTGGTAGCACGGAAACCACGCACGCCCAAAAAAGGTGCAAAGCAAAGGAAACCCCGCCTCCTGCGCTTGCCAGCTGGGCTCTGCTCTAGGAAGGAGGCACTGGCAAACCACTTCCGAAACACCTTGCCTTGAAAACTGCAGGGACTCGTCCAGGCAGTCGCCGCAGAATCAGTAATGATTGAGTGCAGATAAAATAATAATAATAATAATAACAACAACAACATCTACCTACCTACCTACCTACCTACCAACCAACCAACCAACCAAAATACAACTCAGAGACTGAACAGGTAAAAAGCTGCATGATAAAGTGGATACACATTTTTAAAAAGCAATTAAAATACAACACAACAATGGGAAGAATTATGGAAAAATCAATAAAATTTATCCAAAGCTATAATTTAAGGGAAATTTGGTATAATTTCTTTTTACAGATGACATATAGCTCTGTCAATAATCACAAAAATATATAAATCATGCAACAAAACATGTTGTAAGTATCCTGATAAAGAAGAAACATTTTATCATATGTGGTGGTTCTGTAAAAAAACACAAAAGTACTGCAAAGAAATATACAATACTCTACAGAAAATTCTGAAAATAAAATTTGAACTGAAAGCTCAAATATTTCTAATAGGAATAATTCCAGAACAAATAAACAAAAATGTTATAACTTATAAAGATACATGTTGACAACTGCAAGGATAAATCTGGTACAAGACTGGAAAAGAGATACTTTGCTGACAAAATTATCAGGGGCACAACGAGAGGAAAGAGTGTAATTTGTAACCAAGTATTTTCTTAATAATGTTTTTATTGATTTTTATTTTTCTTCTTTTTTTGTATATCATTATAATTTTTTTTCTTGTTTCCTTTTCTCCTTTTTTATTTGTGACTTGTTGAATTCACTTTCCAATTAAAAAAAAAAAAATCACCATGCAGCCACATTGTTCTTTGTGCCAAGTGAAGAAATGAACAAAAATCTACATCAAACCGAGGCAAATATTTAACAGTCCCCAAAATGTCAAGCTATGGAGTTAGCCTGGCCTTTTCAAAACAATTATCCATTGTTTCCTGAATTGTTCCCCTACTTTAAGGAAAAATATAGACAATGTGGGAGACATATCCACATGTCACTTCTCAGTCTGGACTGTATAAACATAGTCTTAAAGCGAACTACGGTATGGCTAAAGAAGCCATGATTCTATCTGTAACAAATGTGGGAAAATTTTATTTCAAGAAGTCCAGCCACTGCAAGGACCAGTCCATCAAGTAAGGAGCGGACAAACAAGGGAGTTGATTTACCCCCTCAGGTGAACTTTTACAAGAGGGGAGGATAGTTCTCATCCAGTAAGAGCAAAGCCCCGACCAACAGCAACTAGGTATCCAGCAAATCTGGATTTCAAGCTAGAATCTATCAGCCTAGTTGTGCTACAGATCATATTTTCTTTTCTGGACTAAGGTCTGGCCTGTATAAATTTGGTCTGGTATGTACGTGCTTGGGTGAGATCTGGACTGGAGAGAATAGCTGATAGAGATCCACCTCTTCCAAAAGCAACTGTTCATTCCTTCTCCCTTTTCTTTTCCTTTCCAACTTTCTTCTGGGTCTGTGACTTCGCCATATATAATAAATATTCAGAATTCTTAATGAACCAGCAATGCTCGTTCTTCGTTCTGGGAAGGGGATTTAGCCTTTAGCAAATACTTTCCTACCAGGTCAGGCAAGGAAGGAAAGAGGTTGCCATTTACCTCCTCCCTGGTTAATCAGTGGCAAAGAGGATCTATATGGAGTTACGTGGCTTGTGGCAATGTGCCCAGCGGAGTCTCTTCATGGGAATTAATAGAGAATCAAGCCACCAAATGCCATCCATACATGCCTTAACATCTAAGCCGTAACATGGTTATTCTGCCTTAATATATAAAACCCTACACTTTATGGTTAGCATGATGTGTGAACCAGGGCATTATGGCTTGTTTAATCAACCCTGATTTAAAAATCTAGATTTATTATTTTATCAGGTATTGCTATAGGCATATATACCTGAGAAAAAGGTAAGTATTCCGTGCAGGAGAGCATATTCTAAGCCTTTGTTGTGATACCAACAGTCACATTTCTGTACAATACGTAGCCAATACAAATACTTTAAAATCCGTATCAGAAGTACTTTCTGGGTGCTACAGCAGGTGGCTGCTAGGGCATTCTCACTAGCAGTGCTCGGTCTGTGGAATGACCCTTCCTCAGGGAAGCACCTGCTCACTTGTTGAGACAGGCATGTTTATTATTTTAACTCTTTGGAATCTCAATTACAGTACATTATTTCAATTACCTTTTCTTTGCTTATAAATGACTGAATCTTCAGCAGCAGTTGCTATTCTTTTTTTAATCTAATAACTTAAAATAGGAATGTATCCTTTTTTTCTAGTCACATCTCAAAAAGGAAGGGACAGGCCCAGGACAAAATCTAAATTTGATTTCATTTAATGTACATTTAATTACATTCAAACATAATATGATTATTCTCCAGTTATCTTTCCCTTTCTGCTCTACAACTTTGGGGCAATGACTGGAGGACTTCTGAGATGATACATAGCTCCTCCCTTGGAAAACCAGGCACATGAAGCCCAAAAGGGCCTTGGCAGCTTGGAAAATTTTTCATTACCAACAAACCAAAAGTGTATCTATAATGGGTACAACCACAATTAAAATTTTCAAGCTAAAAGAAAAGGAAAAATAACATTCAATAAAATCAATACAACTTCATAATGTATTTACAGTCACCATAAAGATAGCATTTATACAAGTATAAAATCCTTCATCTACACCTGACATCCTGACATCTGACCTGGTTGTAAGATTTACAACAGGATAGCCATGCAATCTCATTTTACTAACCATCATTCTCAACATCTTTTACTGAGATACACTTCCACCAATCAATCTGAATTACAGTGGTACCTCGGGATACGAACGCCTCTACTAGCGAGCATTTCGGGTTACGACCAGCTTCGGCAGGAAAAATTTACCTCGGGTTACGAACTTGCCTCTACTTACAAACCGGATCCGCAGCCATTTTCCCTGCTGCCACGCGGTCGCGGCTTCCTGTGGGAGAGGTCGCGGTAGCAAGGAGACGTTCGGTGAGGCTTGTGGTGTGTTTTGCGGTGTTTTGCGAAGGTTTTTGGTGCGCGTGTTAGCATGGCTCCAAAGAAAATGCAGAGCAGGCTTGGCGGGAGTAAGGCTCTGAAGAGAAAATTGCCTCAGGTTGCGACCAAATTCGGAGGGCGGAACGGATTAACCGTATTTACATTGAACCTTATGGGAAACTTTACCTCGACTTGAGACCAACTCGAGTTGCAACCAGAGTCACGGAACGGATTAAGTTCGTATCCCGAGGTACCACTGTATTAAACAGATAAGGAGAAAAGGCAGGCAGGCAGGCAGGCTGGCTGACCAGCAAAGAATGGGATAGCAGGATGAACTGTTTAGATTCCTAAAATGCGTTGTTGTGGAGCTGGCCCTAAAGAATGCATCTACAACAATATTAACTGGTTCAGTCAGTTAAGGTGCTGACCACAGTATTCTGATCATAAAATAAGCCTGTCTGCTTACCAGCCCATTTTAAGATGCCCCCGAAGACTGAGACCCAGATATCTGAATGTCTCTTCCAATACCAACTTCACTGTCTTTTAAGATTATCCGCTAAAGATACATACAAAACAGTAATGCTTACTGATTACTAGCAGAACACCACCCACAGCAGATACTGCTTGTACTTACTGGCATAATGCGGCACATTGGGAGCGGTGTGGAAAAGCTTATGAATCCCATGCCCACAGTAGCTTCGAACGACTGAAAATCCACTGGCTTGAGCATGTTTCTGTATAATATTTCCCAATTCTCTATACCGTACACCAGGTTTTACTGCGAAGCAATGCATAACAAAGATCAGCACTTATATACAATACCATATTCTCTTTGTTTGCACGTGTGCATGTTGTCCCTCAAAGGATTACACAAGTGCTCAGAATTTACGACAAGAAAAAACGAAGGAAGTCCCTGATTCGGTACTTTCAAATATAAGAGTTTCAGATTTGGACACATGGAAAGTTAACGTTTGAACTCAATAACTCTAGGGGAGCATAAGTTTGGATAACTGTCCAGCAGAGAACTTAACTGCCCACCAAAGATAGTATCATTTCTAGTTTTCAGACCCTAGTTCTATGGCTGTAATTAAGCCATAATACAGTTTGCATTGCTTGTGGAATGGCTGTTATCCAATGGGGTAGTAGTAGCCACCAACTTAATTTAAAAAAGGACAAATTCATAGAGGATCAGGCTAGCAACAGCTATTAGACTTGACAGCTGTTATATTACCTTTGAAATCATGAGCAGCACCCTTTCCAACTATTAGGGAGCAATTGGTGAAGAGGGCTATCATTCCCCTTCTACGTCTGTGAGCCTCCTGAATGCATTTGCTTGGTCCCTATGTGACAAAGAACACTGACAAGAACACTGACAACATGGACCTCTGGCCAGATTCAGCCTAGGTGCTCTTCTTATGTTAGTTTGTGGCTTAGGGTGATGTATGAACCCAGTTGTTGTTTATAGCTTAGCATTATAGAGACCTATTTTAATATGATGGCTTTACTGAACATCATTTTAATAGTGTTTTGCAAACCAGTGTGGTTATTATAGGCAGGAAAAGGGAAGAGCTAGAAAGCCTTCAAACTGTAAGTTTAAGGTAGGCAGAGCAACATCGTGACAAGTATATATCCTCTTCTGTATGCTCCTTAAGAGTTTTAATATTTTTAATTCTCTTTCTCTTTTAATTACCACAAGTGACATGTTTGTGCTTTAAGAGAAGAGAGTTTCTTCTGGTTTTCTCCAGGATTTAAATGTTGGTAAAAGCATTATTTGTGAATTAGCCCACTATGGATTTTTCAATAAAAACTGAGCATAATGTTGAACCCAGCCATTTAATCATTCCCTGGGCAAAAGAAAAGGAAAAAACCCTCTATGCTGTTTAAATATGAGTATTAGTTTTCCCTGCAAATGCGAAAGCTCCAGGGGAAGAAACTTTGATAATCAGTTTAATCTATGCTTTTGTTATGCAGTCAACCATTAAAGCTCACTGACTGGACTTTGGAGAATTTGAAATGCATCCAGTAAATAATCATTTTAAAAGCTTAGGATGCCTAGAGAAATTATTAAATTTAATCTTATGTTACATTAATTCATTTTCATTATCTGCCTCAAAGCACTTCTAACTTGTCACCAACATTATACAAAGACATAGATCTACAAGATAAACAGACTGCAACTGTCAGATGTCCAGCAAAAAATTTGAAACTTGACATTCCATTAATGTTTAACCAGAGCTTCTGAAAATGATCAATTTATGAAACTTAATTTAAGCCATTTATTATGTTATTAAAATTAATCACTTTGAATAAGCCATTCATCCTCACCAAATGGAATAAAATTACAGCCTTCCATAGCAATTTGGAACAGTGCTGCACGTTGACTGACAGAGACTCCTTAAGGGAGGCAGCACTCAATCTAACTGAACTTCTGTCTGAGATACATGAAAGGAAACTAAGTCATGAAAGCCACAGGTTGCAAAAAGCTCTTACCTGCATCAATTGCTTGCATTAGGCATTCATACGTTGTCTGAACTAATCTTTTTGCGCCCTCATCAACTTCTCCAACATAAAATGTCTCATTGAGATCCCCGTGATAACCATTACGATAAACAGTAATGTCCACTACAAGAAACAAAAGGAACACTGCATTTTCCTAATTTGTTTTTGCAATCATAACAAGGCTATAAAACAAATACAAAACACATAACAAACCCAGAAAACATAGAGTGGGGTGCCCCAGGACTCAGCTCTCTTTCTCCCATTTTATTTAACATATACATGGAACCACTGGAAAGATAATCCATCAGTTTGAGGTAGGATATCACCAGCATATAGATGATACCCAGCTGTATAGATGTGCTGTGTGGTGCTTGGAGGCTGCTAGGAACTAGATGGGACAAAACATCTAGACTCAGATGAAATCCCAGCAAGACAGAGTGACAGCTTATCCAAAAATTGGCTAGAGCCAGTGTAATTTCATATTTAGTGTCTGATGGGGTTATACTTCCTCTGAAGGATCTAGTCTGGGATCTGGGGGTCCTCCTGGACTAAAAGCTCCTCCTAGAACATCAGACAGTGACTGTGCCCAGGAAAGCCTTTGCCCAGCTGTAGCTGGAGAATGAAATGCAACCATTTCTGGCATCCTACCCTTACCACCTCACAGTTGAATTGAAGTAATGTGTTTTATTTGGGGCTTTTGAAGACTACTCAGAAACTGAAACTGGTCCAAAGTGCAGCAAGGTGACTGTTGTTGACTCAGATCTGATTCAGCAGAATTGCAGAATGGATGGCATACAAATATTGTAAAATAAGTTGAAAATATAAAAGGCTATCCCAACAACAGGATAGCCAAGCCACCCAAACTTCTTTGCTTAGTGCAGAATTGTCAAAGATTAAAAATAGAAAGGTCTTGTTAGATCAGACTAAAAGCTTCTGTTTCTCACAGTGACTACCAATGGCGTCTGAAGAAACAGCCATAATATCAGCTCTATAAATTTACAATCTGCTATGGCAATGCATTACTTATTTTTCAGACTGATAAACACTCAAGAGACTGTTATATATACAACCAGCTACAAAATTCCCATTCTCCACAAAGACGCTTGCTTCCTTGCCGGTTCACAGGAAAATGAGGAAGTCTCTGTCATGATGTACATGGAGAAAGATTTAATCTAAACTGGAAAGAGTTCACCTGCTGAAATTCTTATACCTCTCTATTCAACTCAATAAATCTTCCTAAAAAGAACTCGGTGAGAATCATGCTTGAAAAGAATAATTTTCTGTTCAGGCTCCTGTCAAAATGCCTGATAGCCAAAAGAGGCACAGTTAAATGGGAGGTCCAGAGAAAAATTTTAGAAAAGACCTGCTATACGGTTTATGGCTCTAATTTTGCACAACTGTAAAAGCTATATTAAAGAAACAAAAAGAACTTATCAGTTGCACTTTGTACACAACTAGCCAAATTGAAGATGAATGTACTAAAGATCAACAGGCTTCCCCAGCAGAATTCTGAAGGTATCATCAAGAATAAAGCATCTGTTTTGGAGTTTGGTAAACCCCAAAGCAAAACAAACAATGTATTTTGGAAGGATATCACCATTGGACAGATATTTGCATAGACGCTCTGTCCAATGGTGATATCCTTCCAAAATCGTATCTCCTATGAAAATATTTATTTCAAGTTTCCTACCATTAACAATATCACCCTCTTGTAAGCGTCGCCTGTCTGGAATTCCATGGCAGATCACTTCGTTTACTGATGTACAGCAAGACTTGGGAAAATTATAATAATTAAGTGGTGATGGATAACAATTTCTGGCAATGCATGCCTGAAAAAGAATTTAAAATAGGCTTTTCACTCAAAAATATTTTGAAGAGAAGTATCAATAAATGTAGTAAGTCTAATCAAGCATAATATCTGAAAGATGGACTAAAATCAATCATATAGGATTAGACAAATAATCTCTCCCTTGGAACAAGTGCTCATTAGAATACCAAGCTTTTCAGATATTTATTTTATTTTATTTATTTATTTATTGGATTTCTCCCCCGCCCATCTCCCCCACAATATATGTGTGTGTCTGTGTATCTGTGTGTGTTTGTGTGTGTGTGTATGTGTGTGTATATCCTGAAAAATTCTGTGAAGCACAGATTTTTACCTGAGGCTTTGCAAACAACTATTCCACTTTACATTCTTCCATAGAACACAGTCAGGAATAATTCATAAGAATGTCTACCACTAGTTATCAGCAGGTAATATGAAGAGTTGGTTATGAACCAAGAAGCTCCCAGTCAAGATTCTGCTCTGTCATAATTTACAGATAGGCAAGTTCTAGTTTGTTGCTATCTTCTAATAAAAAGAATAATAAAATCAAAGATTTGGAAAAGGGATTCCATTGGGATCATTGGATTCAGCATCCAGATCAGTGCAAGATCTGACTGAAGACACCAGGGAAGAAGTCTAAATGGATAAACAGGAATCTGTCTTATCATTAGTCATATTATGTCCACTTTAAGAATGATAATATTAATCTATAATAAAATATTACTATCTTAACTTATGTGAATCTCTCCAAGGAAGTCCTACATAAATCCAAATAGGCTGTCATGTCTTTCTAAGTTTTACTTTCCTTTAAATTCTCTCACAATTTGAGGCCAGCTTAATGCTGCAGCAATGTGTAAGCCTGAAACCCTTCTGAGATCATGCCTATAAAAAGCGACTACTGCTTTCATTGGAGGGAAGATCACTTTTAAAATGGGCATTGCACTTAAACATTTACAACCTCCTTGGAACTTGCTTACATACACATGCTAGTACAGCGTGACGTAAACAGGATTTTACTGTAAGTAGCAATGGCATTCCCACAAGTATTGTTTATGGAACTAGATTTGTGGATAAGAGAGGAAATTTTGGAATGCTCATTAAAAACTGCAGCAGGATTCTAAGTCAGGGCCTAGAAGCACAGAAGTTGATGAGCAATCTTTGGAATCCCTGCACTTAGTTGTTTTATAAACATGTATTTGGCAGGCTAATCTTCAGTCTCCAATCTTCTTAGACCTGGAGGGTCAGTTGGAATTTTGTAACCATGTTATGGAAATTCATACAAAGTGACTGTCATGGAGACTATGACCAATCACAAAAAAACTCATTTCCATCACTCCTTCCACCCTCCCAAGAAACTCTCTACCAACTCAACATACCTTTTTCTGGACAGGTGGGCATGCTTCCCAACAAAGCACAGGGCTGCAGCCCCCACAATTTTCTTTCAAAGAATGCCTCTAGGACCTATTTGGGACCCAACAGCATTTTGGGAAATACACGTGATATTAGCTTCCTATTTTTTAATTATAAGTATCAGGAAAAAATTGAAGACAGGTAGAACAGAGAGCCTGTCAGGCTCGCAGAAAAGTCTCAGGAGTGCCCTATGCTACACATGCAATATTGGGGACCTATGGACTAACGTTATATAGGCACTCCTAACTATGCAGGAAATTAGTAAGCTGTTCTTTATTAAACATAGTACCTATACTTTAATGTATAATAACAAAAACAGAACCTCATTGAAGTATCCTTACTAGATGAACAGCATGATCTATTTCTTCTGTGGTCACACCTGGTTTCACCATCATGGCAGCAACGTCTAATACTTCCCTAGCAAGCTGCAAGACAAAGAAACAGAAATTATTCATTATGACAAACACTTTCAGTGGAACAAATATCCTTAAGTAATTACATTTTCAAGCTAAGCATGCAAAGATATTCCTTTTTAGATTCTACTTCCTTTTAACCTATGTTGTGCAGTATCAACTTACCCTACACACAACTCGCATCCCTTCTATATCTTCTGAAGAAAGAATCTTTATCTGAGAAGTTCCTTTAAGGGCCTGTTCTGATTCAGACATACCTAAAAGGAAGCATTATCACCATTATGACAACTAATACATTGATATCCCATGTTTCCTTTGGAAAGCCGAAGGCAGCATATATAAAGATGTCCTCTTATTTTATCCCAACAATAACACCCAATGAGGTACAATGAGCTGAGAGATAATGATTGTTCAAAAATCACCCAGAGAACCTTGTGGTTCAGTGAGAATTTAAATCTGGTTCCTCCCAGTCCCAGACTCTAACCATTATATTATACTGGGAAATAGTACCTATTTACAATAAATTTTAATAACAAACGTATGTTTCTTTTTGGTTGTATGCAAAAATTCTGGAAGATTTACTTCCAGTAAACTACCAGAGCATTCACAAATCAATCAATGGTCAGTATAAATCAATGGTGTGACATCTGGTGTGCAGTTCTGGGTGCCACATCTCAAAAATAATACAGTGGAGCTACAGAAGGTTCAGAGGAGACCAACTAAGATAATGAAGGGGCTGGAGCAGTTGCCCTATGAGGAAAGGGGAACATTTGGGGCTTTTTAGTCTAGAAAGGAGGCAAATGAGAAGGCACAAGATTGAGGACATCCCCTTCTCAAAATACTAGAACCAGAAGTCACCCATGAAATTGAATCTTGGAATAATCTGGATAAAAAAAGGAATTCTTTTTTATGCAATGTGTAATTCAACTTTGGAATTCAACACCACAAAATGTAGTGCTGGCTATCAACTTGGCTGGCTTCAAAAAAGTGTTGGACCAATTCATGGAAATCAAGGAGATTAATGGCTGATAGCCTGATGGCAGTGTAGTGCCCCTGAAGGCCATCTACTGGGAGACTAGTGGGCTCCCCTGTGCAATTGGTAGGCCATTGCAAGAACAGACTGCTGAACTAGATGGGCTAGGGGTGCAATCTAATAGGGCACTGCTTATCTCATATATATGGCTGGATCAGCTTTTATTCACATGAAACACTAGAACACTCTGGTCTTGGAATGCTCTGTACCAGAATGTTCTGTTCCAGAATGGTAGGTTATGCATGTAAACTCTGCTAATATAGCTGAAATAATTTTAAAAGATAAAGGTAAAGATAGGAGCAAAACAAACCTTGGATAAGACATGTCTTATTTCCCTGGATATGACACATTCTTATTTCAACTTCCCCTAATTTTTCTCATTCATAAGTAAAACATTTAACAAAGTTATCTAGCAAAGTATTGTGACTAAATGTTTGTTACTCAACAGAAGCATTATGGCGAATGCAAGATTGTGAAATTCAAAAACCACCTCTGCTTGAAAATATCATTTGGGATTTTTTGTTATTTAAGGCTTATTTTCTAAAGCAACTGGTCACTAAATTTGTTGCATAATACACCCAAATGTTGTATACACACCCATTGTGAAAACAAAAATAGTTAACACAGCTTAAATTAAGCACAGGCTCAACTAATAGAAGTTGTGCTATGCCTATAATTACCTAGGGGGTGATCTGCATAATCCGGCCTTTGAATGTAACTCGGCACAGGCCTCATTGGCATCTAAATAAAGCACAATTAAGATCTGTTTAAACATATTTATTAGCTTAGTCCAGTGCTTCCCAAACTTGGGTAAATTACCCAAAATTGGGTAAAAGTGATTTTTCTTTGGTTAATGACACATGAACCCATTCACAACAGGGACATTTAAACTGACTTAAAGATTACCATGTGTACTAAAATATATTCAAAAATCTCCCAAAGTATTCCTATTAAGATGAAAATCGATGAAATTAAAAATTGGTAATTTGTTGAAATGACATAAAAATCATTCAATGATATTGTTTTTATAATTCAGGTAGTCCTTGAGTTATGAACATTCATTCAGCAACTGTTCAAAGTTACAAAGTGCTGAAGGAAGGGACTTAGGACCAGTCCTCAAAGTTCCAGCTGTTGTAGCACCCCTGCAGTCATGTGAACAAAATTTGGGTGCTTGGCAACCAGCTCGCACTTACAACTGGTTGCAGTGTCCCGTGGTCACATGATCACCATTTGAAATCTTCCCTGCCGGCTTCCCACAAAGGGGGAAGCTGGCAGGGGAGGTTGCAAATTGCTCAGGTAATTTTCCCCCACCCACCCCAGCCTTTCTTCACTTGCTTGCTCGCATGCACCGCACCCTCCTTCCCTGCTTTGCTTCCATGCACACACCATGCCCTCCTTCCCCTTCCACTCACTTGCACGCACACCCTCCTTTCCACTTCACTCGCCCGCGTGCACCGTGCCCTCCTTCCCCTTTCATTCACATGCACTGCGCCCTCCTTCCCACTTCGCTTGTTTGCATGCACTGCGCCCCTCTTTGCTTGCACACATCCACCCACCAGCACCCTCCTTTCCCCCTGAGTTTTGGGTAACGAAGAAAAAAAATTGGGAAGCACTGGCTTAGTCATTCTGAATGTGGGTAACAGTTGCTAGAAAACAGACTGTAAAATGGGTACTTTCAAATCAAATGAAAGCATGTATTAAAACCTCCTATCTAAGAGCTGTAAGGCAAGTGTGTAGTTTGATAAGCCGGTGTCAGATAATAGGAGACACAGCAGTGGGGAGATAGCAGCTAGAGTAGCTAGAAGTGCAGTCCAAGAGCCCTAAGTATAGAAATAATTCCGGAGATCCAGAGGAAGACAATACTCCAGACAGATAGATATTCAGGAATTTAATACAATAAACTGGACTGGAGCCAGGCACTGGAGACAAGGACAAGTGCACATGAATGTTCTTAGCAATTTTCTGCCTTCGTCTCAAGACTTATATGAAGAAGAATCAACACAGAACTCCAACTACATTCCTCTGGGGATCATTAGTTCCACGAAGCTTGGTGCACTCTAGAGAAATCTGTCTCCCAAGTAACCCTCCCAGGATGCCTATCTTTAAAGTCTTGCAGTTCTTCACCATTCTACACGTTGCTCTGAAACCTAGCAATCACACTGTACTGGGCTTAGAAGTCAAGAGAGTTTTTCCAGCTTAGATATCTAAATTACAGGCTCAGAAGACATGGAAAATACTGTTTCTGCTTCTGAACTTCTGGTCTGAGACTTTAGGGAACAGGCTTCTGCTGGCATCCAAGTTGCCTAATTCTGTCTTTCTTCCTCTAATGAGGATTCCTCTGAGGTGGCTGTACCTTAAGAATCTTGAGCTATAGCAATGAAGCCCAATAAAAATGATGAACAAATACTCAAATTTGGACAATAACCAAGTCTTCAGTAGAAATAATTTCATCTTTTCTTTTTGTAGCTACTGGAGTAATTGTATACTCATGAAATCTGAGTTTGACAACTGGATGTTAGAGGTAACACAGAATTCCATGACTCTGAACAGTGGCATACCACCTGTGGTTCCCAAAGCCTTATGTGAGCCTTCCAAAAACCTTCTATTGAACTGTAATATTCAATGTTACAGAGGGGGAAAATATTAAATGCATATTGCTTTTAATTACATTTTAATTTGCATTTTTGTCTTGTTGCCTTTCCTTTGGAGTTGAACCAACAAACCCCAACAAGGTAACATGCCCTTGACTTTAAGGGTTGGGATAGTACTGTAGAAAGCCTGTTGCTCCAACTGTTAAAAAAGTTTTCTAGTTCAAATAGCACACTGACTAAGCTCAGATCATTGCAGTAAGAATTGTAGCACCTGTATAGAGTCAGTATCCCAGATCTTCTAGAGGCTTATCCAGCAAGACAATAAACGGAGAGTTCTCATTTGTGCTTAATGTTGCAAACTGCCAAAGGTGTTATTATATGAATGACAGTGATCTATTCTGCAATATACAGAAGAATTTACAATCTTCATACCTGATGTCACATATTTAGCAGCTGCTTATAACCAGAGAGTAAGATTCTCAAAGTCTTCTTTAACCAAATTTATTGAAAGGGAAAAAGATTAGTTTACAAAAATAGTGGCAATTATTTCAGCTCTAATGTATCAGTTTGTCAGGACAGAGATTTCTTAATCTTTAGTTGCACTGGGGAGGCAGACTTGATTTCCTGATAAAGGAAGGGCATGCAGATGTTCTGTGCTTGTAATAACTTGCAAACTGACATCCTCTTTCCCAGGCATTGAGAAGTACAATATACATAAGAAATAACTTATTTTGGCTTAATGTTACATTCAAAGCAAATTACTACAGTTTATTCAACAACCATGTTTAACAAATCCTGGTTAACAATACAAGTAGACACTATTAGTCACTCTCTATGCTATCTGCACCTCACAAGGTTTAGAAAGGCCCTTAAAATGCTTCTTTTTTCAGAGCCTATATGATGTTGGAAGACCTCTTCAGTGGCAGTACTCAGTATCAATTTAAATTATGGCACTGCTGAGATTAAATTATTATTATTATTACAAAAAACACATTTTAAAATACCTGATTTGTTCTCATCAAACTGAGTTGCAGTTTATATGCAGAGTCATTTCCAAGCTAAAAAATATTTGAGGAATAAAGCCCAAGTCTTGTCTTATGAAATATCCACTAAAATAGATTTCACTAACATTTCCTTTGTTCTTCTTCATACTGGAATACTATGTTTCTAAAAGGGATAGCCTACTGCAGTAGAAAAACAAAAATCTTATGGCACCTTAGAGATTAACAAATTTAAATTTACACAAGCTATCATGGAATTGGACTTGATTTATGAAAGATAAATAAGATAATCTGTTAGTTTCTATAAAATTCTCTCTTCCTTCTTTCCTGTAATGGATAGTAGGGTATTTTAAATTGTCTGATATACATTATGAGAAAATAATTACTAAAATTGTTTTACTGTCCACACATCTTAAAAAATAGTTGGACGATCACGTTCTCTAACTGGGAGAACTATCATGAAGGAATTACCTTCCTGTGGTTTGATTGGTGGAAAAACTGAACAAAGTGACACATTTCAGTTATTTCACCTATTTACCAGTGGATAATGTGGCCTGAGTTTCCCAGTATATCGATAACCAGCCCAGGGATCTGTGTTTATGTCACCATCTACGGTCCAGGCAGAAACTTCCCGTTTTGCTTTCTCATCCTCTGTAAAACAAAAGCAAAATCATACTGATCTTAACACTGATCATCAAGAAACTTCATCAAACATCAGAACAGAATTTGAAAAGTTATATAGATAGATGAACTCCTTTCCACTCTTCTTTAGAGCTCTTGAATTTTTTCCCCATGTTTGCTCTAACCCTGATACTATTTATATGAGGACTCTTTTTGCTGAAAGGCTATTGAAAGATATCAAACCAAGCCAGCACTAAAAGCATAGGCCTAGTCTTTCTCTGCCCATTTTCAATGGGGACATGCCTAGATTTACAGTGTCAAAACTCTACTGTGCCAATGTTACCATGTCTTTATTTTTCAGTTACAAAAATCCTCTGTACCACACTGAACTTATTTTTCAATATGCCACATTTTGCAGCATTTCTGAAGCAGTGAAAGATCACAACTGTTTAAGAAATTGAAGCCCAAGGTCCCATGTAGACACACAATCCTACTAATGTGCAAGAAACATTATCCACAGAAAATTTAGAAAGCAATGAGAAATATTTTAAGGAAGGGACAAAAGTAGATTCCTTAGATCTCTTTCATGACTATACCACTGCAAGCTACAGTTGTGGCTTCCCATGTGTCTGAATGCTCTTCCATAAAATATAAAGAAAATCTATATAGTAATAAAAAGTATCAGGGAAAAAGATAACTTAAACCCTTTTTTTCCTGACATCTGGATTGGATTTATACAGTAATACCTCGGTTCAAGAACGCTTCTGTTCACGAACAATTCGGTTCACGAAAACAGCACCGTTCACAAAATTTTACTTCCGTTTGCGAACTCCGCATCGGGTGACGAACACGACCCTGCCGTAGTCGTGGCTTCCTGTAGGCGAGGGGGACTCCCCCTCCAAACAATAACTGCCTCCCCACCCACCTTCCTGTCCTCCACTCCAGAAGTCGCCTTGAGCAAGGTTAGCGTTCTCTCTCTTCATGCTGTACTGTACTTTGTTTCATATTTTTGTGGTTAAAAAAAAAATACATATGGTTCAGAACGGATTAACCATATTTACATTGAACCTTATGGGAAAATTTGATTTGGTTCGTGACCGATTCAGTTCGTGACCAGAGTCGTGGAACGAATTAAGTTTGTGAACCAAGGTACCACTGTACATCATGCTAAGCTATGATATGGTGTGTTTAGTATAGCTTACTGTGTTGTGTGAATCCAGCTGTTCTGATTTGTCAACCATATCAACCCAGCCAATTGAGTAAATTCAACAAACCATAGTTAAGCAAATCATCATTCAGTGCAACATGTGGACGTTTTTTTTCCCCTTTTGTTTTATACAAAAGAGCATTCAGTCCCCTACAAACCCTTGTTAGATCTACATCAGTTCAGGCTGCAAACCCAATAACAACTAGGCCAGATTTATTACAGATTTAGATTTTAGTATTTGATGTCACCACCAACAAATGGGTTGTAAACTTAAGAAAGTACGATAAAATCAAAAGAATATATTTGCTTACTTGCTTTCTTGTGTAGTAACTTGTGAGTAGCCCAACTTCCTTTAAAACATTCCTAAAAAGGCAAATTATACAAATTTAGCAATACTTTGAAACAGACTAACTTTATATGGATAACACAGTTCCACAGGCTATGAATCATATACTGCAGAAAGATGAAGGAAAATAGGTTTTCCTTACAGCTCGCTGTACTTCAGTTCAAATAGCAGACACTAATCGGATTTCTTTTTAATGATAAGGTTCAAAAGCCACTTTACATATAGGAGTATAAGCCTAATATTGCTGGAAGCACTTTAAAAACATATCTTATTTCTTGGACTGGAAACGTGGAGCTCATTCGTATTTTATGGCAATAGTGTTTGTTCTGACTACGTGGGCATTTGTAGCAAATACATGTGGCTTGCACATGAGTTTGTAAAAAGCACAGTAAACAAATTTGAAGATCTCAAAACATTCAAACCTAAGGGAAAAACAGTTTCATGGAGCCCAAATGATAACATTCACAGCACTGCTTGATAGTACCCACCATCACATCTCTTACTGGTTGTAGCCTACCATTAAGAATGAATGTTTTCATGAAGCACTGAACAAAAAGCAAGCAAAATCATGGAGAGGAGATCCCACCATTGCTAAGTCCTACATTCCCTAAGGCAGCATGTAGGTGGTTTTTTCTACAATCCTGTTTTTCAGGAGCCTGCCTTAGCCTGGAGCAGCCTCTGCAAATGGCAGCTCCACAGCACCAACAGAAGGTGGGCAGAAGAATTCCTTATACACGGAGACCTCGCTTAACAACCATTTGTTCAGCTACTGTTCGAAATTACAACGGCACTGAAAAAATGGACTTACGACCAGTGCCCAAAATAGCCATTGCAGCGCCCCTGCGGCCACATGATCAAAATTCAGGTGCTTGGCAGCCTGCTGCAGTTATGACTGCAGGGGTGCTGCAACTCTCCCCACCCGCCTATCACCCCCCATCTATGCCCTTTTGGTCACCCTGTACAGCGGTACTTGGTAGCGGTGGCAACGCTGGGGCTGAAGTAGAGGCCCAAGGCCTCTCAGACAGCTGCCACCACCCCCAGGCCTCAACTTCAGCCCCAGCACCACCACTGCCACTTGTTCCTTCTGCAAGCTGGTGTCCCCAGAAGGTACGGGATGCATGGCTTGGGGAAGAAGCAAGAGACATGGCTTGGGGAACAGCACAAGGCAGTGAAGGCCAGCAGTGTGGGGCTTGAGGCAGTATTTTTCAGTGGCAGTGGAAGCGCTGGGGCTGACGTCAGGGCCTGGGGGCGGTGGCAGCTGGCTGAGACTGCTGAAAGCCTTGGGCCCCAGCCCCAGCCCCAGCCCCAGCGCAGCCACCGAGTGCCACGTGCAGGGCAGCCAAAAGGGCATAGATGGGGGGAGATAGGTGGGTGGAGGGAGTTGCAGCATCCCTGCAGTTGTAAATGCTGCTGGGGCGGCTGAGGCTTCCAGAGGCAGCTGTGACTTTGTGCTGTAACACACACACCCCAACTCGCACGTGGCCTGTGCTGAGCCTCCCCCACCCCCGAGGCACCCCCACGCTCCTTACCTGGGACTCCATCTGCTTAATGACCCGCAATTCTTGTTTAACGTGGCAACTGGGGATGCCACGATTGTGGTCCCTAAGCGAAGCGGTCACACAATAATTCGCTTAACAACCGCATCACTTAGTGACCTAAATTCCAGTCCCATTTGTGGTTGTTAAGCGAGGACTACCTGTATGTGCAACATTTCCACACCTATCTTTTTCTATCCTTCAAAAATATATCCTGAATGCTTGATTCAACCTGGTCTCCTATGCAAATATTTTCTTCAGCACAGTTCTATAAAAAGCAAGCATGATTTTCTCCATCATCATTTGTAAAACTATCCCCACTGCTATCTTTGCAAGAAAAGCAAACATACTCATAATACTGAAAGATGTTTCCATATCCTTTTCTCCCAACTTGCATTATCATTAAACATTAATTTGCTAATGATACAGAGGTGATTTCTCCTTTTAAAATTTTTTTTTAATCTTATTTGTTTCCCTGTACTGATTTCTCAAGAAAAATAACCAAATCAATTCAACACATCATAACCCTTAAAAATCCAACTGAAGCAGAGTCTAATCTTGCAGTCTCCTGAACATTTAACTAGAAGTAAACTCTACTGAAGCCAGTGAAATGAAACCAAAGAAGATTGCAAAAGGCTTCTTCTTCTTTCAAAAACTACCACACATATATTTGCATGAATACCACAGAGACCCATACAATGCATTTAAAACATGCATTTACTACATGCATACACAAATTTTCCTGAGTTGTCTAAACTCCACACTCATGCCATTCTTATGGACAAAAATATGTTTTATGCCTTCTCTAGTGTATAAAAATATGGCTTCAGGTCCCACTGCAGGCAACATTAGAATCCTTAAATAGGATAAATGAATCAGACTTACATTACTGTGTAGCTGAACATGATCTGCAGTAGGAAAAAAGACAGTTCCTTATAACTGCTTCCCCCCAATTTTCGTAGCCCAGCTCAGGTGGCACACCTGGTTGACTTTGGATAATTTCAAATAACAGCATGGTATCTGGATGGTGCACCACCAGGAAACCCCAGAACTGCTGGCAAGGCTGAGAAATTGAAAAATCATTCTGGAAGAAAATTATGGCAAATCACTTCTCTACTAATGTCAATAAAACTACATAGATATGTCCATATAGTCACCAAGAGCTGAAGCTGACTCAGAGGAATACTCCACATGGAGGACAGAAATGTCAGAACTTGGAACAAGGGAGAAAGATTTTTCTTCTAAAAAAGAAGGCTCACCTGATTTTAAAAGCAGAACTATGGAAATAAATCCATGGTTATTAAGTGAAGTCAATGCACGCCACCCATGTTCACTTTTAATTATGATTGCATTCCAGGGCACCCCTCCTCCAGACATTGGAAAATTTAAAATAGTTCTGGTGCCAGGGTCTGATTTTCCTCAAACTCAGAGCAGAAACTTGTTACATACAGTTAACAGCAAAACGCTAGCCCTTAGGCTGCTTTTAGATGAAAAGCTTTGGCAAAATCCCCTCTGC
This sequence comes from Python bivittatus, assembly GCF_059951505.1. Classification (NCBI taxonomy): domain Eukaryota; kingdom Metazoa; phylum Chordata; class Lepidosauria; order Squamata; family Pythonidae; genus Python; species Python bivittatus. The sequence continues at coordinate 41,145,686 of NW_028277034.1, forward strand.
AATAAACTAAAATATCCAGAGTGCCACAACAATCACTTGTTGACAGACAGGAAGAACACAGCCCTCCCTAGTCTTTTTCTCCCTAAATCTGTCTTGTGAATCTTGATGACAGATCCAGTAAGAAAGAAAAAAAAAATTGTCAGGCATGGAAGTGCAATATTCTGATACACACAAACAAGAGTGCTTTGTCCTTCAGCATTTCTGGGGCCTGTTGCTAACAGTAATGTGTAACAATACATATTTTCCTTGGTTTAGGTTTTTCACTCCTGACATGCAAGCAAGCTCCTGGGGAACAAAAACCTATAAAAAGTGGGGGTGGAGGTGGGGAGAGAGGGACAGTGAGAAAGAGATTTGGGACTTTAGATCACTCTCCCCCTACCAGAGCTGGCTGTGCTGGACTACAACTCTCATCACTGGGAACAATGGGCATTGTAGTCCCTCGCTCTACTGAATTCCAGGTTGAATGATGGTTCCTTAGCCTTCTTTTTCCCCCTTAGCAACAACCAAAGAAAGAAAAGAAGGCAAACTTTTGAGAGACAGACAGACGGACAGACCCCGGCTAGCAAAAATGCTGAAATTTCGGCAACGGGACGGAGTCCTCCGAATTCAGATCCTCGCTTCCCAGCAAAACGTGCTCGGGCTGCCAGAGAACAGGCCCGGGCCCAGCCAGCCTGAGTCACACCTGCCTCGGGAGGGCAGCAGCCGCCCAACACGCCCCCGGGCGCAGGCGAGCCCCGCGTCCCGGAACCCACAGACTCGAAACCGAAAGGACGGTGGGCTGGGGCGGCCGCGGGGCCGGCGCCCGTCGGGGGACCGCGGCAGCCGAAGCTCCCGGCGCTCGGCCCGTTGGCGGGCGAAGAGCGCCCCGAGCAGCGGCGATTTACCTGCGAGCAGAAATAGGATCCCTGGATGCCGAGCTTGATGCAGGTGGGGCACTGCAGCTTGGCCTCGCTGCTGCAGCCCGCCGTCTCGCACACCCGG